>NC_080671.1:94037869-94685369 GCF_030247195.1 Topomyia yanbarensis
ATGCTCAAACTGCACTGTATTGTTGGGGTGGGGTAGCACCTGTTGCATTAGACGTAGAAAATACTGAGCGCAACGTAGTACCTCTAACTCTAATCTATCGTTTAACCGTTTCTAGTGCTGTCCCTGTACCTTGGCGTGCTAACCGTAGTGATGGGCGGTATTAAGGCCGCGCTGATTTTGCACCAACGTTTGCTCGGCAATTTGATGCGTTTGCCGCTAGCGTTTTTCGACACGACGCCCAAGGGACGCATTGTAGCCCGCTTTTCCAACGACATTAACACGCTGGACTATAGCTTGCCATTCAATATCAAACAGTTCATTCCGTCCGTGTTGAGAGTACGTTGGTGTACAACTTCCCGGTACTTGTGTAGTCCCTAAGATGATGGCTTGCCTGTTTGAATTGGATTTGATTTGTTGCTTTATTTTTCACCGTAGTAGCGTAGATTGTATTGTTTTGTTTTCGGCACAGCTTTAGTGTGTTTTAATTATTAATATTAGTAAACTTACCAACAAGTCTTAATTTCCGGAGTTGTTTCAAATTTATTACCTGGTAGAGTTGGAGTTTTGTTATATTGGATACTATACATGCATTCTACCGATTTGTAAAACGAATCTGTTTTCTAATAGATTTACAAAAATACAGTCTATGATCGCCCACTATGTATTTGAAGTTTCATGTGCAGTTCGATGTCTGTTAAGTGCTTCAGAAAATTTTATGAGGTCACTCTAAATTGGTAATAATTGATGTTGGTTTCACCTCATATTTTTACACGTGTTGAGTTGATTGATTTATCCATGCATTTATATCTATAAAGCTATAGAAATTTTTACAAGTGGAAAATTGTGCGTTTGTCGGTTACATTTTTAAGTTTATGGTCCGCCATAAACCATTGAATAAAAATTTAGATTAAAAATTATATTTTCAAATAATGACTTTCGATCAGCTCTGCACAGCTTCTTAATTCATTTTATTGTACGTTATATGTTTAATTAGCTAATCACTAAAATATCGTAATTTACAGTGCTAGTTACCACAAATGCAAAGTAAATTATTTATGCAAATCACCATATATCAAAATTGATTATGATATACCAAACATACGTACGAATTCATTAAATTTTGATTTTTTTTCGGTTCATACTATTAAAGAGAGCTCTCTTTTTCTATTAGTTGTGCTAACCTTAAATGTTATTTTATCGTTAATTATTTTGCAATCAAATTGGTAAAAAATAAACCCTGTCGATTTGGTAGTTAGTTAAGTTTTGATTGTAACTTGGATTAGACGTCACTACAACTTTATCATATTTGGTTCATTTACTGTTATGAACGGTTTTTGGTAAGCTTGAACTCATCGGATCGTATTGGCTTGTTCACTGTTGTATTTTGGTGTCGATTTCCTCTCATGATTATCTTACCGTTGTCAGACTACCGCTGCACATGCATGTACATAGTTATTTTTTTTCTTAGAACTCTTTATCTTGGTTCTAACGATATAAAGTTTACTGCTTTACCGAGTAGTGAATGTCTTGGAATGTTTAAAATTGTAGTACATGAGTGAGACCAAATAATTGGAATATACGGATCGAATAACTGGAAGTGGCACTTAGCGTTGCCAAATTTTCCGATTTATCTATGTTCTATATTTTTCTCAAGTGAACATAGCAAGCAAAACGTTTTGTCAGATTTTTAAATTTTACCGGATTTGTCGGAACTCCAAGACAATCAGTTGGTCAATTCTGGATTGTGATTTGACTTTCTGTGATTGTTTTCTAGAGTTTGTAATATTCGTCGATACATAGGAAATTAAAGTAGTAGGGCTGATTCTCCCTACAGAATCAAATTGCGGTTAAACCCCATATTTGGGCATAAATGTGCAACTACCTAACTGAAATCTAACTTAGTCAAATCGTGTTTTTGTGTTTCGAAATCTCCTCGATTTAAATGCTGACTGGGCCGGTAGTTATATAATAATCTCAAAAATAAAACTGACAATATCTGCCGATACTCTCATATGAAAAATCATTATGTTTAAGATTCTATTTTTGCGTTATTTTTTCTCTTTTTAGTTTTTTCAGTAGTAAATCTTGATGCTATTTATTTATTTATTCTTTACTTATTTGTATATTCTTATTTTTTTCATTAGCTTTTGTTGGCCTACATGAAATGTTGTTGGATTAGAAAGCTTATTTTAGGATCTAGTTCAGAAGCAATCTTAAAATGGGCGTAATACCCCATCATCTTTTCGTATTTTTCAAAACTAATTACAATGCTTTCACACTACGCTTAAACATAATCACATTAGAGGAATTCCACGGAGATCCGTCCGAAAATCTTCAAAATCGTGACCGACCATCTTAGCTTCTGATGAAACTTTACACGTTTCACCGGCATGGGAGACTAAACATTTTCTACAGTCGGTAAGATTATTTGGAATCAAGAACAATTTTTTAAAAGGGCGTAGACGTTTCTACGTGCATTAATTTCAAATATTGTTTATTAGTTTACTGTGTTTTATACAGCAAAACTATCTGAGAACCAGTTACAGGAAATGAATATTTCTGTACGAAAAAGAAAATACACTGAAAAAAATTTGTCATTTTTCACAAAAAGGAAAATTTATGTTTGGAATTTAATTTGTAAAAATCTTCAAAAAAGCGATAGTTGTCAAGATATTTGGACTTTTTCTCAAACAAAAACATTCAATTCGTGTAATTGTGCCTTTTTTAAATGATATTAGCGTTACCCCATCATAAAATGTCAACAATCTATTTTTTATCATTTCAAAGACGCAAAAGAAACTTTCGGTGTATTTCAATCATGGAGAAGTTTTCAATAAAAAAAAATACTAACAACAACTTTTGACGCATTTTTAAAATTCATACTATTTGCAGTCAAAAGCACAATTTTCTTTTTGAATAGGGTGTGGCACCCATTTTCGCCCTGTTTCTATGATTGTATACTATTCCCCCGAGAATCATTCCCCAGAAAGCCATTCCCCAGAATTCCACTCCCTAGAATATCATCCCCCAGAATATACTATTCCCCAGAAAGTCATTTTCCAGAATGTACCATTCCCCAGAATTCCATACCCCAGAATGCACCATTACCCAGAAAGTCATCCCCCAAAAAAGTTCTACTTTTTTTATTGATTTGATTTTTTCAAATGTACTACTCCTTCCCACTTCCATCGAACGGCGTTCTTCGCTTTCGAATCGGTCACGGAAATGATTTGCATTGTGTTGAAACCGGAGTTTAGGACATTATAAATTCCGATTTAAAATAAAGAATTTGCTGGCTTTCCCCAAAAACCATTCCACAGAAACTAAAATACCGAAGTGTTCTCCCCAGAAAGAACTATTCACAAGAAAACCATATCCAGAATGAACCAATGCTCAGAAGTTCATTCCACAGATATAACCATTCCCAAGACATTTTTTTTGAAGTGGGAAAAAATCTTGATGAAAATCAAAAATCAAATTCGTTAGTTGGACATAGGCTGTGGCCCAACTAACGAATCACGACTGTACTCGTTCCCACTTCCATCAAACGATATTCTTCGCTTTCGATTCGTGCACATTCCACACAAAATAAAATACTGAAGTGTTTTGTCCAGAAAGAACTATTGTCCAGGAAACATGTAAAAAAATTGCAGAATCTAATACAGGTGTGTTTTGAGAGATATTGGGCAACAATCATAGAAAGCGGTAGCGCCCCATCCTAGGATTCAAAAGAATGAAACAGTGTTATGTAAGTAAGATTATATGGTGAAACTAAAACTTTGTGCATTATCGAAGTAATTGAAGTGATGTGGTGGTAGTTTGCTGAGGATGAGCTGCCGAAAGCGATGGCTCCTCGCAAGTAAGCCAGTTATCCATTCGCTTAACCGATTTACTCAAACATAGGAATTGATTCCTTCTTTCAAACACGAGCAGTTCATTGAATCTTCATGAAAATGACTTTATGTCTGCCCAGTTTACACTTAAAGAATTGTCCAAACTTTTGAGCAAGCCTATCCTGTTCGGCATAAAGTCTTTTGGCCATCATCTGACATGAGACATTATATGGTAGTTGGCCATTTGACCTAACAGTCGTGTAGCATAAGCACACACAAACAGACATAACGCTATGATTAATTCCTTAAAAATATCGATCCGCCAAACACGCTCCTAACCACTCACTTACAAATTAGTTAACCTTCAGACCCAGCAATTTTTTTACTAGTGGTCTATCCCGTATACTTGTGCATATATCAGTGGCGCCATATATGGATTATAATCGTAAATGCTATCACTGTCCCAACTAAAAATATATTCAAAATGACCGCTAACATTGGTGAAGAATTGTTGTCGAGTATTATGTCTGTTAATCTGTGGTATAAGTACCATTTGGCATAAGGTATGCAAATATTTTCGAATGTATTTCGGGTAGATCGAACATTTGCGTACAAAACATTTCCAATGCAAAAGAAAGACAAATCTCGATAAACATATGATTACTGCGTTAAAGCCAACTGTCAAAATTCACTTTTGGCGGAAATTCTGGACAAACCGTTACTCTCTAACCACAGATGTTGGTAGTAAACAAAAGAGAGAAGTTTTCTTTTTCATTAAATGCTGTGAACTGTGCTGTCATATGTTTGTCGAGAAATGCTCTAAAAACACACCAAACCGTTTGAGCATTCATTTCGATTTTAATATAGATTCAAGGAAAGTTCAAAAGAAGGAATTAACACCTATGTTTGAATAAACCGGTCAGACGAAAATATGACAAATTTGCGTGCAAGAGTTATTTGGCATACAAAATCAGAAAAATGCTCATGGATGAAAGAAGGAACCGATCCCTATGATCGAGTAAACCGGTTATACGAGTGGATAACAGGTTTGCTTGCGAGAGGCAGCCACATTCGGCGGCATGACCTCAACAACTCCACACCGTATCAGTCCCTTGAATTAGGTAATGAGCAAACCATAGGCTCTACCACAAAAAAAAAATGATTACGAACATTAACTTTTCTTGGGGAATGGGGCATTCTGGGGTATGATTTTCTGGGAAAGGGAGCATTCTGGATAATGGCTTTCTAGGGAATGGTACATTCTGGGCAATATCTTTCTGGGGAACGGTACATTCTGGGGATGGAATTCTGGGGATTGGCTTTCTGGGGAATGGTATACAACCGTTTCTATTATCGCCCTATCCATTTGAAACCGTTAGTTGGAGCAGCGTCTTCCATCTTTGTTCAACGCATTGGCTTAAATGGTAGTGCGACACTAGGAACATTCGATTCGAGTTTTCATTGCGCACAAACAGAAGAATTTCATCGTTCTCAGAATTTTTTTTGTTATTATATTGGTTCTTAGTAACGAAGCAAGGATACCTATGCAAATTTTTGCGCATTTCATCGATTGTAGGCTACATAATTAATAGAATAGTGAGGCACCCTCCCTAATGGGGCCAAAATTAGGTCTTTACCCTATGATTCTAAATGCCATTTGAAATCAAAATGCTGATAACAAAAAGTTTCCAAAATGTAGTAGTTCGCCTCAAGTACCTCGGCTGGGATTGAACCCAGACCCAATGGGGTAAGTGGCGGTCACGCTTACCACTAAACCATCGGCGCCGTCATATATTATATTTGAAAATTCATAACTTATATCTTGTTCGCTTTTTTTAAAATATGGTCATCTTTGAAGGCTAAACAAAATAACAAACTTCATGAATTATATGGAGAACCATTTTTTGTATACAAGATTAAAGTACAATTTTGCAACCTTTAGAATTCTACACATTTGTTTCCTAAGAGCGATCCATTTTTCTTACTTTCCATAGTATAAGAAATAGAACACATAAGGTAAGCTAACGTCGTGAAATCAAATTATATCGCCCCTAAGGCCCAGTGAAATTAAAGGCCTCTTTTTTGGTGTTTTATCAGCGAAAAAAGCATTAAGTCTCAAAAACGTTAGACCATTTCTATTTGTAATCAAAAGTTCATTATAACTCGAAAATTATAACCCGCCGGGTCTCTGAGACTCCTAACCATTTTGCGTTGCGTTGCGAAGCACGGTGCTTGCATACTAATGATTGTCATGTTGCCTATAGGTAGTTTAATTCATCTTGTTTGTGATATAGCTGATCGGGAATGAACTTGATCTCTGTTAAGTTCAGTAAATCAATAGCATGAGAATCATCATTGCCAGCCACGAGCACGACCATCTTCACCAATACTTAGAATAAGGTAGGAAATGTTGATGTAACATCTACTTAAGAAAGGCCACCGACTCAGCGACGCTTCTATAGATACTACGGCTTCGAATTGAAGGACAGCTATGGGTCTAGGATTCGCTAGAAGCAGGCAATGCGACCACGAAATGATTATGTTTTTATGCGGTGCGATGGTTAGTCTCCGATTATGCGAATACTCTGAGCAAAAATATATTGAGTTATGTTTTTCTGGATAGCCGGCCATCGAGAGTGATTTGAACTCCAAACAGCCTTAGTTTAATGTATTGCTAAAACTATGACTGATATCCTTAATCGTTTGAGAATTGGGCAGTAGGACCACAAGATGACTTAGTCATATGCACGAAAGTCGTTCGCGATCGATTTCCGAAAATTTTAATCGCGCTACTTGACTTCCGGACAACCGGCTATCGGGACTGTTTGTTTCTCATTTATAATGGAAGTGTTGTTTCTACTCTATACTTAGTTCGTGCGACCGCCCTTGGTTGCAATTTCGTTATTGATCTGGACTTACTGATATTACTGAATTCGTCATGATAAACTTAACGAGAAAATGCCTGAATTGAATTTTTTTCAAATATTTTTACGGGAGGAAAACTAGCAAAAGAGAAAAACATTAATCGGGGGTTGTGCACAAACCAAATTTTGAGTTGCCCAAAATAACCATTAACTGTACCGAAAGATTAACTCTGTATGACGGATACACTAGCAGTTCGTCAACCCGTCGAAGTGAATGAACTGACATCGGTTGGGGATAGAACCCAACCTATTCCCGAGTTTAAGCAAAAACGGAATAAGATGGCCTGTACCTCGGTCGGCACCGCTGGGGGTAAGGGATAGGAGTTCAGTATCAGAGGTGGATGGCGACATAGTTTGGCCTCATGTTGCACGATAATACAGTTTTGCCAACCTCTGAGACTCCTAATCTTTTTAATGGTTAAATTAGTCTACAACATAAGAAGGAACTATAGCCCCACCACTATCCAAACCTTACCATTTAATTACATAAATATAATGTACAAAAGATGTTATTTATATGGTGCACTGAAAAAATATGAAAATAGGGTTGTCTACCAAACGTTAAATGTAATGTGTAAATTAAAAAATGGATAAAAGTCGGAATGTTTACTTCAAAAGGCCATATCTCAATGGTTTGTTGACCGATTCTAATTATGTTTTCATTATTGAACAAGTAGACGTTTCATCGTTAATTTTCTTTAAGAAGAATATAAAATGGAGTTGCCTACTTCAAACAATAGACAACATAATTATCCTCAACTACAGTAATGTTTCGATTATATCACTATGCGTTTATATCAATACTTGTTTATATCACCCTCGATTATATCACGGTTTTGTCTCGATTATATCACGCTTTTTGAAAAACAGACAAGGCACACTACGTTTTGATCCAATTAAGCCACATGTTATGTCCTTTATCTTTTAAGATTTTTTTACAATTGATTTGCTTATTTACATGTAGGGTAATGAGCCTATTATTGGGTTTCAGACTATTTCGTTGAGGGATTATATATGATGAGGTCGGTCAAAAAGTCGAACTTTTTTTATTCTTTTATCTTAAAGTATTGATTCTTAAGAAAGTATCTGAAATTTTTATAGTGGTCTAATCAGTAGAAGCAAACTTATGGCGCTGTTCATCTTGTTCCTTTACATGGGCGGAGAGCGTAGCGCGAAACTTTAAACGTGAATAGTAGACCTCTTCACATTTTTAAAAAGTTTTGAAATATACATAAGTCAGCTCAGATTTTTGTTCTAGGTGTCAATTTAAAAACTTTCGCCAAAAATGACTTAATTTGGACATGAATCATGTCCAAATGATATAGAGGTATCTCGAATCAAAAATCGCATTTTGACTGTTTCCATAGTAATTTCACTTATTCTGAGGTTTGAAAAATTTCATCCTACCACAAAACAACAGACGTTGTTCCTTAGACATATCTTAACATGTTTTAACAGCTGAACATAGCTCTAATTGCAATAGAAAATTTGCTAAAAGGATTTTTATATAGAAAAGAATATCAAAACCAAGAAAAAATACTAATAATTTTGCGAATGTTCAGCTGTTAAAACATATTAAGATAAGTCTAAGGAACAAGCTTTGATGATTTGTGAGCATGTAGGGCCTATTAAATCAGAGTGTAAGTGATCTTACTATGGAAACATAGTAAATACATGATTTTTGATTGGAGGCACCTCTTAATCATGTCCAAATTAAATCATTTTTGGCGAAAGCTTCCCAATGTGCACCTAGAACAAAAATTTAAGGTGCCCATGTAAATTTTCAAACTTTTTAAAAATGTGGAGAGGTCTAGTGAATAATCTTGAAATCGTGTTTTACCAAAAACGTTGTTGCAAGGACTAGGATTGCCAAAATATATTTTGGCTGAATTTTTGTTTTAAATTCTTCGTAATTTATTTGCAATGACCTTAAGGAGTCGTCTGGTGTAGCGGGTAAAAAAATCGACTTTTTTATTCGCTTAATTGTTAGTTATCCGCAGGAAAATCTGACAAAATAATGAGAAAAACAAAATACGCAAGATATGGTAGATATACCGAGATCTGGTTTTTCTCTTGATTTGATGTGAATACTTTTCTTTTAAAAGGACAACATCAACAATTAGAAATGGGACTATTTCTATGACTGTGGAAACTACGAGAACTGATTTTAATAGTCAAAATATTTGCCCAAAACCTTAACGTGCCAGATTCCTTCTAGTTTTGGGTGGTTCAACAATTTTAATAAACAGTACAGGATACGTAAAGTTAAGCTGTGTGGGGAAAAATTATCCGCTGATGCCATACCATTTGATCCAATACGTTGGAACAAAGATGGCAGACGCTGCTCTAACCAACGGCTTCAAATGGGTAGTGTGATAATAGAAACAGGCAAATATAGGCTCATTACCCTACTATGATTTATTCTTTTTGGCTAACTTAAGCTTTTATTACTTTTTGTTTATAGAAATACATGCGTTAATGCTTGAATGTAATTTTTTATTTTGTTTTGAATATATCACGCTTCAAATATATCACGCTAAAATACAGACCGACCGTGATATAATCGAAACATTACTGTATATGTATTATCACTATTTAGTGAATATCTTTATATTCAGACCGACGACCTATCAATTTCTATAGATTAGTTGAACGAACGCAAACTACAAATCATGGAAAAGTAAAACCATAAATTTAAAAAATATGAAGGTATTTGCTGATTCAGATCAATTTATGTTATGATAGTTTTTGTTGGAAATTTTGTACAATCGTGATTCGCTGGTTGAATTGACAGATGTTAAAAATGGTGAAAGGGGATGTTATTAGTACAAGTCAGGCATTGTAATTCTCTCTCACTCACGCGAGAAGAAGCTTATCCGATGTCCAACTTTTCCGAGATAAGATGAGTTGCAAAATTCTCCGTCTTCACAAATAGCGTGAGAATGATTTTCCGGATAAAATTTATTTGACTTTTTCCTTCTCACCGGAGAAGGTGATAAAATTTTAATTTCGTGGAAATCAATAAAAACTTCAAAAAATACACTTAATTACAAAGAAAAGCGGCAAAGAAGTATGATAGACTTGTTTTTTCGTGTTCTGGAATAACGACAGGAAAGCAGCGAGCAAAAAAACGATTCCGTGATAAACTCATTCACTCATTCTCCGACTGTTTTATTTATCCGGAGAAATAACACGTTGTATTTATCCGGAGAAGTTGTGTGAGTGCCAATAACTTTTCGTGTGAAAATGTGAGTTTTTATTGTCGCTGTAGCAAACTATCCGGGCGCATTTACTCATATGAGCGATAAATGCAATGCCTGGTACAAGTTGATCTGCTCATATCTCTAACTATTGTCAGTTTTATTGCCGAATTGAACTTATCATGAAAATTTGACATTCAGATGTTTATACAGCAATTGCAATCATCTAGTATATAAAAATGGATAGGCCGCTATTTTTAAAACAAAAATATTCACTAAATAATGATAATACATATAGTTGAGATCAATTATATTGTCTATTTATTGATGTAGATGACTCTATTTTTTATTCTTCTTAATGAAAATTAACGATGAAACGTCTACCTGTTCAATAATGAAAAAAAAATAATTAGAATCGGTCAACAAACCATTGAGATATGGCCTTTTGAAGTAAACATTTCAACTTTTAACCATTTTTTTTTTAATTTAGACATTCTATTCAACGTTTGGTAGACATTTTTTGTTTTTTTCATATTTTTTTCAGTGCACCATATAAATAACACCTTTTGTACATTATATTTATGTAATTAAATGGTAAGGTTTTCCTTTAAAAACCGCGACACGTATAAACGATCTAAATAGTCAATGGACAAACGTGGATACACGCTTGAAGTCTGGTAGAAAACCCATCTATGACCGCATACCATATCCAAACCGTTATAAATTTCGATTCCGTCAATGAAATATTTTCAAACTTGCAGGGGATATACTTGATTACTATATCTTTTGAATGCCATGTACTAAATAAGTAGACAAATATGTTTTTGTTTATAGAAATAGGACCAAACCCGTGGGTGTTTGCTGGTAGCCTTATGAAACATGTCATAAAACTTCAAATCGCAATTTCTCTCGAATCTCTCGATGGATCATTTTGAAATTCACTGAGAAGATGCTTGCACGGTGTTCCTAAAACCGTTATTAACTAAAAAAAATGACCATAAATTTGTCATACGGCATTCGAAAGATACAGTATCCAAGCATCTTCTCAGTGAATTTCAAAATGATCCATCGAGGGATTCGAGAGAAATTGCAATTTTAAGTTTTATGACACTTACAGGCTACCAGCAAACACCCACGGGTTTGGTCCTATCTTTATAAACAAAAAAAAAATTGTCTGCTTATTTAGTACATGGCATTCGAAAGATATAGTAATCAAGTATATC
Organism: Topomyia yanbarensis; assembly: GCF_030247195.1. Classification (NCBI taxonomy): domain Eukaryota; kingdom Metazoa; phylum Arthropoda; class Insecta; order Diptera; family Culicidae; genus Topomyia; species Topomyia yanbarensis. Next base: position 94,049,050 of record NC_080671.1, read on the forward strand.
CCCTGCAAGTTTGAAAATATTTCATTGACGGAATCGAAAGTTATAACGGTTTGGATGTGGTATGCGGTCATAGATGGGTTTTGTACCAGACTTCAAGAGCGAATCCATGTTTGTCCATTGACTATTTAGATCGTTTATACGTGTCGCGGTTTTTAAAGGAAAACCTTACCATTTAATTACATAAATGTAATGTACAAAAGGTGTAATTTATATGGTGCACTGAAAAAATATGAAAATAGAGTTGTCTACCAAACGTTAAATATAATGTGTAAATTAAAAAAAAATGGATAAAAGTTGGAATGTTTACTTCAAAAGGCCATATCTCAATGGTTTGTTGACCGATTCTAATTATTTTTTCATTATTGAACAGGTACACGTTTCATCGTTGATTTTCATTAAGAAGAATATAAAATGTAGTGATCTATGTCAATATATAGATAATATAATTGATCTCAACTATATGTATTATCATTATTTAGTGAATATTTTTGTATTAAAAATAGCGGCCTATTTATTTTTATATACTAGTTGATTGCAATTGCTGTATAAACATCTGAATGTCAAATTCTCATGATAAGTTCAATTAGACAATAAAACTGACAATAGTTAGAGATATGAGCAGATGAACTTGAACCCAACCAGCGAATCACGATTGTACAAAATTTCCAATAAAAATCGTATCATAACATAAATTGATCTGAATCAGTAAATACCTTCATTTTTTTAAATTTTTGGTTTTATTTTTCCATGATTTGTAGTTTGAGTTCGTTGCATTCAACTAATGTATAGAAATTGATAGGTCGTCGTTTTGAATATAAAGATATTCACTAAATAGTGATAATACATATAGTTGAGGATAATTATTTTGTCTATTGTTTGAAGTAGACAACTCTATTTTATATTCTTCTTAATAAAAATGAACGATGAAACATCTACTTGTTCAATAATGAAAAAATAATTAGAATCGGTCAACAAACCATTGAGATATGGCATTTTGAAGTAAACCTTCTAACTTTTATCCATTTTTGAATTTACACTTAATATTTAACGTTTGGTAGACAACCTTATTTTCATATTTTTTCAGTGTACCATATAAATAACACCTTTTGTACATTATATTTATGTAATTAAATGGTACGGGTTTCGTTTTAAAACCGCGACACGTATAAACGATCTAAATAGGGACCATTCATAAATTACGTAACGCATTTAGGGGGGGGGGGGGGGGAGGGGGTACGACAAGTTGTGACAAGTTGTGACATAGGGGGGAGGGGGTGTTAACTAGATCGTTACGTAACATGTTTTCATCGAAGAAAAAAATTTTTTTCTTGGAATTTGTTACGTAACAGGGGAGGGGGGGATGGAGAAATTTGTGACAATTTGTTACATAGGGGGAGGGGGGAGTCAATTTTGGGCAATTTTTGCGTTACGTAATTTATGAATGGTCCCATAGTCAATGGACAAACATGGATTCACGCTTGAAGTCTGGTACAAAACCCACCTATGACCGCATACCACATCCAAACCGTTATAACTTTCGATTCCGTCAATGAAATATTTTCAAACTTGCAGGGGATATACTTGATTACTATATCTTTCGAATGCCATGTACTAAATAAGCAGACAATTTTTTTTTTTTGTTTGTAGAGATAGGACCAAACCCGTGGGTGTTTGCTGGTAGCCTTATGAAACGTGTCATAAAACTTCAAATTGCAATTTCTCTCGAATCCCTCGATGGATCATTTTGAAATTCACTGAGAAGATGCTTGGATACTGTATCTTGCGAATGCGGTATGACAAATTTATGGTCATTTTTTGTTAATAACGGTTTTAGGAACACCGTGGATCGTCATAAATTTTTTTAAATCTTTTGTATTTACATTCTCGTGTACATGAACGGTTCCTTTTTCATTAAAAAAAAAATCGATCCCTTGCAAAGAATTTTTGTTTGAAATTCCTAACACCACAAAATTCAATTGTTTGGTCAACATGTTTTTTGCAACAACAAATTTTTCTATTGGGAAACCGATCCTTTCAAGTACACCGCAATACATTTTTCTTCAATAATCTTTTTAGTTTTTGGATTTCAGTTGAGCGGTTCGGCTTGGAGAGCGTTCACCGCAAACCTCTGCTAAAACATGCTTAGGGGGATGGACCATAAATCCGAAAACCTTGATTTTTTTTAACTCAGCTTGTTTTTTTTCTATCTTCTATAGTGTTACCATATCTCGTACTTCTAAAACAACAAATCCCAGGGATTAATTTTGGAATCAATCGATTCTAAAATAAATCAAATGATCAACTAATTCTAGAATAAATCAAATAATCAACTAAAATAGATTCAACGAATTGAAGAATATGGTTATATCTCGTTCCGGGAATCACTCAAGAGACTTTGGAATTAGTACAATAAATGACAAAAATACATTAATCGATAAATTAAAGAGGTAGTGTATCTATATCTATAAGGCTAACTGGTAGAGAAAGCAAAGTCTGTCAGGGAGAAATGTGTATGCAGTATGGATTCAAAATCAGTTTCAAAATATTCTTGTTATTTTAAGGATTGATCATTCGAAGCACTTTTCTGGATTTACTAAAAAAGATCTAACTTTTCCATTAACCTTGGTGGCGGGGGATCAAACATGCTTATTTTGAGCCAAAATTCTAACTCAAGCTTTCTACTCCATTTTCGTCTCACAGTACAACCCATGATTTGACATGATAAAAACATTCACGCATCGTTCACTCCTATCCTTCATATTTCTGTATATCTTCTAGCCATATGTTCCTTTTTCTGTGACCTAACGCCGCAGCTGGGCACCTTAATCGCGGCGGTCAACCTGCACATCTCATTGCTTTCCGCGGTGTTTCATCTGCCGTTGGTGTTTTTCGATGTCACCCCTACCGGGCGCGTTCTGTCTCGGTTTTCGAAAGATATCGATGTCCTAGATAATACGCTGCCTTTCAACGTTAGCGAGCTGGTGTACTGTTTCTACGAGGTAACACAACGATTCTGTCTATGCCTGTCTGCCTGTTCGTTCTTTCTGTCATCTGAAATTTTTCACGCTTCCTTCTTGATATGTATGCTGATGGAACACAGCCTACACGTAACCGGGAACTAAAACCGAGCCGACTGAGAACACTTGATTACCTTATTCGATAGAGCTTTAGTATAACTAATCAACCAAATGGAATCAATAGCGCAAACAAAATTCTTTCAGGTATCGTTCGAATCATGTTCGATATAACATTATTTCTCGGATGTTGGGCAGCTGCCGTGAGAATTCATGAACTGTTGCTGAACAATGTGATTCATTTGCCAATGCATTTTTTCGATACGACACCGACCGGTCGTATACTGACTCGCTTTTCGAAAGATGTAGATGTACTGGATAGTACACTACCCGAATTGCTTCTAGATTGGGTTATCTGTGCAATCGAGGTAAATCAAAGATTTATTTTGATGATACGACGTTTCGTCACTTGCTGCGCCTGTTGCCATTCAATCATATCTACGCTGTAAATACTATACATACTAAACACCCGATACCATAAGTTTAAAGAGAAGATGGTGACATATTGTACGGAAAGAATAGTTTCCTGGGTCAGATTCTGGCTTCTATATAGTCTGTTATACTACGTTCACACTTTGAGTTAAAACATGTTTTAACGCTATCTCGATAACATTTTTCTTGTTGCTAATTATTATAACGTGTTTTAACTCTGTATTGTGAACATAGTATTTGGATATAAAACTTCTCGTTTTGTAAATAAAATTATGAACTGCAAATTTCCTCTAGCTGCAGGACACAGGACATAACCTGTTTTTTCTGATTTTCTCTTCATAGTGCAGTTGATATTAGTCATTTTAAAACACGAATTTTCTCAAGTCACAAGTGCGAATCGCTTGACGAATCATATAGGTGTTTTCATTTCTTTTTATAGCATAAATCATGTCATGTTAAATCAAGTTTTGGAACATATTTGATATTTGATGCGCTACAGCTGCTCCTCGATGCGCCTACGCCGTATAGAGTATCCTCCTCCACTGAACTCGGTCAATCACTTCCAGTCGTCCTAAACATTGAGCACCCTCAGGTCCTCCTCAACCGCATGAAACCATCGAGGACGCCACGAAGCCGACGGCCTCTTACGGGTTCCCTGTTGAACATTTTCTTCGCTTGACGCTTATCCGGCATTCGGACCACGGGCCCAGCCCACCACAGTTTGCCGTGTTGTATCAGCTTCACCACGTCCTCCCTTTATATACTTAGTATAACTTATGGTTCCTACGACCCCGCCAGATTTCATTTTCTTGCGAGTATTGTTCGCAGCACGTTACGCTCGAATACTCCGAACGCTCTATGGTCGGCTTCCTTCAACGTTCATGCTTCATAACCGTATAAAACCACCGGGAGAATCAGGGTCGTATATAGAGCGTATTTCGTTTTCGTTCACAGGCTGCGGGATTTAAGCTGGTAACGAAATCCGTAATAAGCCTTATTTGCAGTTGCAATACGTCTTTTCACCTCGCGGGTAACATCGTTATCGCACGTCACTAGAATTCCAAGGTACCCGAATTTATCTACAACTTCAAAATATTTCACAATCTAGCACCACTAGATTCCCGCTACCACTACTGGACCCACGTCGTTTTCCAGCGACCATGTACTTTGTTTTGCCGGTATTACTCATGAGTCCAAATCTCGCTGTCTCCCTCTTAAATGGCGCAAATGCTTCTTCCACGGCACGTCGATCGATCCCGATAATATCGATATCGTCCGCAAAGCCCAGGAGTATGTGCGATCGTGTGATGATGGTACCGCTCCTCTGCGCATCAACTATCCTAATCGTTTTCAAGAGCGCTATGTTGAACAGTAGATTCAGCAGTGTTACGAACGAAGGATGTCGAAATTTCATCCGAGACCCTGGTCTAGCATAATTTGCCATAATTCAGTCCGTTTCACTGAATCGTACGCCGCCCTAAAATCTACGAACAGATGATATTCTGCACGTTGTACTCCCGGAATTTACCGAGGATTTGTCTGTTTTGTAAACGCAGGAGGCCAGCAAATCCGGACCAAGTCCTTTCAAATTTACGTTAGGAAGAGGAAGGTTGATATTGTAGGTTGGCAATGTTTCAAGGTATTGTAGCGAATGGATAGACAGGGTTGATAAATACATATCGGAAGTGATCTCCAAAAAGGTCCACCGTACTCGACTGTGGACTGTGATTGTTTGTGTCGAAGATATACATTTTCTAGTATACCCCCGGAACCTTTTCTGCTTTTTATAAATATTCAGAATATCGATGAATTGTTTCACAGGCTACATTGGAATTGGTTAAGATACTCAACGAATGCACTGTTCCGGGCAGCTTCATGTTGCAGTTCGATTTGACGAAAAAAGTTTTGTTGTCGTCGGTCCTATAACCCACCGGAAGTCGCGCTAATGGCTTACTGAACGAGTAGCCGCAGCTGCTTTGAAATGATTTCGCTAGTTTTTCAGAGCAGCATGCATTCAGTGCACTAGCGCGACTGCCGGAAGTATAACGTAAGTATCGCTTTCGTCGTTCCGGAGTATGTTGCGTAGGCGACCAAACTCTGTGTTCCACCACGGAAACTTATAATCTGCTTTTCTGCTGACGCGTTTTAGGAACATTACGGCGAAGAATATCATGTACGGCCTCGCATAGCGCCGCAACTGCCTGATCTAACTCATTACCATCCAGCATATCACGCCAATTGACTGCACCAATAATGGCTATTGAGCCTTCATCGAGGTTGCGTCGAGTAAAGTCAAAGTTGAGGTCGTCGTTAATTGTGTGAAAAGCGCCACTATCAACTCTTAAAACGAATGGTTTATGGTGAGATGGTGACCTGTTGTATAGATGTCGGAGGCTTGAACACGTCCGTATCGTTGACGAAGACTAAATCGAGGGTCCATCGATACACGTTGCTGTGAGAGCATATTTGATATAAACCACCAGTGACCAACACTTCTGTTATGGCCGTTTCTTGGTCCGATGCTGCATTTTCAGGAAGGTATCACTTATAACCGCCATCAAAAATTCACCGGTGATGAGAGAGATTATAATCACCTACAACCAGTGCTACAACTATTAACTTTGTTCAGAATGCTTTGGAATGCAGAGCAGCGGATGTTGTGCCAGTCCGGACCGCTACAAGAACGCCACCTCCGCGAGATGACTGCGATCGCATCGGTAGACTGCGTAGTTTGTCGTTAGCTCGGTGTTTAATATATCTTCACGTAGCTAGGTTTAAGTGAGAACGTGAGGTGTCTTTATTTTTATTCCACGAACGTTCTGGTAGTAGACAGACAAGAAATCATGCTACGTGATGGCATGCTATGAACCGAGAGGTAGCAAGTTATCATTTAAAGCAAAATACTCGCCTGGAGAGGGAGTTCGGAAAACCCCCTCACGACCACCAAATGCAGGGCCGGGACTGTCGAGGGAGATGAAATTAGAAGGGCGAGATTTTACGAAATAAAATAAAAAAAATCTGAAATTGTCAATAGTGGACAATATACTGAATAACACATTGATTGGTCATCAGTGATCTAGACCAGACAATCTAAGTAATTTTATGTGCATTTCAAGACATTTTTAACCTTCGTAGTATCATGATTGTACTGTCACCGCAGCAAACAACCGGTAACTTCGGAACCAAAAGTTAGATCTTAATCAAATTTAATAGTTTAGCTTAATGGAAAATAATGAGGGTAGTGTACCTTTTATTTTAAATCAAGTTTGTGAAAATCGGACGGGATTTCGTCAAAGAGGGTTTAAATGAGCATCAGTACACCAGAATAACGAATCCTAGTAATGTAGTACATGTTTGAATACTTTTACGTTTTTCAGATAATAGGATAAAAGCTGGGAACCAATCGCACATCCGCTGCACAGCATGAGGGTTCCTAAGTACCTCCGAAGAGTTACATTCAGCACCGAACACTGATCTACGAGATAGACAAGCGAGAGAGAAGGACAATTAAGGCGGGTTGAAGTGAGGAGAGAGAAGAAGGATAATTACGGCGTGCCCTTTCCTCGGCCCGACGCTCTGGAACGCGATGTACGACAGAGTATTGAAGCTTAACCTATCCAGAGGCGTGACGATTGTCGTTTTCGCGGTTGATGAGGAGATCCAAGTAGTCGGGGAATCACTAGAAGAAGTGGAGGTAGTTATTATGGAGGCGATAGATTCAATGGAAGATTGAATACGGAAGAAAAAAAAATGACGATAACCCGTCATAAAATAGAGGTGTTGTTAATTTGCAACTGAAAGTTGGTGCAACAGGTGAAAATCTCGGTAGGAGAATATACCATCAACTCGAAGCTTCAGGTGAAGCAATTAAGCGTGAGAGTCGACGACCGACTAAATTTAATTTTAATAGTTAAGTCAATTACGCTTGTGAAAAGGCGGCAAGAGAGACTACAGTTTTAGTCAGATTCATGCGGAATAATTCGGCGATAAGCAGTAGCAAGATTAAACTCCTGGCGAGCCTGTCAACGTTCATTGTCCAGTGCGGTAGTTCAACCTGGTTTTAACAATAAAGACGAAAAGTAGTCTGGACAGCACATTCGGGTTGTTGGCTAGCGCCTACCGGACCATGCCGTTGGAAGCGGTTTGCTTCATTGCAAGAACGATCCCTATTGTATTGCTACTGGAAGACGAGACGCCCGACGAATGACGTGGATTGACACCATAAAGATATATGAAGAGGAAGGGACAAAGCGGCGAATGGAAGTTGTTTACGTCTAGGGTTGCTAATATTTGTCAAAGAAAATCTGGCAAATCAATCAAAAATGTCTGGCAAAATCTGTCACTTGACAGCAACCTCAAAGTCATCGAAAATTGATATAGTCTTTATAGAACGTGTATCAAACGATGTGGTTTTTGAATACGCACGTTTCAGCTCAATGCGAAGCGTAATGTTTGCTCTCAGCGAGGCAGACACGACCACAGATAACATCGTAGGATTAGGCGAGATCCACCGCTGAGGACTAGATCGAGTAGGTCACGTTGAACCGCCAGCGTCGGGTTGTCGGGGCATCAACGAACTAGACGCTACACTCCATCTGGAATAACCGGTCCAACCTGGGCACCTACTGGTCAGCCCTTAAAATGAGATAAGTCCTCCGCCGGGCATTATTCAAGTAGATCTCGACAAATTGGGAGCGAGATGGCTCAAAAGACTGGCATCGGTATCGGGAGAAATTCCACCAACAGAGAATTCTCACTGGAAGTAAGGTAAATTCATCGTCGGGGGCTATCCCAGTAGATCGCGACATGACAGGGAGCTAAATGGCTAAAAAACGGGATATAAATGGCTCATTGCGATGGGATCTAAATAGCCCACAGAAGCTAACACCGGACTCTATCCGATTAGATGTTCGGAGCTAAATGGCTCAAGTGCACAGAGTATTTAAACAATCTAATGTATACAGAGACTGATAAAGTGCAACTAGAAAATAGGGAACCAAATGGCTCAAATGTGCAAAAGGGAAAGAGCACAATCTACCTACCCACAAAGTCATAATTTGTTGCAGCCCCGTGGGGGAAATCCCGGAGGAAGAGTAAGGAAGTGGTTAGCCCCTAAAGTGAGTCGCACTATATTACAAGCCTGGCTTTTGGAACCTTGCTATAAAACACACAAACATACACAAACTCACGCCCACCGCACGCAAGCATACAAGCACTTATACACACACACGCGTCCGCAGCAATTTTCCAAATTTGACGAATATCACGTATGAGAGTTGACACTGGACCACCGTTGAAAAGTCGGTTTTCAGAGTGATTGCATAACTTTTCTATACGAGAAAGCAAAAACCACTGACGTTTTCCAAACTCGACTAACTAAATTGAATGGTGTATGGGACTCGTCTTTCCGGGCCTCACTTAGAAAGTCGGTTCCAGAATGATCTTTCTATATGAGAAAGGCAAAAATATTCAGGTTCATAAGGAAATCTGGAATACGACCGCACTCTTTAACTCATAACTCCGGAACCAGAATCCTGATCTAAATGGAATGCTATAGTCATTTTATTTTGGATTAGGTTTGTGAACCGTCAACCCGTAATATCGGAACCAGAACTCCGATCTGAAAAAAAAATATCAATAGCTGTCTATGGCAATGTTACACCTTTTGTTTAAATTGCTTATTGTTTATAACCAATCCATCTATTTTTAGCAAAGTGAGTGACATTATTTGACACATACTTATACACACACTCAGACGTCTTCCTGGATGAACTGAGTCGATTAGAAAGTCGGTTTCCAGAATGACTTCTCTATGAGAAAGGCAATAAAAAAATGGAAATTATTCACATTTTGGAGAATTGTCGAAGTTATATTTTTTATTTATAGTTTCGATTCGAAAAGAAAATCTATAATAAATGTTCAATCGGCGAAAAATGTTGGAAGATTTTTTTTTAATATTTTAGTCATGGTATTGCGTGCTTATTTAAACGATTTTTATGGGACTCGTTTGCTAAGCATGGCGGATATCCAAGTGGTTATGCTGATTCTCGAGTTACATCTGAACAAAAGTAATCAAACATCGAACAATAAAATAACTCTTGATAAGCAAATCTGATTCGCTCGATTCATGTGTTCCATCAACATACATTTAAATTTTGTGTTTGTCCATCTATGTAATTCTTACCTATCAGTCCAAATTAAAGGTTCAAACTCTTCCCAAACATAGGGTTAATTTTAATTTGCAAAAAATCAAAATGCTTATATACAACTGCTTCTTTTTCTGTTGATTTGTGCCTAATAAAATAAAAATCGTTTGTGCATGTCAATAAACCATTTCTTCGTAGTACGTGTTTAAACATTGCTCGTTACACTAAATTATAGCTGAGCTAACATGACTGACTGAGTAAATCGTAATGCTTAACCCATATTTTAATGAATGTTTAACATTCCGTAGTTTTTATTCGAAAAAGAAAGATAGTAGCTGTGTTCGAGTTTACCGCTTTTTAACAGGGTATTGCGCTCAATTATCCACAATAAAAAATATCAGATTGCCTAATTGAACGCGACACCGGGTGTAGTGTGAAATGTGCTACCTGTAGTATTGCTGTCTAGTTCGTGTCAGTTGGATCGATCATTAACTAATCGATTTTTTGTTTGATGACCCCCAAAAGGTCGTAGCCACACTGGTTGTCATAACCATTTCCACGCCAATCTTCTCTACCGTGATCATACCGATTGGCATCCTGTACTACGCAGTGCAAAGGTTCTATGTTGCCACTTCACGTCAACTGAAGCGGCTGGAATCGGTGTCTCGGTCGCCCATTTATTCGCACTTTGGTGAGTCGATTCAGGGTGCGCAGACCATTCGGGCGTACAGCTTGCAGGAACGGTGAGTAGTTTGAATGTCGAAAGTTAATAGTTGGTAATTAACGGTTTGTTTACTATTGCTTTAAAGGTTCATCGATGAATCTGATTCACGAGTAGACTTCAATCAGGTTTGCTACTACCCAAGCATCATCGCCAACCGATGGCTGGCCGTACGACTGGAGATGGTGGGCAATATGATTATACTGTTTGCTGCGTTATTCGCGGTGTTGGGACGTGAAACGATGAGTGCTGGTCTGGTTGGGTTGTCCGTTTCGTATGCCCTGCAAATCACGCAAACTCTGAATTGGTTGGTTCGAATGACCTCGGATGTAGAGACGAATATTGTCGCTGTGGAACGCATCAAAGAATATGGAGAAACGAAGCAGGAAGCGGCATGGGAGTTGTCGAATAGTACGTTACCTCGGGATTGGCCAGAGCAAGGTCGTGTGGAGTTTCAAGATTTCCAGGTGCGCTATCGCGAGGGTCTGGAGCTGGTTCTGAAAGGAATCTCGTTCACCGTTGAAGGTGGAGAAAAGGTTGGAATCGTAGGTCGGACTGGTGCCGGTAAGTCAAGTTTGACACTGGCACTATTCCGAATTATAGAATCGGCCGGCGGTAAGATTGTAATCGATGGTCAGGATATATCGCAGCTTGGTTTGCATTCACTGAGATCGCGACTTACGATTATACCACAGGACCCTGTCCTGTTTTCGGGAACATTGCGAATAAATTTGGATCCATTCAATGTACATTCGGACGAGGCGATCTGGAAGGCCTTAGAACACGCACATCTCAAGGCATTCGTTAAAGGTAATATACGGAGAAAAAAAATATCTTCAATAGTGATTGCACGATATATTTATAGGTTTAACGGCTGGTATTAACCACGAGGTCAGCGAGGGCGGTGAGAACTTATCCGTAGGACAACGTCAACTAATTTGCCTCGCCCGTGCACTTTTACGCAAAACAAAAGTACTTATTCTAGATGAAGCTACAGCTGCCGTTGATCTGGAAACTGATGATCTCATTCAGGTTAGTACGAATTGCTGTCACATCAATGATGATTCTACATTGACTGATCGATGTGCGTTTACAGAGAACCATTCGTACCGAGTTCAAGGACTGTACGGTGCTGACGATAGCACATCGACTTAATACTATTATGGACTCGGATAAAGTTATCGTATTGGACAAGGGCAATATCGTGGAGTATGCTGCTCCTAACGATCTACTGCAAAGTAAATCATCGGCATTCTACAGCATGGCAAAGGATGCAGGACTTGTGTAACTATTTATTTATATTATCTGTCGCTTTACTTAATTGGAATGTGTACTTTAACAGCTAGGATGAGAGTTTCTTAATGTTACTGATAGTTGTGTTTTTGTGTGCAACTAACTTATTCTACGACACATTCGTACAGGAAATTCACAAAACTTAATTGATATTTTTTCGCATTTACTTAATTAGTTGACGTTTAATTTTGATCCTTAAACAGAACAAATAGCTCGTACTTACTAAACGGGTCAATGAACAGTATTTCGTAGACCCACTAATAGAAGGATCTGAAAAGTTAGGTACGGAAATCAAATTTCCGAAAATTGATTAAATTAACAGCGATAATGTGTGTACTGCTTACACACAAGAGCAACTGTCTCAACTACTAAGCACCGATTCAACACTTACAAACAAACAGCCAAACAAAAGTGTTCAGAGACATTCAAGGCGTTCCTCGAAAAAGATAACAAAAAATAGTACATCATTTAGCCAGTTCCTCAAACTTGAATAGTAATCCTTCCAAATTTTTCCATTTTTCTGATAGCAAAAAATTAACGAAGAAACCCCTGAAAGTTACTTGAAGAATTGAATTGCTACAGATTTTGTATTTTAAGTTGTCACTTTTTCTGCTGTCGCATTTGTTTGGAAGGAATACGTAGAGTTTATCATTTTATATCTGCTCCACGGGTCGTTATAAGTTTTCGTTTTCATCATGTATGCAATTTCTTTACAAAGTGCCTTCAATACCACTGTTATGAGTTAAGTGTAGCTGAAATATTACGTGGAAGAATAAATATATACATTTTGTAAGTCAGACATAGTTATTTATTGCTTGTAGAAACTTTCCATTAGATACTTTAAGAATAAAATATAAAATAGATGATCTATTTATAGCAGGACCCTAACTTATTAAAGTTTTTCGGGCGAATGACCATCTGGTTAAAGTCCTCAAAACTACAAAATTACAATTAAAACTACTTACTAAAATTATAGCTATTTTGGTCTTCTGCACAAAATTGTTTTGATAATTTCTTACCCAGATACTGATGAGTAGCACACGAAACGTTCAACCCTAACATAAACTCAAAATAAAATGCACTGTTTTTCCGGCGTTGAACTGAGTACAAACGTACTTATCGAAGAAATAATAAAGGTATGTATGTTTTACATTAGAGAGAAAACATTGGAATTTCTTACAGTGAACAAATTGACGAACGACATCTACTACGGTACAATATGTTGTGTTTTTGAGGCGTGTGATTTTCTAACAATTATTATCATATACATTGTACTGGAGTAATGTATTACTTTATTTTCCAGGAAAACACATCCGATCTAGGGCCAGAAAACTGTGTTATTTTTGGAATAATTATGTACAATGCAATAGAATAAAGAAAAAGAAAAGTGAACCGAACCAAATATTTTACTGCGGTGCACCCCTCGGCGCATCTCCGGTCTATCTTTACTCAACCATAATCTGCCATAATACTAATAAAGGAAAGGGAGGAACAGTTCGCTTAATGTGTGTATGTGACGAAATAAAAGCGTAGTTTGTAACACGGTCATTTATAAATTTTCTCATTGGGGTTCTCTGCCAAATCCTCCGGTTTAAGTCCTTTGCAACCTCTCGTTACAGTCCACTTATTCGCATTCCGTAATATGTTAGTTCCTCGCATCCGCATTATGGGACAATCAACCGCGGAAAAGTTGCATTTACAACGAGAGGTTTTGTTCACAAAAGTTAAATGGGAGTTTCGTGACTTGCACGTACGAAAATCTTCGGTCGGGGAAGTACATGTGTAAGTAGGGGTTTCCCCACTACTTGGGTTCTTGTTTACCCAGCGGACCCTAGATAACAGGTTGGTCAAGAAGCTTGTACCTGATTTTCAGAAACAAACAAAACTTGATTCAACCGTATTTATTGACTTCGATTCCCCTGCTGCACCGCTAAACTTCACTGATCTGGTACTGCTACTACTGACGGGATTGCGGACGGTTTCTTCCGACCGACCGGGACTACAACGGTCGTTGGCTGTTCCGGAAGCGGTCTTTAACAATAAGATAGGGAGGTGAGTTTTGCTCCTTTGTTAGAACCTCCCTAGCGACGGTGGTAACGAATCACCGGATTCTTTGCTTCTCGCCAAGAATACCGGAAGATACCGCAATGTTCTTCCCAGGCGAAGCCGTTGCTCTATCTGCTTCCATCTACTTGACTATAGAGCTGTAGAGGATGGAAGGTTTGCCCGAATTATCCTCTGCAGCGGGCAGGGTGGTTGCTTTGGATCATCTGCGGTTAACCGGGGAAGCAAAAACTTCCCCCGCCTGTGACCCAGCAGGACAAGCGCCAAAACAACCAACTTCAAAAAACGGCATAGCTGTCATCGCTATGGTACAGCATGATCAGCACACTTTTGCAGCGAGAGGAGAGCAGTGACCTACTTAAGCCTTATGTTATTTATATACAATTGTACAACAAAACTTACTGCACCTATCTACACCAACAAAACCGTTCATAATCTCGAAAAATTAACAAAAAATACTACTAAAATGTGGACGGTACAGAACAACAGCGAGTATAATGTTGCAAAACAAATACACTCTACGGAGAGCGTAGGCAAAGATAGGTATTCTTCCATTCAGTGCTAAATTTTTACCTTGCCGGGTTACACATGACAGGCGACAAAGTTCACGAAACTTACCGGAAACTTCGAAGTCAAACTGCGATTGAGAAGCACACAGATTTTTTGGAGTATATAGCCTTTTAAACTGTAAAAGTCGATTTTACATTGAAATTTACTGTAGAAACGTCAAAGTTTATTGTTTTTGTATTGAAGCATAACACTGGAATTTACTGTAAATTATTGTAACATTACTGTACTGTCACATTGAAAATCATGGTTTTGTGACTGTACATTCGGGTGTCCAGCTGTAAATCGACTGCACCGAATAACGATCTACATGATGCAATCCGAGCAGGTAGCAGTACTTTGTCGTCAGAATCATCCAGCAATCTTAGATCGAGCAGATCAGCAGAAGCTACAACTGAATGTGAAGCTGCCACAGCTGTATATTCCAGTGTTTCGAGGAGAAAGTAAATGTTGATGCACGGAAACGAAAAACTACCTAAAATTGAGTTCCTTTGACTCAATCTTGTGGTATCGTGGGGGAACTTAAAATTAGGTAAACCGTGTTGAAGGTAGTTTCCATTTAACCACGGCAAAAATTACAACTCATTGATAGGTTTTTTATACTCAAATTTAAGTTGAATTTACCTAATTTTGAGTTCACCCCAAACAACTCAAAAGTACCTTCCTCCACGGAAGACCTCGACTGAGTCGAACCTCTCGTTTTGTTTTTGACAACACTAATAAGTGCGAAAGCGACGCACAACTCAAAAGTAAGTTAAAAGAACTTATTCTGCAGGTTGTTTTATTTAACCGTGTGCTCTTGCTTTTTTTCTTTTTGAAAGTGCGATTAATAACAGATTCGGTGAAAATACAGTACTTGTTTTCGTATTTGAATGGAGAGGCAAAGCGAGCTCTAATGGTGGTGCTTAAACTAATTACATTTAAGGATGCACAATATTATAGCTTTGATCGAATTCCTCTAAGACAAGACGTGACAATCGGCTTCTTATTTTTCCTTCGGCATTCTTCTTTTCGCCTATTTTCACCCTGCCGAAATCTTCCGAACAGTGTTGCTATTTTTATTAATGAAAATGGAGTTTTGTTCATTTATTTTTTCCGACAATGTTTTGTATCTTGAATCCACAATATTGATAAAGGGAACCGTTTTTTCATGTCATAAGTGTTTAGTAAGATTTAATGAAGCCTTTCTCTGAATAATTTTAGATTATTGTGTGGCTTCTGTCTTATTTTTGTTACAGTTAATCAACTACGTATACGGTAAATGCATGATAAATACTTGTTTCACTTTGCCGCACAATTTCAGTTCAATTTAGTTATTTTTACTTTTTTAACGATACTAATTTTATTTGTCAAAAATAATGACAATCTTTTCCTATAAATATAGCAACACTGTCAAACATCATTTCGATATCCCTGCAGTAACATTGCGTACGGTGCAAAAAGTCAGAATCAACCAATCAGGAGCTGTATGATTCTGACGTAAAATTGGAACAAAAACGCCCCCCCCCTTTTGTCACGTCTTGTCTTAGGAATTCCTCGCCAAATGGAAGTTAAAGACCGTCGCCATATTGCTAAAGATACGCTGAAATCAAGTAACAGCGCTCTGACGAGCATAGTTGGTTCTCCTAAACGGTAATCGCAGGAGAGACTTATTGCATAGAGCTACAATACGGGCTTGAAGATCCCGGCATTCCAGGATTGTAGAGCAATCCACCATGGTACCCAGTAAGTCCGAGACAAACAGGGCTTGAGAGCAGTCCCTCCGGATACCTAGAATGTCAAGCTGTATTAACTCACAACGGGTTTTCGTAGCTCAGTGGCTGAAATCTGATTCGCCAAGGAAGATGTCGTAGTGCGAAGCATGTGAACTGGCACTGGACAGCCTCGATTCTGTCAGTGCCATTATGATAGTCAGAGATGCCAGGTACTTTTTTCAAATGTCTGCGATAATAATTTTAAAAGTCTGGGAAGAACAAAAAATGTCAGGAAAGCTAGTGTAACCAAAAGCCTTTATATTCAAAAATCTGCAAATATCTGCAACCAAACTAAGAAATCTGCAAATATCTGCAACCAAACTAAAAAATCTGCAAATATCTGCGTCATCGAAAAAATCTGCAGCTTAAATTAAAAGTCTGCCAATTTGCAGACTTGTCTGCAAATCTGGCATCTCTGATGATAGTGCGGGTTCCAAACAACAGTACAATATTTTAGTGTTGAGCGAACCAATCTGCAATAGTAGAGCGATTTTAGACAGTATACGTCGCTAAAGTTTTCCGCTATACGGAAGATGAACGCAAGTTGTTGTGATGCCATATCCACGATATATGAAGTATGTGGTTTGCACTTTAGTGTCGATTCCATCATGACTCCGATATCCTCGACGTGAAAGCGTCTTGGAATGCTCGACTCGAACAAAATGGTAGTTGAACTGAATCATCGGATGGCGTATTTGTCGGAAAATTTTCATGTCGGTGAAAGAGAGGTGGGGTCCTACAATGTTGAATTTGACATTTGAAATATTAGGTTGAAATGCTCTAAAATCGGCATTGTCGGCGACTGAGATTGAGTTTTTTCTTGCAGTAGCATTCCGCACAATACGTTGCATTTTCAACTTTCTTCAACTTCTCGTTTCCGGCAAAACATCGAATGAATTGCTGCAATTTTCCGGAAAAGATTAGTCGGTTTCGTTTGTATTTAAAATTTGGCCCACACATTGAATAATTCACTAGACAGGACTATTTTTGAACTGGAACCCTCCACTACTCATTTATCTCACAAATTATATACTTTTACTACTAGTCTTGCCAAAGAAACCATTCGCTGCAAAATACCGCCTATTGGTGGGTTGTGGAAAATTCGTTGTAGTATATTCAAAAAACGAATGGTTTTTGTAACTACTACGAAAACCTCTTAGCAATATTCGCATCGTCCATAAATATATATATTGTTTTCTTAGCTGAAATGATTATGTTGAATTAATGGAGGAAAACAAGAGAAGCAAATCATTTTGTGTACATATAATTTAATTAAAAATATCGCGTTATCGTTGCTCGAACAAAGAAAATATTGGCGAGTTTCTAACTGGATGTAGTTCTCAGTAGCTGCGAAACTATGTCGTGAACTCACTAGAAATTATAGTTATTAGAGAAATTCCTTGAACCGTTAAATGACGAGATTGAAAATTCTTGAGTTCAATAAAAATTCGTAACTTTTGTGAAATGACAATGTTTTTCGGTTTCCACATTACAATAATAATGTACAATAGATTTTCAAACAAAAAAATAGGTAGTAGTTAAACCCTCGAACGAAGTTTTTGAGCCTTAACTCAATAATTATCTGCATCACTTGTTGATGATTCAAGGATGTGTTTTAAAATTTAAATATGTACTCAAACTCGAATTTTAATGTAAGCAAAACGTTTACTGTTGAAAATTCGGCATTTTATAAAATTTAATGGCGTATGCGTGATGAGCCACCGCACGCGTAATAGAGCTGGGAGGTATTGTTCAGTCCATCAAGCGACAATAAATTGACATTTGTAGTGTTCTCATTCTCACTTCTCATTTCATGACATATAGCTGAAAGTTTATGTTTATGTTGTGCTACCCGTCCAGCCAGCGAAACAAATGAGCATAAAGTCGCAGGTACGTTACACTGTTATTGTAGTACGTTTTCCATTTCAATATCCTTATTTTAGAAACAGACAAGGCCAAAAATTTGGAAACGAGATGAAATTCTCACCTTTTTGGATGTGTTTGAAGCCACCTTCCAGGAATCGGTTTCCAATCCCTTCGATTCGGAGTCGGATATGTGGGAGTGCATCTCGAACAAACTGCTAGCGCTAGGTTGTACCGCTTCGGCCCAGCATTGCCGTAATAAGTGGAATTTTCTGTACAAAACCTATTCGCACGCCCCGAACCAGTCGAGTGCATTCTACGCGAAAATTAAACAGATTGTAGAACTTTCCGAAAAAGTAAATAGTTCGGGCCTGGAAGAAACACCTGATCTGGAATCGACTTACGAAATTAAGGTCTTTGATGCAATTGACAGTAATTCTGCGGTTAAAGTGGAAACATCCTGCTCGAATGAACGCGTAGATGAAAGGTTGGATGAACGGTTGGAAACGGATGATGTGATGGAACACGAAACTCCAACCTGCAGCGGCGGGGACGAAGTGGCTGAAGAAATAGTTGAAGATGTTTCGGTGATACCTGCCAAGCTGGAAATCGAAGAGGATGTATCTAATACTCCAGCACAAGAAATTGAAACTCAATTCGGTATACATTCAAATTTGAAACCTATCCTGGACAGTATCGTCAACAAATTAGACGCCATTCAAACGGAGCAGTTAAATCAAGGACGACGCTTGGAAGCGATAGAAAGACTACAGATAGCGAATAGAGAAAAAATAACGGAAATTAAGAAACATCTGTGTTTGAGTTGATCAAATAAATTTCTCTAACCATTTTATGTGATAAATTTTATAATTTTCTTTCCTTTCGCTTTATTTGATTGTTTCAGGAAATTTTCGGTTATGATGAAACTTTGTATCAGATACAATACATTGTTTTGTTAAGAATTGAAATCGATGGAAAGGTGCGAATCGTGGATCATGATGTCGTGTTTGCTCTTTGAATCGTCTCTTTCCATCATTGATTCGAAATCAGAAAATATTAGATCAAATGGTAAGTTCCCCGCATTTAATCGGCTATTCATGTCTTGTCTCGTTTTCATTATTTCCCCAATTGAAAGTATGACCAGCACTTTTGCGTCTGCTCTTATCAATTTCGTTCCAAAAACTCAAACTTGATTGATATTGAGTACTGATAACAATTATTCGTTAAGTAAGAAGTTCAAAATTTATTCATTATTTTATTTATACTGGCTAACATTCTACAGAAAGGAAAGGAGGGAGGAAGTAAAATTCGTATAATCACATAAATGTTACGTGAAATGACTGATTGACCAGAACACAAAGAACTTCTCGTTTTTCAAGAGGAAATACGAGGTAAACCTTACTGGTTTGATTCATTGCAAAGACCCAAAAGGGCTGACGCGGTTCGAAAAACAAAAGTATTTGACTGAAGGCAGAATATTCACTACTACTGCGAAAAGGAAGGCCTTCTGGGTGCAGCTTGCTGTTGCGTGCTGAGAACCTTTTTTGTTGGTTATAGATTATCTGTGTTGTTCACCACAACTTGGGAGTTAGCCCATTTGCCTCCCGTAGCATTATTGTTCACGTCCATGTCTTCATCGAACCTGTTTTGCTGGTTGTTGGTTTGGAGCTACTAGACCAATCGTAGTTATTTCATTGTGGGTACAGAGATGGCCTGTTAAAAATCAACTGTTGACGGCAGTTTCTTGGTATTGGTTGTAGTTGATTGATTTTTTTAGCGACTTCTGACCATTGCCTTCCGTAATGTGCCGTCTGATTACAGAACTAGCGTGTAGAAACCTGACCACGGAAGGCATATAGCGTTATTTGCTGAACATTTTAACGCCGTTGAAATGGCGACTGAACAGTTTTCCTCAAGTATCGTTTGTAACGAATTCCACTTCTCCATATTTTGACATAAATCTTGTAATGTGTTCTGATCTATCCTCGGCGCTAGATCGTGTAGGTGCACTTAAATTTTATCGTCATCGATATACACAGGATCTTGGTTTTAACGTTGTCATATTCAACGCTGAGTTGCATGCTGTTCTTCGCAATAGTTTTTGCCTGAGCTAAACTTTTAAACGTTATTTATGCACAGTTTCTCACGTGGTATAACTGTATGTATGTCAGATTAAGATTCGTTTTCACTTTTAGTAACAGTTCAACGTCAAGAGGAAGTTTAAAATCAATCGAAATTGTATTTTTCCGCTTTACAGGTACTTTTATTTTCTTTGGCTGGTTTTTTTCACTGCGCAGCCGGAGGCGACGATGTCAGACTATTTGTGAAGATCGATTTTGTTCTCTATCAATATATTATTTTCAGTTTGTTGCGAAGAAACTTGAATCTTCAATATCCATCAGGAAAAGATGTTCATCTTCGCGAACCTTTTTGCGGCTTCCTAGAGGTCCGCGGACTCCAGGTTGAGAATCATTGGCCTAGAATGTATCGAAGCAACTAATTAAAACACCAGCTTGGTTTATACAAAATTAATACAATAGGAGACACACGGGATCGTAATTAGGCAATCCATGAGACGTTTCTGATCAGCTGATTATTTCTTGTTTACTTCTTCTGACGTTAATCCGAGGGGTGCGACGTCCGACAATATCGTTGATTCGGTCCAACATCAAACGAATCGGACTAACGAAAGATGCTTGTCGGACGAGTTTTTCTGTTCGCAGGAGCAGACTTGTTGACAGAACCCACCGCTGGATTGTCAAACAAATGTCTAATGGATTGCCTAATATATCCTTGTTTTTCTCTTTTTATAACTAACTCATACACAGTTCATTTGTTAATGCCTTCATGGCGGTTGAGTGTATAGGTATAAACCTGCGTTGGCCATTTCCTGCTATCAAATGGCATATTCGTAATTAATTCACACTCTTATGTCTAATTTAGACACCTAATTTATTTCACAATTTACTCATTTCATTTATTATTTATTTGTTCTTATTTCGTCTTCACAACATCCCGGGGCCCGTTGAAACCTTCCGTTTCAACCATTATTGCTCTTGATAGTTTGCTGAGATGTCGATATTATTGGAGATAAACTCAGAGGCAACACCCAACAGGCAGCACAGTACACCGAATGACCGGAACAACCTCGGAACAACGCGTGATATGTGAAAGAAACTCGGGACGCAAATCGTGAACGTGTTTATTCAAGCTAATGCTACAGTGGAATGAATGGTACATTTTGCTTTCTCTGTCTGCTGACAACTAGGTTGTCCAGTGGCGCCAGGTATAAATATTACTCCCACTTTTACACTGCCAACATTCCTCCTTAATATTTCTCCTCAATCTGGGAACTTACATAAACACTGACAAAGTCTATTACACTTGATATTGCTCGACCGATGCAGCTAAATATTTCTGCATCACCGTATTTGTATCCTACAACGCAAGCAAACAAAATGTAGATTTCTGTAAAATCGACTCCAGTTTGCCCAAAACTACTAATGGTTATTAACAAAATTAATAGGCCACAACACATTATCATCATCTTCGCTTTCAAATAATTTTCATTCGTCACAGCTCTAAGAAAACGTTTGGGGCTTGCAATACAAGTCTCGCCTCTCTCCATTTTTATATCGACGGTGCCCGACACTACCGCGGTATCAACGTCAAATCGTTTCAGAAACACTCCTGATTTTCTACAGATCAAGCCGTCCACTTGTTCCTCAATATCCGCCATATGTTTTTCTGGAAACTTTTGCGATTCATTTGGCTCCTCCTGAAGCGCAATACCAATATTTCCGAAACCTGACTCTACGATATTATTTGAGCCATCCAACTTCGTCTGATCTCGTGACTCAAACCGATCATGCCACACGTGATAACAACTCTCCGATCGTCGAACTTTCTTGTTCAGCTTTCCGTTTACTTCTTTCAGCACATACATGTTGCCCGTTAGTTCCGCCACTGCAACAATACGTCCTGTAGCACTCACGATATCGCAACGATCTGCATTAAACTCTATCCTCAACCCCTTTTGCGTCAGCTTATGTACGGATAACAATCCACTATCCAAATTAGGCACGTAGAGCACATCTTTAAATAGAATATCAATAATTTTTCCTTGGCCATCAAAACACTTTGTCGCTCCTTCGCCAACTCCTGCCGACATAGTTACAGAACCATCCGCCAATACCACCTTGATCCGTGAACTTTCGTCCAGTTTGCTAAAGAAGTCCTTATTGTTCGTCATGTGATGTGAACACCCGCTGTCTATGTACCAACAGCCTTTGCGCCGACTGTGCCCAGCAGTGAAACAAATCGGAGATTGTTTATTCAAAACCTGCTTCGCTTTCACCTCCTCCTGCTTGCCATCATCGGAATCTTCGTTGCTCTGCTGCTGCTTCTTCTTCAGAAGTCGACAATCCCGTCGGAAATGACCAGGTTTTCTACAAAAATAGCAGACCTTCTCCTTCGGCCCCCTGTTATGAACTTTCATAGCTTTTTCACCAGTGTCTACACCACGTTCTACTCGCCGCTGATGCTCATCGAATAGTTTTTGCTTTACAAGCTCCATAGTCTGGTCAGCATCCGGCCGGCTTTCCAGTGCCGTCACCAAACTACTATACGATTCAGGAAGACTGCGATATATCATCGCTATTTTTAACGGATTCTCTAGTTTCTGACCCGCACAATCCAGTCGGTCGAATAGCTCCTCGAGATCACACAAATGCTTCTCTATGTCACCTCCTTCATCCATGTTCAAGCTGCAAATGCGTCGTAGTAATGAGACTCGTGACGTCATCGTCGCCTTTTCATGGAATTCTTTAAGTTGATTCCATGCCGCTTGAGCAGATACAGAATTTCGAACCAAATTTAACTGACTATCCTCGACATAAAGAACAATAGTCGCCAAAGCCTTCTGATCGGCCTTCGTCCAGGCCGTTGTAACCGGTTCCGGTTTTATCCCTGCCACAGCATTCCACAGCTCCTCACGCTTTAGCAGCATTTCGATGCGCGTTTTCCATACTTGGTAGTTCTGGTTACTGAGTCGTGCAAACATATATTTCTCGCTCATTTTCATCAATTTTTCGTATTATCAACGAACAGAAACAAGTGAAAAAAACGTTAACCGCAGCGCATACTCCAACCAAAAGAAGATACAATGGTGAACTTGCAATATAGCTACACAACACGCGCCTTTTACGAGCCGTAAACAGCCAACCTCGATTGCACTCGGGCAGAGGAAGAAAAAAAAAAATTCTCGCAAATTTTAAAACTTCACCAACAGTTCTTTCACATCACTTGGGCCCATAACCTATTGGAGATAAACTCAGAGGCAACACCCAACAGGCAGCACAGTACACCGAATGACCGGAACAACCTCGGAACAACGCGTGATATGTGAAAGAAACTCGGGACGCAAATCGTGAACGTGTTTATTCAAGCTAATGCTACAGTGGAATGAATGGTACATTTTGCTTTCTCTGTCTGCTGACAACTAGGTTGTCCAGTGGCGCCAGGTATAAATATTACTCCCACTTTTACACTGCCAACAGATATTTGAATAAGACGGACCTCCCTAGTTGCTCGCTTGTAAAATCCTCGAGCGGTTTTCACCAAAACAACACGCACCAATCCAGAGTCGCCTGTAGATGTCTTTACTACCCGACCATTAGGCAATCTATTAGACGTTTGTTTGACAATTCAGCGGTGGGTTCTGTCAACAAATCTACTCCTACACTGAAAAAAATCCAAACGTTAATTCTATTTGCTTCAAACCGCTTAAAATTCATATGAAGAAGAAATGCTATTGTTATCTCGTGCACACATATCTTCTATGTGTCAACTGTATAAACTATGTATGAACACACATAAGTTATATGTGCATATTGTTATAGAATGGGGTTTTATGTGCCCAATAGTTATGAAATGTGAATGTAAGATTAATATTTCTTGTAAATACACACATTAGGTTTATGTGCCAGCAAATAGTGTCTATATGCCTCCGTTAATTGCAAAAATCTATGTGTAAAATCAATAGGCATAACGTTTACTTTTTTTTGAGTGTACGAACAGAAAAACTCGTCCGACAAACAACTTTCGTTAGTCCGATGCGTTTGATGTTGGATCGAATCAACGATATTGTCGGACGTCGCACCCCTCGGAGTAACGTCAGAATAAGAGAACAAGAAATAATCAGCTGATCAGAAACGTCTCATGGATTGCCTAATTGTTCTATAGAAATGGCGGTACACGGAAAAATAAAACAACCCGCAGAATAAGTTCTTTTAACTTAAAATTAGGTAGCTTTGAGTATTGTGTCGCTTTCGCACTTATTAGTGTTGTTAAAAACAAAGAGAGAGATTCGACTCAGTCGAGGCCTTCCATGGAATAAGGTACTTTTGAGTTGTTTGAGGTATACTCAAAATTAGGTAGATTCAACTTAAATTTGGGCATATTTAACTCAAGGTTGAGTATAAAAAACCTGTCAATGAGTTGTGGTTTTTGCCGTGGTTAAAGGGAAACTACCTAATTTTACCTTATTCCACGATACCCCGAGATTGAGTCAAAAGAGCTCAACTTTTGGTAGTTTTTCGTATCCGTGTAGATTATTCTGCTTCAACAACACAAGTGATCCTAGTTGCATGTTGTCATTGGAGTTCTTCCATTTTGCAGTTGACCGAGATAATCCATGGCCAACATTTCCAGAAATTTTGAACTGATCGACGCATTTCCTGGAATTGTGATAATCGCGTGACCTTGAGATCGGAGCAATCGGGTTCGGGAATTGAAAACATTGGTTTCCCCTCCCCGAAATGTCCTGGAGTTAATACCGCTAGGTCGTCTGGATGGTCGGTTAGGGGGGTGAGAGGCCGAGAATTTAGTATGCTCTCGATGTGAACTGAACTGAACCAAAGGTACGGCGGAAATGAAACTTAAAAGACTTGATTTCGGCCTTCCAGAGTCCCTCAAAGGGTGGAGACCGAGCCGCGATAAAATGAAATGTGATTCCCGATTCAAGGCAGTAGTTCTCCCAGTGATCTGTCTGGAACTGTTGAATGTAGCGTCTGCGTAAGTCCTGCATCTCGCGATCAGCACCAACGAATGCAGTACCATTATCACAAATGCAACTCAGACCTTGAAGTGCACTGGTTTCACCGCCGTGCATACAAAAACCGTAACGTACATTTTAACAGACTCGAGTAGGAACTCGAACCGATGGAAGTAGTGCCATCTGTTTGCAGCGAAAACATGTGATGCACTTTCTCGTAAGGACAGTCCTGTGAGCTAGTTCTCGGCCGGATCTTTGTCGAATAGTTGCCAATAATAAAGACGGACCGGAGTGTACCGTCTGAAGATGGAATGATCGGGCGATCAATTCCCCAAATGGATGATGTGCCGGTAATAGCATTGGATACCTGCGGTCGAACGTGTCCTTGAGGTTTTTACGACTATCAAGTCGAAGCAATGCATATTCGTCCAGCATCACATTCATGTTTTTGAGAGGCGAATTATTTCCCAAAACAACAGTGTGATTAGGTCGAATGTTTTTCAATTCAAGCTGACGAATTTCTTGGGGAAATATAGTTGCCTGACATAGTCGAACTAGTCTTTTCAAAGCACCTTTAATATCCGTAGAATGTAGACGTTCGAAGATTCGTTGTTGCTTCGAGATCCAACAGTTGTTGAAAAAACGTATACAGCAAGCCACAACTCCCGGTAACCTTCCTAGCTCCGAGTACCGCTCAAACAAACCATCTTTGAGCGTAACTGTTGTTAATACGACCGTTTCTCTTCTTTCAGCATTTAATGTTCTCTGTGTTGGTGCAGATAGACTTGGCCAGGATTCGACCATATTCGAAAGAAAGGTAGCAGCATGCCACCATAATGTATCATCCAAAATCTGGCTAGAACGTCTCCCACGAGACACTCGATTGGCTGGGTTTTGGAGAGTTGGTACATATCTCCATTCGCATCCTTTGGTGAGTTGTTGTACCTCAGCTATCCTATAATAGATGAAAATATTCCAAATTGTAGGGAGAGCGAATCCAATGGAGTACAATAATCGAGTCAATCCAAAACGTTGCAGTTCCAGTGAAGTCTGTAGTAGTTCGTACCTTTTCCATCAACCGACTTCCCAATAAAGAAGCGTCAAACTCTCGACGAGGAATTGTCAATGGTCGTACAGACGCGACTCGCGATTTCGGAATGAACAGTCGCGTTATCGGCTGTCCCTCCATGTTTGGACCCGTAACATAGATACAGCAGAAACAGTGCTCGCCGTTAATGTTCCCTACGATGCGTCGAGGAACCTTTAGTTGTTGCAGCTGTATTAATTCTTGGCGGAATCCTAACCACCAAATCTGATCTTCATCCGAAACCTCTTCATCCCAGACAATCTTTTCACCCAGAGATGTTGCACGAATATTTTGGCGCTAACTACAACTGGTACGACTAATCCGAGCGGATCAAAAAGCGATGACACTTCCGATACCACCAAACGTTTGGTCACGGTGTCCGTCCTCGCCAACACTGGAGTTTTGAAGGCCAGTTGGTCCGACAAAGAGTGCCACAAGAAGCCCCGGGTTTTCAATCGTTCTGCACGTTCAATCTCCAACTCTGAAGTATCATCCCGCAGTTCTTGGGGAACACGTTTCAATACTGCTAAGTCCTTAGTGAGAATCTGCCAAGCGAAAGCAAATTACACAAATCACCATTCACTGTGACTTCATCAATGTCGTCGCCACCAGCTAGAACATCGTCAACGTTAATACGCTTAGTAACAATTTGTGCAGCCCGAGGAAAATTTAGACCCTCGTCTTCCGCATGCTGATTTAAGACCCTGGCAGCATGATAGGGTGAACTAGATTGACAATATGTGACGTTTTTCAGTTGATAACACATTTCTTGGAACTTCTTGATGCACCCAGACCTGTCTGAAAACAAATCGAGGCATCTTAAAATTGATCACTGTAGCCAGCAAAGGAGGTTGCACTGTAGGCCCATTGTGGAGAACATCATTCAACGAAAGGTTGTTGGCTCTCTTACTGCTACCATCAAAGACGACGCGAATTTTTTGTCGTGTTACTCTCGGGACGAAGAATGGCATGGTGGGGGAGAAAAAACTGCGGACCTACAATACATTCCTCCATATGTCCTAACTGCTCGTAATCTTCCATGAACTGTGTATAGCCTTCGCGTAAACGCAGATTTCCCGCAAATTGTCGCTTCATCATCAGGAACCGCCGCATTGCTGGTGTTTAAGAGTCCTCTAATAGTGATATCATATCTTCTCGTATGTATGTAACGTCCATCCTTGTCTCTGGACACTGTATCACAAAAAAACGGATTCGACTTCTTGCTCTTCCTGAGTTGGCGATTTCCGATGTCGAAATTTTCGATCCCCCACAACCGCTTCAATCGAATATTCAAATCTTGTTCCATGGCAACGTGACACACCACCTTATCCTTGTCCGTTGTAGTGAGCTTGCCTGAAACTACGTAGCACAGAAGAGTTTTCTGCAAGGGTATAAAACAGTTCCGCTCCAATAATCAGGTCAACTCCACGGTTGATATTAAATTAAAGCCTAATCGTTGCCTCCGAAATAAAATTGGATTCAGATCCACTATCTAACAAGGCTCTGGTATGATGAGTTTTACAACTGATATCCTGAATACCAACAACATCTGTTGATAGAAAGACGACGTTATCCTGGTGCTAATTCACTTCAGTAAGAGTCGTAACATTTCCATTTGGGCGGTACGAGAAACCTGACTCTCACGCGACACGATTGGCAAGTAACATATGCGATTGTTTCTCCATTACCAACGGTGTTAAAAACCGCTGTGAACAAACGTTCCGTTACGTGAGTTGCAAACGCTCCCCGATTGATAACTGTCACTAACGCGCAGTGCAAGTGCAAAAAACAGGATAAAAGGAA
Source organism: Topomyia yanbarensis (assembly GCF_030247195.1). Taxonomy (NCBI): domain Eukaryota; kingdom Metazoa; phylum Arthropoda; class Insecta; order Diptera; family Culicidae; genus Topomyia; species Topomyia yanbarensis. Next base: position 94,076,908 of record NC_080671.1, read on the forward strand.
AATATGCGAGATTTTTCGTGAGTCGCCTAATCGTTGTTGGACGATATTTCCCGGGTTCTTTAGCCGTAAGACGTCGTTATTGATAGTGCCATTCTGTTTAGCTACATCAAAGGACTGTTCACAGTATAAGGAGCTGCTGAGCCTGTATTGAGATTAATTCGATCAAATTCATCCGGAGCCAACTTGTATCGCACGGACCAATACGGACAGGCAAGCAAACGTGAGTCAAATACATATAACTTATTTGTTACTTCTGAATTGAATACCCTAAAGTGAATTCCTAAAATTTATTATCCTATATACTGAAATTGTAAAACTTAAAATATGTATCCAAAATTGTATAACCCAAATTAAGATGTGCAATTGAATAACCTAAAATTGTAACCTAACCTAACTTCAATCCCTGGTCATATGCCTACCGCGTGAGCAATTCATACATAAGCGATGAGATTTTGCAAATTCGAGGCGTTTGTTGGGTGTTTGCCTAAGGTAGGTTTCTCATTGGGTTACCATATGTGCTGTTTACATCCTGGGCATCTTGGAACATTGTCGGAGGCCACATGAGACGAAAACGGTTTTCCCTTATTCATTTTAGAGTTAGGGCCTAATTTCTATCCCTTTCCATTAAAAAACTAGTGCTGGCGCCCTCTATGTGGTCACAAGTGGAACTAAAATTTCCTAACCAAAAGGTATCTCGCATTATGTACTACAATTCATCTGAACAATGGAATTGAGTACTGATATACACTCAGGTTTTTTTTACGCGGGGGATACGAGCCGCGTAAATGAAAACCGCGTAAATGAAAACCGCGTAAATTTCAAAATCCGCGTAAATGAAAACCGCGTAAATTTCAAAATCCGCGTAAATGAAAACCGCGTAAATTTCAAAATCCGCGTAAATGAAAACCGCGTAAATTTCAAAATCCGCGTAAATGAAAACCGCGTAAATTTCAAAATCCGCGTAAATGAAGACCACTTAAATTTAAGAATCCGCGATAAAGGGAACCTCATTGATGGGTACCGCGTAAATTCCAAAATCCGCGTAAATGAAAACCGCGTAAATTTCAAAAACCGCGTAAATGAAAACCGCGTAAATTTCAAAATCCGCGTAAATGAAAACCGCGTAAATTTCAAAATCCGCGTAAATGAAAACCGTGTAAATTTCAAAATCCGCGTAAAAAAAAACCGCGTAAAAATATACCGCGCAAAAAAAAACCGGGTAAAAAAAACTTGAGTGTACAACCATGCACTGCTAGGCCCCATGCAAAACTGACTCAGACATCACTTCGCTAAAAGTTTAATAACTTCTTTCAACAAAGTCGGATTGACTAGCAGTTTTCATCAAAGTTGTGGAAAATTAAATTATCTATCCTATTTTAACTTACAGTGATAATACGATGCATACAGTGCCACCTACCGGCAAAAATGCAAGCTAGTGGGTTTTCTCCCTATATATTGTCGAAAAATCCCATACAAACTTCAGGCGCGTTGGTCCAGTAGCTAGACTTGTCCGATTTGCTTCAAATTTGGTGCAAGTTCTCCTGGCTGAACTAGGAATCGACTTAGGGGTGAGTTTTCAAAAATTTATTATTTTTCTGGGCAGTCTACTGCTTAGTCGTTTCACTAGAAAGGAGTTACAGTGATTCTCCGGTGCTTCCAGCTTGTCCAAAATATCAACATGACGGTTGGATTCGTTTGCGACCTCAGTGAGACTACCAGCGGAATCCTTGCGCACGGAAGGGATTTATAGAATCGCCGATCTAGTTGACATTTTCATAACGATCGGTGATAGTCTTCCACGCCAGCGCATAGTTGTCTGATGTTATCGCAAAGGAAGCAATTAGCCGGGCAGCTTCATCCTTGAGGGAGTTGCGCAGATAAAAGAGATTGTAACTACTAGAGGTCGCATGTCGCTGTTAACCCTAGAACGTTGCACTGGGGTAAATATGTACCCCACGGCTTCTTTGGAACCGTGTGAAGACGAGAATTCGGCATTTACCGACCTGGGACCCTAACCATAATTCAATTTAGAGTTCCTAGTAAGAGTAGGAAAAGGTGGTATAGCCAGTTTGCTTATACCTTTGTGGAAGCAGGTGTCGAAGTTTGCGTGGGGTACATTTGTACCCCAGTGTACGGTTGCCGTTAGTAATTTGTCAGGTTTCGTGCTGTCAGTGGAAATGTGATTCGTGACAATACCAGTTTAAATACTAGTTGTTTTACTACGTAAGTAACAATTAGTATTATAATCGTTTTAGGTAGAATAATCGTTTTTAATCATTTGTTTAATTTAATTTAATTTTGAAGCGGAACAAAAAATTCTCGTTTTTGATGATTCTTATTGTTTTATTGTTCATTTTTTATAGTTTTTCAAAGCAATGGCTCGCAAGTATAATTTGCTCACAGTAACTGCTGTAACAGTAACGTTGCGTGTTACCAATGTATTACTGGTCAGAAATATTTTTTCATTTCAATTTCCATCCCATTTTGTGGCATTTTCCAAAACACGATTTTTAAACTTTCACTCTTCAAAATTTTTGCACTTTTTCAAAAATATCGAAATTCCATTTCACACCATTTCAAAACCATTCTTTCAACTTTAAGAATCATTTGATTTTTTTTGAAATCGGTTGAAAATTCGCAAGGTTATAGTAATTTTTGTGAAAAAAGTCAAAATCGCGATTTTTTCACTTTTTATTTTGTTCAAACCAATTTATGTATCATTGATTCCATTAATTCCTTACTTTCACTTACACAGCTGTTTTCGCAATTAAAAAACGAAGAAAATGATGTATTATACATTTCTTTTGTTTGCATTTTGCGTGCGAAAATTGCGATCAAACGCGTGGGGTACATTTATACCCCAGTGCAACGTTCTAGGGTGGCAAACGCAAGTGCAACGTTCTAGGGTTAACACTGAAAATTTATCATCTCGCTCTTACATATGCTAGGCCCATTAGTTTGATACACCTGTCAAAGTAATGGGATACAATATGCTAGAGCGAGACCCCATGTTTCAGTCCGTGGATGCATGGAGACAGTAGCGCTTTGCTCCCTCTAGTAGTTATAATCTCTTTTGCGCAGATAGTGCATCTTTTGTACTCCCGAAAGATTGGTATTAATGTGGATTGCGGATTTCTAAAGGTCTCTAAATTCAATCCACTTCTCCAGATCCCCTCTAAATTAAGGAATGCGAAGTTCAGGAAGCTTCACCGATAGTGTGTGATTAGCAAGATGCTGTCCTTCAGGGATTTTTCTCTGTTGCGGGTCGTGGCAGAATGGTTAGCAGCGCCGCCTTCAGCTCGCAGTACATTGTATGAAACTGTAACCGGGTATTCAAAAAACTCTCCACTTCATTCTCGAGTACCTCGAGAAGATTTAAGTAGGTTTAACTGAAAACTTGGTCAAATTTCCCCATGTTCCCCTCCTAATTTCGCCGTTTAGATGCCTATTTTGCAGCTTCACCAACTTCATAGTTTCACTAATCTTGATATAGACTGATTTCTAAAGAATTTCATATAACCTTCATCGGTTTTTATTGGTGTAGATAAAGATAATCTAGGTCGTTTTTTTAAATCACTGGAAGCTCTTAGATGTTTCTCTCGAACAGATCACTTCTCGAAATCTTATTAGTTTTTGTCAGTGTATAGCCGTTCGCCGTACTACACTGACTGTTGATTAGACTTCAAAGAGCAGAGAGAGTTCAAGAACTATGAGAAAAAAAAACACAAAATAGAGTACATACCTACAACCGCATAAAAACATGTACGCACAACTGCATAGTATTGGATAATTATCATCAAATCGCAAAAGACGCGCGACGAATGCACACATCATACCAGCAATCGCCGCACCAGTCAGTCAACGGCAAAAACTGTATCGACTCTCACATGGCCTGCGGCGTTTTAATAGACGTGAGCACTTTTTTTCGTCGATCACTAACCGGTTTCACTTATTGGTGAGCCTATACAGTTTCCCGTCATTCGTGTATTATTGTATTAACTGTTTCCTTTTTTTAGACTGATCACGATCGAAACAAATAACAACAACTCCGCTGAGTGATGATGAAATGAACAAAATTGATGGAAACGTGTTGATAATCAAACTGTGGCGAGCACATGTGATCCTAATATGGTCAACCGGGTAAAAAAGTCTTGTTGCGACGGACGACGTTATACATGTCTTTTTGTCACAGACGAATCGGTGCCTTTCAAATAGCTACGGTTTGATGTAGATCGTATCGTACCTTTGGAACCTTCTGTCCTACTGTAGCTATCGTGGATTTAATTGAACTGTAATGATGTTATTAAATTTCTTTTGAGTTTGGATAGTTACTTCGTTATTAACCAGATAAAATTGGGATTGAAAAATGATTATTGAAATCCAGTCATCTATGTGACCGGATGATAAACGACCCTCTATACATGATCTGTGAAGAGTCAAAATATATTTTGGTTCACCAAACAGAACTGTGGATATGAATGCCTAAATTTATGTTAAGTTTACCTAATTTGTTCGAAATGGATACCAATCCGATTAATGAGGCACATGTCGGTGTGAACTTCCCCCTTTTTGTGGTTCCTAAAAAAAATGATCGGAGCCTCGGGCCATGTGTCATAACTGCATTAATTTTTTCATTCGCGCGTGCTATTAGGGACTTGGTGTTGATGCTTTTGGATGCTGATTCAGAAGTCATAAAGTATGTTGATGGGAGGAAATGAACATACGAAGTTGCAATACATTCCGACATAAACGAACTGTATACTAACAAGAAGTTTAGCTATTAACACAACGGTATCTTTTCAGCACATACAAAGCCTTTGCTACCACTTCTATCACTCTGAATTATATAAAAAATCCCCAAGCGCCATGGCACTGTCAAAAAACTGACCTGTTAAATATAGTTTCCATGACGCTAATTTCCGAGTTCGACAAATTCAACTGGGTTGTACTGGGCTCGGCTGGGCTGTGCCGTGCCAATTCGATAGAGTTGTATGACCACCTCGCTGTGAATGGCGGTAGGTACCTATGTATACCAGACGCGCGATTCCATCTCAATCTTTTTTTCGGGCTCTCTCTCTCATATGGCTCGATGTTATATGAGTTGTGTGTACTTCATCCACCTAATATGGAACACAATAAAGTTGACGCGAACGTAAAAGCGTACGAAACATGCCAGAAAGAAAAGTTGCTGAATTTAAAAGTCGGTGCCACTATAGTAATGACTGCGATAACCGAAAATGGCTTGCCGGGTCGCGTGAAGGGGGCCAACCATTCCCAAGAGTTAAACCCGGACTTCGTAATCGCGAAATTACAGATTAAGATTACGAGTGGATTAATTCGTGGTGCCAAATGAAGCGCACAGTTTGTCGGTCCTCTCTTTGTTGCTTGGTTAAAACAATACGCCGTACGATGATGCTTGTTTCTCGGAACGAGAGAAATTTCTAAGTGCATGGGAATAAAGTTTTGTTTTCTTTTTTTCGGTTTTTGTTTGTTTTGACACTAGATGTTGACGTTTCAGATATTCAGATTCAATTTCAGATATTAAAAAAAAATCGAACTCAGCACCTCTTAACGATATCCACCAAAAAATTGTTCGATTCCTTTTCCGAAGCAATGCACATTTTCTAGATGGTTAGGTGGGACAATTTCGTTAGTACTTTCCCTATTGAACATCCCAAGCTCTCCATACAAACTTTGGTTTCAAACTGTGTCAGAATTAAAATCTCCGTGCACGCTGAAGATAATGTAGTAGAGCTTTGATTATACAATTTGCCTCCAGGAACACCCAATATATTACCGAATTTATGGAAAGGAGCATTTTCTCAAGTATTCTCATCCATGTTCGAGTGGTGAGAAAGCGGTTGGAACACCCTATGCCTTCGTTCGTGATCCTGCAACCTAGATCTGTCTATTCTCAGACTACGCGTTGTATTTATGACGATCAGTCTCCTACGTGTCAATACTGTATACTATCTGCATTCTACGGGAAGTCCTACGTGAGGAACAAGGCCCGATGAGGGGGGGGGGGGTCAGCCAGGGCAATTGCCCTGGTGCCCGGGTCGTATTTGGGGGCCCGCGTTTTTACTCGAAAGATGGGCGAACACGTCCGGTATTCATAGAAGAGAAATAAGAATAGTAATAGTAATTTCTTTTTAATCATTCGTTTTATTAAATTGTTATATGCTGAAATCATAAAAAATGAATACTTTATTTGATAGTTGACATAACCGTTATGTATCCGACGCGGTACCCGGGGAACCTTTTTAGGTTTCAATTAATGAAATTCCTATGTTTTATCCATAGCTGGAAATTGAAACTTTGTGACACCTTAGAACTTCACTAAGTCAAGCTTTTGGGATAATAATATTGTTGATACAGTAAGGGAGGGAGTTAGGAGGGGCTTCTGAATTTTTTTTACTACGTAACAGGCCGACGTGGGTACCCGGGTACCCACAAAACTGAAATGCCAATAACTAAGGTAATTTCCAACCTATTTTGATAATTTTGGGTGTTTTGGATTCAGGAACTCATCCGATTTTGGACCTGGTAAAAATGAATCGGGTTACTTCATTCGATTCCCGGGAATCCGGATTTCCGGAAGCAGGTTCCAGTGCTGGGATACACTTCAATGGAATATAAGCAATATGGGTATCAAATTTTTTGGAATTGCATCAGTAGGCTGTATCTCGTTGTTTTGGAACCATTTGGTAATTTGACCCCGGAACGGACATTCCGGAGCAGGTTCCCGTGGGGCCGTGAGTGGCCATTCCATTCCAATTCCATTTTTTTAAATTGCCACAGAGTCCCGTAACAATAAATAACAGACTTCCGAGACAATTTGAAGAGTTTTGATACTCATATTGCTAGGACATTATTAAAATTTACAAATCATACTCTAGTACTGGAGCATTACCCCGGAAAATCTGGATTACCAAGCACCAGATCCATTCATCCGGTTCAATTTTCCAAATCAAAAAGTGGACGAGTTCCTGAATCCAAAAAATCTAAAAGTGTTCAAGTCGGATAAAGGAAGCCATAGTTATGAGCATTTCAATTTGTGGGTACCCGGGTACCCACGTTCGCCTGTTAAAGTTGATTTTTTAGTAGGACACATAACAGTTAAACGTTCTTGAGGGAGTTGTGTACTTTGTGTACAAGTTAAAATAAACGAGTTTTATTGCTTGAATGGACGGAATATACTATAAAATATTGAGAAGCCAATTCAAAGTATTTACGAAGAAAGCAATAGAGCGTCAAACAGAAATGTGAGTGCACGGACAAACGCATCCATCCTCTTCTACGTTCGCTTCTCTGATGGTGGTGCCGGTTGTTGGCTTGGTGACACTGGGTGCGATTGTTGTTGAGCAAAGTCCTTATATTGGAAGGCTCTAGCATGCCTCAAAACGAAAACTGCCTCTGTGCTCGTATGTGTGACAGTATCTAGGCTGTCTCTGTTCATTACCCACTAATAGTTTTGACGTATGCTGTGACCTTGTTTAGAGGGAATTTGGTTGTTGAGTGAATATTTGTTCCTGACAGATCCGTAGATATTGGTTTTGTAACTGTTTGTGGTTTGGAATAAGATAACGGTGTGCTGTTTACGGTTATAGTAGGCGGGCTTTTCTTTACCGCTTTTGCACAATGTATTCTGTGGTGCAGTGTCTTTTTGTTGAGTTCGCGCATAGGAATCTACCATGGGTGCATAACCAGTGTTATATGATGAAACGTCCCATTTTCGGTTGATCTGCATAAAATAATTACGTATGAAGAGGTTGGTTTGTACGGAAGCATTCTCACCCCAAGAACAACGTTAGGGACACCCGGGAAAATGCAAAGGTTCAGCTGTTATGGAAGCCGCTTCTCCGTATCTTGACATAAATTTGTTAGTTACGATGTCAGGGGTGTGTGCAGATAATTCAAGTAAGCGCATCTCTCTAGAGCCCCTGCCTATATATATATATATATATATATATATATATATATATATATATATATATATATATATATATATATATATATATATATATATATATATATATATATATATATATATATATATATATATTTATATATATATATATATATATATATATATATATATATATATATATATATATATATATATATATATATATATATATATATATATATATATATATATATATATATATATATATATATATATATATATATATATATATATATATATATATATATATTTATATATATATATACCGGGATGATGTTGTTAACGTGGCAGCTTTCGTTGGTGTGCTGCACATTGTTCCACGAAACAAACGATAGTGCTTCTTTATGTTTGATATGGTGCATTTGCAGGGCGTTAACCTCTTCCGGATTGAGCACAATCTGCACGTTTGGTAATTGTTTCACTTTTCGAGTAACTGGTCTTACCGGACTTTTCCAAAAATCAATAGCAACACAATTCGTCTGCAGTCGTTTTGCCGATTTTTAGCTTCTGTCCTGGGCAAGATGAGAAGGTAGACTGACCTTAATCAACCAGTGATTAAAATGGATAATTTTTGTATTTTTATAGCACGTTCAAGGTATTTTCCTCCTAAAAATGCAGTGTGTTGAGATTGAACGGTGATTTTGGGCCTCGCCAAAGATGCGTGTGATGTCTATAAGAACCCAATTTGTAAGGGGTGGGCGTATCGTATTTGGTAAATCGATTGCCTTGTACGCAGCGCACTTGGGTTCGAGTCCCGACCCCGCACATAGGGTTGGAAATTTTTCATAAGAGATTTTTCTAACCCGAAGTGGCAAATGACCTTAAAGTTAAAACCTCTATAATCGAAATAAAAAAAGAACCCAATTATCATGTGCAAAATAAAGAAATCAAATCAGTTCTATTCATCCAACAGCAGCAACTAGAAGCTGCTCCACCGCTACCAGCAAGTAAATCAATCCATGTGTCGCTTTGTCTGAACAGTAGAAGCAAAAGATTACGCTCCAAACCACTATGTCGAAAAAAATGAGTGACGATTATAAGCAGAAAGTGGCCTATTGTGGTCAAACTGTATTTTTGTTTACCTTTCGAGACGTTCCTTAAGATCTATTGTTAAATGTACAAATGGAGCTAAAGATGGCCAATGTTTATACCCTACAATTTCACCATGTTAGACATAGCGTGCTGATTATGTTTCGGACCATCAATCAAGCAGAAGCGTTTGCTTTGCGAAAAGAAATGTATCTTTGGATGTGGCAACATGAAGTCAGTACCTTTGTGTATATATAGGCGATGACACAAACGAGGTACTAATACACGAATTAGCACATGTACGTGCACTTTAATTACGTTGTTCATCGTTATGGACACCCGATTACCCGCAAATTGAAAAACTCCTAACTATGGTAATTTTACCCGATTTGGATACCACGGAAAAAGAAGTTCACCTGTCTGGCATGCTATCTGTGGATCTGGCAATAAGAGTCAACCGGAGACTAATAGAAACCACGGACTCACGAGTTTCCCATGAAGCGGTACTAACTCATGTTGAACTAGAGGGCTTAGCTTCAAAAGGGCCCGGCAGTAATACACGTCTTGGGGCTTAACTCTCAAGAAGGCAAGCTAAAATCGTGACTTCGAGAATCGAATGCCGGAAAACGCTCGATCATTTATTAAAAACTTGTGATTAGTAACACAAGTTTTTTCACAAAAAGGTAACTATAACCAGTCGGGTCTCTGAAGGTTAAAAAGCATGACTACGGAAAAAAAGGAAACAAAGAAGATAGTTTTACTACACCAAAAAGTAGGCCATGATACCCTTACGCCAATAAGAAAAAATGCTCTAATAGCAAAACGTTCAATACTAAAACGGAAAATATATTATAAATACATTCAAACCCTTTCTGTTGCGCACTCATGTGGAATATGACATCCATCGCGTTTCATCTATTCTTATACAATACATACATATAAACGCTTTGGGTCTTCTTAACTGTGTATCATTTCACTTGTCAGTATACTGCGCATCATGCGCAGCGAACATAATGTGAAAAAAGAAGGGTTTCGTTTTGCACTACACGAAAACGTTTTCGTATTCGCAGATCGGCTCATACTCGGCCAGTTTTATTACAGGTTCGGACCTGGTAAGGGGAAAGGGTTAGACCGGAGAACCGGTACCTGAAACTAGTCCTTATCCTAACTGAACCATGGTCTGGATCTGTGATCTATTCTTTATTTGGGATTTGGGTATAAAACGAAACCGGGTGTCAAGAACCCAAAGCGAAAAATAGGTTCAAAGCATCGCATTGATTTTTTAAATTTGTTTGTGCAATCCAACCTATCCAGGCAAAAATCCAAAGTTCCGGCTGGTTCCTGTCTGCATTTCGACAAAAACTAGCCAGAAACCAGCAAGAATCCTGGTTTGGCTCGCTACTACTACAATCACATGAATCGACCGAAATTACCTACATACGAACAGAGAGCCGAGGTTGACACATCTTTGCTGTAATATGGATTCAATACCGCAATGCGCAATTGCATGGTCTATTACCAAAATGATAATAAAATCTCACCCAAAAGTAATAAAACTTACCAGTCGGATTTTGTGTGTACAATAATCCACAAAACCGAAGAAAGAAATCAAAGCATTCAACGATCTTCAAGGCAGAAGAAGTCAATGAGGTTTATATAGGTGTGGCAGATCACACGGTTTGCTAGTATTGGCAACCGAAAATGTGTAAACAATCCAGAAGCACATCGGGTCGACGTCATAGCGTTCACACGATTCAATGGGAGCGAAAAGAACGGTATGACGAAAGCAAGTTGATTTATTCTGCGATCACTCACACCACTCATGTAAGATTCATCTTACAAATACCAAAGTGCCCTCTTCGCCATACCTGTATATATTACATTGAGCAGCAGTAACTATAGTACAGACGAAAACGACAACCAAGGAACTCCACAGGACAACCCAATGCGATTGTTTTATTTTTTATCTGCTGTAAATAAATAAAGGACACAAGGCTCTGATAAGCTCATGTAACGAGTCGTGTCAAACAAGGCAATAAAAAATAGTAACCATTGTTCAACGGTTCTTCTTAGAAAAAATTTAAATGCTATTTCATGAGAATATTTATCTTGATTCGTTGATTTAACACGAGCCTAAATGTAAGCTTAACGGAGCCGCTTATCTTTTCCATTTACAGTGAATAAATAAAAAACTGTGACTGGGTTATTGGATTTAGCGTACACAGTTTTTCAGTGCACGCAGAGATTCTTTTTCTAGACGTTAAAGCTTTTTGTGTTATGGCCAATAGTATCTGGGGTTTACTGTATTAATAATTCATCTATGGGTCAATTTTGTGTCTTTCACTTGGTTACTTATTTCAGGTTTATTTCTGAAGGTTTATTTGATTCTGCTCAACGCGTTAGCACAACTGAGCTGTGGATCTTTTAAGTTGTTAAGAATATTTGTCTGTTGGATCTTGTTGACACAGTTTGCTGCAGCGTGTTGAGATCTTTTTCCTTAGCGGTCAAGCATTAGTTGCCTCATCCGTCGCAGCTTGGGAGTCATTCACCCACCTACCTAGGAAAATTAGTAGTATTTTTTCTTGGTTTTGATATTCTTTTCTATATAAAAATCTAGTTAACAAATTTTCTATTGCGGTTAAAGCTATGTTCACCAGTTAAAACATGTTAAGATACGTGTAAGGAACAACCTGTGATGATATGTGGGCATGTAGGGCCTATAAAATCAGAGTGTAAGTGTTCTACCTATGGAAACATAGCAAAAACACGAGTTTTGATTGGAGACACCTCCAAATCATGTCCAAATTGAGTCATTTTTGGAGAAATTTTTTAAACTAGAACAAAAATCTGAGCTGACCCATGTAGATTTCAAAACTTTTTCAAAATGTGGAGAGGTCTAGTGGACGTCCATGTCATCATCGGTACAGTTTTCTTGCTGTTCACGTACATCGGTTCTGATTTGTTTCTTATTCTTACGGATCGCTGTTGTAAATCCGTCTTCATCGGTATTTGCTTCTTTATTGGTGATGATAGTTGTTGGTATGTGTGTCGCTTTGTATTTCTTCACGAAAGGAATCACCCCAAACTTGATGTACGCAACTTACCTAGTCTAATGCCGGTTGGCAAATGGGGAGAATATGAACATACTTTCGTATCGTGTGTCTCTACCCTGTCAAAAAAATGCGGACGAACATGGTCAGGCGATTTAAAAAGTTTGACGTTTGACTCAACTCGTCTGTGCTAATTGCTCCTAGGAACAAATTCTCAATATTCTCAATTCGTTCCGGGCTGCCAACACTCGACAGATTCCTTCTCAAAGCTTTCTTTCTTCGGACGTTGGCGCCATCTATATCTCACAGTATGGAACCGGAAGTCGTGGTCGTTGTCCCTTAATTGGTTATATGGGTCGTTGTTTTTGTTTTATCTGTAAGTTGCTGTTGTTAGAGTTGACTGTAGTTTTGACTAGTTGTTTCGGCGTATGTTTTTCCGTAGTGTGCTGTTTGGTTACAGAAGATTTGTTATTTTGGGGTCTGTCAGGGATATGTGATCAGCGTTGTTTGCTTTTAGATTACTGTCGTGTATGTGGGAGTTTCTTATTCAATCGAAACGACGCGATTTAATTTTCGACCGAAACATTTATTATCCGCAAAATCAAGAAATTGCTTCCGCCTCTAATGTCGACTATTTCAAACATGTCGAAGAACTACTAGTTTATTTTTTACGTATTCATACGTAACAAATCGTGGATACGAACGTCCACCAAGTCAGCTTCCATATACACGGTGATCTTGATTCTGGTCGTATTGAATGCAACCTCGTATTGCATGTTGGTTTTTTTCAATGAAATTTTCTGTCCGGGGTAAAATTCTAAACGTAATCAAAACACAATTTTGACGTGGTGTAGCTGAATGTATATAACTTCCGCGAGAATAATCTCCATTTTAACTTTAACTGGTTGTTCCACCTCCTGAACTGCGAGTTTAACACGAGTTTTATTAAAGTCGATCAAAATTGTGTTATCCCGTAGCACAGCCGGGGGCAACGATCCAATACTGTTTGTGCACTGAATATAGAACAAAGCACTGGCTTGCTTCACTTTTGCGTATAGCGTAGCTTTTTTGCTTCTGCTTTGTGTGATGTCAGAAGATAGACTGATTAATTCAGGTATTCTTTTGTTTTTAAGTTACGGTTATGAGTACTATCTCCTTGTTCTTCTATCTTCGTGGTATGTTGATTGTACAGCTGCTGCTGATTATTCAGTAGATTGTGATTGAAGGGTGTTACGGTTAAAATTGGTCTACTTGAACTTGACGCATTTTTTCATCACGCATTAAATACCTGTACACCTTTTACTTGCGCATCGCGAAAATTGCAACTATCCACACAGGCCAAGTTGGTGAAATTATGGCCAACGCAATAAAACTGTTATGAAAACGTTTTTTACAGCTAGAAAGACTATATTGGGGGGAAATCGCAAACCAGAGATCTCAAAAACGACGAAACGAAAGGCGATATTTAAAGCGGAACCCGAATCTCTCCGTCCTACATGTCACAAGCAAGTTGAGAGTAACGTCTACAACCGTGCATCGACCTAAAACAAGCTGAGCTCCCGACATACAAGAAATTGGTGACTCCAAATTGTAACGATAAGCAAAACAAGTCAGACAGAGAACGATCGTGGAAGCTACGTTTAAGCAGCCTTTAACCTTCTGGCACTCGCGCCAGTGCATTGAGTGCACGTCGTTCTGAAAATCAAGCGAAATCGTCTTTAACTAGCACTAGCGGCTATTAGTTCAGTGAGCCATTTATGCGACCTCCGGAGGATTAAACAGTTTCCTGGACGGGAATATCATACGTTGACTGGAAGTAGAAAGGTGGCAGAGATTTTCAAACACATTAATCTGTCGAAGGTTGCAAAGAAACATTCCGTGTGGTAGGCCATCTGACATTTACATCGCAACCGGGACCATCAACCAGGGAATTTATGTACAGGAGTGCCTGGAAAACGCCAGTTGTCTTTCCTCAAGCAACACAATTGCTCCGTTTTATTTTGTCTGGATTTTTACTCTTACCATTACCGAAATGCACCCTCCCAGTACGTATCTTCTTGACGTCCGCGGGCAATCGTCAAGCGGAACATCAAGAAGACACGAAAAGCAGTTATCGCCAAGACTGACATTCTGTGGGGAGTAAAGTACCCAAAGAGTCTGTGCAAAACTTTATGGAAGGAATCAAACGAAAGGCCCAACAATTCGCATTCGCTAAAAAAGAAGCTTGAGTGAATATTTTTTTCTTTATTCAGTATGAATTGAACTTGCAAAAGAAACATGATTTGATTTTCAATTCAAAAGTTAGAACGATTTACACATTCTTGTTTGACCACCCTTCAACTGCAGATGTACGTGTTGATTTGAATTGCAATGGATGCCTTTCTTTTAGATTAAAATTTGTCGATGGGATAAAAAATGGCGACATTTCCTAATTCGCTGTTCAATTTGAGCGCTCGAAGCTACGTTATGTGGCGTGCAAATGGACGGAACTATCATTAAGAGATCTCCCATGCTTCGACACCCCAAACGAATCTTTGGGAGCGTAAATGCATCTGTTTTTTGCTTTCGAACTGTAAGCGAAAAGCTCCCAAATGATGCGTTAGTGTTCAACCAACCTCATAATTGTGCAATACAATATCGTATCACATAGCTACACGCTGTTGGCTACACTTGAATAACACATACCAACATCCCCATGCTGTCCCACTTGTGATCGTTGTTGCAATGATGAGAAGTTTATATACCTCATTCGAACGACTACTCATCATGTGTCGTTATGGCCTAGGGTGTAAAGAGGCGTTTAGCAAGTAGATGTTCGTCGGATTTAGTCCTGATGCTACCCGTTAATCCTTTTGTCTTTTTCCTATAGAAAGGCTATGCAATCACTCTGAAAACCGACTTTTTAACCGAGATCCGGAGGGCTATGTCTCTTATACCATTCGACTCAGTTCGTCGAGCTCGGCAAATGTCTGTGTGTGTGCGTGTGTTTGTATCTATGTGGACAATTAATGTACATCTGATACTCGAAGATGGCCGAGCTGATTTTGTCAAACATAGTTTTAAATGGAAGGTGCAACGTTCCTATAGGCTGCTATTGAATTTCATGTAATTTCTCTTTCATGCTCCAGAGATACGGGTTGAAAAGTGTGATCACGCTTGAAATTCCCATATAAATCGGAATCAGCTTGTTATCTAAAAGATGCAAAACTTCATAAAATGTGTTATAAATTGTTTGGATTTATAGTTTCAGCTCATTGATGGCTAATCAAACCCACATTGACCACATTGGACACCTTCGGCGGTGCCGAAAGCTTTGGGAAAGTTTAGTTCCTGTATTGAATCCACTTCTGCTTCTCAGGAATGTCCGACTCAATTTTCTCAATTTTAGTCTCAAATGAATGCTACAGCTAGCTTTAAATTCCATTGGAATCGAAGTTCTGGTTCCTGTGTTGTGGGTTGAAGTGTGTGATCACATGAGAAATTCCCATATAAACCGATATAATCATTACAACTAAATGATGCAAAACTAATTGAAATGAGTTCTAAATTAATTGAAATTGTTGGTCCAAATCACAAATTGCAAGTCAAAGTCTCTTCGACCACGTTGAGAATTGCTACGCTCGCACCTTATGCTTAACTCCACTCATTAGGCTCTGTACAACATCTGGCTGCAGCTTCTTCTGTACGGAAACCTTCCTTTCATTCATGTCTTCCTCAGATTTGTCCTCGTCGTGATGCTTCCGTAGTGCCTGTTTCAGAATTCCGATGCGTTGGGGAGTTGTTGTTGTCCTTGTAGGGTAGGAAAGTGACCTGGTTGGCTTCATACCACTCCAGGACATCATTTGAATAGTGGCACGAAGCTAGATCCGGCCAGAAGATCGTAGGGCCATCGTGTTGGTTCAACAGAGGAAGCAGACGCTTCTGTACGCTCCATGAGGTAGATCTTCCCGTTTACAGTCCCGGTAGTCACGAACGGTGCACTCCGTTTGCCACATGAACAGATTGCTTGCCAAATCATGTATTTATTGGCAAGCTTTGTAAGTTTCTGCTGTCTTACTTTCTCCGGAACATCAAAATTGTGCTGGATGGTGAAGAACAGTAGCCCCGGAAGCTACCGGTAGTTCGCTTTGACGTAGGTCTCATCATCTATGACGAAACAATGAGGCGTCATCAGCATCGCGGTGTACAGTTTCCGGGCCCACGACTTTTCCACTTTATTTTGTCGTTCGTCACGATTTGGAGCCTTCTGCACTTTGTACGTATGCAGTCCGGTCATTGGCTCTCTGAACGAAAGACTTGGACAGATCCAACTTTTTGGCCACATCCCAGACAGAAGCATTGGGATTCCGTTTAAATGCTTTCACTACACGCTTGTGATCCTGATCACTAATAGAACATCCAGTCTTACTGCATTTCTCCTTCCGTTCGATGCTCACCAAAACTAGTAACGTTTAATCACACGACACGACTCACCGTTGACTGCACGATTCCGAGTTGTTTTCCGATACCCCGATGAGAGAGTTGAGGATCTTCCAGGTGCTTTTCGAGTGATGCCATTTTTTCCAATTTTCAAAAAACGGACGGTGATAAAAATACAATGTAAACAATACATTTTAAACTACTTCTACCTAAATTTTCAAGAGAAAATACCCAATGGGTATTTTTCTACCGCGCTTTTTCCGTGATGCAATTTGATGTGGAACACCCTTTAGATGCCGACGTACACGTGCATGATAACGTGAGGGAAAACGGACTGACTGACTACGAATTTCAAATGACAAGGTACACACACAAAAGTTGGTCGTCGATTTAAGCAAAAGTTCTAAGAATTTCCATCAGCTGAACGACTCAGCATACTAAGAATTTGATAATTGCGTTGTTAAGTTGACAATTTCAATCGGTGATTTTCAGCTGAGTGAATCTGACAAATGGGTTAAATTTTAATTGCTACACTTTCGGCGGATTGCTGAAACTTTCAGGTGAGAAAGAAAATTTTGCTGACTTTCGTTGGGACTGCTTCAACAATACCCGACAGACATGTATTATTTTTAGTGCTAGTATTAGTATTTAGTAGTGTCAAATAAACTATTAAAAATGTATTTTATTGCTGCTTGATGTTAACTGGTTTTCGATTGTAATTCAAGGCAGTGTTTTCTAATTAGATCTATCGGATAATGGTTTCGTAAGAGATTTCATTCGATCCGTATCAGCCAGTTACATTCTTCAAAGCAACACGATACTTACATCTTTTTAATATATAAATAATATTAAAATTTTCGTTTCGCCTCAAACTACCATGCGTCAGCGTAGTATTCAATTTAGCTTTCCCATGAGCTAAATAACTGTTGAGCGTGGTACATCAGTCCGTGGTGCATAATATTTAATATATGTAATTACACATTATAGCGACACAGCACACATCCAACATCGTCGTCACCCCCTAGCAAGCTCGCGAATATATTGTTCTATTTAATTTTGAATCGCAACTCGTCAGCTGAATCACATGTACCTACATACGTAGCTATAGTCGCTATAATAAATTGTTTAGATCACTCAACGCTTCCATCACACCGTGAAACAACGCAGCACCCATCATTTCCAGCAACAAAGCAGCAGCAGCACACACACGACGCGTGCATATTATGTCGAGGATAACGTGCATTCATACCTTCAATCCTACACACCAACCAACGCTGCTGTTGCTTGTAGCTTTCCTTCAGTGTCACCAGCACCACCACAACGAATACCAACCAGCGGATCGCTATGAATGGCTTGGCGCCAACGAACGTCGCATCACCGCACCAGCATCAGCATGCAGCGCTTGGCGCTTGGAGAGCTTCCGATGTGATAACGCGCAGCATCCTTCGCTATGGGGGGCAAACATGAATGAACGGGTGGAAAAACAATGCCACTGACCATGTGATTTTTCGGCTTTTCATGCCATTCTCCCACAGCAGCCGGGTTAGCCGGGGAGCTCACGCGAGTCGAGCTAAATAAAGGCGTGCGAGAGACGGCATACCTTGTGGTTAATTAACGGAGTGAGAGTGTTGAGATGCTGTTTAGAGAGTACAGTCTTGAGTGACGGGTGGCTTTGGGCACGCATGTGCAATGTATGTAGGGTACTCAAAGGGCACTCACAGCTAGCTACTAATAAGCAAATTTTACACCAATATTGGGTATTGTTGTAATCGACTCCAGCTTAGATTGGCAATCAAGTGGGCCGAAGCCGGTGGACCTATTTCGTCGCTTTTTTACACAAATCGAGAAAAACGATTTTTTAAAGTTTGATATGGAATATCTTGAAACCTATAAATAGTAGAAACGATTCAGAAAAGACAATTGATGCTTCTAACTCTTCTTCCTTCTGTATGTATCTTTCAAATTTTACGAAGATCGGTTGACTATATTGAGAATTTTTGCTAAAAATGTAAACAAAAGTCCCCCTCACACGTGTCTTAAGTTTGTATTGATGACAAAATTTGTACGACGTATCAGAATTATACATGCAAATTTTTTTTCCCAAAGGCATAAGCGCTGAGCCGACTATCAATCAACTCAGCTCGACGCATTGGGACAATGTCTGTATGTGTTTGGCTTATTCTCATTTTTGATTCTCACGAATACCAGGACCGATATTAACCAAACTATTTTTAATTGATGGTCCAACATCACCAAAGAAAGCTTATTAATTTATATTTAAGTTTAATGTTTAGTCCAAGATAAATATAATTGTTTGCGTCAAAAAGTGTACCGTTTTCGATGGTGGAATTCTCACTTGCTCACTTATCATGTAGCAATAAAACCCCAGGGCCAGACAGAATCAAATTTAACTTGTTAAAGAATCTGCCAGACTCTGCCAAGAGACACTTGTTGAATTTATTTAATAAGTTTCTTGAGGGTAATATTGTCCCTCATGACTGGAGGCAAGTGAAGGTCATCGCCATCCAAAAACCAGCCTCCGACTACAACTCGTATCGACCGATTGCAATTCTGTCCTGCATCCGAAAGTTGTTCGAGAAAATGATCTTGTTTCACCTCGACAATTGGGTTGAAGCAAATGGCTTACTGTCAGATACACAAGTTGGCTTCCGTAAAGGCAAAGGGACGAACAATTTAACGTTCTTGCGTTGCTCTCAACAGAAATTCAAATGGCTTTTGCTAGCAAAGAGATCAGTATTTCTAGATATAAAGGGGAATTTTGATTCAGTTTTTATCAAAATTCTTTCCGAGAAGCTGCACCAGAATGGTCTTTCACCGACTCTAAACAACTTTATGCGTTTTTCGTATTGTGATTTGTCGAATTAGCTACATGGGTCTTCCCCAGGGCTCATGTCTAAGTCCTCTTCTCTACAATTTTTAGGTGAATGACATTGACGAATGTCTTGTCAATTCCTACACGCCAAGGCAGCTTGCAGATGTCGGTGTGGTGCCGTCGATTTGCAAAAACCATTGCAAGATACCTTGGACAATTTGTCTGATTGGGCTGGGTATCGAGTTCTTCACGGAGAAAACTGGAGATGTCACATTAGGTATCTGAAACAGAAGTACCAACAAAGGATCAACTTTCTTCGTACAATAACCAGAACATTGTGGGGTGCCCACTAGGGTGGGACAAAAATTAGATTCTAGCTCCGAGCAACTTTTTAGATACCATTTTGGTCCTAGAACAACTGTGCAAATTCTTAGCTCGATCGGTGAAACTATATTTTTGCGCCCACTGTTTAAAGTTTACATGGGATTTTGTATGGGAAAATTAACTTTTACAAAATAATTCCTACAGGAGTCGCCCATTACTTCCTAAAAATAAATCGGCTTTTATAAGAAATTTAACAAAGAAACAAAGTCTCGAAAACCACGAAACGATCTGACGATTGAGAAAAAAGTTATTAAGCAGAAACCGATTGATGCTCTGACGATTGATAAAATATTCATTTTTTCTAGCACCACTGCTGTTGGTTGTCCAATTATACGCAATCTTGTTTTAATCCTCTCTTAATGTGTCTAAATCGTTTATCTATACTATTTGGCCACTTCGCAAGGTTTTGAGGGATAAAGTGAGGATTCTTTTGTACGTAATAAGAGAAAGTTAAAATTTTTGCATATAATTAGAACGTCAAAAGCAGTGATGCTATGAAAAGTGAAATTTTCATCAATCTTCAGGGCATCAATCGGTTTTTGCTTAATAACTTTTTCCACAAGTATTATATCGTTTTGCAGTCTTCTAAACTTTGTTTCCTTGACAAATTTCCTATAAAAATCAGAGATCTACTTATTTTTAGGAGGTAACGGGCGACTCTTGGAAGAATTAATTTGCAAAAGACAATTTCCCCACACGAAATCCCATGTAAACTTTAAACAGTGGGCGCAAAAATATAGTTTCACCGATCGAGCTAAAAATTTGCAGAGTTGTTCTGGGAGCTAAATGGGACCCAAAAAGTTACTCGGAGCCAAATTTTATTTTTTTCATATACCCATGTCCCACTCTAGTGCCCACCTAGGAGACCTGATCTGTTTCCGCTCCGCTGCGAACATACATTTAATCAAACTAGAGCGAATCCAATATAATTGTTTCCATACTGCTTTGCAAATTTGTCGAGCTCAATTCTCAAACCCGATTTATGTCCTTGTACTTCGATTACATGGCGCAAAATATCAATCATGCGCCGAGCATACTAGATTTCAACTATTGGATTCCCTTCGGGCCCGAGGAGGATCACCCAATATTCCAGTTCGAGATGCACTGGCAAGCCGCGATCTTCTCAACATGTTCCTCGTAAAATCCGTGAATATACAAATTTAACTGGCCACATTATTTTTTCTTATCATTCTCAGAAGTGCACTTTTCCGCTTGTACCGTAAACTAACAATGGTTTGATACGATTTCAAGTAGGGTTGTGGTACCGGTAATACTGGTACCGAAAATCCCGGGAATACCGACCCATTTTTGGTACCGTAATACCGGTACTGAACAAAAGCCAGTACCGGTATTTTCGGTACTATACAATTTTTTTATGACAAATATAGGTCTGCAAGATAACGTTTAATTATATTAATTTGCCTTCTAGATAAATCGTTGAGATGACATCTTTATGTGTGAATGAGGTGGGACCATCATCATAATAATTCTAGAAGTTAAAGTTTTATTAGCGACATTCTGATTGGTTTCCATTATTCACTGGGTGGCGCGTAATAAGACTATGGTCTAAGTCATGTCTGTATTTGGTTTGATCTTAAACCTTTATCTATAAAAGAACGAACAGCGATTTAGTAGCTAACAGTTTTAGACTTGGTGAACTGCTTCAAATAGGGCGATTTGTAATTATTGGTGATCGGAAAATTCAGCAAAACTCCATAGTTTACAGGAAAGCAAGGAGCCTTGATATGCATTAGAGAATAGTAGGCAAAGACATAAAGATCGAAACCAATTTTCAGAAAAGCAAGAAAGGAAATGCGATTGACCTGCTCGGATTTACGGCCATTCTCGCTTTGATTTACTGTTGTTAATAGGGTTTCATACATTTACCATCTGTTCAAGTCGACGAAAGTCGCACCGCTTAGCAGTAAATGATTTCAAAGTGGCCTAGATTTCGAAATAAAAGAAGGTGCTCTATACGAAAAATATCCTCTGTGAAATGAGTCTTGCCATTCCGAAGCAATTAAAAACAATAAACATTTTTTTTTGAACAACGCAAATCAATCATCTAAGAATAAGATCATCAGTTTTAGCATTCAATTTAAGCTTGAAGCTTTTTTCGAATTTTTTGAAAAAAATTCGAGTACCGGTACTTTACCGGTACTACCGGTACTGAGGGCTTCAGTACCGTAGTACCGGTTCTCGCCAAAAAGGGTCGGTACTGCGAACCCTAATTTCAAGCTGACACGAAACATCTCTGTCGACTGAGCCAACAAAAACGGGACCTACAGCACAAACATTCCACGTACAACGCGGTGTGTTCTGGAGGAACCACTGCCGGTTCGAGGAGGCTTGTATTCGAGGAGGCCATATATATATATATATATATATATATATATATATATATATATATATATATATATATATATATATATATATATATATATATATATATATATATATATATATATATATATATATATATATATACATATATATATATATATATATATATATATATATATATATATATATATATATATATATATATATATATATATATATATATATATATATATATATATATATATATATATATATATATATATATATATATATAATATATG
Source organism: Topomyia yanbarensis (assembly GCF_030247195.1). NCBI lineage: Eukaryota > Metazoa > Arthropoda > Insecta > Diptera > Culicidae > Topomyia > Topomyia yanbarensis. Next base: position 94,099,216 of record NC_080671.1, read on the forward strand.
CTTCTTAATGGAGACCGTCCGAGTCCATAATCCTTACCGGTGATTTTTCGATTCCAGAAACTGAAAGTTAATATTTTTCTCCCCCTGTCAGGTTTGTCCACCCCCTCTTTCCTGTCTTTGATACCCAGATGTAGGCATTGACCCCTCTGTCCCCCTGATTTATTAGCCCCCCGTCTTTTCTAGCCCTAAATGCCCCCCCCCCCTATTTTTAATAAAATACAATCACTCCATCTAGTTATTACTAGTTTTAATAGGGTTGTAAAATGTTCCGCTTAGTTAATGATTAATTACTCCAATAGTCACTCTGTTAAAAATCCTACATAACACACACTAAATGACCGTAATTTTACGAATATTACATTTTCCTCTCATGTATAGGTAACACAGCTTTAAAGTATAATCCCCTAGTTTCAAGAAATTTAAATTGCAAAACAATAAAATAGGCACCTTTGAACTAACGCAAACGTTGATAAGGCGCGAACGAATTGAATAAAAAAAACTACAAGGGGCAGCCCTATGGGGTTGCACGAGCTGTAGACGTAGGACTATACTACTTAATGTAAAATATTTATTTTCTTAGTACATTTATAGTAATAAATAAATCAAATATATTTCTTACATATGGTTTAATCACAACCAATCAACATCGAGTATTACATATAGAACCAAACCTACTTGGTTATCAGGTCATTTCATTTGTAGTAGGTGATCGAATCCGATTGAACTTATTTAAGAAGATCTGAAGAAAGAAGACAGAAAACTGTGACCGAACTAATATCTGGAACTAAATCTTTATAGCGTAAGATTAGCTGTTAAAAACTTTTCGATTGTGTGTGGTAAAAAACCCGGACCGGTGAAGAAAAATCAAATTTTAGACAATATAATCACATTTCATGTATAGACCAGAATGCTTGATCTAGTTATATTTTGCCATTATTGTAACTTTCCTAAAGTACGCATACAAATATAGCAAATGCAGTGGTCTTAATCATATATCGAAACTATAAATATACAAGAATCGAAAACGTTTTTGCAACGGTTTTTCAAGTGGCAGTGTATTCATTCATAAATAGGCTTTGTAGTATGTACCTATTAGTAGAATCAAAATACTATAGACTGAGTGGAAATGAATCACGTGAAGGGGAAATGAATCAATGAATTGATCGAACGAAAATAATAAACTTTCGTTGTGCAATTTAGTAACAAACTAGATCTAACTACCTACATATTCGGCTCAAACGTTAAACCCAAGCGCACGAAGAAAAATGAATCAACGCTGATGATGATGGGTAGAGCGAAAGAGACAACTAATACCACGACACTATGTTACCCGTGTTTGCAAATGGAGCTCGCATGCACAAACTATTTTGTGTACGAATAATTAGACATAAAAGTGTGCTGGAAACGAGCACAACACAAAAGATAGTGTTTGAACGGCAAGCACCGTCGCATTCACTGGGTAGCGTACCTCCACAGGACCACAAGCAGTGTAACGGACTTCTAACTCAGCTACACTGGCTGTGAAAACACACAACGCAGTGACCTGCTTCGTCTGCCGCTCAATAGGCAACTGAGCTGCACTGGCGAAATCCGTCCGTTTAAATAGTCGATGATGACGTCATTCATAGAAGCGTAGCGCGCTAGGTACACAAATCTGTCGTGCTGGACTAAAGAAGCGCTATCTTCTGTGTGTAAGTGCGCGATATTTTGACTAGGTTGCTCATTATATAAACTTTTAATGCCATGATATCAAAAATCTTTGGGTTTATCTATTGGAATCTATTCTTAGAAGTATTTAGGGGTGACATGCGCAAAAAAATTTGAAAATTTTACGTGAGATGGCTGAATTATATGCGTTTAAAATTGGACCACTTTTCGTTACATACCATTTTTGTAGAATTTGCAACGTGCACCCCTATATCGAAAACAAAGACATAGTCCTACGTCAAAAACTAACTTTTGGTCAAAATAAAATTACCTTCTTGAAATACTCACCACTTCACCTTATTTTCATAATGATCAGAAACAGTACGCAAGTAACCAAGTACCGGGCGAAATAATAAACAAAATAAGCATGTTTAAAAAAAAATCTTGCCGGCTTTTCTAAAGGATTGACATTAAAAAGGAATTGGGCGGCCAGAAACATGCCGAAAACACAAACAATCCTTCCCCAGCACACAGTTATCGGCCAGACCACAAGCGTGAGCACCAGTTTGAATTTCTCCCAGACACTCACCGTTACCAAACGTATACAAATGCTGAGTTACAAACAATTTGTAACTCAACGTGGTCACCGCTGGCAACAGCACTGCTGAGAACCTGTCGGTATCCCGCCGCCGCGTGTTTGGGGCAATACTAGTAAGAGAACTGAATCGGCGAACCACCAGCCAGCATCAGTTTCGTACAGACCAGCTGTTTCGCCGCTGCTGCTGTTGCTAGTATACCGACTGCCGATTGGTGTCCTCTCATGTTTAAACCTTGGCCTGCCTGCTAGTCAGCTAGCCAGCCAGCCAGCCAGCCAGTCAAAGTAGCAGTAGAACTAAAGTGAGTGGCGAATGTTCAAGTGTAAGGTATTTCCACTAAATTTGCCGACACCGCGAGGCAGTTGTGTTCGACCATTCAACCAGAACGGTTCACTTTCAGCGATTTTAGACGCGGTCCGCGGATACACCGAATCCTTCACATCCCACTCCTGCGTTAGTGTGTGCACTGTTGTAGATCTTAAGGCTGCCTCCATTACAGTCAACCCCATCCTCACATCCGGCACCCCCATCCACCCCGTAAACCGTGCGTGTGTGTGTGTTTGTATGTGATTGAATCGGGTTGTTTTCGTTGGGGTCTTGAGCCAGCAGCTAGCAGCGACTCCCCAACCCAGCTGATGACGACGATATGGGGATTTGACTTTTAGTTTTATTGTTGGATGCAGTTCAGAGGATAAACAGTGACAACCCCCTGCCGCCACCTTGAGATGTAAAGCAGAGAGTTTAGAAGTTTCGACGTGGCTCGAAGCTGCTGTGGTGCTACACGGGAACCTTTAGCAACGGAAGTTGCGCTTCGCTCTGTTGTTGTCTAGTGCGTGTGTGTTTTCAGACGAAAAGTTCGCGTTTCACGTTCGATTTAACGGATAATAGAGTTTTAGTGTTACCGAAAAGTTGGTTAAGGAGAGCAAAACAAGCAATGAACCAGTACGCTGTGGTGCTTCGTGTGCGCGCTGAAGGTGGAGTAGGAGCCAAACTGGTTTTCGAGCCGAGCAGTGCTTAAAGTGTTTTTAACTGGATTGTTAGCAAAAATATGTGGTTCAAATTAAAGTTCATTAAAAATTAATAGTGTATGAGAGGAGGTTGACGGCGAAAACATGTCCTTCGACGGCTTAAATGCAACTTTCGCTCACATGTGTTCTGGTGGCTTATCGTACAATAGTCTCAGGCTGGGGCTGGCGGTTTACGCTGCGGCCTAAAACAGGCTTCTGCCGGTAACCTCAACTGTACACATGCAGTGTAAGAAACATTATGCAACACTTGCTGTGCCCTTGTTCAGCCGAAGAGCAAGTCCCATTGATGTTAGCAATTATTGTCAAAAAAGGGGAAGATAAGTGAAAAGAGCCACACGAATAAGCCCGAAATGGCAAGCGGTGTAGGTAATGTAGTGGATAAATCATAAATTCATGAAAGACACCAGAGGAAAGTAGTGAATCGCGCAAAAATAAGACGCCGTGAAAAAATGGGCGAAACGCAAAAATGCGGGAGAAATGAAGCATAAGTAATCCGCCGAGTGGGAGCGTTATCGAAGGCGAAAAGAAGTGCGCTTGGTGTGATTACATATGAATGAACGAGTGTAGATGAATAATAAATAATAAGAGAAGTAGTAACAGCGCACGTGGAGTGCCAAGGTCTCGAAGTTTTGCAAGTGTCGGATTGTAAGAGAAGAATTATAATCGTACTTAAATTTATGCACATAAGCGTGTGTCATTTATGCGAGTTTTGGGCTGTGGCAGCTGTCCGTGAAAACTTGCATTGTGTTCGAGCTGCCGGAGTTTGCTTTCTTGAGTGGTGTGTGGAAAGAAAAGTGCATTAAGAAATTGACGGAAGAAAATTTCTTATTCTAAGTTGCCTATCATAAGCAGATTTGTCCAATGTTCACAAGAATAACAGGTGAAATGATTGCGTGGCAAATATGTGATCTTGGTGCGGAGACGTTTCTCCTTTTTGTCGCTTCTATCGGTGTCGCAAAGAAAACCATCCAAAAGTCGATCATCCCTTGGTGCTGTGGAAAATAAATGATGATTGGAATGGGCGAAGGTGCCGAAGTGAATAAATGCTGACAGATGTGGAAAATATATTCGGTTGGGTAGTGTGAAAAACAGTTTGTTGAGATGCATTTCTTCGGCTGCTGAGACAGCTGTGTTCTGTGCAGTTGAGGTGTGTTCGACGTTTCTCGGTGGCACCGGGCAAAACTGACGAAAGCCGATGTCTGTTGGGCGGTGTCAGCGGTTAGCCAATTAGTAAGTCCTGTTTGTTGTTTCGTGTTGTATCGTAAGCAGTATATCTTGTTTATTGTGATTTTGTTTATCAACATTTTGTCTTGCTATACCAGTGTTCTATCTTGGTCGATCAGTGCCAGATGGCTGCTTCGGTTAAAATGTTTTCCATCATATCTTCTGCTTTCTTGGTTATTTCGAAAAAATTGAATATGCAGGTTACGCTATTAAATGAAAAAAAGATTCTTCTTTCATTACATACATCGATAGAGCTTAAATTTCTTAAGGTAACAATACATATGCCCTACTGTTAAAACTTCAGAATGATTTTAAATTGATTTTGTACGATAATGTAAACACGTCCTTGTTTGACACTCTCTGTCTTACTTTTTGTCGTTTTCTATCGATTTTGTCTTTTCATCGCCACACTTTGTAATTTCCAGTATAGAATGTTCTTATTCTTGCAAAAACGAAGCATTTTTTTCTGAAAATTTAAAGAAAATGTCAACTAATTTGGTCCCATCGCGAACATATGTCACAAAAATGTGACATTTAGATTAATGAATAGATACTTTTTTCCACAAAATAAGAACTAAAAGCGGCAGAATGGTACTACATTCCAATGCGGAAAATCGCTTCATTTTCGAATAACTTATAAAGTTAAATTAGGTTTGATTTTTTTTTGTTTCGAATTCATCTCGTCAGTAACTAGCGCCAACTGGGTGTCTAGTTTGACAAACTATCTAAACTAGGGGGGGTGGTTGGTTTGGTAAGGTTTTTCGGTTGAGTAAAATATCGTTATTAAAAAATGTTTTTGGTGATACTGAGAGTGTTAGTCTATCCAGTCCATTTGTATACAATAATGTAACATTTGAACAATAGAGTTTTAAATTTTCACAGCAAAATATTGAAAATTTGACAAATGACAGTGAATCTTCAAGAAGTGCCTCAAAAAATTGCGGTGTACACCGTAAGTCCAAACCTCCTGGGCCAATCTTTATAATTTTTTTCACAGTTTTTTTCTACATCAGCCAGAGGTGGGAAAAACCGATTGAGTACCGGTTCGGTAAACGAAATCTCCACAGTGCTTTACACCGTGGGCGGTTTTGCTCTTTGTTGTGTTCAGTCGAGGCAAGTGAACCAAACCGATGTTTCGTTCGCACAGCACCTTATGATTTTCGTTTACAGGTGCACGAGTATGGAACGAAACACGAAAAATACGAAACCAAACCTTGGTTGTGCTGCGGTTGTATATTCGGAAAGATATGTGACTCTCATTGTTTACTTTTTCTTCTGTTAAGAATTCTGTTGCTTTAACTAGTGGTATAGTGACGCCGTAAAATCAAAAATGAAAGTAAACAAAGACGGTCGCTCATTGAAGATATGTCGTTTTGAATAAAAGCTCTAGATTCATCGGGAGTGCTAGTGGTTCCAGTCTTTTTAATGGAAATTCTTTAAGCATTTCCTTTGGATTCGGCAAATGAAAAATTGTATTGTAAATCTTATTTGAATCCAAAAATTGATGTTCGCCGCCATTTTGAAATTAATGCAATATAGCTGTCATTTCATGACGTGTAATGTAAATATTTTTGGTAAAGGAAAAGTCGATAGTAAAACAAAGGTAAATAGCCTCTGCTATTTTGACGTTAAAGACGGCAGACCAAAATTCAAGATGGCGGCCTATTCATCATAATCTATAATCTTAGACCGTGAAACATGTATATTTTTAATATTAGAAAAATTTTGCATGACAATTCACCAGCTCAAACCGTACATAATGGACATTTTTTTATATCGGGGCGATGATTGAAGACAAAAATTTGATATCATAGCTTCAAAATTACTATATTTTAATTTCCAAGACATTATTTTCACGATGATTTATCTTTTTCAATCATAATACGGATTATTTTAAGAGAATGAAAATTGATGTTGTTATTTTGAAATCCCCCGTGAACCCAAAATCAAGATAGAGGTAGTTTTATGACAACATTTCATCATGAAATCTAGAGAAAATTTTCAATAGGACGTATGTAACATTGAGAGCCTCTCTTTGTTTACTTTCTCTTTCGTTTATTACGACGTCATTACAACACTTTGCACTAATTTTTCAGTACATATCGAAAGCCGACGGTTTTACTAGAATATTATGCAAAGAGTAGAGTAATAAATGTTGAAATGGCCGAGTAATGAACAGAAGAGAAAGATCCCAAAGAGAATCTCTCATTGTTACTTACGTCCTATTCCAAATTTTCTCTAGAAATATCTATATTCTCTGGTCATCGTAAAATCCAAGGTGGTGGAGCAAAATTCAGCGGAGTAAATTTCATGGCGCTTTATAATCGAAAGTTTTCCAATATACATTACGAATTAAAAACGAGTTTTGAAGCTATCTTGATGACATTTCTCTTGTTGCTAATTATTATAGCGTGTTTTAACACTGTAATGTGAACATAGTATACAGTTAACTCTCTCTATGTCGATATTCTTTATCTCGATATTTTTCTCTATCTCGATTATTTCGTAGATTCCTTCAGATCGCACGTATAAAAACTCCTCTATGTCGATACTTTCTCTATCTCGATATCTCCCTATCTCGATGTACCTAGCTTTATATTTGCCTGCATTATTCTCTCTCTATGTCGATGTGTTTTTTTCTCTCTCAGGACATCACAAAGCATATACATAATGAAATTAAAATTGGCGATTAGGGAATTAAGTCCTATATCAATATTCTGCATGTAGGGGCAGTAAACATGATTTGGGGTAAAGTGGATATTCAATGTTTTCCTACGAGACTTTGTAAAACGAATTCATTTTAATCTGCAAATATCGAGGTTTTCTAGAACTTATGCATTTTTTGGTTCAAAATTTTGACTATAACGTGCTATAACAATATTTAAAATGCAGCCATCTATAGCACGGAAATCACACGTTCGTGGTCAAAACAATTTCAATTAGGGGAACATGGGGAGACTTGACCAAGCGTAGAATTCTATTATTGGCTATGACGTGTTCTATTAGGTTATTAATTTTTTTAAAAAAATATTTTTCTACTAGTTTCGGTCCGTTAAGGTTGTTTTAAAAGTTTGGAATGAAAAATTCTTGCCTTATAGAAAAGATTCCGTATTTAATAAATTTGCGTTAAATTGTGTAATTTTTTATCAAACTTTGTATGGCCATATCTACTCGCCTAATAATTACTTCTAAAGTACTCAAACATTATTTTATACTTTATAAACTAGTGAAATGATTTTACACAAATCGGAACATTGAAATAGTTATTACTTAAATTTGCACGAGATTGCACGCAATAACTAATGTTGGGGAGACTTGACCAAGTGACAATAAGACGAAGATAGTTTTTTCTGATATTTACTACAGGGTAAGGTGGGGCAAATCCGACCGTTGGGTAAACCCGACCCCCCTCTGTTACCGAAAATCAGAAGCACTACGCGAACTAATATCAATGGTGTCGTGAAGAGCATCGAAAATAATAATAATGGTAGCATGACAGCATTTTATTAATCTACATTGAGATGCTCAAACGACAGAAAGTGTGTTTTTACAACTTTTGATTTGACTTTTGTGCATTATTGCCTACAGGATATTTCTGATTGTTAAAGTGATTGCATAAAAAATGTAAGTGGATTTAAATTCTTTGGTTATAGTCCAACAAAGTGCGTAGATGAATTTGGTTCAACCTTTTTCATAACTTTTTTTAATTGCATCGTAATGAAAAATGACGCGGTGGGGCAAATCCGACCTCTAAATAGTGGGGTAAATCCGACCGCTTTTTTACTAAGAAAATGTTTATTTATCAAATTGAAATATATTTTTATTGTTATTTTATATTATTTTTATGAAAAATGGTTCATAATTACAAATGAAAGACACAAAAACGTGATGATTATAGTATTCGTCAAGCAATTGCTCCGATGCAAATGGGAATATCATTACGTGCTACTGCTCGTGATTTTAGCATTCCAAGATTGACATTGAACTCCATTTTCTTCATGTTACAATTCAATAACGCAACATTCATTGATTTGTCATTGAAAAACCATAAAATTTGGGTAATATCTGCACTAAATCAACCAAAAACATAGGGGGTCGGGTTTACCCCATTTTTGAAAACAGCAAAAATGAACATTTTCGTAAAACGCTTGTATCTCCAAATATTCCCAAGATCTGAATAAAATGCTATATACAGAAAGTTGCCCAGGAGTCTAACCTTTAATTTGGTATATAAAACGACTTGATCCGATGTAAAATGAGCATTTTACAGCAAAAACCATTTACTAGGTCGGATTTACCCCACCTTACCCTACTGTCGTACCTACTGTTAGTGTTAATCGCGTCACAAAAAATCCCACATCAAACATCAGTCTATATCTTTTTGTACTAGTAAACAAAGTTAGTAGTAATATGGCTGATTTCGTGACGTGTTAATATGCAATGTAAGCAGTACAGTTAATCCTTAAAAGGAAATGCATTAAACACAGTCGAAATTTATGAAATGCAACTTTTTTATATTTTTTACTGCTACTTAATGACCTCGACAATATGGAAAAAGAGGATTACAATATTGTTTATGTCATTATTTTTTGTTCTGATTTTTCCAAATTCAAATCTCAGACAAACTTTTATAACTTTTGTAAAAGTAAATTAAAAATTCCGCAAAAAATCATGAACACGAACAATGTCTTTTTACATTATATCTCAATGACTTTGGAAGGATTGAAAACTTTTTTAGAAATTTATGCAGGTTTAGCTGAAAACCTGGTCAAGTCTACATGTGGGGCAGAATGATAAACTGCAAATAAGGGATTCCTTCTCAAACAGCAAACCTGATGTTTTGCACTGCGTGTGCACTTTACCTCGTCGTCTACTACCAGCGTTGCCATTATTTATTTTGGAAAATCCGCAAATTTGATATCACTGGCTGACGTAAAAATCCGCAAAAATCCGCAAGCAATAATTTTTTTTTCACCGTTAAGGGCTTTTCAAGCTTTTTTACAATCTATTATCGATATGTATGAATAACTTTTATTTTTCAATTTTCAAATGTTTGACTGAAAACTTTTTCCACACTCGCCGCTGAATTTGGGAGAAAATCGACTTTCTCAATGAACTAAAGGAGCTACGGAAATTCGACCAGACGCATATTTAGTTCTGCGCACCAGAAATTTTCAAAAAGGAACATTTAAAAAAATCATGAATTGAAAATATAAAAATTGAAAATTAAATGATCGAAAAATCACAATTAAAACCTAATAAATTCCAAAAATAAAAAATAATGAAGATTAAAAAATAAAAGCATCGAAAAATTAAAAAAGCCTGAACTGAAAAATGACCAAAAAGCACAAAAATTTGAGGATGCGTCAATCAAATTCAAAGGGGCGGGCATAGCGTAGATAATAAATCGTTCGCAGCTCACTTGGATTCAATTATCAATCTCGCACATAGAGTTAGAGAGTTTTCTAAAGAGATTTTTCTATCCTGAAAAAGGAGGCAAATGACCCTAAGGCTAAAACGTCTATAATCGAAATAAAAACAATCTATCTCAGGAACTCACTAATTTAAAAATCAAAATGCCTCAAAATTTCAAGTTAATTGATTTAAAATTTTAGAAATTAAATTTTTTTTAAATCTAAAAACTATGAAATTAAAAAAAAACGTTGTTTAAAACTTCAAAAAAAATCTTTTCAATATTCAAAAATTTAAATGTTTAAAGGAATTAAAAATTGAAAATTGAAAGATATAAAAATTTAAAAAAAATATTAAAATCTGAGGATTCAAAAATTTAAAAAGTTGAAAATTTGGAATCCAGAAATTTAAAAAATTGAAGATTTAAAAATCTAATAAGCAATTAAAATATTTTTTTTTGTAGGTTCAAAATTGGAAATTTAAAAATTTACAGGCCTAAACATTTAATTTGAAATTTTGAATTTTAAAAGTTGAAATGCATAAAAATTTAAAAATATAATCGTTAAAAAAATTAAATTCAATAGTAAATATATTTAAGAATTCAAGAAGTTAAACATTTAAATATTTATAGATTTTAAAATTTGAAGATATGTTAATCGAAAATTTTGTGATATATAAATTAAATCAAAATTTGGGAATTAAAAAGTTAAAAAACATAAGGTTTAAAGGATTAAACATTAAAAACTTTAAAATTCAAAGATTTTAAAGTTCCATTTCTTCTCAAAATTTAAAAATCGGAAATATAAAAATTTGAGAATCCAAGAATTTTGAAATTTAATAAATTGAAAATCAATAAGAAAAATATTCATAAATTCAAAACAAAAAAATTAAATATTCATAAATTTGATTTTAAAGCATTATGCTTTCAAAATTATAGACTTTGAAATCTGTAAAGTTTTAAAACTTTAGCGTTTTTGAATTTTAATGCTTAAAAATTTAAAGTAATACTTAGCGAATAGTTGAAACAACGAGAAAAGCGGAATCGAAGAAACAATCTCAGTTTATAGTATTTTTTGTCGAACTTCAACACTTGTATTGCCGTCGATTAAAAAAAAGTTACATCGCACACTAACTTAAACCTATTTTTAATTTGAACGATTCTTTACTAATATTAAAATCAAACAAATGATAGACACTGTTGACGAGTTGACAGCAAACATCCAAAGGATTGTACTGCGTGCAATGTGTGGAGCGTAGGAAAAAATCAATTCTTCGGAAAGATCTTCCAGGAACGTTGAGGTCAAGTTTTACTAGAAGCGCAGGAGAGTCTACGTTGTCTGTCAGAAGGTCGAAAATGAAAAGTCGTTTTTGAAAGATCCTTCTGTCTCGTAACGTAGGGAGATTGATGAGGGTACAGCGATCTTCATATGGAGGAAGCTGGAAACGATTTTGCCAGGGTAACCGACGAAGTGCAAACCTGATAAAGTTCTTCTGTACCCGTTCGATACGATTAATATGTATGGTGTGATAAGGAGCCCAAACAGTAACGCCATATTCTGGAATACTGCGTACCAGTGTAATGCATAGTGTTGCGTTTGATGAGTCCAACTCGTGAAAAAGTGATTGTGCTGCATTTTTGAATATTCACACTCATTTCGTTTCTGTCACTCCAGTCAATGATCCTATCGACGTCCATTTGCAATGCACAACAGTCTATCATAGTTGTTATGACACGGTAAATGTTCAGATCAATAGCATACATGACTTTAAAAGATGATAATTCACTGCAGAGGTTGTTCACAATGAGCACAAATAGAAGAGTTCCTCCCTTGAGGAACGCCAGATGAAATGTGGAAAGGATCCGAGAGTATAGATCCAAGTTGCACCGAGGCGCTACGGTTCGTAAGGTACGAGAAGATCCAATTAGTCAGCCAGTCCGGCAGTCTAGTCCGCCTTAGATTTTCCACAGCAAGCTGATAAGGAACACGGTCGAAAATAATCAACACTTAATGTATTTTTATTGAGTTCTCAATGGTTGCTGAAACTATTTCGCTGAGGTTCAGCAACCAAAATTTACTTTGCCGTTTCGAAATCAATTGTTTACTCGTTCCGGAAATTTTATAGCTGAGTTAAGTGAGTAGGGAAACATGGGAGACTTGACCAAGCGCAGAATTCTATTATTGGCTATGACGAAGTCCATTAGGTTCCAAAAAATTTTCAAAAAAAATTCTATGCTTTGTAATTTTAAAAGGTAATTTTAAAAGTTTGGAATAAAAAATCCTTTCCTTATAGAAAATATTCCGTAATTAATACATTTAAGTTAAATTATGTAATTTTTTTTCAAATTTTGTATAGACATATCTACTCGACTAATAATTACATTCAAAGTACTTATATCACATCTTATTCCTTATAGTTGTAAGCGTCGACAGCTTCCTCCAAGAAGGTTACTGGGAATTACGCGTATTTTATTTCGTTTTTATATTTTATACTTATAATTTGTAAAATGTTGAGTGGGCAAATGTTTGTGTCGTGTTTGGTGTTAACCGTCCTCCAACCCTCCTCGAGTAGGCAACAATTAGGCAGCTTACCACAAGAACGCAGCCAACCACCCAACAGGCTTTCACCTTTGCGCCAAAGAAAACCGACATCGCGGGCGGCCATTGAGGGTGGCGATAAGCGCGAATAGGATGACTAATGTCATAAACCAGCGATGGAAATACTCGTATGCACTGGGCGAGGGCAATGACCTACGGGATAGGGGAATGACCTCTTGGTAAGATCGAAGTGATATATTCGATCACTTACTCGGAAAAACTCAAACCAATCAGTCGCAAAATTATTATAAATCAAAAAAAAAAATATTGAACGATATATTGTGTCCTATAAAGTGTGTGCTGATACCGTGGACAACAGGTAAGGTCATTCTCCATCCTCCATTGTGCCCAAATGTGCCCTCGCCAGATAACTTATGCACCATTGCAAACCCCCAGGACCCCGTTATTCTGGTTAAACAAAACCCAACAAAACCATCCATCGCACGGGACCGCCATTGTTGGACGCGCGCATTATTGCCGGAAATCGCTGGCGTACGACGGCCGGATCGAACATCGGCGTACGCTTGGAAGGCCACCCTCGAACCACATTGCGAGAGGAACCACCGACCCGACGAACGAAAGCGGAAGCAGACAGCGAAGCAGAAGGTGGAAAGCGGAAGGTGCACTGCAGAATACGACGGGCCCGTCGAGAAAAGGTTAGATAGATATAAGTAAGTGGGAGGATCAGTGAAAGCGAATAAAATTTGTAAAAGTGAAAGACGAGTGTTTTAACATCGACAGAAATAGGCATTTCCCTGCTACCCGCGAAAATTAAGGATAAGCGTGCCGACCCTGAGGTTATTGTTTCAGGGAGTCTCAGTAGCGCTCGTGGCTGGGGCTGACCGGTAACTTACATAGTGAAACGATTTTACATTAATCAGAACATTGGAATTATTATTACTAAAATTTTCACGACATCGAACGTAAGAACCAATGTTGGGGAGACTTGACCAAGTGACAATAATCTGAAGAAGGATACCAAATTTCTGATATTTACTACGCTGTGGTATCTACTACTACTGTTAATGTTAATCACGTCACACAAAAATCCCACCTAAAATACCAGGCTATATAATTTAGTATTAGTAGTCAAGGTTAGCAGTAATATGGATAATTTGGTAACGTGTGAACATGCAATGTAAGCAGTACCGATAATCCTTAAAATGAAATACATTTAAAAATCGAAATTTATGAAACGCAACCCTTTTATATTTTTTACTGTTACCTGAGGATCTGGACAATATGGAAAAAAGGATTACAGTATGTTTTATGTCTATATTTTTTGTCCTGGTTTTTCAATTTTTGCTTGGTCAAGTTTCTCCAGGCCTTGGTCAAGTCTCCCCGCAGTTAACCGGAGAAAACGTTCACCGAAAAACTTTTATATCTTTTGCAAAAATAATTTAAAAATTCTGCAAAAAAATCATAAGCATGCACATTACCTTTCTACATCATATCTCAATGAGTTTTGAAGGATTGAAAACTTTTTAGAGAGTTATGCAGCTTTAGCTGAAAACCTGGTCAAGTCTCCCCATGTTCCCCTATATGTCAAAGTCGGCTACATCCCTGTACGCCAATGATTGCATAATTTAATTTATTAAAATAATATAATGTTCGTATTGTGATTAAACATACAATTTAAAATTGAAAAATTAAGGCCAACCATTTGATTCATTCATGAAAAATCCGCAAAAAATCCGCAAATGCAGAAAATCCGCAGAAAAATCCGCCACTCTATTTCAAATTGCGGAAAATCCGCAAGATTGCGGAAAAATCCGCAACTATGGCAACGCTGTCTACTACCCTACTCCCCCCCAATACGAGCATCTATCTTCATTTCCCGGTATGCATTATGATGTCCTGAAGGAAAAGTTGTCTCAAAGAAATTCATTGTGTTCTATATGTCGATCTCTCCCTATGTCGATGGTCCCTTCGATATCGACATAGAGAGAGTTACATATTCATTACTATTTTCAGATACATACAATGGTTCGACAGTCAAGATCTTGAGATTTTATGTGTCGACACGGAAACATCGCTTGAAACCAGAAAAAATGAAAGATCCGGGGGATCCCGACCCTGCCGAAAATTTTTAACTTGTTAAGAAATTTTAAATTAGTTTTAATTTTAAAGTTGCAACCCCTGATTGCATACTACTACTTAAGCCTATATAGGTAAAAAAAATTAGGTTGGTTTAGTTTGACGGTTTTAGAGTGATTGCATGACCTTTCTATATGAGAAAGGCAAAAATGTGCCAAAGTCCAAAAAAGTTAATTTTCGTCAAAAAATTTTTTTCGTGCTTTCATCAAATCTCAACGTTTTATACATTTTAAAGTCATTTGGCATCAAAAATGCAAATTCGATTTTGAAATTTTCCCTTGAACTTTTCATTTCATGGGAATTTGCTGTGTGGTTGCACTCTTCCACCCGTAACTCCGGAACCGGAAGTCCAATCTATGAAAAATTCAATAGCAGCCGATGGGAAGGTTGTACCAATCATTTGAGTTTAACTTTGTGTAAATCGGTTCAGCCATCTCTGAGAAACAGAGGTGACATTTTTTCACATACACACATACACACAGAGACATTTTCGGATTTCGACGAACTGAGTCGAATGGCATAAGACACTCTGCCCTCCGGGTCGGGATTAGATTTCGAATGATTGCAAAACCTTTCTATATGAGAAAGGCAAAAACAAGCTGATTTAATAAAAAATAAGGTTGTCGGAGTTATGCCCCATCCCGCGAACTTTTATTGCAGATATTTGCGGTAAATGCTCTCCAAGCCAAACCGCTTAACTGAAATCCAAAAACTAAAAAAGATTATTGAAGAAATATGTATTGTGGTGTACTTGAACGGATCTATTTTCCAATAAAAAAAATTTCTTACAAAAAAACATGTTGACCAAAAATTAAAGTTTTTCTGTGTTCAAAATTTTAAACAAAAACTCATTGTAAAGAATAGAATTTTTTCGCTGAAAATAGAACCGTTCAAGTACACAAGAATGTAAAGACAAACAATTAAAAGAAAAATTATGAAAATCGGATGAACAGTTTTTGAGATATCACGTTCACCCCAACGGTACTTTTCAAAAAACTTCATTCTGAGATAATTGCGTTTAAAGTTTTGTGTTAACTTCAGTTGTGGAAGAATCAGCGCGCTGCAATTGGCTGTAATTTAAAATCCGATCCGGATAAAATTTCGCACAGATATTTGCATGTACTCTCAGAATATTCAATTTTTTTCGATTTTGTGAGTTCTAACTTTGTATATAACCCCTTAATGATATTGTGGCGAGAAATAGTGGTTTGACATACCGTTCAAAAAAAATTTTGCGCTGCACTCTACGTTCAATCTAAGACGAATTTTGCGCCAACTTGAACAAATGTTGGCAGTACCCTCTCAGATTTTAATGAAACTTTCTGTACATGAGAACTTTGTCACAAGAAGCCATTTTGCATACTTTGTTTTCCCAAAAATGATCTAGACTCTCTTTTGAAAAGGGTCAAGCTTTTTTTTACCAATTTTTGTCAAATGGCTATAGTCTAAAAGTTACAAATCCCACAAAAAAAATTTGTGCGAGTAATTTATACATAATTGGTCACATTTTTTAATAAAAATATTGAAAAAATTCTTTATTGACTCTTACACCGAAAAAAATCGATTTTAAAAATTTAAAGTCTATTTTCAAAAAAAACCCATCTCAGGGGTGAGCGTAGCGCAGTTGGTAAATCGATTGCCTTGTACTCGGCGCATCTGGGTTCGAATCCCGACCCCGCACATAGGGTTAGAAATTTTTCATAAGAGATTTTTCTAACCTGAAGAGGCGAATGACCTTAAGGTTAAAACCTCTATAATCGAAACAAAAAAAAACCCATCTTTGATTTGGATGAAATTTTGTTCGAAGATAGGTGATTATGTTCCTTACCTAACGTTAAATATCAAGTTGGGGGCACTTTCAAGGAAAAAAAAGTTATTTGAAAAAAACTTTGCCTTGTCCAAACAATTTTTTTTCAGTGCATTTTTATTATAAACTAAACCAATGAAAGTCATCGTCATCTCAGAATCCAATTTCCCAAATGATAGTTGCCTGACACATGCAAAAAATATTAGTAACGAATTTGGTATTCGTTTGACGTATTACCCTGGTAACCTGTACCTTACCTGCAACAACACTTATTTTACCAAATAACAGTACTATAAAACTAAATCCTTAAAGCAGTCTAGTAACAACAGTTGTGAAGAGCTGTTCTAGTAAAATTATCATTATGGATCAATTGTACAAATCAAAGTTAAACAGTACCAAGTGCTGTGCCAAGATAAACAATCCGAAGTGTAATCGTAATAATTTACGTCCGGAAGTCGCCATATTGGATTTCAATATGGCGTCGGACATAAATTTCTGGCACCTACTCGTCAAGACCATTCCTAAAATATTCAGTCAGTCTAGATTCTAGACTATGAACTCTGGACTCTTCACGCTGGATTCTGAACACCGGGCTCTGGCCTCGATATTCTGGTTTCTGGGGTCTTGATCCTTCACTCTGGAGTTTGAGCTCTAGACTCTGGACTTTGAACTTTAGGCTCGACACTCGGTTCTCTGGATTCTGGACTGTGTGCTTTCTCCTCGGGATTCTGGTCTCTGGGGTCTGTGCTCTGGGCTCTGAACTCGGGACACTGGGCTTAGTATTTTGGATTGAGGACTCTGGTCTCTGGATTCTGAACTCTGGTCTCAGGATTCTCATCTCTGGACTCTGAGGTCTAGATTCTGGACTTTGAACTCTGGATGCTACACTCTTCATACTGTGTTCTGGACTCTCGCCTCGAGATTCTGTGTTGTGGACTCTGGATTCTGGGCTCTGTGCTCTGGAATCTTAACTCTTGCCTCAGTATTTTGGGTTAAGTACTTCGGGCTCTGGACTCTGGTCTCAGAGCTCTAGACTCTGGCCACAGAAATTTGGGTTGAGGACTCTGGGCCCAGGATTCTCGACTCTGTTCTCTGCACTCTGAACTCTGGACTCTGCATTCTTAACTCTGCCTTCTGAGCTCTCGCCTCGAGATTCTGTACTATGGTCTCTGAGCTATGGGCTCTGGGTCTTGATTCTGGACTTTGGACTCTGAACTGCGGACTCTAAACTCTGGACCATGCAATCTGCACTCGAAGCTCTGGATTTTGGACTCCGGACTCTGGGCTCTCTCCTTGGGACTCGGGGTTCTGGTCGCTGGGCTATGAAATCTAAGCTCTGGATTATTGAATCTGAGCTCTGGATTCTGGTCTCTGAGCTCTAGAATCTGGACTCTAAACTCTGGTCTCACTATTTTGAGTTAGGCTCTGGACTTTGGGTTCTGGGGTCTGGATTATGTGCTGAGTACTCTATTTTGGGATAAGAACTCTAGACTCTGGTTTCTGGTCTCTGGACTCTAGATTTTGGACTCTGGGCTCTGGCATCTGAACTGCGCTCTGGACTCTGAACTCTGCACTCGGAACTTTGAATTCTGGACTCGGAGCTCTGTCTTCGGAACTCTGTGTTCTGATCGCTGCGCTATGGACTCTGGACTCTGCATTCTCGACACTGAACTTTGGATTCTGGACTCGCCTCAGTATTTTGGGTTAAGGACTCGCGACTCTGGATTCTGGTCTCTCTCTCCTCGGGACTCTGGATTCTGGGCTATGGAATCTGGAGTCTGAGTTCTCTGCGCGGGATTTCGGGTTCTGGTCTCTGGGCAATGGACCCTGAATAAAAATACACTGAAAAAAAAATCAGTTTGGACAAGAAAAAGTTTTTTCAAATAACTTTTTTTCCTTGAAAGCGCCCAATTTGAATTTTTGACGATGGGTAAGGAACATAAATACCTATCATGGAACCAAATTCCATCCAAATCAAAGATGTTTTTTTTTTGTAAACAGACTTTACATTTGTAAAATCGATTTTTTCAGTATAGGAGTCAATGAAGAATTTTTTCAATATTTTTATTAAAAAATTTGACTAATTTTGTGAAAATCACTCAATCACACAATTTTTGTAGGATTTGTCATTTTTAGACTATAGACATTTGAAAAAAAAAATGGTAAAAAGTTTGACCCTTTTCAAAAGAGAGTCTAGATCGTTTTTGGAAAAACAAAGTATGCAAAGCGGCTTTTTGTGACAAAGTCTTCATTTACAGAAAGTTTCATTAAAATCTGGGAGGGTGCTGCCAACTCTGAATACGATTTTGCGCGAAATTCGTTCTATTTAAGTTCAATCTATTTCCAAAATGAAACCCACTTAAACTTTTTCGTTTGGTAGAAATACCTTCAAAGCAGTGAAATCTTTTGGCAAATCGAGTTTACTTACAATGCATGGTTTTAGATAATAATAACGTTTGTTAAAATCAGGTTCGCCATGTTGAGTTATAAAAAAACAATAAACAACGGTTTTTGAGCTCTAGATATTTTTAACGTACAAAAATGATGTATTTCTTGAGTTCTCCAATGCAACGCTGTGGTAAAACCGTTTGATTGACTTTAGGTCCGTCATTCTGGGTCTAAAGATTGTGCCGAACATTAATTTTCGGCAAAATATTCAATACGCTTTTTTGCAAACCACGATAATTTTTTGACGTCTTTAAAATTGACCATTTTTACATTTCTTATAAAAGAAATGTATAGAATTCGCTCAAACTTTCAAGATTTTTTCCGAGGCCCGGAGGGCCGAGTCTTATATACCAATCGACTCAGCTCGACGATTTGGGACAATGTCTGTGTGTGTGTGTGTGTGTGTCTGTGTGTGTGTGTATGTAACGGACAAATTCTCATTCGTGTTTCTCAGCAATGGCTGAACCGATCTTATCCAAACCAATTTTAAATGAAAGAACTAAAAAACAGTATGAACGCTATTAATTTGTTTTTGATTCTGATGTTTAGTTTCCAAGATATGAATGTTTGAATGCGTAAAAATGGCGTTTTTTGCAGTTTTTTTAAATTATCTGCCGAAATTGACAACATAGATTAACAATTTATATGTTTTTAGACAGCTTTAACGAATACCTTTCGAACAAGCTATAGATTGTTGAAATCGTACTATTATCAAAAGAGATATTTAACATTAAATGCGGACGAAAGATTTTTATCATTTCCCATAGCCAGAAATATGACCAAAAACATGTAATCTATTATTAACGCCAAAACGGCTTATTTTAGGTCAATAGTATCTTCGGAGAATTTAATGGAGGCAATATGCCCTTTCTTTTGGTATTGTGCTTTTGCTGATTAATCCCCCTACGAGTGAGATATTTTCACAAATTTTTTTGGAAGTGATTATATCGAAATGATGCCTTCAGCAAATTTGTAGCTCTTACTTTTGCGAATAACGTTACTGAAGACTTCAAATATCTATTTTGAATACTTTAAAAGTTATGGCTTGTTGTTTGTTGATTACTCTTTGTCGCTTATTTATTGTTCAATATAGTAATAATCCATTGAAATAAGCCAAACATTATTTCGATAAAACGAATTTTGTATTTCATTTTACTATCTACAACCGCTAGAAATAATCACCGAACACTTCCAAGCTATCTGGAAGGAACTTGATAACTTATCAGTACAAAAATGTTCATTTGTGCGAACTTTCTGACTGCAATTTTGCTAACTTATAACCATCGGATCGATCTGAAACATATCGGAAAATGAGAAGCGAAATAAATAACTCCAAGCAACGGCGTAGCCAAGAGAAGGTTTTGGGGTTTAACACCATACAACCCCCCCCCCCCACAACACCCAAAAAAAAATTGGATTGAAGTTGAAAATGTATTGATGCAGACTGATTTAATTCAATATTACAATAACAATTATCTGATCCGTAGATTGATAACCTGTTGTTGTAAACATCATGAGGACTTTTGATAAATTGTCGGAATGGGGTCCTGATATGTAACTGATCTATTGGTCTTGATTTCACAGTTGTCTAATAGCATCAATATCAAATTCCTGTCTGAAAACATTCCAATAGAAAATTCCAGAGTTCTGTAATCAATCATAATCCTCAGATTTATTTTCAAATTGATCTCGTTTTTGTAGAGATGTACTGTAATAAGGGTCTTTATTTAATAGGAAGCGAAGTTAAAATTGATTTAAAAAATGCATAACTTTCAACATTTGCTAAAAATGTTTTTGCCTTTCTCATACACTCTAAAATTCGTCAATCTAATCCCGACCCGGAGGGCCAAGTGTTATATGCCAATCGACTCAGTTCGTCGAGATCGGAAAATGTCTGTGTGTATGTATGTGTGTGTATATGTGTATGTGGAAAAAAAGTGACCTTGGTTTCTCAGAGATGGCTGGACCGATTTGCACAAAGTTAGTCTCAAATTAAAGGTACAACCTTCCCATCGGCTGCAATTGATTTTTTTATTGATTGGACTTCCGGTTCCAGAGTTACGAGTTGAAGAGTGCAATCACACATCAAATTCCCATATAAACTGAAATGAAACATTTGCAAAATCAAATTTGTATTTTTGATGCCAAATGACTTTAAAATGCATGAAACATTGAGATTTGATGTAAACTCGAAAAAAATAATGTTTGACAAAAATTGACTTTTTTGGACTTTTGCACATTTTTGCTTTTCTCATATAGAAAGGTTATGCAATCACTCTAAAAATCGACAATCATACCGGCCCGGAGGGAGTATGCAGTGAGGGGTTGCTACTTTAAAATTAAAACTAGTTTAAAATTTCTTAACATGTTAAAAATTTTCGGCAGGACCCGGACCTCCCGGATCTTTCTCCATGATCCGCCGCTGGTTTCAAGCGATGTTTCAGTATCACATAGTATCTCAAGATCGTGGCTGTTGATCCATTGTATGTATGTGCAAATCGTACTGAACATGTACTATTCATTTCCACCATTGTATTGAACATAACCAGCCATGGAATCGTAGTCTGGACAAATGAGAAAGGCACAATTGCACCACTAGGTGGATTAAAACAGGTTTTTATTTTGGGAATGCGTCGAGTTGAGACGAAAACGTAATATGATTAATAACGAGGATAACACTTTCCGAATGTAGAGAGAAATTTATGAAAAATGACGATTTCCATGCGACTCTAGCAGGTCCTGATCGATTTTGATGAGCATTTTATTTTTGTTGTAATAAATTGAAACCCCGATTTTATCAGCCAAATATGAACACATGTTTGATGGGCTCTAGCAGACGAACAAGACTGAATTCGAGTAAATCCTTTCTTGAGCATGTTTCCTTATCATGAAGATGGAAATATGCAAAAATAAAAGGTTCATCATAATCAGAAATAGTTATCAGACCACATCAAGGGACGGGAAGAATATTTTAACAGTTTCAGTTTATTATAAAGAAAAAAAATTGCCCGATTTAGTCAATGTCACTATTTTGTCAGCCTAAAATGCACCACGAGACTGATGAAAATGGATCTTTATTGTATGTATTATTCACTGTGTTTCACATTAATAGGTACATTTAATTTTTGGGGATTTTTTATTGCTTCGAGCTACAACAATTTTTAGGTAGTTTTCAAGGGACTATAGACTTCTTCCAAAATTTGGCGAACCTATTCCAATTCGTATACCAATTAATTGGTATACTTAAGGGTTTATATGTTGCAGATAGAGAAAAAACTGAAATTTTCAGCTTTTTTCCTACACAATATTACGAAAGCAATTTTACCTAATAAGTTTGTGAAAATTATAAACTATTTGAAATTTTTTAATAGTTTTATTTTTTTATTTAACCGCGATTTTTTAATAAATAGTGACCAAAACAAGGAAGTCACCTTTAGAAAAAGTCGATGTCGAAGTAAAATTTGGAACTATGCACGCATGCATTTCAGAGATAGCGTGATATCAGAAGCTGCGATTTCATTTCAACGCTTTTTTGTGAAAAGGGCGATACTTACAATTGTAAACATAAGGCTTTTTTCATACATGCGAATGGGGGCTTTGAAACGCAACAAATTAACCTAAAAATTTGGATTCTACGATATTGCTTTCTTAAAATACAGCAAAAAATACAACGGGCGAAACTGTATTTTGTTTGTTTATTTAAGCCCTCCACGCTCCATGCAAACAAACAGGGCGATACTTTTTTTGCTAGCAGTTTTGAGGCGAAACTGTTTTTTTCGTATTTTTAGGAATATTATGCTGATACCGACTGTAAATAGTAACAATGATCGCTATTGAAAAAACCCGGACGAAATCGGTGGTGTAAAACGTTAGTTATTGTAAAAAAACGTAAGGGCGATACTTCAATGCTGATAGGTGGGACTGAAAAGGTAAACAATCGCCAAAGGGGCGATACTATCATTTTGTCAATTTGAATAGCAAAAACAAATTTTAATTTAATAATTTCAAATACTTTATAAAGTTTTGGGTTTCGATCACTGAATCATGCAATCAAGAATGTAAAAAAAAAACACAATAGCTCCTAAATAGGAAATAAAACCAAGTCTGGAAATATTCACTGTTGATTTTCTTTGAATGGTATCACTGCTAGTATCGCCCTTTTCAAGAAAAAGCGTAGATTTCTTAGTTCTCAGTCGCGTTGGAAATTTGAGTAAAGTATAAACTTCAAAACAATAAAAAAATCGATTTTTTGGCTCAGTACAATATATAACCCCTTTAGGAAAATTCAGTTTTCCCACCACAATGCATTGATTGAGAAATTTAGATATTTTATTAACAGAGCATTAGCAATAATTCGTTTGTATGTCTATTTTATGGCCCATTTTTTCGCTTTCCCATTGCTTTGATTTGAGATTTCTAGCACTGATGTTGTCCTATGCTGATTTGAGTGATTCTCTGAGTCCTGCCACTATCCCATGTAGTATGTGTTATCAAAAACATCACGAAGCATCAAGCTCTAAATGTTCTCAAACGATATAATATCCGAAGAGAGTGATAAGAGTTATAAGAAATGTCTCATCACACTGTTAGGTGGATTAAAAGCGTTTTTTATTTCTATCTCACCAAGATTTGGCAATGGATTATGGCTTACTGATGACGTAAATTACACCGCGAAATAAAATTTTTGGGAGCAGAACGAAAAAATGACAAAAGTTTGGGGTCCCAAGAAACCCCTGGAGAAGAAATTTTTGAAAAAAATGGAACGGGGCTTCACAGCTTAACACCAAAGTTTATATGAAAAACTAGGGGTGTTCAAGAGGGAAGATTCTTACATAAAATGCTTATTACATCGAAAAAGTAATCTATGCAAGTTTTTAGCTCAAATTATAAGAAAAAAATCCAAAGAGGGAGTACATGAAATGTTGAAAATCGATTTTTTTGTCGAAATATGTTTAAAAATGGCATGAAACATCAGCATCTGGTGTCAAAACAAACGAAAACCGCTAAAAACAAATTTATTTTTTTTTTAGTTTCAAGGACTTGAAAATTTTTGAAAAAATGATTGCAAAAAAATTTCCCATCGAACTGGACTTGGGAGCAGAACAAATAAAAAATGCAGGGATTTAGGGTTCCAACTTAATCATCATGAAGAAATTTTTGAAAAAAATGGAACGTAACTTAACAGTTTGGAACCAGAGTTTCGTGATTTTTTTTTAAATACACAAATTTACTTTTAGGTGAAAATGGGCTTGGTTGTAAACTGTGAAGTCCCGTTCCAGTATTTTTCAAAAAAAAATTCGCGATGATTTAGTTGGAACTCAAAATCTCTGCCATCTTTTTATTCGTTTTGCTCCCAAGCCCAGTTCGATGGGATTTTTTTTTTGCGATCATAGGACATTACAATAAACATTTCGATTTTCGAATCATTTTTTCAAAAATTTCTAAGTCTTTGGAACCAAAAAAAATTTAAATTTGTTTTTAGCGGTTTTCGTTTGTTTTGACACTAGATGCTGATGTTTCATGCTATTTTTTGACATTTCTCGTCAAAAAAAAAACACTGCACCCCCTTAATGATGTCCGATTCAGCAAAAACATGCATAGATTACTTTTTCGATGCAATAAGCATTTCATGTAAGACTTTATGCGAAAATTTAAGATACTATTTTCATTGATATCTTCTCTCTTGAACACCCCTAGTTCTCCATACAAAGTTTGGTTTTAAACTGTGAAGCCTCGTTCCAATTTTTCCAAAACTTTCTTCTTTAGAGGTTTTCTGGGATCCTAAAGTTTCGCCATTTTTTTTCGTTCTACTCCCCGATCATGTGTTGTTATGTTCGATAGCATATGAATGGCTTCCCAGTTGACATTAAATGGAGATTTACGAATAAACCAGTATTAACTGCAAGGAAGTAATTCGTGGTACCAGGAATGACCCTAATTTTTCAATGTGCTGAAGCCAAAAATGACAGTATACAGTTTACACTATTATACCAAACTATTTGGCAGTGTTGCTCATTGACACGTTTAGCTTTGGTGGTCTCTGTCTATGTCTGATTAAAACTAAAGTATGTTAGCTAATGGATGAATAATAACCTTTTTTAATCCAAAAGAAACAACCGACTTCAAAAACTAATATTACAGCGAATATCTCCCTTTACAACGAGCATGGATGCAGAAACGCGATGAACCAGAAAGTGAAGTAAATTTAAATGCAAATTCACATTTTATATTGCTGCATTCTCCTAGCAGACACAATTACCGATTAAGATAACAATGATGACAATTACAGATACTCATCAGTATGTAGAGTTATTGAAGGAACGTTGACATCATTGTCACTAACATCACTGCAGTTAGCTAGGCGCCAGATGGGTCAATGCATTGCATATCCCTCGTTGCTTCTATTTCGAAACAACGGAACCGGATCGATTTTCTCCATCTGCTCTCGGTCTATGGTCAAGTGCATACGCACTGACGAGAACTGCTTCGACAGAAATAGGCAACCGCCGAAAAAAAATATTCACCCTTTTTGCCCTTTAGCAAAAATCAAAATAAAATCTTTTCTCAACCAAATGTTGTACAAACACACCGTTCAGTGCACTGGCAGATTAAATTAATCTAATTGTATATCCTTCCACGCACCATTCCAAACTTGGCATCTTGACCGCCTCTGCGGTTTCTACTTCGCTACCTTGTATTACGATGCTCTCTGCCGAGTGAAATGAATTGCGACTGTTGCTTTTAATTCTCCCTCAGAATTAGGTCTAGAAAACAGCTCCGGGCATGGTGGCCACTCACTATGCGATTGCATCGCTGAATGAAGGGAAAATTTTGACTAAAAAATGGTTAAAATTAAATCGTTGCTTAAACATTTTTCGTTTTTGGTGTCACAGCTTCTACGGGATTTTTTCAGACGACAATCCCACTATCCCACCCTGACGAAGAATCGCAAACAGCCCTGGCGAAATGAGCGTGAAAATGACCATTTGGCAAAAATTCTGTTGGTCTTCGCGGTCGATAAACCCCGCCGGGGGTGGGTTGGGGCTCACTCGATGGGGGGTAGGATGTTACGCTTCCTATTATTTGTCGACTGCCCTCCTCCCTTCTTCAACCGGTCCCCACACGCGAAAACCCGCTTGACCCGTGCCGAGTTCAGTTTGCAACATCATTTCGCCAACTTTTTCTCCGTTTACTGCGCGAGAGGGTGTCTGGTTTGCCGCACGGCTAATGAAGTCAGGCAGAGTTTCCCAGCACCCTGGCTCGTGGCGGCGGTAGTGGCGGCGTCGACACGGTGTCGGACGGTGCGATTCTTCCATTGTTTTCTCTTTCGGGTACGTGCCGGTGAAGACGTGATCACGGCCAAATCTCATATCTCAGCCGGAAACTGGCCACAACCGGCGGAATGCTTATTGTTGTTATCAGCATCCGGTCCGACGGATCTTTATGGAGCGAAGGATGTTCGTAATTAAAAAAAAAAGTCGTAAGAAAATTTTCTTTTTATGCCATAATTTCAGGTCGCGTCGTTACTTCTGGCTGCTCAATTCCGGTGGTTTGCAAATGACGCTAAATTAAGTTGGAGAGACGTTGGAAACAGCTACGGGTTTTTTGTTCGCACTTGTGGTATGAGGAACACAACTCTAAAAAAATAATGTAATTTTCTGTGGCTGAGACGGTGGATACTGAAAGGCTTTTGTGTGCTCTCTAGATTTTAGATAGCGATTCAATTATCGCAGCGTCGTAGTTTACTGATTAGTGGGCAAATGAGAGCATTAAAATTCTGATGCTTCAAAGAAAGATATGAAATGAAACTATTCGTTTGACTCATCAAAGATCTACTGCTTACTCAACTGAGAATATCTTCTTTTACTAATCTTATTTAATATGCAAACCCATTGATATATTTCCTATTTTTTTGCATTTAGAGAGTGAGTCGCTAATTATTGCGATACTTTCAAACTTGCATAAGTTTTTAATACATTACAGACTTAAACCAAATTTTGCTTAATTTCACGTTGAAATGTACTGTTTACATCCGCTGTGACATTTTAGTGAGATTTTATGTCTCAAAGGTCCTTTGAAGGTTCCAGTGACGGATGATAGTGAACCACAAGTAAGGAGTTGGACAAAAACCGAAAACAGCGCAAAAAGTTCCGACAGAGAGCTGATTTCAAGCGGAATCCGAACATTTCAACGCAGGACTTGGACAAAAAAATTGTTGCTTCGCAAACTTTTGTCCAGAGGGCCATGGAAAGATCCGCATTGAAAACGTACAAGATGCAGAGCTTCCCAAGTCGGGACGAACACCATTAGAGTGGTCCGACGACTGCTCACGAAATACTAGTGCCGCGTCATTGATGATGAGACATACCTTTCAAGCAGTTGCCGCGAATGGGATATTTTACGGGCAGGGCCGGCGGATAGCGTGGGTAGTATGGGTAATACTACCCTAGTAACATTTGAGGTTTTATGATGGTTTTTTAGCAACTCATAAAACTTAGATTGCACTTGTAGCATGCTATAAAGCTTCAATTGTTACTTGGGTACCCACTCGAAAATAACCGAGAGGGGAAATACCCGCTCGAAAATTTGGAACAAACTAAAACCTGAAATTAAACGCAGATTTGTCTTGCACACAAAATGCATGCATCTGAAATTCTCGATGTACAATAATTTCATTTTTTTATTGAGATACAAAATACTTTTGGCTTACATTTTAAATTTCTTGAAAATATGGTATAATAATTAAGATTTGATTAAAATTTAAGCTTATTTTTTTAGTAATACCAAGGGGAATATATTTTGACACATCTACATCATAAAACAAGGAATTCAGATCGATATGCAGAAATTTTTTAGTGCATTTTTAATCAGACTAAAGGATGCAGTTAGAAATATTTTCAAAGGCTAGATACACATTTTATTTTTTTTTTGCACGAACTATTATTTGATTACCCCCCGGAAGTCGCGCTGATGGCCCACTGAACGAGCAGCCGCTGGTGCCCTAAGACGATTTCGCTAGATTTTCAGAGCAGCGTGCGCGACTGCCGGAAGGTTAACAATTGAAACAAGGAGAAACACTACTAGGCTTATCATAAGGATGGCAGAGATATGCACAAGATGAGTACCAGAGACCGTATCAGGGAAAGTGAAGACAGGGTGGACAACAATTAAAAGAAATTAAACTTGTAGCTTTTTGGTAAACGGAATAATACTACAGGACATCATAAACCGGATCGCCCTCCTTGGATGCGCTGGGAACTCTTTTGGGACTAGATTTCCAGGTAGCTGTTAGCATATGTTAGCATAAATGAGAGACATATAGGGAGAACGAAGATAGCTAGCGATCTCAGAATGGAACAAGGCCGAAGGGATTCGCTTAACGGAGATCTGGCGCTAGGGCACAAGGCGAATGAACATGAGCCTTATTCATCCCCTTGAACCAAGGCTTGTTTGTGCCTTTGGGTCCTTTGACAAGAAATACTGAAACACTCGTTGAAGTTAGGCGATCTTTCATGAATATCACCTTCTAATGCCTAAATGTACGCCTTTTCTCGTTGCCATTCTAATCTAAGTGTCCGCTTTCTCATTTGTTACTTCGGCGATATCAGATGGGTGCCGCTTAAGGACCTCGATCCCTGGTCAAAGCCACGGGGATATCGTGAGGGTGGGCTCTACAACAGCCTCTTTTAGGGCGACTAGCTCTGCCGTGAGTAGCGCGCTCGCTCTCAGGGTCGGTTTTTACAGGGTTGAACCGATCAAGAGATCAATAAACGCGGACGAAGCTCAATTATACAGATTTTATTTAACCTAACTTACAGTGTGTGTTGTGTGTGGTTTGCCGGCCGGCGGGTGACGGGATGCCGATGCTGCTGCTGCTTCTGCTGGCGATTACACGGACGATGCTGATGCTGCCGACGTGTTTGTGGGTGACGCCGATGTAGCCCACGGTTTCTGCTCTCGATATTGGCTGTCCGAATGCGGACGCCGATACTGCCGACGCTTTGACGGACGATGCTGGCGATGATGATCAGCGAACTGCCGTCCGTGCGGGTTGTTTTGCTGGTCTCCAACGATGCACCGGCGAGGTGCTTGAGAATGTTGACGATTTCTCCGAGCGTTCTTGCCACGTGCGGGGACCTTTGGGTAGCGCACTGTGTGTTATGGTGCAAACGCTCCGACGATACCACGGTCATTTAAACGCTTGCACGTGGTTACAGCGGTATACTGCGGCTTCGGTGTAGCTAAAAACTGCGGGTCCTGGTAATGAAATCAAGTGAATTGTGGGAAAGGTGATATTAGAGGGCTACTGGGTCTTTATTCGTGGGCTAAATTCGAGGAATTAAGTCATTAACCAAGTATGGTTTTCGCTTGCGTTCATACCTGATTCGAGGTACCTATAGGCACAAACTATTCCGTGCACAACCGTAAAACCTAGCCAATAGATGAAACATTATTTCTCTCGTGAATCCGTCGACAAACCGGTGCCAATAATCGCGTTTTCAGCATTCATTTAGTCTTTCATTTGCGTTTTTATCGTTGCGTATATTCGAAAAAGATCGGGCAATTTAACATTCTAAAAATCCTTATAGGACCTTTCGCGTACAATTCTGAGTGCTCTCTACCCACCACGAAGTGGGAGATCGTCCACTGCTGTTCGTGCCGGATCTTGTTTCATCAGACCTTTAATTGCAGTATCGTGATCAAGCCTTGTGTCAAAACTTTGTATGCTTCCTTCGGAGGAATTTTTTGTTTTGATTCGTTTGTTTCGGATATACTGCTCATTAAAGCATGTATCACCACTGAATCACAATGCACAAATAAGATTACCAGATTTATTTAGAAAACATCAGGAAAATACCAAAACATGGTTGTCCCCGCCATAAGTCTCAATAAAAATGTAAATCTTGAACAGCGTTTTTCACGGTTTGTGGTTTTTCCAAATGGGACTCATATACTTTTATGGGCAGTATAGCGGACACATAACTGTTCCAATCAATAGGCACACTAAGGTCGAGTACAATGATAAAATTGTCGTGAGTATCATGCAGTAAGATAGATCGGTTATCAACGTGAAGACAACCCTATGACATACCGTGGGAATTGAAATCTTCTTGAACCAAATGAGGTGCGATGTATAGAGGAACCATGTCTGCCTTTGATTCGGACTTGACAACCGACAACTTCAATATCTGGTACCGAGGATTAACTCGGGCCTGGCGAATAATGTTAAAATTGTTGAAGATCTACGTCGGTAGTTAATTCAAATACATCGTGTCCAACCTAAAAAAATCATAGGAATGAAATATAGGGACACTCGGGGTTTTAGATGTACCATGAGGAGATTCCTGTTAGTTTCTAAGATTTCCGAGATGTGGAGCCACTTACTTTAGGTTTTGTAATAGCACCCATTAAAGGACACTCTCAGGCCTTTACGAGGAAGCTTAGGAGAGGAAATAATTCTTTTTTCGAAGGCACATTAGAACATGTTCCCTTAATGGGATTGTCAGATTATCGCTCTTTATTGGACAAGGGAGCGTAGAAATTACTCGTGGTTTCTGCGTTTCTACACTGGGTATGGATTGTTCGCAATGATGACATGCCCTGAGACACAAAAAGGCGAACAGGTAGACGAGTCCCGTTCAAAAGAGCAAACTTTGAAAGAGTAGATCCGGCGAAAGACTCGACATGAGACTGATTGAAAATAAGTTTTTATACTCCTCGATTTATGCTGAACGCGTTTGCTTCAAAACCAGAATTTTCACTGACTGAAGAAAAGGGTTCTGGAAGGAGCCAATCCCATATTTCACAATTAAGGCCCCTATCGGAGACTACACCATCAATCTCTACGTACCAGGCGGATACGTAGACGAGATACTTCTTCGTATACGGCCGAATGTTATTTAGCTAGTTTACACAATATATCGATGATGTTAAATGGCTTATATTCGGTCCGGAAGTAGATCCTCCAGGGGCTGTTGCAGTAGATGAATATGATTTTTGTCGAAAAGGAGATTTATCGGCATTATTTTGCCATAGGATAAATATTCAAATCGACCTCTATTAAGCCAGAGGAGATGTCTGTTGTCGGAGATATCTTCCCATTAGTCAACACCATCATGCGGGCTGCAATACTCGCGCAATGAAGGTTTTATCGGAGGAAACAGAAAATCAATGCAACGAAATTTAAAAGAATAGAATAATTGATACTTAGCTGTAGAACATCTGGTCAGTGTTAGTCAGATTGGACTAAGTCGCAAAATATCAACAAGCAAGATAATGATAACACTGGATTAAAAATTTCTTCAGCTACATTCCACTTTTGTCAGAAATGTAATATGCTACAATTAGCATGAATTGTGGCAAATAATATTTTAACATTATAATGTGAAGGATGCTGCGATTCAAACTTTAAACTCGTTTTTCTCGAAAACAACACAATGTCACTTAGTCCGATCTGACTTAACACCGACCATTTGTAGTATCAGTAATCAACAAACAAATTTCCGCTGAGCCGTCGGTCACTCAGCCTGTTAACAAAGGGTATTTCCAAATAGCCACCAGGTATTATCCAGGAATTTTCACTTTCACTTACATACACCATGTCTGAACTTTCGTCACTACGAGTAGAATTCACTCCGAATCTTACTACCCACTCGGGTAAAAAGTGTTTCGCCGGGCTTGTACGGGTAAGGATAAGTTTGCTACGGTTGACCGTTACAAACAGAAGAAGCTGTCGAAATTTGCTTTGAAGTATCTGATTTAGCAGGCCATATGCACTTGTGGAAAACAGAATGCCACTATTTCAAAACCGTACAGTGGTGGATCCAGGGGGAGCGTAATGGGGTCCGGTAGAGAACTTGTTGAGAAATTTTAAAACTGTTTCTATTTTAATTCGTTGTCCTAGCTTCGACTACACTAAAATTGGAACGATATAGAGAAGATTAGTATGACCCCTGCGCAAGTATGATACGCAAAATCGTGGCGCCTCTGAATTGCTTCCAGATAACCCCTCTCATCTCATCTCCAGCCCTTACACCGGGCAAACTTCGAAGGGAAATCGACGCCAACTAACGAACTCCAGCACAAAACAACCCAAAAACTGCATAAAACTTTGGTTTTAAACTGTTCCATTTTTTTTCAAAAATTTATTCACGATGAATTAGTTGGAACCCTATAACCCTGCCATCTTTTTATTTGTTCTGCTCCCAAGCCCAGTTCGATGGGAAAATTGTTTACAATCATAGGGCATTACAATAACCTTTTCGATTTTTGAATCATTTTTTCAAAAAATTTCAAATTTTTTTCAAAAAGTCCTCGAAACAAAAAAAAAATTAAATTTGCTTTTAGCAGTTTACGTTTGTTTTGATACTAGATGCTGATGTTTCATGCTATTTTTTAAAATATTTCGACAAAAAAGTTCGATTTTCAACATTTCATGTACTCTCCCATTTTGGATCTTTTCTTATATTATAAAATCAATATTCTAACACCGCACCTGCTTAATGATATCCGATTGAGCTATAAACTTGCATACATTACTTTTTCGATATAATAAGCATTCTATGTCAGACTTTTTGTGAAAATTTAAGATAACCATTTTCATTGACATCTTTCCTCTTGAACACCCCTAGTTCTCCATAAACTGTGAAGCCACGTTCCAGTTTTTTTAAAAAATTTCGTCATCATAGGTTTTCTTGGACCCCAAACTTTCGCCACTTTCTTTCTTTCTGCTCTAATTTTTTTTTATTTTGTTTCACGGACCTATAACAGAAAGTTACTTAAATATGTAGGTTCTAATGGGCCTCGATAGTGGTGCATCGAAAAGGTCGGGAGGGATTCCTGGGCCGTTTTTATTTGTCATGCTTATTCCCCCTCTCGCCTGTTCGAACCCAAGTTCAGTCAGTATCAGTATTTTTAATATTTGTACGATACTCGAAATTCAAATGTTTATTTTTTCATATGCTGTATGTTATATGTAGGATTGTCACAGTATATAATGTCTTTCTCTAATACATTTTAGTACAAGATTCGTACGTCCATCTGACCTTTACTGAATGAATGTCTCATTAATGTGTTGTTTCTTCTTTTGCTGTTTCTTTCATGGCGATACTCAAAAGCACGTGGGAACGTTCAAAGGACCACACGGTTATACCCACCATTCACGATATCAGTTTTAGTCGCATGGATCGAGAAGACTCTTACGGAGCAGTACTTTTGGGGATCAAAAAGTGCTATTTTTCCGATCAAATCGACCTTCCCTCGACACAAGGCATTGAAGTTGTCGCTTGCCAGACTAGAATAGAAGGCAAAGACCTTTGGATTGCTTCCACCTACATACCCCTTAGAGCTTCAGTTGGCGACCGACGGCGATATTGCGGAACTACTCCCCGTACCGAGGCTAGTTTTAGGTGATTTTAACTCCCACGGTACGGCATGGGGTTGCCTTCATAACGATAATCAATCTACCTTGCTCCACGAGTTCTGTGACAACTTAAATATAACTATTTTAAATACTGTTGAATTGACACGTAATCCAGGTTACCTAGCACTTCCGAGTGGTTTGGACTTGTCCCTCTGCTCGACATCGCTGCGGCTAGATTGCGTGTGGAAAGTAATCCCTGATCCCCACGGTAGCGACCATCTGTCAATCTTAATTACTATTTCCAACGGTTCAGATCTACCGAATACAATCGATGTTTCGTATGGCCTGACATGAAATATTGCTTGAAAGAGCTACGCGTTCGCAATATCCGGCAAAATCGAGTCCATACAAGAGCTTCCTCCGGAGGAAGAATATAGGTTCTTGGCTGGCTTGATTCTCGAGCCGCGATTCTAGCTCAGACTAAACGCGTACCATACACGAACTCTCGTGGACGGTTTTCCAGCCCATGCTGGGACAAAAAGTGTTGGATCGTATACACGGAGAAGACCGCCGCGTATAAGACCTTTCGGGACGACGTTATCCGCCAGTTACCGACAGTACGCGACGTTAAAAACGCGAATGAAGAGTGTTTTTGGGGCACGGCCGAAACAGCACTAATGAGAGCGTGGAATATTCCAACCGTTGGATATTCGATTTCGCCAAGAAGGTCTGTCTGGATTCCGCCCCGGCACATAAGATCTAACGAACAACAGTTTTCGATGGTCGAGTTTTCACTAGCTCTCTTATCATGAAACAATAATACCCCAGGGCCGGACAGAACTAAATTCAACTTGATGATGAAACTGCCAGACTCTGCCAAGATACGTTTGTTGAATTTATTTAATAAGTTTCTTGAGTGTAAGATTGCCCCTCATGACTGGAGGCAAGCGAAAAAAGACCAGGAAAACCAGCCTCAGACCACAACTCGCATCGACCGATTGCAATGCTGTCCTGTATCCGGAAAATGTTCGAGAGAATGATCTTGTTTCACCTCGACAATCGGGTCGAAGCTAATGGCTTACTGTCAAATACATAATTTGGCTTCCGCAAGTGCAAAGCGTTTGAAAGATACCTTGGGCAATTTGTCAGCTTGGTTCCTCCAGCTGGGTATTGAACTATCCATGGAGAAAACTGAGCTAGTCGTTTTTTCAAGGTAGCGTGAACCAGGTTGGCCCCCGCCAAGGGCGCCAGTCTCAGAGGGGCGCTGAGATCATGACCTTTTTTGACGGCTTTTTAATTTTTGTGAGCATAAATCATGGATAATGTGTCATTTCCAAGTGAACTGAACACTGAAAAAGAAGAGAATGTAAGCACCAAAGGGTTGCAAAACTAATGCAATTTTTGCTCGTGGAGAAACTGATGTCGTTTTTCATTGAAAAACACTGGGGCGGTGGATTGCACTGGTTTTGCACTTTCTAGCAGAAGTGGGAATGAAACACGTCTAGTGGCCTGCTCTTCTGCTAGAAAATGCAACACCTGTGCAATACACCGCCCCGGGGTTTTTCAATGAAAAACCCCATGAGTCAGGTTATAACTCCAACTGCTGTTTTAACTGACTCCCCCATGCGATTCTTCCAAAAGAGAATAATGTTCTTCCATTATTAATAATGATAATTCTTCCAAAAATTCCATTTATCCAAAAAACATAATGATCTATCGTAGTGACCGGTGTGGCGTAGTGACTTTTTCTGCAAGAGTGCTTAGATCGTCTTTAAAGGGAACGCTTTAGATTCCTAGGACCCTTGATCATATAGATTCTGTCATAATAGGCATAATTATTTTTCAGCATTCTCAATGCAAGAGTCATCCGCGCGATTCTCGGTACAACTGTCGAGAATCAAAGCTTACCCAATACGAGTTTGAAGGGACAAACACAATTTTGTCCCATCCAGTGCGAATTCTATTAAAAAATCATTGCTCATTGAAGCAAAGGGACCTTCAAATAGCCCCGTGCTTCAGTAGATCAACGCACAATTTCGAATCGGTGACTCTACCGTCGATCTCAACTTTGTAAGCGGACATTTAGACACCATAGTCCTTCATACAAGCCTTGTCGCTACTAACGTCATTTGGTTACTCTAAACTAAGTACCACAATTTTGAGCTTATCTGGACGACCTTTCGCGATATCTTTGGTCCAAGAGAAGCTCAAATATGGTCCAACCGAGTTCAATTAATGTTTTTAAACGGGTAGTCGGAATCTGGGTCTTTTCAGGAAAGTTTATTTATGTCCAGGTCTAAAACCTGGCGCAAAGTGAAAACTTAAAGAATACGAAGGCAGAGACAGAAATTTCGTAAGATACAGGTCGGACTCGATTATCCGGGGATTCGATTATCCAGGGATTCGATTATCCGTGATTCGCTTATCCGGGGAAAATGATTCGATTATCCGGGTTTTTCGAAAAAAATTCAAATTTCAACTAGAATGTCTGATTATACTGCTAATTCGATCATTGCAGTCAACAAAACTTTCGGGGGGTCTAGGGTTAACCTCCACTCAAATTTGGCTTACCTCAAAAATAGCTTATATATGGGTTATTCCGCGCAAAGTGGCCAAAAAACCAAAACTTGAAATCGATCTTCACGGATTGGAACTAGTTTTGAAGAAATTGTTCATCTAGAGTCAATATTGCTTGTGGCACTAAAAACTGAATTCTAACCGCACTGCGTACTTACCATTCTTCCTTTAAATTGTTCTCATAGACTGGTTAGTTCGACTGGTCTGTCTATGAAAGTACCATCTCTATCAACTGAAATACATGTGTTTTGACAGCTCACAGGTTTGAGATCACTCGCACTTTGAAAGTGCGGAGTCCAGGTTGGTGGGAAGTGCACAATATATAATATCCTAAATTATTGTGTCAATTTTAACCACCCCTCGGTCCATGGGAACACTCCTAATTTTAATAAATTGTTTCAAAAAATAGTTGTTCTTCGGATTATATCTCTGGTACTGTTTGCACTAGAATCAATCAGAGAGATGATTTTTGAAGGATTTGAATCTGGAAAAAATGCTAGGTTTTACGGCAGTGATGCCAAATATGCAAACTTTTTAGTTTTAAACTAAAAGTACATTTAGTTTTAAACTAAAAGTACATTTAGTTTTAAACTAAAAGTACTTTCTGTTTGGATTCTAGGATTCTGATCGAAGTTTTCTTAGCATTCTGATGGAATCTATTTCAAAATTTCGATTGAATCCTTATCCGTATTTCTACGGTTTTTTCTCTGAATTTTAATGCAGGATTCTAGAGAAAAGCTTCTCAAAGATGTGGAAATCCTGCTAAAAATAGAATTCTACTGAATATTATGATTTATTCAAGAAGCTGATAGAATCATGTTCCTTTTTTCAATGAAATGCTCTGAGCTCCAGTGGACTTTGACATAATATTGCTCTTCTTCCTCTATCACCTTCAACAATTGATTCCTGTTCATAATTCCAATGTCATCTTTAATCCATTCGACAACAGCTATAAATATTAACAGTAGAACAGAAGTTATTACAATTAATCTGATTTGGTTGCGCTAAAACAGTGCTGCTAGGGATAGTTTATATTAATGGTGAAAATGAAATTTTGGAATATTTTCATAGCATATTATGTGTGAATTTTATTGAAAACTGATAGAACTTTCTAATTTAGATGGCCTTAAACCACTCATTACCTGAAATTGGACTTGAACGTAAGGTGAATATTGAGCAGCTTCTAGCACTGCGAAAGAAGCACCTATTTTTATTAAACCAGGCTTCTCGTGTTTAATGACACCAACAGTTCTAAGAAACAATAGTTTTGAAACCCTATTACTGCCGTTATAAGCATATTTGTCCCATGTTCTATGGGATTCCCTATATACATGGGACAATTATGCTTAGAGCGGCACTATATGTGGTAGAAAAAAGTTGGTCTCGACCATGATTAACAAGATTCTGATAAGATACTCGGCAGTCACTGGAGGCGAGCTCAATTCATGGGTAGCTCAAGCAAAAATGGATGTTAGGCTATGTAAAGAGGGTGCCAGCAGTACTTCTCGCTGAGGCCGCCGGGAACCCATCATCTATGTAACCTTCTGTAGTTCTTTGCTGGTGACAAACATGAGTTTGCGAAGACTACATGCGTAGTGATCACCTGACAATCCGGTACGACATTGGTCAACTAAATGATGCTACAAAGACAAGGATCTCTTTTTGGATGCACAATGCACCCTCTTCTAATGAGTGTTAAAAAACGTTAGCTGTTATATATGACACCACCACGTAAATTAACCTGGATGCAAGAAACAGGCGACTCCCAGTTTAGTTACAGAATGTCGCGCTACGGCTCTGGCTAAGACGGGCGCTTTAGAAGGTGACATCTACGAAAGACCAATCCGCTTCAATTAATTTTTCAATATCTCTCGTCAGAGGACGTTTGAAAGTTGGCAGACATTGTGGAATCATTGCTCCAGAGTTAGGACGGTAGTTACATTCTATTATCCCAAATGTATCAACGAAACCTTGGTTTACAGGAATGGACGTGACTCGGGATTTCATTCGATGTCTCGACTTGTGTCCATTTACTACACGTTAGATGCTCATCTCCGACGTATTGAGCTTGCAAATAGTGGCATCTGTGTTTCTAACGACGCTTATCACGATATCGAACATATTGTCTGGGCATGCGCCGAGTACTGTTATGCCAGATCTCAACTATTGGATTCCCTTCGGGTCCGAGGAGGATCACCGATGATCACCCAGGATGACAAGCCGTGATTTCCCTTATGTGTCTCTTGTTTACATCATCCCAAAACATCAATATACAGATTCAATAGCCCCACAAATACCCCATTAATTTTTTTTTACGAAAATTTATTCTCAAGGGCATGCTTCTATCTCACAGAAAAGTCTAGTCGGACTTGAATCCAAATAATGCATTTTATGTGACTGACAGATTTGCTTATTCTCTCTCTCTCTGTAGTGTAGTAGTCCATACCGATAAAGCTCACCACCCGAAATACAGATAAGAAATGGGTCACAAAATCAAAAGTAAAATTTAGCAAGTGAAGTTCCCAATTCAATTCAATTGGCGACAAAACCCGCAGTTTGATTCATACGACTATACCAGCCGGTCACATTGTCTAACACAGTCCAATCACAGCTACATAAACAATAGTCATAAATTTAGAAAGGGAAAAAAACGCAAGCGCCATTATACCACGAGGGACCTCCATAATCGTAAATCGTCCCGAACTTTGAGAGTTGCCAACCATTAGCCGGTAGTCGGTAGCGGCAGCATTCGATGCTATCTTTTTCGCATTCGCATCGATTTCCTGGTGCTGGGTATGTGATTTTTGCGGCAACTCATCCACCTCACATACTCGTACACGAGTTCGAAAACTTGAACCTAACAAAAAAAACAATGCGAGCTCGCTAGTGTGAAAAACTTTCAACTTCGATCCGTCCCACTCTGGGTTGGAGTACTATTGGTAAATTTAGTGGGCGACTTGCATTGGATGGGTCGTGCGTATCATCATCTGGTATAGGTGTTCCTTTTTGAGAAGTGTTACAACGTGTTTCTGCATTTCTAGTATTTTTTCTAACAAATGTTCATTAAAATGTATTTTAAATCTCAGCTTAAAACGATAACACCTGATTTAGGTTTGGTCTACTTGGTGGTTTGTTGGAAACACTTTTACCCAAGATGGCTGCATACCAACCAAATTGCTTCTCCATCGAGACGATCCAGTGTATGTAAACAAACCAATAATTCTTGTTGAAAAACAGTTTGAAACTTTAGAGCTTCACAAACTTTGCAACATTGAAGCAGGAACTTCGTTTTTCAAGCATAACCTTCAGGCGAGAGTATTTCCGTTCCGTCCATTGTGCTACCGAATCGATAGATTCTAGATATGAGCGTGGAGTTTGCTCTTTCTTCAATCGACAAATGTATGAGGAAAATGGAAAAGTGTCGATAAAAATGTGGGAACAGCATCCCTTAATCTAAACAAATGTATATGCTCAATATTCCTCCGAAACAAAGTTGTTCAAACCAAACAATTGAGCTGAACATCAGGGACAAACATCTGTTAAGATACGATTCAATACAATTGAGAGGGACACAATCGAAATCGTTGACATAATATCTATGGAGCTGTAACGAGAAATCACAACAAGTCTGAACCCCCGCTCCCCCGCCAGAGTGAAGCCGGAGGCAACAGTATTGGAGCCAAAAGTTCAGCTAAAGTACAAATGACCCTACTGATGCCGAATCGACAATGCGAGCGAGCGCAGCGCCAGCGAGGGAAACTAACGACTTTTAGTTTCGTTGGCCTTTCACTCACTATTCCGCTTGCTGCTGCTGCTGCTGCCTGCTCTGCTCCCCAATCATCGCGTTATCGATTTGGAGTAGGAGAAGCGAACGAGCAGTAACTGGACCAGTTGGAGTGATAAAAATTGTTACGATTATCGTGCTGACCCTATTTTCCCGTATGTAGTGGATTTAGCGACAAAGCTGTAGTACTTATACTGTTGCTGTACACGTGATGGGGCTCTCAGGGTGAGGTTCATAGGAAAGATACAATTACGTACAATATTATCAGAAAAAGAAATCCAAATATAACCTATAACAGCGATTCTGAACCTGGGATTCACGGGTATTTGGGGGCCCGGAAATAGTTACCGGGGGTCCGCGAAGAAGAATATCTTTTTTGGATACATATTGAAATTTGAAGCTTTTTTGTTGACAACCGAAAACCGCTGACCTATAGATAGCCAATGGGTTGGGGCACTGAAAAAAGGTATCTTGGCCACATTAAGCTAGAAAATGTCATTTTTGGCATAAGCATAAGCATAAGAGATCGCCCGTAGTTGCTACTCCGTTATTGACCAGAACCAAATTAGGTTGCAAAATGTTGATTGGAACAACATGCTTGGGAATAACATGATGAGCCACATTGTACAATCTATTCCGATCCCTTCATGCTGATCAATACCGACGTCGGCCACGTCCGAATGCAGATCTTCTGGGAAAGGAAGGAATGTTAGTCCGATATATGTTGCTACTAGAGACCGAGGAATCCTCTGCATCTCCACATGTATCACGGGAAGGGGAGAGTTGTTAGTAAGTGTGCTAATAGCGTTATCATGTAATAATTGCTCTGGGCAGCCGGCTGCCGAGAATTTGGGAAATTTATCATTTGTTGTATTAATACGATTAGCAAAATAAGCAATTTGAACTCCGGATAGCCGGCTATAAGGAGCACTGCTTATATTTTATAATAATATTCAATCACGCGACGAATTTATTCGTGGTTTCTATCGTGTCGGTGCTGATTTTACCCGGCGATCGTTTGAATAAAATGAGGAATCTTATACCGAAGGTTCATCAGATTCTTCCATAGGTGTCGCGGAGTTGGTGCTTTGGAAGGAAATAGGGTCTAGGATTCGCTCGAAGCAAGCGATGCGACCTGTAAAGCATAGTTTATTAGGGATCATCCATAAATGACGTAGTATTTTTTGAGTAATTTTTGCCACCCCCCTCCCCCATCGTAGCATTTCGTCACAAACCTCTAAATACCCCCTGGTAATTACGTAGCTTGACGGTAACTCACCCCCCCCCCCTGTCCCGTGATTTTTTTAAATAAAAATTGATGTTAGTTATTCCCCTTTGAAAAAGCTACATAGCCTGACATGACCCCCTACGCTCCCGTCGTCACACATCATCACAAAATGCAAAACTCTCCCCTCCCCCATATAATGCTACGCCATTTATGGATGATCCCTTAGTTTGTAGTTCAGTTAGTTTTCGAAAACACGATCGCACGAAAAAGAATATCTTGTTTAGTTTTTTGTTCTTTTAAAATCTAGGTAGCCGGCTACCGAGAGTATCCTATGTTTTCTAAACAAAAGCAATTTCAACTCCACACAGCCAATCGTGGGAGTATTGCCAGAAAAACTAATCTTATCTGCTTAATGGGCCGGATCACTATTTATTGCGACATTATTTAGACTAACTTCGATATTCCTTCTCTACGATATATTTTTTGGGTTGCAAACTATCGAGTGATAACACGTTATACAGACAAAGAGTTATGATAGCTCTAGATGGTATAAATCAGCGAAAGTGTTTCCTATTTCTAATATCGGATTGTTTGTGAAATACATGTATACGAACGATTATATCGAACATTGAAGGGAAATACAAAGGATCGTTAACCTGATCGACGGGCTTGTTACCAATAACGGAACTTGAAATTAGATTCATTAAAACAGATGCGGCGAATTTTCAGTACGTATTGATCCGCGTTCATCGATACTAGTCAAATTAAAGTCTTATTGGAGCTGATTTCCGAACAACTTTTACGGTATTGCTTTCTCGGCTAAATCTATTCGCACACTCTCATTCTGCTACTATCGGCAGAACGCTGATAGCTCCCAGTCGTCGCCGGTCTAAGGACCAAATGTCATCAATAGACAGACTCGCGTGGAGGCATGAGATAGAATTGAAAGCTAACCAATGAAAATGACAGCAAAACACTTATTCTTCGTGCTAACATAACTGAAGGTAATTGCCAACCGGTCCCCGATCCCTCTCGCGAATTGTCTATTATACATGATTGAGGTCATCATTCCACTCAAATAAGGTCATGTGTTTTCCCTAAGCACATTGAATGCTCTGTGGATCAGTTACCCCGTTAGTAAAACAAACCCTAAACAAACATAGAAATTAGTTTGCCGACCGGCAGATACGTGTTCCCTTACAGCGCCATCACATCAACGGACACCCAAAATTCACATGCGACAAAATACCTGCAATCCCGAATATAAAGGATTCAAATTCATTTGCAATAAAATAAGAAAGTAAAAAAAAGTTGAATATCCAAGGCGGCTCATTTTCAAAGATAGCACCGCCGATGAATCACTAAATAAAAATAGGTGACAAGGGACGCGGACGAAATTAGCTGAGCACCGACCGGCTGGTTTGCCACCTATTTTTTCGGGCGAAGAATTTTGGGGCGACACCTGGTAGTCGCTAGACGCTGGTGAAACGCCAAATATTTGAATGTGTCAATTTTTCTTATTGCCATATTTTTTCACTTTTCGGATAGAATTTTTCTCTGAAAAACCATTTTTCATTATTTTTACAATGTACACTGTGTTTCTAGACATTTTCTGTGCACTTTTATTGTCCTTGCATCGGGAATCGACGGCCCGTAATGCGAGGAAAAGATATTTTTTCATTTGCCGGAATTCGATTTTCACAAACTGTCACCACTCGCGTCTGTCGAAAATATGCCGAAAAATGCTTTTATAAGCCACTTCACTTTGTATAGTCGTTAAATTGCACCGTTATTCACACTTTCGATAACCGGGAGGCAGTAAACTGTGCCGAAAATGATGACAATTAACCGACTCGAAGGGAGCTCTACGAGAGTCAACCGCTCGCGACGAAGATACACACACTCCTCGCAATACGCTGACAAGCGAAAAAATCAGCTAGAAAATGTCATTTTTGGTTCCATTATGGTGAAGCGATGCCAAAATCACAACAAAGGTTCGGTTATGTTCGGCTATGTTCGGGTTACGTGCAGCATCTGTGTGCGGTTAGAAAGTACTATACCGATATGAGATGGCACGCACACAAGCGTATCGTTCAGCAATCAGCTGACTGATTTTTGCACCACGTGTTAAATTTGTTTTGAAAAATAAAAAGGTGCAAATTTCCCAAACGAATAAAAATTCCGTGAAGAGAATCTATTCATCAACTTGTGCTAACTGGCCTGCATACAGTGATACAATTTCTAAGCAATCTGATATAAGACATTTAAGTTACAAAAGATTTTGACTTGCGCGCCAATGCAATGTTTTGATTTTGACGATAAAATAAAAAGAAGAAGCAGAAACGACGGCGGTCATTTTAGCTGCCACCTTGTGGCTCTATTCAACATGTCCTTAAGGGTCCACATCAATTGGGCAAAATTTTGGGTCAATTGGTATCACGCATTGCGATTGAAATTGGCATGGAAATTAGAATGGGTAAAACTTTTTTTTTTGCGTTTTCATTACTAGATCCCACAGTTTTTCCTAAAGTATGCAATTAATTTTGAGGTATGCATCCAGGATGTCTTCTCTGCGAAAAGGTATGGTGCAATTATGTTCTTGAAAACTGTTTTAATTGTTCAAAGTTAATATTTTACATTTTTTACCAACACTCTTGATGCTCCTATAGATAACACTGGTGCAATTAGTCCTGATTTAATCCTAATGCTATTTTGGATCATTTATATTAAAAAGTTATATTCCATAGGGGATTGCTTTAAGGCACTCTAGAATTGCTGAACAGACTATTCGAGCGAAGTAACTAAACAGTAGTAGTAGTAGTTGGACCCATTTGAATATGTATTATATCATTCGGACACCATAATGTTACCAGTTTATTTCAGAATTTGCAGTGGGACCGCACACTTCAACCCGTAACTCGGGACCCGGAAGTAGGATCAACTAAAAACTCAATGGTGTTTTATGGGAGCGTTTTACCATTGAGTTTCAGTCAGATGATTTAAAATCGTCATTAATACGTAGTTCACTTAATTTGCAAAATTATTTCGACAAACCTTATGTAAATGATAGCAACAGAAATAATAAGCTTTATGTTCTAAATATTTACAGGAGAGGAGGTCCTAGTACATTATAAAATATTTCGACAATCCCATATAATGTCTATTTACTGTTATGTTCACTAGCGAAACCATA
The DNA here is from genome assembly GCF_030247195.1 of Topomyia yanbarensis. Taxonomy (NCBI): domain Eukaryota; kingdom Metazoa; phylum Arthropoda; class Insecta; order Diptera; family Culicidae; genus Topomyia; species Topomyia yanbarensis. Next base: position 94,143,216 of record NC_080671.1, read on the forward strand.
TCAGATGTTGTTTAACATTCGAACCATTGACATGGCCATCAACATGTACAATATCATATATGGTTACAGTACTGGATATTGTTTCACTATAGTTTAACCATTCCATTCGTCGTTACTATTGGGGATATTGTTGAATTATTGTTATACTCATTGAATAAAATCTAAGTTCATATTGTAGGAATATTACAAAAGCAACATTTTTAATGGTTACTATATCCCATAGCACAGATTTATTGTTCGAGCTATGTTGAACGGTTTTTAGCTATGCGGGGTGGCTAACATAAATGGTTAGAATGTCAAGCACATAATTGATGCTATGGTAAAAGCACAAAAAATGATGAATTAATTAGGCAAAATAATGTTACAATAAACTATTGAATGTGTATGTGTAATACTGTTTGTATTGTTACATAAAATGGAAAATATGTACAACCTGATGATTACAAGTCTCTGTAGAACATAAAATTAACAACTCAAATTAATCAAAAATATTTGAACAAGTTCACATTATGTATGGTAGTTTCAACCATATGCGATATGGTACGTTTTTATTCTCCAATGGTCGTTGTTATTCATTATGCCACTCATAATTAATTAGCTAATTCCGATTTGCCCAGCCCAAGATGGTGGGATGAGCACACAAAAATATGAAGAAAATTGTGTTCTTTGCTTGATAGCGGAAATAGCTCGATTGGATGAAGCGGTAGTACCACTGATGTCAACACTTTCCAGATGGCAGGTAATCAAATCTCGATTATTATATTTCGATAGAGTTAAAACTATATGTGAGCGTGTTAAATGTGTTAAACTATGCGGAAAAGACCAGTATTGAAAGGTTCTTTACTTTTGTCTATCTTTTTGACAGCGTCGATAAAATAGTTTTTTCACGCTTCATTTTAACCGAAATTTGTTTTCACAATAAGTGCTATTGTTGCATTATAGTAACCTATGGTTAACATGGTCAGTATAATAACAAAAAATATACTATAACTATTTCCAATATTGTTTGTCAAAACCCTACCTTAGATTTATACGTTTTTATTTGTATGGTAATTCGCTAGAAAATTATATTTGAACTGTTCGAGAAATAGTAGAAACTCGGAACTAAGCGACTATTTGCGGTAATGTACATGTATAGTCCACGAAAAAAAAATGTTTGAAAGCATCGTCGTTTTGGTATTGAAACATAACCTAGCGCCATACTCCCCAAATTGTTATCCGACTGAAAACTATACCCCAAATGACGGAAACTATTTACGGTGTGGCGTGTTTATTGTCGAATAACAATATGCCAAATTGCGAAAAAAAACAGTAATACAAATTATCCATTTATTGTTTTCATCTATGCGGGTTGCCTTTCAGCTTCATACTTTCTGCAATGTAGGATAGTGGCGTAGCCAAGGGAGGTTTTGGTGGTTGAAACCCCCTTCAATCAAATTATTTGAATTGATGAAAAAAATGTTGTTGCTGACTAGTGTAATTAAATATTCAAATAATAATTTTGGAAGCTTATTATCGGATCATTACATTGAGAATCTAATGTTTTAAACGTTATGGGGACTTTTGGTAAATTGTGGGAATGGGATCTTGTAACTAATCTCTTAGTGAGGATCTTATAGTTGATAAATCATGTAAATATCAAACAAAATATCTCAATGAAAACGTCTACATAGAAACTGATGATAAATGGCGTCTTCCGTTTGTCTCTAACAGGTCAGAATCGGTTTTTATAAGCATTTGATTTTTTTTGGGTTATCAATCTATCTATATATATACAAGTTAAAGTTTGTGTGTATATGATTTATAGACTCCCAAACGGCTTAACCGATTTCCGTAAAAAATTATACACAGTAGGTATTTGTTATGGGGCGTGTTTGTGAACTATTCGTTGGAGATTATATGCCCGCCAGATGGCGCTTTGGAACAAATTGTGTTTTCCTCCTATTTCATGGAAAGTCGCAGCAACGCGCGATGGGTATTAGCTAGTTACCTATATAAATAGCCACTAAGTAGGATTGATAATGAAGAACATTTAAACATTTTCTCGCTAATTTTGATGCTTATTTGGGTATTGAATTGAATGGCGTCCAAATTTCACAGTTTCGAAACCATCAGCTTTAGAGATTTAGCATCTTCGAAGAATTTTACAACATAAAATGGTACAGCTACCTATGTAAAAAATATTTTGTTGATTAATCCTCACAGTTGGATGCATTACTAATTCCAATCGAATTGAGTTTGAGACTTAGTGTCTTCAGCAAAGTTTTCGAAAATGTTATTGCAAATTACCAGGTTGAAGACATGAATGCAACCCGTATTTGTGTCATACCGGCTTGAACCTTCGTTCGCACCGATCACAAATCTCGATAGCTCCTGGTTTACCTAGAGTTTTTCAACAGCAACAGTCTTTCTCAAGGCTACCTATATTTTCGCTCGATCAGTCTTTCTCACGACTACCTTTATTTTTTCGACACTTAGTCTTTCTCAAGACTACCTACTTTTTCTACTCAATCAGTCTTTTTCAAGACTAAAACATTTTTCAAGAACAATTCAGCCTAAAGAAATATTTAATTCTTCCAACATGCCTGGGTCCTCCCAGAAAGGCCGTGTGCCAAAAATTAAAGCTAAACGGAAAAGGGTATCTCCTCCACCCGAAAATTCAATTGACTGCAGCAACTCATTCGATGTTTTATCCGAATATGAAGATGATGAAATTTCCAAATTTCCTCGCATTGTGCATAATGCCAATGAGAAGAAAATGCAATCACCTCCGCCTATAACAAAGCCTCCGACTTCAAAGCCTTTCGAACTGAGCTTTCAACGTTCCTTCCGGACGTGAAAGTCTCTTTTCAGATTGGCCGAAGAGGAGAATGTCGAGTTACAGCGGAGGAATTGATTGGCCACAAACGACTACTCCAGTTTCTTACGGAGAAGTTATATAAATTTTATTTATATGATTTCAAGACAGCTAAACCATTCAAGGCTGTCTTGAAAGGGCTACCACAAGGTCAAAGTTTGGATGAAATATTAAACGAATTGACAAATTTACTTGGTTTTTCTCCTTCACAAGTTATTCTTATGAAGAGAAAGGCTAGCGGCGATAACACGCCAGTACGCTCTGGAATTATCCAGGAGCTTTATTTAATTCATTTTAACCGTAATGAGGTTAATAATTTGAAAATATTTGAAAAAGCACGTTTTATGCTCCACGTGCGAGTAAAGTGGGAACATTATAGACGACATGGGGGCAGAATTCAAAATCTGACCCAGTGTCGTAGATGCCAAGACTTTGGGCACGGCACAAAAAGTTGTCATTTGGATTCCAAATGTATGATCTGTGGTGATAAATCGCACATGAAAGATACTTGTCCGGTGAAAAAAAACCACAAAAAGTTTCAAATGCGCTAATTGTAGCGAAAATCATAAATCGAAATTCTGGGGTTGTCCTGTTCGAGAAAAAATTATAAATTCTCGTTCTAGATAACAAAAACCACAAATAAAAAATGCACCTACTTCTTCAGGTACACTTCAAGAAAACACGTCCAAACGTGTTAATCCGATTCAAAATAGATTAACAACTTCTTCTACTTCCGTCACACCATCTTACAATGATGGTAACAAGGCCAAAATAACAGCTACCGTTACCACGCCTACAAACTCGTTTGCACCCAACGCTTCCTTTAGTCCAATGGATCTAGGTAGCGTAACGGAAGAAAAATTAAAATACCTGCAAGACTCTATGTTACCTATGATGATTGCTATGTTAAATTCTACCTCCATGTTTGAAGCTTTTCAAGCGGGGTGGGAATTTGCTAACAAAATTGTAATGAAATTAAAGTTTAACAATGACTTTAACTAGTCATTTAAATTTATTAAATTGGAATGCTCGTTCATTAAAAACGTGCGAAGCCGGTTTTTTCAACATAATGTGCATATAGCCGTTGTGACCGAAACTTTTTTAAAACCAAATATTAAATTGAAGAGTAACTCTAATTTTGTTATTCATCAATTTGATCGAATTGTTGGATTCGGCGGAGGAATCGCAATAGCGGTTAATCGCAGGATCAAACATTCCGTTACGTCGTCTCTTGACACCAAGGTGATCGAGAGTTTGGGTATCGAAGTTGAAACTGATCTTGGTATCATTTTTATTGCTGCTGCCTATTTGCCTTTTCATTGCACTGGCGATTTAATTTCTTAAAAAGAGACTTAAAAAAACTTACAAGAGATCGGTCGAAATTCTTCATAATCGGTGATTTTAACTCCAAACACCGAGCCTGGAATAATGCTCAAAGCAATTCCAACGGTAAACTACTTTTTAATGATTGCTCTGCTGGTTATTATTCAATGTTGTTCCCGAATGGTCCTATGTGCTATTCGTCTGTAAGGAATCCATCAACAATCGATTTGGTTTTGACAGATCAAAGTCACCTTTGTAGAGATTTGATTACACATTGATTCTGATCATCTTCCAGTAACTTTTTCACTTTCTCACGAAGCTGTTTCCAATCCTATTAGCTCAGTGTTCAATTATCGCAAAGCGAATTGGGAAAGGTTCAAAACTTATATTGAGAATAATTTTAGTCATGACCTTGATTTACAAAATAAAGCTGACATTGATACGCTATTACAAAATTTAAGTAATTCTATACTGCCGTTCTACGCATAATTGTCCCATGTATATAGGGAATCCCATAGAACGTGGGACAAATATGCTTATAACGGCAGTATAGTTGATGCTAGAAATTTATCAGTACCAACAACACAGAAAAAAATTAATGCTCCTATTATCGACGACGATCTTAAACTTCTGATTCGTTTGAAGAATGTTCGAAGACGTCAATATCCACGTTCTCGTGATCCTGCTATGAAATGTATCTATCAGGATCTACAAAAAGAAATTAAGCATAGATTCACACTCTTAAGAAATGAAAATTTCGCGAAAGAGGTTGAACAAATGAAGCTAAATTCTAAACCTTTCTGGAAACTTTCTAAGGTTCTTAAGAAACCTCAGAAACCAATTCCAGCTTTGAAGGAAGGTGACCACATACTTCTTACAAACGAAGAAAAAGCTCAAAAACTTGCTCAGCAGTTTGAAAGCGTCCATAATTTTAATCTCAACTTTGTGAGTCCTATTGAAACCGAAGTCTTACAAAAATATGAAAACGTTTCAAATCAAGTATTGTCTCTAGACGATGTTTTTGAAAAAAACTATAATGAGATCAAATCCATCATGAAAAATATGAAAGCTCCAGGTTATGATGGAATTTTCAACATTCTTCTTAAAAACCTTCCCGAAATCACCATGAGATACTTGGTCAAAATATTCAACAAATGTTTTGAATTAGCATACTTCCCTGAAAGATGGAAAAATGCCAAGATTATTCTTATTTTGAAGCCAGATAAAAACCCAGCAGAAGCATCTAGCTATCGACCAATTAGCTTACTCTCTTCTATTAGTAAATTATTTGAAAAAATCATCTTAACTAGAATGATGTCACATATCAATGAGAATTCTATTTTTCTTCCTGAGCAGTTTGGATTTCGTATTGGACATTCAACTACTCATCAACTTGTGAGAGTAACTAACATGATAAAGGCAAATATCTCAGAGGGCTATTCCACTGGAGTTGCTCTTCTAGACATCGAAAAAGCTTTCGACAGTGTTTGGCACAAAGCATTAATTGCCAAAATGTGGGATTTCAATTTTCCAATTTACATAATAAAGATAATTAAAAATTATCTTGCTCACCCTACAGGTTTCTTAGCAGAATTGTAAATCAAATAAGCTACCTGTTAAAGCAGGCGTCCCTCAAGGATCAAGCGTCGCACCAATCCTATACAATATTTTTACCTCTGATCTTCCAAATCTACCTACTGGCTGTAAAAAGGTATCACTTTTCTGTGATGATACTAGCATCTCAGCCACTGGTAGGAGTCTTCGTATTATCTGCAGTCGACTGCAACGAAGCTTGAATATTTTCAATGAATACCTGAAAAAATGGAAAATTTCCACTAATGCGGCAAAAACACAATTGATTGTGTTTCCGCATAAGCCACGAGCTTCTTCTCTTAAACCAAATAATAACCATATTATTAAATTTAATGGTCTGAATTTAACGTGGTCAGATCAAGTTAAATACTTGGGTTTGATTTACGATAAAAAACTCACTTTTAAGGATCACATTGAAGGAATCCAAACAAAATGCAACAAATATATAAAATGTTTATACCCTCTTATAAATAGGATTTATATTAATTTATAAACAAATATTTAGACCGGCAATACTATATGCAGTACCAATCTGGGCAAGTTGTTGTGTTACTAGGAAGAAAACGCTTCAAAGGATTCAGAATAAAATTCTGAAAATGATTTTGAAGCGTCTTCCCTGGTTTAGCACAAATGAGTTGCACAAACTCGCAAACATAGAAACATTAGAAATTATGACGAACAGTATTATAAGCAACTTCCGACAAAAATCGTTGCAATCTTCAATTGCAACGATTAGCTCTCTTTATAGTTTATAAGTTAGTTTATAAGATTTGTTTATCTCCTTATTCACAAGACAAGTAGGTTTTTAACATCCTACTGAAAAATAAAAATACTTAACTGTGAAAGCATTTATATCTTAATAATTATATCTTAATAATGCCATCCAGCACCCCAAAAGCAACTGTAAGCAACATCGGCAACGAATGCAGTAACAATGACGACGGATTTACACTGATCAACAATAAGTGCAAGAAGCAAGGGAGAACATCTGCTCCCGGGCACCAAGCCAGCTTCGACCGGGACGTGAAAAACAAGAGAGAATTAAATGACCCCCCTGACGCTGTTTGCCAACAGACCTCGCGAAAAAAGGTCTCCGCTCGCAATAAAAAGTTGCGCGCACGAGATCCAATTAATTAATTTTTGATTGTATTTTTATTTTTACATGTATTGTAAACGTATAAAAGATCCACGGCTCCGTTAAGCTACCGCTATGAGCCGTGTCAAATAAACGAATTAAAAAAAATATCTTAATAATAATTAACTGAATCATGTAAACAATAAGGATAAAAAGTCACCACTTGTGGCTGAACACCCAATATACTAAACTAGAAATGTAATGCAAACAAAACAATATAATCAAATAGAAAATAATATATAAAAAACCCGTATTTGTGGATTATAGGCCATATTGTCCTGCGAATTCCCTTACCAATGGTGATAGGCGGCAACAAGGAATTTAGGAGAATACCTTGTGATGTTCAGTAATGTGAAGTTCAGTAATGTAATTAATCGGTAACTAGTTGCAACAATCTCGCTTAACATCCTTTTTATAGATGGAACATACTACTGCCTCCATGTTATACTACGGTAAAATCTCCTCCTTTCAGATCTTCAAAAGCATCCAGCGCAGGGCTCTAGCCAATTCCTCTGCTCCGTGCTTGAGTAGCTCATATGACAATTGTTCATTTCCAGCGGTTTTTTCATTCTTCAACCGTCCTATCTTCTCAAAAATCTTCGGCAGATCCGGTGCTGGGCATCTATTGATGGCTGCGCGCGTCTCCAGTCTGGTGCACATTTCTGCACATGTCGGCTTGTGTAGCACATAGTTTTGCTCGAGCGATTCCCCTTTCTTGAAGAATTTTCGTAACTCCATCGCCTCGTTATCTTGTTCTTCCTTCCTGATGTTTTCGTCGGAATACCGAATTTTGTCCATTCCGCGCTTTTCTGTATCGTTTATCATTCGCTCTCGTGCGGTGCATCCTCGCCCTTTCTTCAATCTTCTCCTCATCTAACTGTTGGCACTAGCCTTCAAACCAGTCATATCCTCCATTCGAAGCTCTCGTACCTGGTACGGCCTGGATAGTGCTACCTATGGCGTTTCGCATCTTGCTCCAACTATCCCCAAGAGTAGCCTCGCGTAGCTGCTCATCTATTTCTCACTGCTGCGAATATTCCTCGGTATCACGGTAGTCTCACAACTGCTCACTGGTGAGCCTCGGCGTCCGTGCTCGACGAGTATTGTTTTCTCGTGTCTAAAAAAAGCTGTGTATTAACGGGTGTTCAATAAAAAATGATAATGATTTTAATACCTTTCTGTAATTAAAGTAAAGAGCGTAAATCTTTTTCTCTCCAAGAGAATAGTTCTCTAGGCTCCCTAGAAATGGGTGGCATGCTTCTTTTCGCTCGGTTGCTGTCAGTTCAATCGAAGATGGCTTCGAAACAGCAAGCACTCCGCGAGCGTGTTGTACGGTTTTACGAAACGCATGGTCATCGTGGAAAAAAGTTTACGGTAGACCACTGTCGAGATAATAACTAAGAAGAAGCAGGAAGCGTTGAAAAAGCTGTTCGACAACACTGTATCGCTTTTGGAGCCGTCCGTGTACAATACGGACGATTGCTGAAATCGATTGGTTAGCATGTTTTGGATGATCAGTCGAACTTTTTCTGGAACTTTCTTCGCGTTCCATACAACAGACGGTTTTGGTATGTGCCATGGTCGATGTCCTTGTCTAACAAGTTGGGCTACCGTAGTCGGTGGTTCTCTAGTTAGTTCCTGGATACGATAAGATGCGCGAGCTACCAGCGGAAGGTTAATATTGTTATGGTCGATTGCTAACAGTCGAATGGCCACCCGTGCGATAGACTGTGCCGCCAATATTTCGAAAGGTACGATATGGGGCTAGTAATGAACGCACCAGAGGCAAGTGTCTGTAGCAATGTTTGGTCTCCTCTGCTCACTAGGCCAATCCCGTAAATTATCTTCGAAGTGGTCATCGCCGATCCCATTTGAAGTAATGTTGGTCGTTTACTAAGCGGAAGTTTTGCACCAATCATTTTAAGAATCCGATGTAATCGGATTCGCAGGACTTCTTCACCATCTTGCAATGCGCTTTTAAATTCAATGTTCGGTTCAACGTTACACCGAGGATCCTCAATCGGGACTCGACGGGCATTGGGATAGCAGTAAAAGAAGTTCGACTTTGTGGCAGAAATCGCGAAGCCAACATTTTTCGTCCACTTTCCGACAGCCTTAACCGCGGCCTGCAGTTTTCGATGTAGACCTTCTGTTTTGCGACCTCGCTACAAGGAGTATGTCTTAAGCAGATAAAAGTATTTCCACACCAGCTTTGAGGGTTATTTTTTGTATATGCGACTCACATACCTCGATAGATCAACTCGACAAGAATAAAAGTAACGGTGTTCCTCAGACCATGCACAAATGTTAAAAGTAACTGCTTCTGTCATTCGCTTCACGCTGATTTGGCCAGAAGAAGGACACGCACTGAGTAGACCGTTGCTTTCGGCGTTTGCAAAGTAACTGATTTCCGACAAGTCGAAAAATAGAAATAATTTGCATGGCTATATTTAATTATTATTCAAATTGTCTGATTTGAGAAATTCTTTGAATTATATATTTTATTAGTCACTTTTTTCACCGTTTTACTAGACTTCAGAAAGCCTGAATAAGCAAATCTTGTTCAGTGTTGGAAAAAGCGATACCAACACACCAAAAAAATCTGAATTTTATCGTTGACGTTATTGCAAACATGACACAATTCAACAAACCGTAATTTAAAAAATGACATAACATTACCGTGTTCCGTTTAATTTTACATGGAACATATACTTTACATGCGCAATGATATAAAATTGCACTTCCTACCATTCAGAACAAACGCTGTATGTGGAGTAAAATTACATGATTTACGAAATTAAACGTCATGTAAAATTAAAGTCAACCGTAAAACTAAGTCATTTTTGATGCTCGTATATGTCAGGGTCAGGAGACGTAAATTTAGACTATTTACACTAGGTGTGAATTTCATCAGATAAAAGAAGTCCTCATCCAATTAGTCTTGGTACCAGTTAGGTACTAAATCCAAAAAGTCAAACATCTTGTGTGAATGCTCAAATAACTGGCCGGTTCCGAGAGACGCAAGCACAGCAGTTCTGGCTTAGTGGCGATAAAGCGAAATCTTATTTAGTGCCTAATTGGTACCAAGACGGTATCAGTTACTAATGAGAAGAATCTTAAACGTAAGTCAAAGTTTATTTAATTCGTGCAGCCCTTGGCGCACGAATTTGATGTAATCCAATTTTTCCTTTAGGGAAAATCTTCGGAAAATTTTGTCAAGATTTGGTATAGTAACTGATGATCGGTTCCTCGCAATTCTACTGAATTTTGAAGTTTGCGTTACTTCATTATTTAACACATTTTTTTCAAGCAATTAAACTTAACGATATCAGTTATTTGTCGTATCCGAGTGCAGTAAACTATTTCAATTCACCAAGATGACAGTTTATGAATAATAGAGCGACATTTTGTAATGCAATGAAAACACCGACACGTGCTATATGTGTTTGTAAACATTTCTCCAACGAAAACAGTTCACTCATGCATATATGTAGCAGCAAAATATGTCAGGCAGCAGCGCATCAACTTGAAATGTCGACCAGCGCCAGAGTTAGCAGACCGAGTTTTGATTGGCGAGGAAAAAGGTGGAATGTTTTTTCAGAGCATAAGAAAAACACAACAACCAGTCCACTAGAACTAACAAACGATTCTCCCTGAAGCTTGGATCGAAAAACAAAACAGTCCCTGGTGTTGGTGGTGGTGGTGGTGGTGGTAGTGGAGATGTGGGAAGTGGTTCGTTTCGGTAAAGGACGCCCGCCTAAGTTTAGTGATGCCGCGGGTCTGGCGATGCGGTACTGCTGATGGTAGCGAAAGGCAGCAGAATAAAACTGGAGAATATTTAAATCAAACACTTCAGATCTGAAAGTGGGTTACGTTGTGTGTACACACTGCTGAGCTGTTTCGTGATTGGTCATTTTGGGAAGAGTGTAAGCAAACTACTTGAAAATGCTTGGAAAATTCCAATGCCAGGTGAGGTGAACACGCAGCGCAACTATGTTGGTTGTCAGAGCAATCAACAGTTCTTAGGGATGTTTGGTTTTTGGGCGCTGATTCAATGAATATTTAAAAAGTATTTATTCATTTAAGGCGGGTGAGTAATTTTTATTATGACATCAGTTTACCATGTATTTCATTCCACACCATCCCTACATACAACAAATAATCCAAAACTAGATTCTTTACCAGAAAGATGCGATATTTTCTGGTACACCCAATAAATCAAGTACCTATCATACGCTACTTTGCGCAAGGGTTCACACTTGATCGCCCCACAGTGACTGGTGATTCAGTACAGCCACATCTCAATTCATGAATACACTTTCCATCACCCAAAGACTCTCGTCGAAGAATCACACTCGTTCCGAGTAGCAGTGCAGTAGTAGTAGTAGTAGTGCTAGTAGCACCTTTTGTAAGGGAATGATTCTACTTCGAGAAAATACGTCCCGTTACCAGTGTATCCGTCAACGCTGCTGCTTCTGCTCTTGTTACCGTAATTAATTATCTCCACTTTTCTGCTTCATTATGCAATTTGATTGAGTAAAAGTATTTTCATTCATAATATTTCATCTCGTTGGTTGCCCCGTTGTTGGATGCTGGAGGACCAAGCGAGAAGTGCAACTCGACTATATGGAGAAGCAGAAAGAAAAAATCCCGGGATGGAGTCCAATCATCGGTACCGAGAAAGTGTTGCAATGTGAATTAAGCAGGAAATTCATTCTTTGAAGCGTGCTTTTTCCCTGCATTCTAGTGAAAATATAGTTTTCACGCTGCTTGACTTGCTCTGGTGCTTTTGATCTTGTTGTTGATTCTAGCGCGAATAGTAGAAGTCTCGCGCTAACCGACACCCGCAGAGCGTCGGTGGGTAGGTAGGTGGGTGGCAATTCACTTGGATGATTTTACGAAGAAATGTGCGAAACTTATGAATAAACAAATTGCGATTTTTCTCTTGACACTATTTCTGGTCGTGTTCTGCTTGGTGTTCGATTATTGGTATTGGTTGAACACAGCTGATCAATTTCCATATAAATGGAAGAGTTTGTAATAGTTTTCTAATAAAATCTTAATGTTTTTGTTTCGATTATAGAAGTTTTAACCGACGTAACTTATTTTGGGTTTCCCGGGGAGTTGGTCTGTTATTTCATAACTAAAGGTTGAGGACAAATTGTCTGTAATTTTCTCTTAGTGCTCAAATTTAACGGATGCAATAATGCTCATTTCTATGTCCTTCGAGACCTTGGTGTATCGAAAACAAATTCAGAAAGTTTCACTAGAATTCGTTCACGTTTAGTGTCACAATTATGCAAGCTGCGTAGTGCTTTATAATCACGGAAATTTAGCATCTAAGGACTTAATTATAATCAAAATCGGTTGAAAGATGGTAGAGTTATTATTTTCAAAATTGGAAGCTTGCTCGCATGAACTCGTGAACGAAACACGGAATTCCTATTATATTAGTTACGATTCCATTGCTTAGTCACATAATCATTGAATAATTTTCATGTATTCGTGAACTAGGTAAGGATTCCTAGTATAATAGCCACGATAGACCATTCGTGCTCCTGAAATAGTTCACAAAATCGGATAATATTCATGTGTACGTAATCCCTACTCATCATTCGTGCTCCTGAAATAGTTCACAGAATCATGAAATCTTATTCATGGAAACGTGAACTGGTTCATGATTCCTAGTATACAAGTCACGGCTGACCATGCGTTCACACAATCATAAAATATTGTTCATGTATTCGCGAACTGGTTCATGATTCCTAGTGAATTATTCACGATCTACATTGAGTGTTTTTAATATATAGAAGATTTCCCAATCATTTTCAATTTCCTACAATTCTGCTCTTGGTCATGAAATTTTCATGTAAAGATGGTGAAGGCATACGGCACCACCTATAGATACGGCATCCTACGAACATTACGAAAGTGACAGATTCTCGGAAACATGATAAACATTCTCACTAGTTTTCTGTCAGAGATAAGGTTCCAGGTGAACGACAGATACCGTTTGACTTCTCTTGTCAACTCAACGCACACACAAGCAGAAAAACAAAATTATTAATCCCAACGCAACTTACAAGCAGCACACATGCGTTCCACAGTGGGACCATCTCAAAATAGGTGAGACAAAACCTGTTTGTGGTCTTAGATATCATTTTACAGCCAGCAAACTTTTTTCAATAGACTAAAGTGAGTATCCGAGAAAAAAAAATTTCGACAGCATTTTTTGGAAGGCTGTCTTCGGCAAAGTTGTAGAATGTTATGTTTTAAATAAATTTGTTGTAGATACCATAGATATCAGTCCTCATTTCGAGGCAAAATTGTTGTTTTTGTAAAAAAAAAACAATTTCGCCTCGCAATCAGTTTTATGACTTTTCCACGTTAAAACTTCAATTGATTAATTTGTTATGTTCTACAAACTTACAGGTATCACTAAACTACAACTTTTTGTTGAAGGAACCAATACTGTAAAATCAATGTTCTACCTTCTAAAACAATTTTCCGTTAAAATTTGCATTATTTTCATCAAAGACTTTTGTTTTGATAGGCACTTTTAGGCAGCCAAACTTTGGCTATTCCAAAACTCTATTACTCCAACAATAAATTAAATATTACATAGGAACGGGATATAGTGGGACTCATTGTTTAGGTAGCCATTCATTAATGACGATTTATAATATAAACGGTGTTTATATTATTTTTAATTTATATACGTTATTAGCTATTAACAAAATATTATTTTTACATGCATCTACAACCGTGTTTTGAACATGCTGAGTTGAACAATTGCGGTTACAGTATGGTAAAGTTAAAAAATACAAATTTTAAATTTAAACTGCCAAATAACAACGATTTCTGCTCAAACATAAACTTATAGCATGTATATGGTATTTTCAACAAAAATGATCGAAATTTAATACTCTACAACTTTGCTGAACACCGCAACCATCTAAGAATACGGAAATTGTAGAATTATATAATGAATATTTTTCCAAAGCCACCTAGCTTCTATAACGCTAACTAAGGCCTCCAATAGGTATTGTCCCAATTTTATAAATTTGTAAATCTAATTTTATTGGTTAAACTCAAGAAGAATCCCCGGATCAACAAAAAAAATCAAATTTTGTTTAAATAGTTGAAGTCTTTAGTAAAGTTGTCAAATTTTGTATTTGAAACAAGTCGAAAAACTGATTTTTACAAAAAAAAAACAAGAATTTCTCCTCGGAAATGAGGTCTGTACTTTCTTCGACGAAGTTGTTTAAAACATAATATCCTATAACTTTGCCGAAGACATGTAACCTTAAAGAAAACTTGGATTGGATAGGTACTTTGGTTAAATAAAAAAGTTTTTATTTACAATGTTTCAGAATGATATTGTGAATATATCCTACGAAGAAATGCCATCTGGATTAGTTACACTGTGCGTCCCACTCTGTAGTGTTAAACTCGATCCGAAACCCACTCTTCCCACCCACATTGCTGTACTCGTTCGTGTACATGCAAAGTTTTAAATCGCACAGTGTAATGAAAAACGCATGATAAACTTTGTACACAGTAAGGCAACTGGTGCTGAAAATACTTAGTAAATGCTTTATATTTTTGGCACTCTTTAGCGTCATCAACTCGCAAACAGTGAAACCGTGTCTTGCAGCTGTTCTCTTGCTGTATGCAAAGTTTATCGTGTACTCTCCATCACGCAGTGCGGTTTGAAACTTTGCACATGAACGATTGTACCATTCGGAAGATATAGCCATGAGGTTGGTCGTTTGGCATTCGAACGACGAATGATTGAAACGGACAGGCGGCATCTCAATTTGTAAACCACCCTACGATGTGCCCAAAAACCGTTATCGTCAGAAAAGATGACCTTCAATTCAGCATTCGAATGATGCAGTATCCAAGCACTTCCCCAGTGAATATCAAAATGATTCATGTCATGCATCATGTCAATTTATCTAAGGCTACAAGCATACACCCAAAGACTTTTGCTGACCTTTAGGAACAAAAAATATTTGTGCATCTATTTGGTACATAATATTGAAAAATATACAGTGTTCACGAAATTTCCGCAATTTCCGTAGCAGGTAAAAAATCATTTTTTAATTCGTTTAGTTGTTAGTTACCTCTAGAATAGTCTCACGCAATTTTGGTGGCCATGCTGACGTGTTTTTGTTTTAAACAGCCTTGTGTTAGTCGCGCGTATTTGTTGTCACAACCGCAGATCGATCGTTCGTTTGTTTGGCGGACAGGATAACTCAACAACTATTCAAAGGATGGACTTGATTTTTTATGAGAATGCGTAATATGTGTAGCCAGTCGACGAACTACGGAAAACCGAACCAAAAAAAAACATTTTCTCTCAGTACTTTTCCTTTAAAATATGAGATTGTTCGGTTTTTAACGCCAACGCCATTTGCTAGTCTGATATAAATCTAAATATTTGGAACAATTTCATATATTCTCAACCCCACCGCGCAGATCCAAATTCTATTTTATACAAGTTTCAGGTTCAAATTTTAGGATCTTCTTTTTCGCTTGTTCCAAAATTTGCACAGTTTGAATCATAAATTGAATCTGATTCAAACTGATGTTGACGATATTTTCCAATGATTTCGAGAGAAATGAAAGGACATAAATTAAAATTGCTGCGTGGATGTATATAACAACTTTATCTGATATTTAAATTGAATAATTGGTGACGGTAATTATATTCATTTTTCGTGGGAAGCAATTTGCTTCTGAGAATAGTGGTAAGTTATTCTCGATCAAATTTAAATTAAAAACGCAAATGTATATGACAAATTGTCCATCAATTGTCGGTGAATTAGATTAGTACTCAAATAAACTATCCAATGAAATCCAACGAAATGAAGAACTCTAGAAAATATTAAATGAAAATTTCAAAACTTTGTAGCACACGATTGGATGTCTGGGGAACATTAAATATAATTTGACTAGACGCAACTGGGTGAGATAACTGAAGATGGCATGACTAATTGAGTGTAATACAAAGATTAGAATAATTTTACAATCTTTCACATTAACCAATATTAAAGATTCCTTCAATAGTACTATCACCGATCAGAACAACGACTGTCATTTGAAATGTCTGCAACTGCTATTTAAAATGAAGCAAGCGACTTAAATCTATTAAAGTACATCTTTGTGAATGAAGTAGTGATACGTATACGCATGTATACGGGGGATAGACCACTAGTGAAAAATTGTTTCCGAGCCTGAAGGATAACCCACTTGCAAATAAGTGTTTGAAGGGCAATTATATATTGTTCTGACAAAGTTGGCGGATTGATATTTTCTGGGGGAATTTTCTCATTGCCTGTGCTGAAATATTCAACCTTGACAGATATCTAAAAAGTACGCCCATCTAAACCTCAAAATAGAGATATACTCTCTAAACAAGCAAATGACGTTACTGACGACATGTCTTTTATGAAGGATTACTGCGTCTGTATTCCCACATATAAAGTTGAGAGCGATGGTGTTGTCATCAATAAAAGTGATCGTCGTCATTTTGAAAGGCAATCGTACTGGATAGGACTTAATTGTGTGTCTCTTCAAACTCGTATCGGGTGACCTTTGGCGGGACCGCTTTGCATTTAATTACATCTTTTTGGTCAAGAATCGCCTACCTATTAAGCTGTTTGCACCACGCATCATGCATTGCGCCATTGCGCTAAATACAACAAATAGGTATTTGTAAGCTCGGTGTGACAATTGCGCAGAGAATCATGAGTATGACTCTTGCTGGAAATGCTGAAAAGTATGCCTATTGTATGGAGAGTCCACATGATCTATTGCCAAGCCCAGCGTACAAACAGCGCCCGCAGAAACTGAAGTATTCTCTTAAAAGACGCTCTAAGCATTCATTTGAGGAAATATTTAAAAGAGCTACATCGTTCTACATAACAAATGGGTGCGCGACGTTTGGCATAAATACTAGACCGGCAACAATTTTGACTTTTTTTTTCGGAACACTGTTAAATCAAACGGCAATTGGCTTTACATACCAAGTGTCAAATATGAGCTTTTTCCGAAAATTCTAGTTCAGTTACAAGATTTTTCAAGTTTGTATGTCAAAATATATGAAAAATTGGCAATAGAAACAATAAATTCAGTAAAAAACATGCCAGTATCATTTAGCTTTAGGCGTAAGGATCAACATTGCCGAAGACTACCAGTTGAACCGATTTTGCAGTAAAAAGATATTCTCATATAAAGTTACGTGTTGCCTCTCATTCTCGCACATGCTTAGAATAGGAAATTACAAAAAAATCGGTTGGCCTTCAAAGTTAAATAACTTTGTTGGGGAACCTCCAATCAATATGCATTCTTCAACAAAGCCTAAGTTTTGAGGTATGCAGAGTCACTGTGGATTTTTTTTTATTGGATTATTTCCGAGTTTCCACATATATTTCTATAGAAACTTGAAACCTCTTGTGGGTGAACTAGAGCTATCGGATAAAGCTCACATTTTGCATATGATTTGTGCATCCAATTACCGTTTGAATTATTAATGTTCCGAAAACAGTCAAAATTGTTGCCGGTCTAATAATTACGTTAGGTATAAGGCATAATGGACGTTAGGTATAATGGACGATTGACATAATTCACAAAAATATAAAATTAATCGCAAGACTTTATTTATTGTAGATAAATCAACCTTATGCTTGTTTTATTCAGGTTAGAAAAACTACTTTTTTTAATTCGTTTATTTGACACGGCTCATATCTTTAGCTTAACGGAGCCGTGGATCTTTTATACGTTTACAATACATGTAAAAATAAAAATACAAACAAGAATTAATTAATTGGATCTCGTGCGCGCAACCTTTTATTGCGAGCGGAGACCTTTTTGCGCGAGGTCTGTTGGCAAACAGCATCAGGGGGTCATTTAATTCTCTCTTGTTTTTCACGTCCCGGTCGAAGCTGGCTTGGTGCCCGGGATCAGATGTTCTCCCTTGCTTCTTGCACTTATTGTTGATCAGTGTAAATCCGTCGTCATTGTTACTGCATTCGTTGCCGATGTTGCTTATAGTTGCTTTTGGTGTGCTGGATGATTCTTTTGCGGTTGTCATTATGGTCTGAACAGCTGCCACGAATTTGGCCACCGTTTGTGGTTCAGGCATTGGTATTGAAAACTCTGTTTTAGGTTGGTTTGCCGTAGATGAGTTGGCAATCGGTTGAGATGCATTTTCCTCTGCATCTTCTGCGCAAGGTTGTCCATGATGAGCTGTCTGATTACAATACTTGCACGTAGGAGTTTGCCCCTCATGGGTGCATAGCGTAGTTTGCATAATTGTAGTTCCGTGAGTTTTGAGTTTTATTGTCAAGTAGGAGGGTACAGGCCTTTCAACCTGCATCCTCACTACAAAAACGCCATTAGGAGTACCTAGGAAGAAGTTTCTCCAAGTATCAGGTGTAACGGATTCTACTTCTCCGTATTGCGACATGCATTTTGCAATTGGCTCAGGAGGGGTACGAGGCGATAGGTCATATAACCTTACATCTATATAATCATTCTCAATATATACGGGAATCTTAATTCCAACATTGTCACTTTCAACCACATGTTTTAAGTTGTTCTTCAAAACAAAACGCTCGGCTTGTGCTAACGTTTTGAATGATATTAACACTACATTGCGAAGATGATGATACTGAAGGTATAAGACTTCCGCAAGCCTAAGTTGCATTATTACCTTCAGAAGGTATTCCACTTCACTAAAACTCGGTCGTTTTAAACAAAATTTAAAGTCAACGACCGCAGCGTTGGGTCGGAGTAGAGCTTTTTCGTCAACTTTACTCATGATGACAAGTATAATCCGATATTTCCTTTGTTCTCGAGACAATGCACACTAGATCGAGAGGCCTGTTGTTAACTTGGCTCGATTGTACGTCTGACTGCGGAAGAAGTAGAAAGTAGACTCGAAAAAACTACTATTTACTATACTATACCATCGTAAAAATTCAACGAGAAAATGAAAATTATCATTCGAGGTTGGCTGTTTTTTTCTACATTTTCCTTGGATGCTTTGTTCGTATAAGTGTTGGTTCAAACACATTTCGAGCATATTAGATGTATTACCAATATAACTGTATACAAATATTGAAAAAAGCAGAACTATAAACAAACATTAGGTTTTTGAGATATGGAAACTTGCAGTATTATGGTAGCATCCGCATTAGGCTACGGATGTTACATTTGTGACGATACATTTTTTGATTCCTTAAATCGTCACAGTATACGAAAAGTTTCCGTAGAGCTATCTTTGCTGGCCTCAACAATATAATCATTGAACTGAATAATCTGAGAGATAATCAATGTAGAAGTACCAATATTTGTATATTAGACCTCTCCACATTTTGAAAAAGTTTTGAAATATACATGGGTCAGCCCAGATTTTTGTTCTACGTGTGAATTTAAGAAGTTTCGCCAAAAATGACTTAATTTGGACATGATTTAGAGGTGTCTCCAATCAAAAATCGTGTTTTTGCTATGTTTCCATAGTAATATCACTTATACTCTGATTTAATAGGCCCAACATGCCCACATATCAACAAATGTTGTTCCTTAGACATAACTTAACATGTTTTAACAGGTGAACAAATGTCCAAATTAAGTCATTTTTGGCGAAACTTCTTAAATTCACACGTAGAACAAAAATCTGGGCTGACCCATGTATATTTCAAAACTTTTTCAAAATGTGGAGAGGTCTATTGTATATTGAAGGAATTATAAAATGCATCATTATTTCTTTCATTTTCTTCTTTGACAATAACATTTTCTTTCTTTCGTTATCGAGCACTCAGTCGAGAAAGAAGTCTTTTGTCATCGGTCCGTACACTCTATAGCGACAAATAGTGTTAATCCGCGTTCAAGGTTATTGGCACACTCTACGCCTAGTTGAGGTTTCATTATTTTTCCCTTCTTTTGTGTTTCTGTTTCTGAGTACCGTTAGCCGGTCAGTGAAGTGAAGCAGTGTTCTTTTAGTAAGCCGTCTGGATACCGTTACATACACAAGCTAAGTATTAGTTTTCGTTTCCCCTTCTTGGTTGTCTTAATAACGTGCACTGGGCAATAGGCCCGTGCAAAAATGACTTCCCCTGACGGCGGTTCATCTCAAGGTGAGATGGACGTCGAAATAAAATCGGCTCCCCGGCTCAAGGTATATCCGAGCTCGGCCACCGGGCCATTTGTGATCTTCTTCCGGACCAAAGAAAAAAAGTGTTTGAATCTGTTGCAGATTTCTCGAGTTCTGACGGATCGGTATTCGGCCGTGACAGAAATATCGAAAATTCGCCCTGATAAGCTTCGGGTGGTGGTTAACAGTTCTACTCAGGCAAACGATATTGCTGGCTACGAGCCCTTTACGAAGGAGTACCGGGTTTATATTCCAGCTAGCAGGGTTGAAGTCAGTGGGGTCGTTTCCGATTCGAGTCTGAATTGCGAGGACCTGCTAAAATATGGGACTGGGTGTTTCAAAGACCCCATGCTTAAGCCAGTGAAGATACTGGAATGCAAACGTTCGCATTCAGCATCAGTCGCAGCTGACGGCAAGAAAATATACGTCAACTCAGACTCTTATCGGGTGACCTTCGCCGGCTCTGCCCTACCCAATTACCTCCTCTTTGACAAGGTTCGTCTACCTGTTCGCCTCTTTGTGCCGCGGGTCATGAACTGTACTAATTGCAAACAATTGGGACACACAGCCTCCCATTGTAGCAATAAAGCCCGCTGTGGGAAATGCGGTGGGAATCATGCGGATGATTCCTGTGGTAGAGATGTCGAAAAGTGTCTCTACTGTGGGGGAAACCCACATGATCTCCCTTCATGTCCCGCGTACAAACAGCGCGAGGAAAATCTTAAGCGTTCCCTTCAGGGACGCTCTAAGCGATCTTTTGCAGAAATGCTTAAGATAGCTACGCCACCTGTCTCTACGAACATCTTTACCAACTTGTCTACTGACGAAGGCGACTGTGATGAACCCCAGGAGGGAACATCTTCTGCTGTGCCTAGAAGTAGTAGAAAAAGGAAGAACATTTCTTCTTCCAAGCTTCGTCGTAAAGGCCAGAAGGTGTCTCTTCATGGTCCCCCTAAAATAACTACTCAAGGAAGTACTGGTGCAAAACCGAAGCAAGTCGCTCCCGGTCTCAGTAACCTGAGCTCAGAAAAGGAGTTCCCAGCACTTCCAGGAACATCAAAAACCCCAAGTGTTCCCATATCTCAGCCAGAGAAAGAAAACAGTGCTGGCTTAATAAATTTCTCTGACATTGTGGACCGTATTCTTACAGCGTTAAACATTTCCGACCCCCTTAAAAGTATCTTGATAAGCTTTCTCCCCGCAGTAAAAACATTTTTGATGCAGTTCACTGCGAAATGGCCCCTTCTTTCAGCGATTGTATCCTTCGATGGCTAATTCATCGAACGAGGTCAAGGATTTAATCACTGTTCTACAGTGGAATTGCAGAAGCATTATCCCGAAAATTGATTCGTTTAAATTCTTACTAAATAATTTGAAATGCGATGCATTTGCCCTATGCGAGACATGGCTCACTTCAGAAATAACCCTACACTTCCACGATTTTAATATTATTCGCTTGGATCGAGAAGACTCTTACGGAGGAGTACTTTTGGGGATCAAAAAGTGCTATTCTTTCAATCGGATCGACCTCCCCTCGACACCAGGCATTGAAGTTGTCGCTTGCCAAACCAGAATTAAAGGCAAAGACCTTTGCATTGCTTCCACCTACATCCCCCCTAGAGCCTCAGTTAGCCACCGACGGCTTTGCGATATTGCGGAACTCCTCCCCGCACCGAGGCTAGTTTTAGGTGACTTCAACTCCCACGGCACGGCATGGGGTTGCCTTCATGACGATAATCGATCTACCCTACTCCATGAGCTTTGCGACAACTTCAATATGACTATTTTGAATACGGGTGAAATGACACGGATTCCTGCCCCTCCAGCGCGTCCGAGCGCCTTAGACCTGTCCCTCTGCTCGACATCGCTGCGGTTAGATTGCATGTGGAAGGTAGTCTCTGATCCCCACGGCAGCGACCATCTGCCAATCGTAATTAATATTGCTAACGGTTCAGGGCCACCGAATACAATCAATGTTTCGTATGACCTCACACGAAATATTGATTGGAAGAGCTACGCGTCCGCGATATCCGAAAAAGTAGAATCGACACAAGAGCTTCCTCCGGAGGAAGAGTACGGGTTCCTGGCTGGCTTGATTCTCGATACCGCGATTCAAGCTCAGACTAAACGCGTACCAGACGCGAATTCACGCGGGCGTCCTCCCAATCCATGGTGGGACAAAGAGTGCTCAGACGTGTACGCGGAGAAGGCCGCTGCGTATAATACCTTCCGGGACGACGGGCTGCCAGCTAGCTACCGACAGTACGCGATAGCGGAAACGCGCATGAAGAGTTTGATAAAAGGCAAAAAACGTAGCTACTGGCGCCGGTTCGTCGACGGACTAACGAGAGAAACATCGATGAGCACTCTTTGGAGTACGGCCCGACGCTTACGAAACCGAAACAGTACTAATGAGAGCGTGGAATGTTCAAACCGTTGGATATTCGATTTTGCCAAGAAGGTTTGTCCGGATTCCGCCCCGGCACAGAAGATCTACCGCGCCGCGTCCCCTCACAATAACGCGAACGAAACACCGTTTTCGATGGTGGAGTTCTCACTTGCTCTCTTATCATGTAACAATAAAGCCCCAGGGCCAGACAGAATCAAATTTAACTTGTTAAAGAATCTGCCAGACTCTGCCAAGAGACGCTTGTTGAATTTATTTAATAAGTTTCTTGAGGGTAATATTGTCCCTCATGACTGGAGGCAAGTGAAGGTCATCGCCATTCAAAAACCAGGAAAACCAGCCTCCGACCACAACTCGTATCGACCGATTGCGATGCTGTCCTGTATCCGAAAGTTGTTCGAGAAAATGATCTTGTTTCGCCTCGATAATTGGGTTGAAGCAAATGGCTTACTGTCAGATACACAATTTGGTTTCCGCAAAGGCAAAGGGACGAACGATTGTCTTGCGTTGCTCTCAACAGAAATTCAAATGGCTTATGCTAGCAAAGAGCAGATGGCATCAGTTTTCCTAGATATAAAGGGGGCTTTTGATTCAGTTTCTATCAAAATTCTTTCTGAGAAGCTGCACCAGCATGGTCTTTCACCGACTCTAAACAACTTTTTGCTAAACTTGCTGTCTGAAAAACATATGCATTTTTCGCATGGTGATTTATCGACATCACGAATTAGCTACATGGGTCTTCCCCAGGGCTCATGTCTAAGCCCCCTTCTCTATAACTTTTACGTGAATGACATTGACGAATGTCTTGTCAATTCCTGCACGCTAAGGCAGCTTGCAGATGACGGTGTGGTCTCTATTACAGGTCCCAAAGCCGTCGATCTGCAAGGACCATTGCAAGATACCTTGGACAATTTGTCTGCTTGGGCCCTCCAGCTAGGTATCGAGTTCTCCACGGAGAAAACTGAGCTAGTCGTATTTTCAAGGAAGCGTGAACCAGCGCAACTACAGCTTCAATTAATGGGTCAAACTATTGCTCAGGTTTCAACTTTCAAATATCTCGGGGTCTGGTTCGACTCTAAAGGAACCTGGGGATGTCACATTAGGTATCTGAAACAGAAGTGCCAGCAAAGGATCAACTTTCTCCGTACAATAACCGGAACATGGTGGGGTGCCCACCCAGGAGACCTGATCAGGCTGTACCAAACAACAATATTGTCGGTGATGGAGTACGGGAGTTTCTGTTTCCGCTCCGCTGCGAACATACATTTCATCAAACTAGAGCGAATCCAATATTGTTGTTTGCGTATTGCTTTGGGTTGCATGCACTCGACCCATACGATGAGTCTCGAAGTGCTGGCGGGCGTCCTTCCGCTGAAAAATCGATTTTGGGAACTCTCATATCGATTGCTCATCCGATGCGATTTCTTGAACCCGTTAGTAATTGCAAATTTCGAAAGGCTTGTCGAGCTCAATTCTCAAACCCGATTTATGTCCTTGTACTTCGATTACATGGCACAAAATATCAATCCTTCTTCATACTATCCCAACCGTGTCAATCTCTTTCATGCTTCTGATTCAACTGTATTCTTCGACACATCCATGAAAGACGAGATTCGTGGAATCCCGGATCACATACGTCCGCAAGTGATCCCAAGCATCTTTCATAGTAAATTTCGAGAAGTCGACTGCAACAAGATGTTTTACACCGACGGGTCAAGCCTCGACGGCTCCACTGGCTTCGGTATATTCAATCAAAACCTCACCGCCTCATTCAAACTCAATGATCCTGCTTCAGTTTACGTCGCAGAACTTGCTGCTATTCAGTATACCCTTGGGATCATTGATACTTTGCCCACCGATCATTACTTTATTGTCTCGGATAGTCTCAGCTCAATCGAGGCTCTCCGTTCAATGAAACCTAGAAAGCACATTCCATATTTTCTGGGGAAAATCTGGGAGCGCCTGCGTGCTTTGTCTGTAAGATCGTACAAGATTACCTTAGTTTGGGTTCCCTCGCATTGCTCCATTCCAGGTAATGAAGAAGCGGACTCTTTAGCTAAGGCGGGCGCTTTACAAGGTGACATATATGAAAGACCAATTAGCTTCAGCGAATTTTTCAGTATCACTCATCAGAGAACCCTCGAAAGTTGGCAAACTTCATGGAGCAATGGTGAACTGGGAAGGTGGCTACATTCGATAATCCCTAAGGTATCGACGAAACCTTGGTTCAGAGGGATGGATGTGGGTCGGGATTTCATTCGCGTGATGTCTCGGCTCATGTCCAATCACTACACGCTGGACGCACATCTCCGGCGTATTGGGCTCGTGGATAGCGGTATCTGCGCTTGTGGCAACGGTTATCACGAAATCGAACATGTTGTCTGGGCATGCGCCGAGTACTGTTCTGCCAGATCTCAACTATTCGATTCCCTTCGGGCCCGAGGAAGATCACCCAATGTCCCGGTTCGAGATGTACTAGCAAGCCGCGATATTCTCTACATGTCCCTTATATACACGTTCCTCAAAACCATCAATATCCAAATTTAAATGCCCCTATCTTTTCTCTTATTATTCCCAGAAGTGCCCTCTTCCGCCTACCGTACCCCAACGATGGTTTGATACGACTCCAAGACGAGACAAAACATCTGTCGAATGAACCAACAACACGAGATCTACAGTACAACATCACACACGCAGCGCGGTGTGTTCCCGATCCGTATCTGAGCCGTACTACGAAATCGTCTGGAGGAACCCCTGCCGGCTCGAGGAAAACCGCCCGGCGTCCCAATACTTGATACATCCGTTCGAATCTGTAATCCTGGTCGTTGATTCCTGATGCCGGAAACTGAAAGTTTATATCCCCCCCCCCTGTTCAGCCTTGTCCACCCTCTCTCCCATGTCTCTGATACACAGATGTATGACTTCACCCCTTCTCCCCTTGAATATCTTCCCAAAACTTATGTGCCCCCCTATCTTCTAGTGTTAGTTGATCAATCCGTTCGAATCTGTAATCCTGGCCGTTAATTCCTGATGCCGGAAACTGAAAGTTTATATCTCACCCCCCCCCCCCCCCCCCTTCAGCCTTGTCCGCTCTCCCTCCCATGTCTCTGATACACAGATGTATGACTTCATCCCCTTCTCCCCTTGAATATATTCCCAAAACTTAAGTGCTTAGTTTTAGTTGAACAATATTTAATCTCGTTAAGAAATGCCCAACAGTACCACTACTTTAAAATAGCCCTAATTAATTCCCCTTAATCTTGAACCACTCTTTCTAGTTATTTCTAGTTAATAAGCTTGTAAAATGTTCCGCTTAGTTAATAAATAATTTCTCCTACAATCTCCCTTCTAAAAATCATAAAGTGAATTACTATACAAAGAACACACAAAATGACCCGTCCCCCAAATCTTACGAATATTATATTATACCCTCTTTTATATGTATAAGTTAGCTGTAAAGTTTTTTTTTTTAGTTTCATTATATAAAACAAAATAATATTGAAATGTGTAACCCCCTAGTTTTAAGAAATTCAAAATGTAAAACAATGAAAAAATGGCACCTTTAAGCTAACGCATACGTGCCTTATCAAATAAACAAATTGAAAAAAAAAAAAAAAATAACATTTTCTTCTAGTCATGTGAAATTAATCGGTTGTACGTTGAGGTATTAACGCAAACTGAGTTTCCCCATGCCGTCTGCTGCTCTGAGTAATGCTCTCAGCAAAAACATATATCAGAATAAAATGTTTATGGAGTTTGATCAGCTTTAAGAGTTTTTCTACAACATCAAAGAAGTTTTAGCATTCACACTCTTACCACCCGAGACCATCAACAAAGTTTCTTGAAGTGGTATTTCAACATGATAATTTATGCATAACGTCCATTATATAAATTTACATTAATCTAAACGTCCATTATGTCTAACGTCCATTATGGCAAACATATATTATGCCCAATGACCTAAAGAAGGTATGCCTAACGTATTTATGCCTAATGGAGTACACTCCGACAAATCATTACCAAGCCGACAAAACGACTATGCTACACAGCAAAAAATTATGTAAGTTTACGTCTTGCAGGATGCACATAAAAGGAGCGTCCCAATTCACATACATTTACATTTTATTACATGTAAAAATGTGAGATGCTCGGCTTTTTCTAGGTCATTCAGTCTGAGTTTTACATCAAAAGGGTCACAATATTCAATTTTACATATCGTAGCATGTAAAATCCTATTATCGGACAGAAAAATACGTCGCTGCGTTGTTTACGTCAAATGTAATTTTCATTTTTTCTAAGAGTGTATATTTCACACTAAGGAGAAAAATTGGGTAAACACCAAAATTTCTCACCAGGGCGAAAATTTTCGGAAAAACCAGTCTTTGTACATGAAGGGCACAAATCCTAACTTATAAGTCATGGGTACGTTTCGAGTTCGCCTCATCAGAAACCGACACTAACTTTTTGTCGGAATAGATTAGCGCCGGCGCCGGTTTATTACCTCAAATTATTCACAACGCAATCATACCCAAATATAAGTATTATTGTTATTTAGTGAATATCTTTCTATTAACGATGTTGATCTATCAATTTTAATACACGAGTTGATTGGCAACTAACACAAACTACAAATCACAGAAAATACGTTCATAAATTCAACACGCGTTCCTAAAAAAAAAGAGATTTTGGCTGATCAAGTTCAATTTATGTTATGGTACGTACGATTTTGTTGATTATTTATTTCCTGGTTGGGCCTCTACTTTTGTTCAACTGGTAGAAGCGACTGACCGATATTAAAAACTGGTAAAAAGAAATATTAGGTGCATAAATACTCTCAAACTGTTATCAGTTTTATTGTCAAAGTTAGTTTAACATGAAATTTTGACATTCAGATGCTTTTCAATTGGACAATGGTCTAACTAAAATGAGATCCACGATTCATATATGCACAAATCGTAATCCACATAATTTGTAATCAACTAGTGTATAAAATGGATAGGAATTTTGAATACAAAGATATACATCAATTAAGAATAATACTTATATTAGAGTTGAACTATGATATCTATAATTTGAGGTAGACAACTCTCCTCTGTATTCTTCTTAAAGAAGATTATTGATAAAATATATATTTGTTCAATAACGAAAAAAATAATTAAAATCGGTAATCAAACCGCTGAGATACTGTCAGTGTTTCTACATTTACTCGAATTCTTTAATTTACACGTTTTATTAGTTCGTTGTGTAGACCACTGCATTTTCCATATTTTTACAGTGCAGTATTTTAATAAACCTTTCGATGTTGTCATTGAAATATTTTCAAATCTGCGGAGGTTATACATGAACACTATTTGTTTTCAACACCGAGAATCAAATATGTGCATAAATATTATTTTGTTTGTTAAGGTCAGAACAACCCTTTGGGTGTATGCTTGCAACCTTATGAAAATTTACAAAAAAGTGGCAATATCTTTCAATTCTTTCGATGGATCATTTTGAAATTAACTAAGAAGGTAATTGGAAACTATATCTTTTGAATGTCGAATTGCTGATCATTTTTTTGTTTATAACGATTTTGGCTACACCACGACCAGCATTTGATTGAGCGATTTAGGTGCAAGTGTGCGCAACTATCAACGTTGTCGAAAATCCGTAGCGTCTACCGCATATTGTACCGTCCGAACAATACAATCAAAATGTTGCTCGTTTGGCATGTGAGCGACGACTGAGATTAAAACGAACACGCTGGACCTATATAAATAACCTTCTCGTATATGGTAAAACACTTAGATGCTCCCTTCTGACGGCTTGGCTTGAAATGGGCTTGCAAATTTTGCATTTTCCTCGTCGTTTTCGAAAGACTTTCTGAAAATTCGTTTTTGCTTTATTTATAGTCGTACATTTTGCGAGATTGTATACAAAACACGTACACGTATTTTCGTTTAGTTAGTTAAAAAATATTGCTATTTCGCGCAGTTCAACTGAAGTTTTTCGCATTTGAATACTGGGAAAATATCTTAGCAGAAATTTTTGCAACTGGACCCCAATATTGAAACGATATAAATATTCTAATTCATAGAACCAACATCTGCGTCCAGTGCATTGGAAGCAATAACCAACACCGGCTATGATAAGACATGCAGTGAGAATGGAGAATGGTTCACTACTGAGGTCCGGAAATCAAAGAAACAACTTAAAGAAACAATCTCTAAGGCAGCATCCTTACGATAATAGTAATTCGTAATTCGAGATCAAAAAGCCATCTTTAAATCTACACATCAAGGTGGTCGTTCCAGTACTTATTAAAGTACGGATAAAAAACAATCACGTAATTGTTTATGTTTACCTTCTATGTTTACCTTCTATGAATATTTAAATGGTATACGGCTCCGTAATGCGCACGGGTATCTGACTAATATTGTACTGATATAATATTGAGCTCAGATTTTGTTTGCCAAACGTCACCAATGGAAAGAGGTTTTAACATCCAACACTCTATGCGTGCAAATTTCCCAACACAGCCAGGAAGCATTTCCTAACCAAAGATAAACAGGATGTGATTCGACTAAGCCCCCGCTATTTCCCCCGAAGAATTTTTCGAAACATGCTATCAAAGCGCGTTGGCGTCTCGAACCGCTCATCGCTGGAACTAAGTATGCGTGCCTGTCTTAAATTTGGGACGCCTACAAACCAACATGTGACACAATGCTATGTAAATTGCCACGAAATAGCATTCCTGTGCCAGCATCCGGCAGCAGATGTGGTAGTGCGGTGTGAATGTGGAGCAACAGACGGGGCAAGCGGTAATTTTGGTGGAAGGACTGTGAATGATACGTCGAGAAGGCATTTTTTGGCTTACTCAACATGTTCCAACGTGTGGCTATGAGACGCACGAGCAATTTTCACTCTTCGGTTGATACTGAAAATTCGCCCACAAGAGAGAAAAATAAACAAACAACATTTTCCTGTTAGGTGTGTGTGTGCGCTCATCCCCCACGTATCATTCGCCACCCACGCCCAGAACTGCAGCAGAAGCTATGTCCTACTACTATCAACCCAACTGAACCAACCGTTGATCTTTCGAAGTTTGCACTTGGTTGCCCAAAGGCAATGATCTGTGCAAACACGGGGGAGTGCTGTTTGTTTGGGGAGAGATGACTTGGTGATTTGTGTTTCAGGAGAGGGGTAGGGGAACTGGGGGGAAGCCCGACACCCTGGGTAAGCCCGACACCCCACGACTTTTCCCTGATATCAAATTTTAAATCATACAATAATGACAGGATATTATTAGTACGATTATTTTTGGCATTTCGATACATATCGATGCCATATGGGTTCATAAACGTCAACAAAATAAACAAAACAAGCGAAAGCAAAGTTGATGCGCTTTTGGATGTTATTTTTAGTTGATACATTTTAAGGTTTTAATGACACAAAAGCTTTGAAAATGACCAGTTTTTTTGTCACACATTCTATTCTACTCTCCATATCGTTATTTGTATGTATTGAAGATAAGTTTGAGTATTTCAATACTGTTAATTGAGCATTTAACAAAAATGGGCGCTGTTGGGGTAAGACCGACAGTTTTTGGGTGGGGTAAGACCGACACGGTGTTTAGATAATTGGGTTCGTTTTTGATTCGATACAAACGACTGGGTATATTTGTTGTGTTCAATTATACTATAATTACGTCATGTTAATAATTGAAATACACGGAAACTACGTTTTTGCATTTATTTATCAGTATTGTCTCAAGCCGACCAAAAAAAATTAAAAATTAATTGAACGTGATTCATAATAATATTACAAAAAAAAACGAAAAGTATAATCTAATATGAGATTTTGAAATGATATTGATGAAAAAATTTCATTGACCGTCGGATTGTTGATCAACAGTGTTCCGAAAAATCACAACACGAACCGGATAGCTTACTACGAAGCGTGCGTCACTTCTAAGTGAATGAGTCCTAGTAACAGCGTATATAATCTGCTTGCAGAATAGCTCTTCCTCGTTAGAATGGCTATACAAGTGGCAATAAAGCTCGAAAGAATTACTTGAGAAAACCCGTACCATAATATAAACCATGCGTTAAACATTATTTATTCATAACACCACGCATTCGAATGCTCTTCCTCTTGCTACGCGATGAAACTACAGAAAGTATGCGTTTGCATCACACATACTCATATACACATAATTGCACTTTATCACACATACACAATACATTTTTAATGGAAAAATTTGGACAAAAAGAAAGTTCAAAAGGGGGTCGCTCTTGCCCCTTTGGGGTGTCGGTCTTACCCGCAGCGTTTTTAAAATGACATTTTTCTCCATTTTTTGGCAACCAATAATTTTTAATGAATTCAATTTTTTGAAACGCTGAAAAAATTATATTTTGTTAAGAACCACCTAAACAAGGATTATGCACACAATATACAATTTTAGGAACTTTGTGGAATTTTTGAAAAATTATTGCGCTTAAGGTGTCGGACTTGCCCCGCGTTCCCCTACTGGAGCAAAATATTCCTGTTCCCACAGTTCTGGAGGAAGACGTATAGTATGCCAAATGTGCGTGCAATATAGGTGTGGAGAGCTAACGAACAAAGGGGGACTTGTTATTTATCACATCCGATCGGCAGAAGCAGAAGTCGTAGCTTCCGTTTAGAGGTGATGAATCTTTCAGGCACCATGTTCTGGTTGTGGCAATTAATTAGTGTCATGGGATTGGGCTGCGCTCTAAATGTGTCCCCGACAGGATGCTTGTTTGGGGTTGAACACAGTTAGCGATAATGAGATAAACTTTTGAATATATTAGTGAGGCAAGTTGTTTTTCAGCTTTTAGGTTATATTCGTTATAACAGGTTATATATATATAACAGGTTATATATAGGTTATATTCAGTAATTTCGAAATTCTCGGTTTGTCAAAAAAGCAAGTTTAGCTGCGGACTACCGACAGTCGAGAGTGTTGCTTAAAGTTAATTGAATCAAATGGCAGGTGAAAGATTTTATAATTCTTTGTTTCTTTATTCCGGCAAAGCACGACATTCCAAAAACAGTACAATATTGTGAAAAACGATTACCCCTTTCGAGACATTTGTCGAAATATGTATGCTATTACCAATGTAATTAAATATTTCGTAATACAAGTATTATTTATCGTGTTTAAATTTTGACAGTTATATAGCAAATAAAATGACAATTATATAATGGTTTCTTTCTCCGCGAACAGTTGAATAAGGTGCCGATTGATATGTTATCATTATTCGCGCGCGTTGCTAAGCTAAGGTATAAAATAAGCAATGGCTTTGTATGTCTAATATACATCCCATGACGCTAACTTTTACGCTAATTACCAGAGCAAAATTAGAGACAAACAGAACGAAAAGTAACTAACTTGTCACCTTTTACGTCAATAATTAAGATAGAATATTTTTATACTCATGAAGAAATATGGTTAACATAGTAATGAATATTATTCATTGCATGTACTACTTCAAAGCATATGAAAGTATTCTATACAATGAGAACAATTAATTTAATTGATTTAGTGGACTAAAAGTAAGCTGACTGCCGCAAACTTTCGACTTTTTCTCGCGAACCTTCCATTCACAACATGATTCAGCAGTCATCATTTTACTCAGACAAAAGCACACGTATTCCCCATGCACATTAAATACCCAGGGGATTAGTTTCCTAATTGGTCAAATAAACACTAAACAAACCAAGAAATTAGTTTGATCAGTCCAAAGAAATGTTAGCTCGATTGGCATCAACCGGCGGATACGTGTTCCCTCACTATGCCATCAAATCAAAAAAAATATTTAAAATTATATACGACAAAATATGTGCAATTCTGAATATAAGAAAATGAAGATTACTTAATTATTTGCAATAAAATAATATCGGAAAAATGAGTTGCATTACTAAGGTGGTTCATTTTCAAAGATAGCACTGTTGATGAATCACCTTATAAGGTGGTAAGGGACGCGGACGAAAATAGTTGACCACCGCCCTCTCTCTTCATGTTAACTCTTGGCTCATAACAATTTTGTAATTTCTCTATCCATTTCTTAGTTGTTGTATCCTACGAACCTGTAATGTTTCAATATCCAATCGTATTTGTGTAAATTTGGAAAGACAAAACCCAACTATTTCCGTATAAATAGATTGGGTCTTTGAGAGCAGAGGCATTCGCTGAGACAAATTTGACAAAGTTATGCCGGAAACCCGTAATCGAAAAGGTACCTTTCACCTTTAACCCCTTCATGCCCATGTTGTTTATAAACAACAGCGTTTTTCTTGTATGCAGTTCACCTGGGTTCGATTTTCAATCCCGCACATAAAGTTAGGGATTTTTTTAACCCGAAGAGAGGCGAATGACCATAAGGTTAAATCTTCTAATATCAAAATAAAAAAACAGTGTTTTTAAACAGCTATAACTTTTGATTTAGGCAAGATTTGCTCTTAAAAACAAATAAGGCTAATAAATGTGATTATTATCTTTATCTTTTAGATGTTTGCTGTCAGCTCTTCAATAGTGTTTTTCATTATTTTGACTTCAACTTAAGTAGAGAAATGTTCAAATTCAAAATAGGTTTAAGTTAGTATAGTTTTTCAGTCTGTACGAAAATTTATTAATTCGAAGACAATATATTAATTCATTAATTCATTTCAGCACCAACAGTTACCAGAATCAGCTCTGGAACTGAAGTTATTGTGATTAGTCTTGTTGGATTCCAACAGAGCAGTGCTGCCAGGGACAGTTTACGTTGAAAACGAAAATGAAATTTTCATATATCTTCGTTAAATTGTATTATTGTTGAAAATTGCTAAAACCCATCAATTTGGACTGTTTATGACTACGTTTCCCACGCAATTGAACTATTATAAATATTCTAGGAGAATTGTATTGAGCATTGGAAAGTAAAAATTGAGCAGCTTCCAGCATTGCAAGAGAAGCTTACCAACTTTATGAAAAATGGTTTTTCGAGTTTCTTGATCCACCGTTTTCAAGCAAAAGTAGCTTTGAAATCCTACATACACTAGGAAATAGTTGGACATGAAACGGTTAAAACAAGTCAAACGTTTCAGTTTCCTGATAAATCATTTAGGCCCTTCTATAAAATTGTAACATTAGTAAAATTTTGAAGTCGCCGCCCAAAAAGAAAGAAGAATTAAAACGAAGAGGTGACAAACAATGCAATGTTTATTGTCATTATTTGGTAATGGAACCGACAATTAAACGGTATTTTAGAAGCCATTCAGGATATTCTAAAACGAAAATCCTTAAATTTATGTAATTTGTTTCGTTTAGCATTTTTATATTATTCTTTGTTAAAATTTTTTTCAAAATTTCATTTTTTCAGTTTATTCACTTTATACATTTTTTTTTCGTTTTGCTTATTCTATCTATTGCGTTAATATTTATAATATTCGATTCTTTTTATTCATTTTCTGAATCCCTTATTCATTTTGTTTATTTTATTATTATTGTTCATTCGATCTAGTTAATTTATTTTATTTTTAAGATTAATTTTATTAATTTTTTTTTAAAATTTTACTCCTGTTTTAAATTCAAGATGATTTGATTGGATTCTGAACAGTTATTAGGATTTCTGATCGATCTAACCGATAGTGATAAAAGGCCTAACATACTTTATGCGGTGTTGGAAGGTCAAACTCAGGAGCGCTGCGTAATATGTAATAAACAATAATAGCGAGGATTCATTTGACTACACCACTATGGCTACGATCCAAACATGATACTGCCATGAAACGATTGTGTTTCAGAATCACGGGTCTTACAGTTATATTGTTTCGTACAGGATTGTTGTCATTTTCTTGATGTTCCTGATATGATGCAACTGTATAAAGTCGATTTCCACCTTTGAAAAACGCCACTTTTTTCAGTCAATATTCCACTGCTTTTACAGTTGGTCGAAAATAGTAACCTTTGAAATCAATGGATATTATGTTGAAACTAAGCACGCGACTCGCCTTGAGATTGTTTTTGATGTTCGCATTCTTTGCTGCGAGATAGAAGTAACGGTTCTTTAAAATATTGCCTTGTTTTGCACGAATTGATGGTGAGGTAGAGTTTGTTTATATATTCCGTTTATAAGCCTAGGGTTCAGATGGTGAAGTCGACTCTTTGGTGTCAGTGATAAGCATTCAAAGTGGAAAGAAACTGACGAAAAATAAATTTGAGTAGTAACAATAACTAACATTTTCACCCAGGCCCGTAGCAAGGATTTTGTTTCGGGAGGGACTTTAAAAATTTATTGCATAAATCTTTTAATTCAGATGACTTGAGACAGTTACTAGAAACTGAATGAAATTTTGAAAAGTTCTTGATGAAAATAATCCCAAATCTAAGTCAAAAGAAACTAAAAATCCTAAAAACATGTTCTTTGTCGCAAGATAGGTTATAGTCCAAGTTACAATTTACTCTCGTTACAACAATGGATATTCTAGAGTTCAAAGTATTTTTGCGCTAACCGTGTATGACAATCCTTTACGGTACTGGAAAATGTAAGGTTTTCTAAACTACACGTTTGAAAGGTGTAGAGGACGCTAAATTGAAATGAGTAAATAAATATCCATAAAATGTTCGACCGAAGAGAATGTTGAAATTTGCACTAAATCTTCCAATTTAGCAAGCGATTTGTAGATATGCAGAAACTGCTGGTAATAATTCGTGGTTATATGAACATCTCAGTAACACCACTGTTTTACCACTTTTTGGTTACTTTTGCATCTTTTTCTTGCGTATTGTTCGATTGGTTTACCTAGCACGCTTGAGTGAGGTGCCTGGTGTTTATGCTAAGCATACAGTGCACTAACCTATTACAGAAATTCAATTTGGCGTATAATTTAACTAGCTTTTTTCTTGCCAATATCTAACATATTGGTGAGACCTGTTTACGTCTTGGTGGTCGTTCATTTGTAAGTTGTACACTTCCGTGTCATCATCGTGGTTACTACCATCTTCATGCCCTTACAGGTTACTAGTGTGGACTTCCTCACTGATGGTGCTGGCTGTTGATTTTGAGACACTTGACGCAGTTTTTGCCATTAATATTACCTAAACACCAGCCACAAATTTGGCATTTGTTTATTTTTCATGTAATGGTATTGGAGACTATGGATGTGCAAAGATGTAATGTGTGTAATGACACTATCGCATTATGTTTTGTACGCGTAGGGTCAGGTAGGAGGAAATGAGCCTGACCACTTAGATTCTCACCACAAAAAATTATTTGGCGTACTGGTATTTACTTCGTAGATGTGTCCATTGCAATGAATTGCAATTCATCATAAATTCCAAATGTGACATGAATCTTTCAATGGCCACAAAATTGAAATATGTTGAAAGTTCAAATTTGTGACGCGTTGTAACTTCACGTTACATTATCGGTCATAAAACAATCCTCTTCCAGTATATTCAGTTTATGTTAATTGAATCTTTCGTGAAATTTTGTCTACTTTCTGAATCTGTAATAAGTTTTGATGTAGGCGTTCATTTGATAAAGTTATAACATATTTGTCGAATGAAGATTCGTCAAATCGTTGTAACGTCACGAAAGAATGTGTCAAATGTCCTCAAAGCCAAGCAGATTTAAATTGACTGTTTTAATCAGATTTAGAGTAAAGGTAGCGTCGATTTGTATAAACACTTCCAATCACACTATCACAAGATCTTTGGTTTGTATGCTATATGTTTTCTTTTCCATTACTCACGTGCACCAAAAATAATACAGGTAAATTTATACGCTTTTCCTTAATTACTTTGCATCTTTTTATCTTTATTCGGCATGTTATTTTTTCCTTTTTTTTATTATATCTTAAATTAGCTACATACTAACACTCACTAACACAATCAATTGCATATCCTCTCACGTACACTCACAATCTCTCTCATTCCAAACATAGAAGCGCTCGTGGTGCTCGCGATAACACAAACCTGGTCACAAACGCGAACGCCAACGATCTCGCCAACTTTAAAACACCCTGTTAAAGTAACGTTTTAACACTTATAAACTTAAAAACGCGGTTTTAATCACGGACATTGGCATTGAAAATAAAGTCGCATTGCAAAAAAATATGATCAGACTTCTCCCAATTTTTCAAAATGGATCGAGCGACTTTTTTTTCTTTTGGTTGATAAAGTAGGATTTACTAAGTAATCGTTTATTGATTTTAATCGATTATCTTGGTCGATTAATCGAATGAATTAATCAAGCTCTCAAAAATTATTCGATTAACGGATAATTGATTATTTGCAAAAATCAGACATCACTACACCTAACAGCACGTTCCATGGCAACATGATCGGGAACTAGTGATATAACGAATCTCACTTTCCTGGATCATTCAGCACGTTAACATACAAACGCTTCAGACCTTTGTGATCATCTACGCACACGAAAGCCCACGGTCTCGCAAACATGAAAACACCTCGATGATTAAGTAGATGTTTCAGCACTAATAAACTTATAAACGTGGTTTCAAGCGGGAACCTATAAATACGCATGTTTGCACGATAATAAATCGGTTACGTCCACGTTCGCTCATACCCACTGGACAACATGTTCCATGGCGACCTGACTGGAAACTCTAGTGATATGAGGAAACTTACTCTCATCTGGTATCTGCACCATACACATAAAATTAATTATCAGATTCACAGTCTGCGCACGATCCTTCAAGAATACACTCGAGTATGCGAATAGTCATAAAGTCATAAAATCGAATTCATCCACGCGAAGTTACATATTCGTTGGCATATGCGATAAACACGTTAACATACAAACGTTTGTGCCCTTCGCGATAATCCACACACACCTAGGCTTGCGATCTCGCAAACAGGATAAAACCTCGGTGACTAAGTGAACGATCGACAACGCGGTCTCAAGAGTGAACCTACTATCGCCCGTGTTCGCGCGATCATTAATTGGCTACATCCGGAAGTCCTTACTCTCGGTCATAGCAGTCTTGTCCATGCCTTCAGTTGGACCAATTAGAAAAAAAAGCGCTAATACCTATTAAACAACACTATCCATGGCGACATGGCCGAGAATTCTAGTGATATGGGAGCACTCATTCTCTTATAGCATCTGAACCATACACTGAAAATTAAGTATCAGATTTTGCGCGCTCTCATCTAAGAATATACGCGAGACGGCGCCGGTGGTTGAGTGGTAAGTGTGACCGCCACTCATTCCAGTTAGCCTGGGTTCAATTCCAGCCGAGGTCGTTGAGATTTTTCTGAGGTGAAAAAATCTGTGCTCACGTCTTCCTTCGGAAGGGACGTAAAGCCGTTGGTCCCCGGTCCATGAGTTGATGGAACGATATCTAGTCTAGGTAGTGGAGACACCTCTCTGGTGTCGGTAAAGAAGAAGTAGAATCCAACTTCTATACTTACTAACAAAAATATCCTCCTCCCGTGATAGTTGTGGAGTGTGCAGTAGTATATACGGCCTCTAGCAAAAGCAAGTATCGGACTAACCATTCCTTCCGCGATCTACGTTCGGGCCTGGCCGGCGCTGGTATTGATCAATAAATACTTTAGGATTACCAGGAGTTGCACATTGAAAGATGTTTCGCTACTCCCAAGTATAATTATCAGCTGATTCCCTGTGCAACTTTAGCTAGTCCAGATCGATAACGGAGTAGCAGCCAGGGGTGGCCGCACAAGCTCAAGCTATCATCCAAGACTATACGCGAATATGCGAATGGACGTACGGTTATAAAATTGAATTTTTACACGCGAAATTACATACACGCTAGCACACGCGACATACAAACGTCCTCGCGATCGAACAAACGCCCACGCGATCGAACACGCACGGAGAACGAAAATTAGGCTCAACAGCCAAAATCTTAGTTAATTTTCTGATTTTAGTTAGTTATTATTTGAGACAACTAAAAAAAATTCTAATATTGCTAATTTGAAATTATTGTTTTCTTATCCCTTAAATAACACTAAATTGTTGGTTGAAATTACTGATTTTTTAGTTATTTTTGAGGAACAATTTATGCTGTCACTTTAGCACAGACACAAACCTCTTACATTCAACCATTTTGTCTGGTTAATTCAGAAGCACGTTTTGTTAATTTAGCTAATATAACTGGTTGATTTTAACAATGATCTTTGAGAAATTCAGAAATATTATTTGTTAATATCAACCAGCTTTCATTTTTGAAATTAGCGTTTTTTTCTGTTGAATTTAACCATTTTTGGGGTTCAGTGCTTTCGGTTTAAATAAATAACATTAAAACATGTTTGATTTTTTATATTTAATTGAATTCATTCATTCATATTAGGGGAGAGTGGGCAAAGATGAAGCACTAATTTGCGATTTTTGTACACACCTTATGTATGTTTTAACTCTATTTTAACCTAACATCACAAATAGTGCGATAGCGTTTGTTAATCAGTTCTTTTTTTGTAGCAATGAGAATAAGTGAACTATGAATATTTGGCACACCAGATTTTATACAAATACAAATAAAATATTTCGCACAGAAAAAAACAAAATACAAAAAAATAAATGTTATTCAAACCGAATGTAAAGGTTATGCCTTTCATGCTATGTTTCTATGCAACTATTAAACCAGTTTCTTCATCTGGCTAAATTGTGATTTCTTTTGCTTTATACTGCACGCTCATCAATCACGTGTAAAACTATTACTAACTGCACTTAAACTATGCTCAAAATTGTGTAGATATAAAAAAGTAACGTGTTACTTTTGGTCCATTTAGATATTCGGACGGATTCGTCTCCACTGATTGTTGTACTAGTGATAGGGGATCTATAACACTAACTGCTAACATCTGATTTTTCATCATTTGCGGAAATAAGTGATACTCTCAGAGTATACTATAAAACATTACTCTCCTGATTCCACTGCTACTACTTGTAGTATTCGTCTATATGAGATAATTATGTGAAGTAAGATATTGTAACTACTTGAAAAAGATTCATAAGTACCATTACTACTTTCACTTAGGTACCAATGATATACAATGGTTTCATAGAACAGTTGCTGAGTTTCTTAAAAATAAGCATTACATAACTAAAATTCGGTTGCGAAGTTCATTGGGATATGCCAAGATCTGCATACCATATACCACAGCTGCACGATATATTGATGACATCTGCCGGTTGAAGTGAGCCATCGTTAATTTCGCCTCATATTCCTGAAAATATGCACAAAGAAATCTTATCTATATCATAATAAAATTAAAAAATACTTATCTTAAAACTCAATTATTCAGCTCCTAGTCCATAAAACTCCTAAAATAAGAATAACTGGTTATGAGGCTTAGAATTAAACAAATTCCAACTCAAAGAAACTATATTAAAAAACAAAGCTGTAGTTTTATGCTTTCGGATATGTTGTTCTGTTCAAATAAAATGAGTGGAAATAACAAATAATAGGAAACTATTTAAAATAGAGCAAATTAATCTTCAACCGAACAAAGGACCAAAATAACAAACGTAAACAAACGGAGAAAAGAGCACTACCTTAAAAAGGAGTTAAAAGGCTATTCAAACAGTGATAAAAGTGTGAAATTTTTTAAGAATAATAAAAAGGTAGAAGATTAAAAAGTATTATAAATTTTAAAATTAAAAAAAAATAATGTGAAAAAATAGAAATTTTAAAACAGTGTAAACGAAAATTAGAAAACAGTGAAATTTAAAAATTTGTCAATTTGAAAATAATAAAAGAATAGTACAGTAGTAATCAAAAAATTCAATGATTCAAGATTTGCAAATTTTACAATTTAAAATTTAGAAAATTTCACAAAAGATATTAGAAAATAAAGTTTTAGTAATCAAAAAAACTAAAAATTTAACAAAAATAAAATTCAAAAATTGTTAATAAACCAATTTAAATTTTCAACAGTTAAAAATTCTAGTACTCAAAATTTTGAATAAAAAAAATTCAAAAATGGATATCTTGACATCTTGACAGACTAAAATATTATGAGGTTGACAAAAAAAGAGATTAGAAGATTAAAAGTTAAAAAAATTCAAGCATTAAAAGATTTAAGGATTAAAAGATTCAAAGACTAAAAGATTAGTGTTACATTAATTACATTATTAATTTATCAGATCAGGATTAAAACTTTATTAGATTAATAGATTAAAGGGTTAATAGATGAATGGATACATAGATTAAAATTTTAATAAATTAAAAGATCATAAGATTATAAGATTGTTTTTCTCTTTCAATTTTAAAATTCTTGAAATTTTTGAACTTCAATTTAAAAGTTTTGAAATGTAATTAGTTTTACATCTTAGAATCTTAAAAAAACAAACAAAAATCTAAACATTTTAAAATTTTGAAATCTGCATATTCTGAAATCTAACTGAAACATAAAAAAATTCAAAATGCTAAGCTTAAAAAAATAAGAGTAAAAAATAAAAATTCAGGAATTTATAAATTTACAAATTTGAAAATTAAGAAAATAAAATTTTTTAAAAAATTGAGATTTGAAGATCTAAACATTTAAAAATGTAAAAATCAAAAGGTTACGAAATTGAAAATTTTAAAATCCTAACATTCTAAAATTTTAAAATATCAAAATAAATATTATTAAATATAAATATATTATTAAAAAATAATTAAAAATTATTTCATTTAAAAATTTACAAATTAAGAAATTTAGTATTTAGAACTTTAAAAAATACAAATAAAATGTTTAAACATTTTCAAACATAAAAATTTAAAAGCTAAAAAATCTTACAATATTAAAATTTGGGAATTAAAATTTTAGATTTAAAAATTTTAAAATTTAAAGATTTAAGATTTAAAGATTTAAAGATTTAAAGATTTAAAGATTTAAAGATTTAAAGATTTAAAGATTTAAAGATTTAAAGATTTAAAGATTTAAAGATTTAAAGATTTAAAGATTTAAAGATTTAAAGATTTAAAGATTTAAAGATTTAAAGATTTAAAGATTTAAAGATTTAAAGATTTAAAGATTTAAAGATTTAAAGATTTAAAGATTTAAAGATTTAAAGATTTAAAGATTTAAAGATTTAAAGATTTAAAGATTTAAAGATTTAAAGATTTAAAGATTTAAAGATTTAAAGATTTAAAGATTTAAAGATTTAAAGATTTAAAGATTTAAAGATTTAAAGATTTAAAGATTTAAAGATTTAAAGATTTAAAGATTTGAAGATTTAAAGATTTAAAGATTTAAAGATTTAAAGATTTAAAGATTTAAAGATTTAAAGATTTAAAGATTTAAAGATTTAAAGATTTAAAGATTTAAAGATTTAAAGATTTAAAGATTTAAAGATTTAAAGATTTAAAGATTTAAAGATTTAAAGATTTAACGATTTAAAGATTTAAAGATTTAAAGATTTAAAGATTTAAAGATTTAAAGATTTAAAGATTTAAAGATTTAAAGATTTAAAGATTTAAAGATTTAAAGATTTAAAGATTTAAAGATTTAAAGATTTAAAGATTTAAAGATTTAAAGATTTAAAGATTTAAAGATTTAAAGATTTAAAGATTTAAAGATTTAAAGATTTAAAGATTTAAAGATTTAAAGATTTAAAGATTTAAAGATTTAAAGATTTAAAGATTTAAAGATTTAAAGATTTAAAGATTTAAAGATTTAAAGATTTAAAGATTTAAAGATTTAAAGATTTAAAGATTTAAAGATTTAAAGATTTAAAGATTTAAAGATTTAAAGATTTAAAGATTTAAAGATTTAAAGATTTAAAGATTTAAAGATTTAAAGATTTAAAGATTTAAAGATTTAAAGATTTAAAGATTTAAAGATTTAAAGATTTAAAGATTTAAAGATTTAAAGATTTAAAGATTTAAAGATTTAAAGATTTAAAGATTTAAAGATTTAAAGATTTAAAGATTTAAAGATTTAAAGATTTAAAGATTTAAAGATTTAAAGATTTAAAGATTTAAAGATTTAAAGATTTAAAGATTTAAAGATTTAAAGATTTAAAGATTTAAAGATTTAAAGATTTAAAGATTTAAAGATTTGAAGATTAAAAAATTTAAAAATTTAATGATTCAACAGTTTAAAAATTTCAAGATTTAAAAGTTTAAAAATTCAAAAATTCAAAAATTCCAATATTTAAAATTTAAGTATTTCAAAATTTGCAAATTACAAATTCAAAAATATTAAAATTTAAAAATTTGAAGATATAAAAATTTTAAAATTTAAATATTCGAAAATTTAAAATTTCAAGGATTTAAAAATTTGAAGATCTAAGAATTCAAAAACTTTAAAAATCCGAAGGTTTAAAAATTTGGAAATTCGAAAATTAGAAACAAAAAGTTAAAATATTGGAAATCTAAAAACTAAACATTTAGAAACGTAAAAATTTAACAATTCAAATGTAAAAATTAAGAATCTAAAAATGTAAAAGTTTAGGGATTTAAAAATTTAAACTTTCACGAATTTTAAAATTTGAATATTTAAAAACAACTTGATTTTTAAATATTCAAAAATTTAAAAATTTGTGAATCTAAAAATATGAAAATTTAAAAATATTGTTATTCATATAGTTAAAAATAAAATTGGGATTTAAAAATTTAGATTTAAAAATTTCAAATATTGAAAATTTTAAAATTTACAGATTTAAAAATTTAAACATTCAGAATTTTAAAAATTCAAGCATTTAAAATTTTAACAATTTATAAATTTGAAATTCAGAAATTTAAGAATTTGAAAATTTAATAATTTGCAAATTACAAATTTAAAATTTCGTAAATTTAAAAATTTAAAATTTAAAGATTTAAAAAATTGAAAATTCAAAGATTTAAAAATTCGAAAATTTGAAAAAAAAAAAAAAAACAAAATTCGAAAATTTGAAAAAA
This sequence comes from Topomyia yanbarensis, assembly GCF_030247195.1. Taxonomy (NCBI): domain Eukaryota; kingdom Metazoa; phylum Arthropoda; class Insecta; order Diptera; family Culicidae; genus Topomyia; species Topomyia yanbarensis. The sequence goes on from NC_080671.1 coordinate 94,186,561, forward strand.
AAAACAAATTTAAAAAGAATTTAAAAAATTAGATTTAAAAATTTTAAGATTTAAATATTTAACAATCTAAGAATTTAAAAATGTAGGTTCTTAAATTTAAATTATTTTCTAAAAATTTTAGGTATTCAAAAATTTAAGATTTAAAAATATAAAAATTTGAAAACCTAATAATGAATAGGAATTAGATATTTAAAAATTCCATAAACTTAATTTATGAAATTTTAATATTTTGAAAATCTAAAAACTTAAGCATTAAAAAATTTGGAAACTCGAAAATTTAAAATCTAAACATTGTTAAAAAATTTAAAATTTGGGAATGTTAAAATTTGAAAAGTTAAAAATAAAAAAAATAATAGTTCAATGTTCAAAAATTTTAAGATTTAAAAATTTAATGCTTTAAAAATTTGCAGTCGAAAAATTTAAGGATTTAAAAATATAAGAATTTGAAAATTCAAAATTAGGGATCCAAAATAAAAAAATATAAATTTGACTATTCATGCATTTTTAAATTCAATGCATCAAAATTTTTAAAATTTTACAATTTGAAGGTCCAAAATTTTAAAATAAAAAGCCGTAAGAATTTCAAAATTTAGAGATGCAAAAATTTAATTTCTAGATTTAAAAATGTTAAAATTTAAAAATTGAAAATTCAAAGTTCACAGATTCAAACATTTTAAAATTGCATGTTTTAGAAATTTAAAGAATTTAAATTTAAGAATTTAATATTTTAAGCATCGAAAAAATTAAAAAATATAATTGTATAGAAATTTTAAAATTCAAGAATTTGAAAATTTACAGATTTCTAAATGTAAGAATTCAAAAATTTAAGAATTTAAAAATTGTAAAATTCAAGATATATAAATTTATGAATTTAATAATGTTAAAATTATAAATTTGCGGCTATTAAAAAACCTTAAATATTGGAAACTGAAAAATTTAAAAACTTGAGAATTTAAAAATTCGAACAATTTAAGATTTAAACATTTATGAATGCAAAAAAAAATTAGATTTAAAAATTTTGGTTTTCAACAATCTCGAAATCTTGAAATTTCTGATTTGAAAATTTGAAAGCTTAAAATATTTGAAATGTTACTTACATGGAAACGTAATGGTTTTGCAACCGCTTAAACCTACATGTTCGGCCGAGTTTTTCTTCCGTCTATGAATCGAAAAATATGGGTTGAACTGTTGTCGCTGCATATTTTTTATCGCACGCTGACCTAAAATTTGAAAAATGCAGTGTGATAATATCACTGTTGGTAATATTTCATAGGAACTAAAGAAAATGTTACCCTGGGTGACTACTGCAAACTTGGCGACTTAAACTGGAATCTATCCTGAAGTAGGTACCTAATCAAACTATTCAAGCTTTGCAATATGTACTTATAAGTTATCCAGCAGAATACCTGTAAAAAGAAAATATAGTAAGCGCATCACGCACAACCAATGGTATCAAAACAAGCGATTTTAACTACTAGATATATTTATGTTTTGATTAAGGTCATTCGCCTCTTCGGGTTAAAAAATCTTTTAATAAAAATTTCTAACCCTATGTGCGGGGTTGGGACTTGAATCCAGGTGAGCTGAGTACAAGGCAATTCATAGATTAAATGTTCTAAATCCCGTTCCGAAAAAAATAGGTAATCCAGTAGACGTTTCTGATCAGCTGATGATTTCTTGTCTTTCTTCTGACATTACTCTTCAGTGCACGACGTCCGATAAAATCGTCGATTCGATCCAACATCAGCCAAATCGGAGCAATGAAAGATGTTCGTCGGAAGGGTTTTTCTGTTAGCAGGAGCAGCAAAATATACTTGACAAAACCCACTGCTGAATTATCAAAAAATGTCTCATGGACTGTCTAACGCGGATAAAATGTATGTTTGTTTACATTTTTTTGATTTTTCTCTAACTTTTGTAGAGGGCACCACTTGCAGGTCTCCATGGACCTATCGTGTACAAGGGCGATAGATTATTAGATCAGTGCACACTTACTTTTGTTAAAACAAATATTTAATGGGTGGGGCTGTTGTAACTGTGCGATTTTCGAAGCTTACCCGATATAAAGTGTATATAAGCAATAGGTCCAACAGGTCCAACACATCCAATTAGCCGGAATTTTCCTGGAACTGGATAATTTCGTCTTGGCATGAAACACTGTGAAAACAGAGATGCCAACATTCTAAACTTATCTCGATTCTTCTACTTGATTAAATTATAGTTGTTTTCGATTATAATTATAAAGTACAAGAAAAATCGTAGGACTTGACCAGACATGGCAGCGATTATTGGACATAAACCTAAGCTCGGACTCTTAAAACTTTTGATGTATATACCGTCTTCATATAAAAAACAGGAACTTATCGAAATAAAAGTACTGTTACTTTTAGCTTATTGGGTAAAATTGGTTTATCTGGCCACGCTCTCTCGGAGCACTTCAGATTTCCATATTAGCGGTGGGAAAACAAACTGACATGATTGCAGAGATGCCAGGTACTTTTTTCAAATGTCTGCGATAATAATTTTAAAAGTCTGGGAAGAACAAAAAATGTCAGGAAACCTAGTGTAACCAAAAGCCTTTATATCCAAAAATCTGCAAATATCTGCAACCAAACTAAAAAATCTGCAAATATCTGCAACCAAACTAAAAAATCTGCAAATATCTGCATCATCGAAAAAATCTGCAGCTTAAATTAAAAGTCTGCCAATTTGCAGACTTGTCTGCAAACCTGGCATCTCTGCATGATTGACGTGTAGTCTATAATCACGCCTGGATCTGAGATAGATAGATGGGTGGTAACATTTTTCTATTTGCACACTGTAACCTTTGTTCATGATGTTTTTCGACGTAATGTCTTAATGACTAATGACTTCATGATCGTACCAACTTCGTAACGGAAGTTTGAGTGCGTGTAGTACAGTACGGTATTTATTTTAAATTATATTTAGCCAATCACTTCTAATAAAAGTTTATGTTTATAATAATTCAATGGTTTTAGATATTCCAAAACCTATAGAGTAAAAGAAAATGACTATTCATCCGATTCATGTGAATGTACGCTCACACCCGGTCAAATCATTCGGAATTTGATTCGGAATCCTGAATGAAGTCAGTATGGATTCCAAATCAAATGCAAAACCGATTCTGAAACCGATTGAGTCGGAATCGGTTGTTGCATTTGATTTGGAATCCATAATGACTCCATTCAGAAATCCGAGCCGGTTCCGGAATGAGTTTAACTGGGCATATTTGGATTCACAGAATTGGGTCATTAAATGACAAAAAAAAATATTTTTTATTTACATACATCGATAAAGCTGATTTTCGTTATCACAACAATGTTTTTTCCAACTCAGGAAACGTGAAAATAAAATTTAAATTTAAAGTAAAGAAATATGTTGACAGTCTGGATTTGACACTATCAGAAGTATTTGACATATCGAATTTCACGACAAACGATGCCATATCTGGAAAAATTAATGCTTGTTTCCCGGGTTTCCCGTAGGGTGATTTTTATTTGACATAAACACCATCCAATGCATATAGTTTTTTTTTCATTTTGGGTGTTGTCTTGATAGGCCAGATGCAAACAACCGCAGTTATCCTATGTATGGTTACCAAGTTTAAATAAGATTTATTTTAAAAAACAAAAAAATCGTTTTTACGTATTACAACGATTTTTTTTTTAAATAATGTTACATTATGTATATTGGACCCAAAATTTATCGAATGGAACGAGAAACTATATATAGCTTAATGATCCAATTGATAAATTCGCACCATAGAAGTTAAATGAGTAAGGCTTTCAATGTAATGGATGGTCATAGTCATCCAGGATCTATACTGTAGGCCTTTAGATCTGCAATTGTACTATACATTAAGAATCTACTGCGAGATCTTTCGAAATAGAGGGTCAATTTCCGGGACGGAATAGAGTACCAAGTGTTAGTTAATGGATAGTCATATAATCATTTAACCCTCCAACACTCGCGCGAACGGCTCCCTGAATGAGCAGCCGCTGGTGCTGAAAGAAGACTTCGTTTCTGAAGGTGTTTATAAAATCATTCAATTTCAAAAATATCTTTTAAAATCAAAATTACGAAGCCTTTTATCACAAGATGAAATGAAACCTGTACTGTAGTATTAATTATAAAAAGATTAATTGGTTCAGTGTATATAAGCTTGTCAGGCGTGGTTTTAGACTGGCAGCGAGTAATGTCAGTTTTCTATTCTATAGCACGACGACGCAAGAATATTGCCAATAAAGATATTGATATGACGTCTACCCCATTTGAATCCAATGGAATCAATATATTATCAAGATGTCATTACTTTGTTAATGTATTGGTCAATATTTCAGCTTATGTGGTTTTCGTTTGAGGCGAAACTGAGTCAGTTCCTAACCCCAACTGCTGTCAAAATGTATGAACTGACAGCGGTTGGGGTTAGAACCTGACTCAGTTTCAGGTTCAAGCGAAATCGCCATTAGTTTTCATATTTATTGGCTGCTATATAGTAGTCTTGTCCAGCATAAAACTTCGCTTTTTTGCTAGATTGTTTATTTTTGTTTAAAACTTTTTATGCTGATTAATTTTTTTTCAAGGTAGACATCTTATACACACGTTCTTAATTACTCTGATAGGATTTAGTAAAGAATGAGACTGGAGTTTATTCCATGAAACATGAAGGAATCAATTTAACCAAAGGTATTAGTTTTGATTGCAATTTTTATTTTGAAACGAGTGAGTGTAAATGAACAAATGATATAGGATGAGAGCCACAACCTCATACAGCTGCACTCAAAAGAAGTTTGGTGGAATAACTACATTATTCAAAAGAATTTGGGTAGTATATTGAATTTTGATTTTAACATTTAGATCCGGTTATTGTACGTTTTATAATTATAAATTAATAGCATAGCTCAGTGATTCTCAACCTGGGGTCCGCGGACCCCTAGGGGGGCGCGAAGAAAAATATATTTTCCGAGTGCAGATTGGAATTTCGTCTTGTTTCCTAACAAACTGAAAACATATTGATAGCATACAAAATCGATGTTTATCAGTGGAGGTCCGCAGCAACCCAGGGCAATTTCTAAGGGGTCCGTGGCACGAAAAAGGTTGAGAACCCCTGGCAGAGCTGATGGATTTGAAGTGCAACGGAGAGAATCAGTTTTGCTATTCGAAGTGTGAATTAGGCAGTCCATGGGACGTTCCTGATCAGAAAAAATCGTCGAATCGATTCAACATCAAATGTTCATTGGACGGGTTTTTTTTTGTTTCTGTGGATTTCCTTATATGGAAAAAATCCCGTTTTTACACTACTACTCTAAAGGGTAAAATCAATAAGGAAATTGCCCAGGGCAGATCGGTCAAGAACTCGATAACTTTATTACGTTTGGGAATGTATCCTGGATGCTAGAATAAGCCATGGTCTTTAACGAATACAGAAATTATCTTACATAATTAGTTTTGAAAATTGAAAATAGCGGTTTGAAAGAACGAACCACTAGCTTTCTATGTATGATTTCTCCTAAAATTGTAACTTCCATGATCTGACTTGATTAAACTACCAGGGTATCGTAACTACTATATAAATTACAAACTGGTTTGAAAAATTTCAAATAAAATGAAATGCTTTTGCGATAATATCATAATCTTGATCCTTAGATAACAAATATTTGCTGGTCAACATGTTCATACTAAATTCAGCACAGTATTGGTTTTATTAAAACAGGTAGCAATTCAAAACATTTAAAAAAAAACTGCTGTCATTACCCTTGTACTTACCATTGAATCTGCAGAAAATTTTCAGTCTATTTAAACGATAATTGAAGCTTTATTATTGGCGTATAGTTCTAAACACTGGAACATTGTCCTTACATTCCATGTTTACTTTTAGCACTAAGATATATTGAGTTACACAGTGACAGTTTCATATCATCAAAAAAACCAGTATCTATATTCGAAACAACTTTGTCACACAACTATATTGGTGCAATCAACAAATCACTTTTCAGTATGTTATATCCACTTGACATTAATGAACAACTATTTTATTTTTAGCAATTTTTATAGTTACAAAAGCGAATAAAAATGGTTGTTTTCCTATGTGCTGGATACTGACAGCCAATATTTCCAGCTCAGAAAAAAATACTGCTGTATTTAAAAACGATGCAGTTGAAAACATCATTTTAACTTCTGATTTTGACTACAAACGTAGTTGAAAATGCAAATAGCGATTTTAGTTTTTCTTTTGCTGTATTCTGTCTAGGATTTCATTTAACTAAACGACTTTGCTAAAATCAAAAAATCTTTTAGAAAAATCTGAGTTGAATTTTAACAACATTATTAGTTATTTTTTAGAAATTTGTCTTAAAATCAACTAATCTAAAAACAGGAATTGGAATTAGCAGCAGAGCTGATTTTTATCTTTCCGTGCGTTAACGTATAAACGCTTGAGCCATTCGCGATCATACACGGGTTCGTGGATTAAAGATAGGAAAATTGCTGCATCGATTCGCAAAATCTATGCCTTATTCAATATTAATTGCTTCTTCATTCTATATTACCTCACACAAACTGTGTATTTTGTAATATTAATTGTTATGGTTTTCCATCAAGTCGTCTTTCTCTCCGAAAAAATGAGAATAAAAGTATTGTTCAGTTTTGAACGGAGAAAATTTTGTGGCTTAATTTTAAAATGGAAGTGCTCAATTGCAACCGCTCATAAAAATACGACTTCATGCTCGGCTTACTTCTGTGGGAACCTCATGCTGCCTTCTATCACTGAAGGTGCACTTATATAAATAGTTAATGTTACGAATTATTTTTGCACGCCACTTTCACGGTCGTTAAAAGTATACAAAGAAAATTGCCTACGGTTTACGAAAACGGTCATAGCATAGAATTCATAACCTACACCGGTGCTCAATTCCAGCGCGGAAAGCATAACTAAACAAGTTTGCCTACCTACTTTTGCCAAGGGTGCGAACCGCATTCGCAACACCCTAAGCCGACAGCTAAGCTGCGCTTAACCATATTTCCAGCTACCTAATCGTTTTCGCCAAGACTCACCATCATAAGATGATTATAGGAATCATTGCCGATGTCGATGTCGGATGCTGCTGGCTGCCAATACGAAACAGTTGATCATGATGATGATGATGATGATGGTGGTGGTGATGATGATGGAGCTGCTTTGGTTCGGCGTGGCTGTGGCTGGCTCCTTAATGAGATAAGTGCATTAAATAATAAAGCGGAGAGTACGACTGTTGACACACATCTATGGTGGGAACTCGAAAATTACCGAGCACAACAGCCAACCAGGAGCAAGCAGAGCTCTGTTGAGTGGTCGAGCTAAGTAAATGTTTGTGGATTCCATCATGTTGTTAAGCTTTCAGCCACGCCGAGTTGGGAGTAGGTTGACACCTCCTGTGTGGTGTCACTGTCCCATGATAGCTGACTGCAAGCACCCTGATGGGTGGGACAGATTGATAGGAAGTGCGGAACAACGTGCTCAACGTGTTGCGCGGAGATTGCAGCCTGCTTTGTCATGGCTGCTGCTGCTGCTGCTACACACAGGCGGCGAGCGGATAGCTAGTGCATACATGTAAGGATGACACTATTCGATTGGCCTGCTGTGTTAGATAAACACACACGAGGCGCAAAATATGGACTACAACAGCTGTATAATTGAGGCAAATAGAGCTGCAGTGGAGCATTTTACGACTTTTTAATTTGGACTCGTTTTGTACGATTAGCGATTATTTACAGCGTCAATGCCCGGTAGAATATCAATGGCTGGAGGGTAGTATAAAGGCAAGAGCGTGGAGATTTTAAGTGCTTCAGTTCGATGCGCTTTTTATGGCATCATTGGGAAGTAGTGTAGCGGCTGATTGGACTTTTAATTTTGCGGCGTGGTAAAGCTGTTTATTTCATTTATTTATGTAGGTACTTACTTAGGATTATATCTGAACGTACACTGATTATTCATGAAAGAAGATCTCAAGGTTTTCATTCGTTTCTTTATGGAGGTGTAATCGCCTCTTGCTATAAATTATCGACAACTCTAGCTAATGTATGTCACAGTTTGATTAGATGCACATAGTCATAGAAATAAAATGGAACCGATAAATTGAATGAATTAATTAACGTGGTGGATATATCGGCCTGCAATCGTGAAAACCGTGGCACGTACACTTAATGCATCGAAGTAGTATTACTGTGGACGTACCCGAAAGAACCATAAATTACATTTACCGTGAACACATTAAAAATTAAAAGTCGAAATACTTTATCTAGAAGTGGAATCAAAAGTTGAAGAATGTCGTCAATAATAGGAGGATTTAATTTTAACTGTGTTGTTGGTACTGATACATTTCTAGCAAGAAATATAGAATCACTTAAATTTTTCTAATCCTGTGTCAAGTGTCAAGTGTAATCAATTCGCTACAAATGTGACTTTGATGTGTCAAACCCGAAGGAATTTACAATGGATTCCTTACAGACGAATAGCGTAGGTACGTAGGTCCATTTTGAAATGACACTGATTTAGAACTAGCAGAGCAATTATTGAAAAAAAGTTTACCGTTGGCATTGCTTTGAGAATTCTTCCATGATAGGTGTTTAGCGATATAATCATCGATTGTACAAAATGGCAACCGATTTCTTGTAATTTTTTGTAAGTCTCTTTTCAAGACATTAGTTTGCTCGCCAGTGCATTGAAAAGGCCACGCTGCAGCAATAAAAATTATAACAAGATCGGTTTCAATACCCAAACTCGCGATCACCATGGTGTCAAAAGACGGTAAGATACGATGTTTGATTCTGCGATTAACCGCTTTTGCGATCACCGAATCCAACAATTTAATGAAATTGATGAATAACAAAATTAGAGTTACTCTTAATTAATGGTTAAAATAGTTTCGGTCACAACGGCAATATGCACATTAGAGTGACAGGAAAAAATGACCCCTATCGGTCCACCCCTGAGTCGATTTCTAGTCCCGCCAGGAGTACTCGTTCCAAATTTGAAGCGGATCGGACAAGTCTAGCTACCGGACCAACGTGCCTGAAGTTTGTATGAGATTTTTCGACAATTTACATGGAGAAAACCCACTAACTCGCCTTTTTGCCGCTAGGTGGCACTGTATGCATCGTATTATCACAGTAAGTGAAAATAAGAAAGATAATTTAATTGTCTACAACTTTGTCGAAGACTTCTAGTCAATCCTTCTTTGTTAAAAGAAGTTATTAAACTTTTAACGAAGTGATGTCTGTGTCAGTTTTCTATGGGGCCTAGCAGTGCATGGTTATGTATCAGTACTCGATTCTCATGAACTAAACATTTTTGTGCAATAACCGTTAGATTTAGCTCAATAGTATGTTCAAAAGAGTTGTAGTAAATAATACGAGTCATGTTTTGGTTAGAAAATTTTAGTTCCACATTGTACCGCATAGAGGGCGCCAACACTAACTTTTCAACGGAAAGAGATAGATATTAGGTTTCTCTTACAAAGTTGTAGAGCAGGTATTTTTCAATAATTTTTCCGAATATTTTGATATCCTATCTCTTTTCTATGAAAAGTTAGTGCTGGCGCCCTCTATGCGGTCACAGCTGGAACTAAAATTTTCTAACCAAAACATGACTCGTATTATTTACTACAACTCTTCTGAACATACAATTGAGCAAAATCTAACGGTTATTGCATAAAAATGTTTAGTTGGTGAGAATCGAGTACTGATACAAAACCATGCACTGCTAGGCCCCACAGAAAACTGACTCAGACATCACTTCGTTAAAAGTTTAATAACTTCTTTTAACAAAGCCGGGTTGACAAGCAGTCTGCGACAAAGTTGTAGACAATTAAATTATCTTTCTTATTTTTACTTACTGTGATAATACGATGCATGCAGTGCCATCTAGCGACAAAAATGCGAGTTAGTGGGTTTTCTCCATGTAAATTGTCGAAAAATCTCATACAAACTTCAGGCACGTTGGTCCGGTAGCCAGACTTGTCCGATTTGCTTCAAATTTGGTGCAAGTACTCCTGGGGGGACTAGTAATCCAATCAAGGGTGGGCCGATTGAGTTTTCAAAAATTCATTATTTTTCTGGGCAATCTAATTCACATTATGCACCCTCAATAAGTTGAACAATTTGTCTTTGCACGGTTTTAGTGAACGAGCATTCCAATTGAATAAATTCGAATGATCATTTAAAGTCATGATTAAACTTTATACTCATTACAATTTTATTTGCAAATTCTCATCCGGATTGAAGTGCTTTAAAGTTGCAGATTGAATTGAGCATTGCAGTCATCAATTGGACCATTGATTGTTACAAAAACTATAATTTCACTTCAGTGATGCAAATTAGATCGATGGGAGTAAAAGCCGCGTTATATGGACATGAAATTGGAGGCGTGGTAGTCATCGTTATTTTTGCCGCGTTACCTACCAGCATAAGATGATGCACCATTGAAAGATGGTGTGAGTGAGATATAAGATCTTAGTATAAGTAGAGAAGTTGTATTTTTTTCTGTGGTTTCGTTGACGTCCTTTGTAGGCGAATTTTCACCACAAATCATACATCGTGCCCAAAGCCTGGGTATTTACGATACTGGGCCAGGTTTTGAATACTGCCGTCATGGCATCTATAATGTTTCCATTTTACCCGCATGTGGAACAAACAACTTGTCTTTCTCAACACCCGCTCTTCGTTGTAGCGGTTACAATGAATAACCCGATACCAATTACCATGGTATACATATATCTTCCATCTAGCGGCGAAAAAAATCTTGCCGAGGAGCTTAGGGAACTCTTTCAGTAACTGGAGAAACCTTTTCTCATCACACTCATTACACATATTGGGAATGCGATACCGATGACAGGAGAGGAACCACACTACTCTCCGTAATGTAGGAGGTCGATGCTATCGTTCTGAACGACGGTAACGCAACCTTCTTGAACAGTCGGGCTAAGTCGGTGAGCGAATAAAATATCGCGTGGACTTTAATTTTGTACGTCTTTATTAATCTGCTGACTGTACACTTGTGTTCTGACTGACTGTTTTTCTGCTTTTTATATATTTAGAAAGGAATAGTTAGGAATGAAACGGAAATACACTTAACTGAAATTTGTTTTGTTTTATGATTTCATCCTGTACCGTATTGCAAAATACATCGATGCTACGTAACATCCACCCCCGCCGTTGGATTTCTGGGAAATTCAATCAGTTTCCTTTTCATCTGCGTCACCTTCAAGCGAGAGTACTGCTACCTTGGCCATCGATGTGTGTACACTCCTGGGGCCGTCTTCACTGTCACCTTTCGTACTACTGCATAGGCTTCCCGTATAGGTTTCACATACTCGTCTAAGCCTCCATTGCAGTGGGGAAAGGTTGTCCTCCTTGAGTAAAACTAAATCTCCAACCTTGATCTCGTTATGCTGTTTAGACCACTTATGACGTTTGATCGTAGGCTGGTTCTGGAATCGCGGTTGTTGGGTGGCCAATTAATAGATGGCCGGGCGCGATAATGTTGTAATCATCTGGATCTGCAGTCTGTGGCACCAAAGGACGCGAGTTCAGTATGCCTTCGATCTGCGTCAATAGTGTGCTCCATTGATCCTCAGTTGGTTTTGTGTCTCCAACAGTGCGTTTCATTAAGGACTTAGCTGACTTCACACCAGCCTCCCATAATCTACCTACGTGTGGTGATCGCGAAGGGATGACATTCCAACGAATCTTCTTGGGCAGGCGGAATCCTTGAATCGCCTCCCTTGTAAGCTGTTGCTGCAATAACTTGTAGAGCTCATGCAGCTCCGAGTTTGTTCCAACAAAATTTGTGGCATTGTCACTGTACATATCTGTTGGAATACCACGGCGGGCGACAAACATATGCAAAGCTGCTATGAATGCATCTGTCGTTAGGTTTGATACAAGCTCGATGTGAATGCATTTACTGGCCATGCATACAAATAGCGCCATATAGCCCATGCAGTATACTGGTTTGCATGGATTTCCCTTACGTATGAGGATTGGTCCCGCAAAATCAACACCTGTTCGTTCGAATGGTGGTGCCGGGGTTACTCTGCAGCGAGGTAAGTCTTCCTTGAAAAGCTTGGTCTCCGAAGGGTTTACTTTAAAGCACCGTACACATTTCGAAACTGTTTGCGAATCACGTTCCCCCCGTTGAGAATCCAGTACCGTTGTCTTAAAACCGAAAGCGTTCCACTCGGTCCAGCGTGTAGATTTTCATTGTGAATAGCTTGAATTAGAATCTGCCGGACACCGTTGCTCGTACGATACGTTTGAGTACTTAATTCTCCCATTGACTCGCAAGACGCCGTTACTGTCGATCCATAGATTGAGGTTTCGTAATCTTCCCTTTGTGTACCTGCTGAACATCTACTAATAGTCGTTGCTGTTGAGTCATGTAAACAATAGCTTGCAACGACGACCATAATTCTGTGATAGTAGGGTGTGCTTCCGTGTCTCCATGAGTGAATCGCTTCCGAGCCTTGTTGACAAAACGAATCCCGTAGCCGAAGACTCGTTGTAATTTGCGAAACGAGTTAAACCTTTTAAAAATCCTGTTGTACTCTTGTTCGTTGTCGTCAGTGATCACCAATGTAGCGACCTTTAGTTCCGGTAGTTCAATTGCAGCCTTCATTAAATCTTCTTCGTAAGATATAAGCTGTAAAAATTCTGGACCATGCCACCAAACATTGTTTCCGATCATGGCTTCTGGGTCAAGACCTCATGAGACTGGATCTGCAGGATTGACGCACGTACTTATACTCATAGGTTGGTCGAGGAGTGAGCTCGTGAATGTGCGCTACTCTATTTGTTACGTACGTGTTGAGTTGGCTTGGTGACTTTTCCAACCACTCTAGGGTACCATTCGATCGAAATTCATCTTGAGAGCTTTGATAACCTTAACTACCAACCTTGACCTGACTAGTAGATGAACTTCCACCGTATTATCCGCCAAAATACTGCGCACATAAACACATGTGCCGTAAGCATCTTGTGAAGCATTTGAAAATGCGTGAAGCTCCAAACCAATTCGTTGTGGTACGAAAACTCGACGTTAAATTTGGAGATCCTTCAGTGTTGGTAAACCACTACGAAATTTATTCCAGGTTACTGCAATGTCCCCACTAAGTTCTTCGTCCCAAGACACTTTCTCACTCCACAACTGACGCATTATGAGCTTGGCGGTGACACAAACCTGTGCTTGCAGGCCTAACGGGTCGAAAGAATTGGCGATTTCTGACAGAATGTGGCGTTTAGAGATGGGATGTGTGTGGTCAGTAGGAGCTATGCGAAACAGCAAATGTTCGGTTGAAGGGTTCCATAATATACCAAGGGTCTTGATTATATCGCCGTTTAGTTCGTATGACACTCGCTTCTCTCGTCGTTCTTCTGGTATCGTGTCAAGGAATTCGACGGAGTTCGAGCACCACTTATGCAGCTCGAAGCTTCCCTTTTTAAGTATTTCCTCGAGTTCTGCGCGAGCCAACAGCAATTCCTCCAAAGTATCAGTGCCCGAAAGTGCATCGTCCATGTAAAAATCGTTTTCAATTATGTTGGCCGCGTGGATAGGAGTGTCCTGCATCATATACTAACTGCTTCAAAGTTCGAATAGCCAAATATGCCGTTCCGTCAGTAACGGTCAATAGTTCGAGTGCCTTCAATTGCTCTGCAGGATCTGATCTCCAAAAGACACGTTGAAACTTGGTGTGGTCGGCGTGTACCAATATCATTCTATACATCTTAGCGATGTCCGCCGTAAACACGAAAGCATGTGTTCGGAACCGAAGAGCAACATCGATTAGCGGATCTTGAATGGTAGGCCGAACCATCAAAGTATCGTTCAAGGACAAACCAGAATTCGATTGTGCGGAAGCATCAAAGACAGTCCGCAACTTAGTGGTAGATGAACTTTGTTTGTGAATAGCGTGATGGGGTAAGTAGAACCCGTCGGTTTCTCCTCCGAACGGAACAATTTCTCGGCAGTGCCCGAGTTTATGATACTCCTCCATGAATGCACAATAGGTCGCCTTGAGTTCTGCATGTGTGGTCAGCTTTTTCTCGAGGTATGAGAACCGTAGTAGAGCACGCTGTTTCGAATCTCCAATACTCAATATTGCTCGTAAAGTTGTTGTCTATAGCCTGTAGATTGACGTTCACCATGCCCGTAACTTTAGTAGAAGAACCATCCACACATGTCACATCAACGTTCACGCTCCGACGCTTCACTTGTAGTAGGGATACGAGCTTTTCCGTTAAAAGATACACCTGAGAACCACAGTCGAGTAAAACGCGGCACGCCTGAGCCTTGCCACTGCCATCGAGTATGTTCACAATCGCAGTGCATAACAGTGCTCGTTGCTAATAGATTGTGCATGATGCACTGATCGTGTTTGTAGTGTAGGCTTCATTGAATCCTCCTTAGGTTGCGTCTCCGGCACCGTAGCAGCAGTCTGCTCAAGAACGACACTCGTAGACGTAGAGTTCACGTGTAAAGTAGAGTGGTGTCGCTTCTTACAAGCCTTGAATGACGACGTAGAGGTACACCGTGCAATGATGTGTCCTTTCCTCAAACAGGTGAAACACACTTCAGCCTGCTTTGCTTTCTCGTAACGTTCTTTCGGACCGAGCTTAAGATAGTTGCCACACTGATGATTAGGATGAGTTTTCTCACAGAAATTGCATCGGTACTCAACTGATGTGGCCAAGGATATCTTGACTGCTGGAATCTTCGTTGTTACATTATTGCTAATTTTCTTTGATTTGCTTGCTGGCTCGATCCGTTCCAAAACTTGACTTCGAGTTGTGAGAATCTTAATTGTGTCAGCGTACTCCGGGATGTCGCCATGGTTAATGCTACTTTCCCACAACTTTCTGGTTTCTAAATCTAGCTTCGACGATAAAAGTCTCACTACTATGATATCGGATAATCCATCCATTTCGTATTCGTAAAAATTAAATGCATCCACATGCCGTTGCACTCATCTACTAGCTCTCTTAATTGTTTACCATTTTCGGATATCATCGCTTTGAGGTTAGGTATGCCGCTGACGTGAATTTTTCTTTTATTTTCGTAGCGAGTTGTCAAATGATCCATTGCAGCAGCAAACTTGCCATCATTTATTGTTTGTTGATCGATTGTTCCGGCAGCTTCGCCAACCAAACACTTGTTGAGGTGGTAAAGCTTGGTCGCATCTGACTCTGCGGTATGCTTATTCATTTACATAAAAAAATGGCCTTGAATTTAAACCAGTTTTCTGACTTTCCGTCGAATGTAGGCAGCGGAGTGTTGAGAGATGTTTATAGCAACTGAATTGGGACAATACTTCTCGGAATTGTCATCAGAAAATGTCTACAGCGAAGACTTCAAATTAAAAAACATTGACTTCTATTCAATTCATTGCAGATAGTACTCCATAGAACCAACATTTCTCCCCACTCGACCTGGCATATGCACTGAAAATCGCTTCTGGAAAATCTGCAAGTTCGGACAATGTCGGGTACGCAATGTTTCGGCATCTCCCTGCCCGTAGCTTTGTTTGACAGGTTTAACACTATATGGGATAGCGGTGTTCTCCCCGCTTTGTTGTACCAATTTCCACGAAGTGCACCGGACAGCGAACATTGCAGGACTTTCGCCCTACTAGTCTCCTAAGTTACTACGGGAAAGTTCCTGAAAACTAGTTGATGGACTACTCGACGACAGCAAATACACTTTCTGACAAGGGAAAGGTACTGCAATATACCTCAGAGCCCTAGGAAAGATTATTGCCCAAGTTTCCCCCCACTGCATAGTGTTTTGGTAGTGTTTGAAATGGATTCAATCCATGAAAACACTATCACCATAGTCCGGATGCTCTCACGTGAAAACCACATTCTGTTGTATTTATGGAGCCCATTTTATGATGTTTTGATGGTTGTGAAATTTGTCCTGGACCAAATTCATGGTTTCTTTATGGGCTTAAATGGTGTTGGAACCCATGAGAATTTGCTCAAGAACACCATCTTGCGAAGAGGGATCCTGGTCCAATTAGAGGGTTGGGAAGTTGGCGGGAACCTGGGAAAATAAGTCCAGGAGTTTTTGAAGATCAGACATTTTCGGGAACCTTTTCGCATCTGGACTGGAGTACCGCAGACAGCAATTCAACAAATACTTCAAGCTGTTTGCCGATGGATCCAAACTGCCCACCCGAGCTGTTTTTGGTGTTCACGGACTCGACACTGACATATTTCACCGCCTCGATCCAAGCTGCTCAGTCTTCACCACGGAAGCAGCTGCAATACGCGTTACTGTAACAAAAATCCTGATGCCCCCGTGGTTATACTGTCAGATTCGTTCTCCATATTCAAGGCGCTAGAAATAGAAAACTACCGGCACACTTACGCCCAAGAAATCGAAATGGTAATTGACTCACTTACAACAATCTGCTAGATCATTGGCTACAGTGGTATTTTGGAAAAACAAAGTGGCCGACTGCTTGGCCTTTCTGGGATGTAACTCTCCAACGCTGTTCTACAGAGAGGTGCCCGCCGTCAGAGGCGCTAAAGACAAATCTCAGCTCAACTTCGCTTTACAATGGCAGTCTACCAGTGGCCACTGCCGCATGATCAAAATGACATCGAAAGACACCCAGACATACTCACATATATATTTGGGGGCAGCAGGGACATGAGTCTAGGGGTTTAACGGACTCACCCCCCCCCCTCCCCTTGTCCCTGCTACGAGATTGGACTCTGCTAAACCTCTAAAAAGAATCTGTTCCTCTTCTGCTAAGATCCTAAAATTCCAGAAATCTAAGATCAATAAGAAGACAATAAATGCACCCTAGCCCAACCGGAGTGCCAACCGGCACATCAGGATCGACTCCAGTAACTTCCTGATTAAGGTTTAACGGTCATTGCGAACGTTAACGGACAGGACACGGATCACGAATTGGACGACGACTTTGGGCTGAAAGGCGCGCGGTTCTACTCCCTGAGTAAGGAAGGATGACGCCGACTTCAAATGGCGGAGTTGGGACCCAATAAAATGAAGCAAAACAAAGAAAGTCACATATATGGATCAGGCGCGGCGAATTTATTCGCCAGAGGTGGTTTAGTGAGGTCACCACCACCAGTGGCAGCAGAAGTCAATCAGCAAGAGCAGGCGGACGGGAAGCAGGAGCAACAAACGCCAGAGCACAGCGGGAGGAGTTACACCCCATAGACGCCAAAGGTAGTGGCAGCGAAGTGCTTGGTGGAGCAGCTCCACAAGTTTGTGGACGGGAGATGGTCATCAGAATCCAAAAGCCGCTACTCTCTGCCGTGAAGGAGTATGACAAGGCAACGCGGAGGGCGGATGTACCTGAGCGAGCATTGAAGTCGGCTAAGGTTACTATCTTCCTAACCCCTCCGAAGCAGGATAAGGAGAAGCTGATTGGAGTGGAGAACACGCCAGTTCCTATGACTCCAAAGAAGACAAGATCCTCGCCAGAAAGACCCTCGAGGACGCTGTTGTTGCCGAAGGAAAGGACACACCCCAATAGGGAGAAAGCTGGGGTACCGTTGTAGGTCGGAAGAAGAAACACGAGAAACAATATGAAAAGAAGGAGGAGCGAAAAAAGGAGAAGTCGAGGACAGGATAGTGGAGATGCCCATTGATAGCCGCCCCACGAGTAAATAAACAAGCGGAGAAATACTTCAAGTGTTTGGGCTTTGGACATTTAGCAGGGGCTTGCGAAGGCCCGGATAGATCCGGGATTTGGTGGAAATGCAGGGAGTCGGGTTTAAGGCCATCTTGTGAGCTGCATGCTGAAGTGCTTGCTGTGCACTCCATCGGACGGAAACGACCATCAGACGAGACAAGAAGGCGACTGCATGCCAACGGCAATGGAGATAATCTAGATAAATCTGAATCCCTGTGACACCGCACAACAACTGGTGTGGCAGTCCAAGATAGAAACTATTTGCGATGTCGCTTTGATCACAGAGCCGTATAAAGTCCCCTCTGATAACGGTAACCGGGTGGCAGATAGATCGGAAACAGCTGCGTTACAGGTTATGGAAAGATTCCCCATTCAAGAAGTGGAAGAACGCTCATGCGAGGTATCAGCAGAAGTCATTCAGCAAGAGGAAAAGTTGAACTGTTTCTTCGCATCTACAAATCGCCTGTCAGATTAGAAAAGTTGCTTTAAACATTCATTCATGACATTCTCTGTGTTTGAATATTTTTTGGACATTTTTCTACTCATTTCGACTCGATGTAAAGTCCACTTGACGTCACCTCCAGCTTAAACGTGCCTGGCAGCATCACAGGTTTTTGGGGTGCCAGTATACCGACACAAACTGCAAGGCCCGTTCCTGGTAGACATAGGACAATCGGAATATTCGATACGTACATTAAACGTATTATTTCTCATACACCAGGACAGTAAGTTAAATATCTTGGGAAACCAAGACGCATGGTCAATGACCATTGATCACCCTAAAATGGAAGATAATTGCAAAAACTTTTGTGTCATAATAGTTCATGTAATTTAGACACCCCAACAACTTTATTCCTTTTTTTATTTCGACTATGTTAGTCACATTTTCTTTTTTTTACGTTTTTAACGACATTCAATTAGCTAGAGATTACTGGGTAGGGAAAGTTATGAAACTTAGAGCCATAGTACTCAAGTGAGAGCAAGGATGTGAAGTAAACAGATCGGAAAACTAGAAGTGGCAGGGTCATTAGAACAGGCTTAATATCGTGCGGGCTTAATTTTTGCCTTCTGATAATGAGGGTCGAGCTTAGGCAGAATAACTACGAATCACTCGAGTTCACTATCATGTGTCCTTGATAAAACCAACAACAACAAAAATGAAAAAAATAGAAACAAAGCAAGTATGTGCTGTTACCATCATTTTTAGAACGTATATGTATTATGTAGTTCCATGCTGCTTAGTAACAAATGCTGCAGTCTAACGATTTTCCAACAATTGCTACCCGGAATTCACAAACAATGGACATCAAAGGTATGCGCAAAGTTTCCCACTAATTATCGCTCACTGTAACCTTCCCCCTTCGAATCACGCAACCTACAGTCGTGAAACATTCGCTCCATTGAACTTTAGGATTCTAATTTGCAAACCTCAACTTTAATTACATTTCGTGTCATCACTCTCCGTCTATAGTAGTCCTTCCGCTGGGGTCTGGAGCCGCGTCGCCAAACGGTAAGAAGAATCTTTACCAAGAATGTCAATTGAAATTCTTCGACTCGTGTCTCATCTGCGTACCAATTTCGCAAACCCTTCCTCGATTCCGTCCGGGCTCATCCAGCAGCGGTTGGCAACTGCCGACGGGAGCAATTAAAACTCTTTCGTCACCAGCGATGAGAATGTATTTACACTTTCCACCACCATCGCCACCAACCATCGACCATCGACGTTTTTGACCACACACAAGAGTCATTCTTCGTGTTTTAGTCGAATAGCTTGGAAACATGTTAGGCGAAAGTTTCTAACGACCTCTAGAATTGCTTCACAACTAATTTCAGCCCCCCACCCTTTCTAGCAGGTACCGTTCCACCGGACTCGAGCCTTCCATAACTATCAAGCATTTCACCAAGCTCTCTAGTGACGCTCGACATTTGCTGGCTAAGGTAGTGAAACATACCACAAACCATTCACACTGTTGCATTTTCCCGGTCCTACGGCGTGTCAGCCTTGTGGTGTGCAAGTTCAAAGTTTTTAGACGGGGACTCAACCGACAGTGGCGTTATCTGTGAATAGGATCAGCTACGTGCAAGGATGGGAAAATCATGCCGCATATCTAAGCGAGGTGGGATAGAATAGTTTTCGGGCACTGGCAATGAAAGTTTTGTAAATAACGGTGCCAGTACTCGGAAAGTCATGATAACTATTGATTTTGAGATTTTTTTTTCCAAAACAAGTTTCCCTCGCATTGAACTTTGTGTTACGCTTATGAAAGGTTTTACCAGTTGAAATACACCAATTACCTTACATTGTAGATAAGGGGTGTTTCCCTTGCTATGACTGTTTCTGTCGTCACCGAAACATCCTCCCTACAAACGGTGTCTCATATATTTGGACTGCTACGGTTTGCAGTTGCGGTGGGAAATCCGGGTGGTCTACAAGTCGGTAGTCTTTACGATTATGGGCTTGCTAGCAGGCTCAGTTTTGAAGCTTTACAAGAAGCGGGGAGGTCGTTCGAGAACGAATGAACAAATGTACTGCAAGAGTGAAAGCGAGCTTAATTTTGAATTCTTGTTAAATTTTCCTTGCAAACAATGCGATCAGAGATGTGCCGGTTTCGTGGCACGTATAACCTGAAATTTGAGGTTATGCTTGTGGGTGTTCCAATAGGTACGTGTCAGATGGTAATTTATGAACGTTTTCATCATAATCATTGGATACATGCTTTGCCGTACTGGTTCGTGAGAAATATGTGAGCTTCATAGCAATTGGTGAATGGTGAAGCCTTGTAGATCCAAACAGAAAATAGTCACTCGGGAGCGAAAATTCAGACGATTGTTTGAATTGTGCCTACAATTCTATAGTTTACCGATGAGCAGGCCCGACGAGAGGGGGGGTCAGGGGGGGCTACTACCCTGGGGCCCGGGTCTGTTTTGGGGGCCCGCATTTTTAACTGAATTTAATTTATTTTAATTTAATTGTTGAAGTTTATTGTTTCTGTTGGCAAGACGGCGCCGGTGGTTGAGTGGTAAGCGTGACCGCCATTCATTTCAGTTGACCTGGGTTCAATTCCAGCCGAGGTCGTTGAGATTTTTCCTGAGGTGAAAAAATCTGTGGTCACGTCTTCCTTCGGAAGGAAGTAAAACCGTTGGTCTCCGGTCCATGAAATTGGTGGATCGATATCTAGTACAGGTAGTGGAATCACCTCTCTGGCGTCGGTAAAGAAGAAGTATATCCAACTTCTATACTCTACTAACAAAAAAAATAAAGGGTTGTGTACAGGACACGACCACGGTGACATTAAAAATGTAGCTTTTTTCAAAAGCGTGCAAATGAATTTTATCTATCACACATATCGACTCACGCTCTTGTTCACTCGCCTGTTTTCATATGTTACAATTTGCTATATACCCTCCCCATCAAAATATAATTTATTGAAGGTCATTTAACGGTAATCTATTAATTAATCAAGTATCTCACTAGGTGATTGGCATTATTTGGCTGATCCATCTAGTAAAAATAGGCTGGTCTGTCCAGAAAATATATTCAAAGGAAAAGCTCCATATTGAGAGCTGTGATGAGGAAGCCCACGCCCGCCAACGGAAATATACAGATTCTCCATGAAATATGAAATTTCATTTTCCATTTAAATTTTCAATAATGTACTAATGAACTTAAGTAAACAATCTTAAGGTTAAGTATTTCTTGATCGATTGGTGGTTGAACAAATGAAATTATTTGATAAATTACATTGTAATACAACGTTCGTACTACCAGTTAAAACGGGTTTTTATGCTATCTTGGTGACATTTTTCTTGTTGCTAATTATTAAAACGTGTTATAACTCTGTAGTGTAAACATTGTATTATTAAACCAATTCTGCAGCGTGTTATGTTATATAGGTGTTTTATGTGGTAATAGGACTGACATAATTATATCTTCAGTACAGCGGTTTGTTTCATAATTTAAAACAGATTTATTTTAAAATTTAAATTAGTATACCCAACCGTTCTATTTGTTGTATACTTTAAAACGCAATTAGAACTGTGTTTTAAATACATAGGGCAGGACACATACTCTGACTGCATAAACTGGGAAAACAATTTTAAGTCCAGTAACGCTTAAGACATGGCTTGAATTTGAATCGAAAAAGAACACCCGCTTAAACTGCTGCTGGGACGGTAAGTTCTGTTTTAAAATTTTCCGTTGTGTGCAGTACGAAACAAAAGTGTTTGAAATTAGAAAACAAAAAGTTCTGCTGGGAATGTGATTGTTTCCGATGCAATTACACTCAGATTTTTCACGCAGGGGATACAGGCCCCTGAACAGTGCAATAACTACAGAAGCACGTTGTCAGATGCCTTACTCATAAAAAACATAACCGAAATATGAAACATGAAAACCAATAGGCTCTTTACCCTACGCAGCTACAAAGCGCCGTAAACATGGATTAACAAGTTACAACGCACACGCGTGCATAAAAATAAATATATTTTTTTCAAGCGCAACACTCTTAAGCAGCACACACCGTATTGAATTAAATCCAAACCACCCCACCCACCCACTTTGCAAATCATTCTGTAACACCGTGCTGGTACCCGAAAAATCCGCACACGGCCACCGCTGCCGAAAATGCATAGCGTCTACCACTTATTGTAGTGCCCAGACGCTGCAGCCATGATCTTACCCGTTCGACATAAGAACAAAAACTGATTCAAACGCAGAGATGCCAGGTACTTTTTTCAAATGTCTGCGATAATAATTTTAAAAGTCTGGGAAGAACAAAAAATGTCAGGAAAGCTAGTGTAACCAAAAGCCTTTATATTCAAAAATCTGCAAATATCTGCAACCAAACTAAGAAATCTGCAAATATCTGCAACCAAACTAAAAAATCTGCAAATATCTGCGTCATCGAAAAAATCTGCAGCTTAAATTAAAAGTCTGCCAATTTGCAGACTTGTCTGCAAATCTGGCATCTCTGTTCAAACGGGTACGCGTCACCTCTATTTATAAACTAACAGTATATGGTTTAGTCACTTAGGTGCGAGTGTGTGCGAATGCCAACGTTGCCGAAAATCGATAGCGCTTATTGCATCGCCCGGAGACAATGTTGCTCGTATGGGATATTAGCAACAACTGATTTAAACGGACATGCGTTGCTTCTATTTATGACTTTTCGTGTGTGATTGAGCCACTAACCTACCCTCTAATGACGGCTGTGTCTGAGAAATCTGCATCACGAATGGTAATTTTCCCGTTTTTCGTGAACTTTTTAATTTTACCAATTTTTAAGAGTACTTTTATTGGGGATATATTAAATTATTACCAATATTTAAGTTAGGTGTTTCTGAATCGGTTGGTGTATGAATGATTAAAATCCATCTAGTAATATCGGAGTTATAAGCGTGCAAACCTTACATAGTTTCGTTACATTAGAGATAGTTTAGATTTTAGAATGACAGCTAGCCCCAGATAGTGGAGTAAGACATTTTTAATGTCAAAATCCTCCTTCCGTGATACTTGTGGAGTGCGCAGTAGTATATACGGCCTCTAGCAAAAGCACGTATCGGACTAACCATTCCTTCCCTTTCCTTCCGCGATCTACGTTCGGGCCTGGCCGGCGCCTGTATTGATCAGAAACACTTTAGGATTACCAGGAGTTGCAAATTGAAAGATGTTTCGCTAATCCCAAGCATAATTATCTACTGATTCCCTGTGCAACTTCAGTTAGTCCCGATCGATAACGGAGTGGCAGCCAGGGGTGGTCGCACAAGCTCAAGTTCAAGCTGAAGTTTATTGTTTCTGTTGGCAATGCAAATATACCACAATCAACTACGTTCCAGTCGTTCCAATGGTTTTCTGAAGTACGTGAACGTAACCCTATTAGATTCATTTAACAGTGCAATTGAACCATTCTTGTTTCATTTATCGCAAGTGTTTTTAAAAGTGTTCGTAAAAAAAGTTTGAATACGCACAGTACAGTATGAAGTTGTATACAATTTAACATATTCTTAGCTAACTGTTACTAATAAAAGTTGGATATTTTCGGAATGGGGTTGACGAGTAGATGACGAAAATCAATGTATGAAGCCATTTTGAAAACCAAGATGGCGAATTCCAGTTAAGATATCTGTATAACCTAAAATATTGACTTTTTCGAAATATAATCATATAATAGATATAGATTTAGTGATTTGTGATGCGGATGAAATGATTATAGAAAACTATTCTCAACCAGAAGACACTATCTTGGCCTCCAAAAGGGCATCGCTCCTTTACTCGTTAAACCCGCTTTAAAATACCCTCATAGTTTATACAGAAATTGTTCGAAATAGCTCCAAGCTACCATTTCTGTCATCTACTCGTCAAGCACGTTTCAAAAATTCCCAAATTGTTAGGGTTATCGGTAATATTGTTCAATGGGAAGTCTCCATCCTGGATTTCAAAAAGGTACCAAATATCCATTTTCATCATGTACTTGTCAAGCCCGTTTCGGAAATACCAATGTTGTTAGGGTGATCGATAATGTTGTTCAACCAATGAATTTTACTAAGAATGTAAAGCGAAGTTTTTTTACGATCTAAATCCCAAAAAACGAACACTTTTTTTACGAACTAATTCAATTTTCCAACCCTTGGTTTGGTTCGTAAATGGAGATTCCAGTGTACACAATTGATGAAGAAAAATATGTGAATTTAACTGAATACTTATTCTACCCATTAGTTTTCACCAAAAGTTGAAACTCTTTCTCTCACAACTCTCTATCTCAGTCTTTTTAACAGCAGACTTCCCAGTCATCGCATTCGTAATGTTTTTTCTCTGAATGTCAGCGCAAATGTAACAACTGATTCCAAAACCGATTTTACCATCTTCAAAAACCGATAAAGGAAATTCGTTCAGGTCATAGTGACAACTGCAACAGCTGCATCTAGTGCCTCAAAATCAACAGCATGTACCGGCAATAAGAAACAAGGCAGAATCAGTGGTGCGAAATTTCACATTTAGTTGCTTATTTCTGATTAATTTGCTGAAAACAATATTCAGTTTCAACGCTTCCCTCACTCATTCACTTTCAAACTGACTGAAGTTTTATGATGAATCGAATGCAGAGGAAATATAAATTCATTCACCAACCAAAGCATTCATTTGTTATTATGTGGACAGTTTGAAGGCAGAAGTTCTTTTACATTTTCGAGCATAACTGAACTGCGTAATCTATATCTGGTGCTCTTTTGCTTGATAATCCCTCTCAGAGCTAGCATTTTTTTATTTTTATTTATTAACAGATTAAGGCCGAAGTGGCCTGTGCCGTATACAAAAGTTTCCTCCATTCCACTCGGTCCATGGCCGCGCGTCGCCAGCCACGCAGTCTGCGAAGGGTCCGCAAATCGTCTTCCACCTGGTCGATCCATCGTGCTCGCTGCGCGTCACGTCTTCTTGTACCGGTCGGATTGCAATTGAGAACCGTTTTCACCGGGCTATTGTCCGACATTCTGGCTACGTGCCCGGCCCACCGTAGTCGTCCGATTTTCGCGGTATGACAGATGGGCGGCTCCCCCAACAGCTGATGCAACTCATGGTTCATTCGCCGTCTCCATGTGCCGTCTTCCATCTGCACTCCACCGTAGATGGTACGCAGCACTTTCCGTTCGAAGACACCAAGTGCGCGTTGGTCCTCCACGAGCATGGTCCAGGTCTCGTGCCCGTAGAGAACTACCGGTCTACTCAGCGTCTTGTAGATGGTCAACTTCGTACGACGGCGAATTCTGTTCGACCGAAGTGTCTTGCGGAGGCCAAAGTAAGCACGATTTCCTGCCACGATGCGTCTACGAATCTCTCTGCTGGTATCATTGTCGGCGGTCACCAGTGAGCCCAAGTACACGAACTCTTCAACCACCTCGATTTCGTCGCCACCGATGCAAACTCGAAGCGGGCGGTTCTCATTCTCTTCTCGTGCACCTCTTCCTATCATGTGCTTTGTCTTCGACGCATAGAAACAAGATTAAGTTTGCTCATGAAACCGAACATATGCGAACATGGATGCGTTGTACCGAAAAAGCGAAGGACGATGGAAACAAACCAAACATTCGATTCATCGCGGCGGGCATGAATTGAATTTTGTTTCTCTTTCAAGCTCACGCAGGGATGTCAATTTTTCTAAGGTCTGATTCTGGGCAGCATTAACGATGGTAGCATTAACGTGCGTCAAGGGAGCATGAACGATGGCGATATGGACTGCAGGGCAACGCCGCAAGAAAGGATTCCAATTACAATGGCAAGTCGGACGTAAGTCATTCTGATGGCCAGCCACAAATATTCCTTTATTAATTTTTATTTTTGCCATCTATTACATGTTTAAAATATGACTCTGTTAAGCTAACGCATTGAATCGTGTCAAATAAACAATTTACATAAAAAAATAGTTTAATTGATGCGGTTGCATCCGTATAATTTCTCTAATCGATATTCAAATAAGGAGTCATATATGATAGGGCCGGTCAGTAGTTCAAACCCCGGGGCCCGGCGCGGCTCTCGACGGCCCTGCCGATGAGTGCAAGTTAATACCTTTTTCGACTATTTCCTTTTCGCCAGAGAATTGTTCCCTCGGTGTGGATCACTTCCATACGGACACCCACACTGAATGGTGAGGTCATATATTCTCACACTTCACCCGTTGTCTGGCATTACCATGCACGTTGCTGAAAGATATAACGATTGCACCGCAAAACGATGCAACTGGTGTTGATTTGTGATGTGTTTTGTGATACATAACTATGATTAGGTTTGGCTTTTGGAGATTGTATAGTTTCATTTGTGTTATAAATAGAGCGCAAATCTCTAGGAGATGCAATCCAAAAAAGTTTCTAAAATTGATAATTGCTTTCTTGCGGTATTACGATATATAAGTAAATGTTTAATTTGTTAGAGATTGGTACAATACGAATCGATGGAGTTTAGAGAAAGAGAACGCTTATCATATTTAGTCTAAAGGGTACACGGAATCAAATTGCATCACTTTCCGTTGCAGTAACTTTTTCCATTAGGTATTTTCTATTAAAGTTTTGAGTGAAATTAGTCCATCATGAAGCAGGCATTCTGGAAGCTTCCTAAGGAAGGGAACAGAAGGAAATGGAAGAATAAAAGGTTTCTACACGAAAATTTGTTGGCCTAAATAGTTTGAAAAAGCTCATAAAAAACCGCATAACTTTGAAAATTCGCACAAAAAAAACCGCATAACTTTGAAAATCCGCATAAAAACCAGCATAGCTTGGAAAATCCGTAAAAAACCGCATAACTTTGATAATCCGAATAAAAAACCGAATAGCTTGGAAAATCCGCATAAAAAAGTCGCATAAAAACCGCATAAAATCGCATAAAAAAGACTTCAGTGTATGTGAATGGCCACAAGGTTATAAAATCGAATTTATTCACACGAGCACACGCAACAAACACGTCAACATACGAAAGCTGAAGCCATTCGCGATCATCTACGTACACCTACGCTCGCGATCGCACAAATTTGATAACACTTCGGTAATAATGTGAATTGCGATAAGTTTCTAAAATACTGTGAAATGGTTTTTGTCATTAAAAAAAATCAGCAAATTTCCACAAACTTTTAAACAAAAAGGACATTGCGGGAGAGATGCCGCATCGTGGCCATAAACTGCAAAATTGGTGAACAAAAATATTTTTTAGCTCTCGTTGATGTTGGAGCCTTCAGATGAGTTTCATGGAGTTTTTTTATTCAGTTCGTTTATTTAATAGGCCGAAATGCGTTAGCTTGGCGGTGGCAAGTTCTTTTTTTAACATTTTGAATATCTTAAAAACTACATTTTGGAGATCTTAAAAATTAGGAGGTTACAATGTTGAAGTATGTTTTTTACATAAAGAGGAAAAATTTTACAGCTATCTTATAACTAGAAATACAATTCAGTCTACAAGAGTGGGAACAATAGTGTTTTATAAGCAAATTTTCAACAATCTTAAAACTAGAAATACAGTTTGATACTCAAGAGGGGGAACATAAGTTTTTTCATGAAAAACTGTACAGCTATCTTAGAAATAAGAATACAATTTGATATACAAGAAGGGGAACAAATGTGTATGAGAAATTTTACAGCTATCCTAAAACTAGGAATACAGAATACAAATTTAATTTTTTTTCAACATCGGTGTAGCAGCAGTTGTGTCAGGGACAGGACATGATGACAGAGAAAGAAGAACAAACTTCCAGGCGAACGGGAGATCAGCGACATGACTTAGAGCCTCAGGCTACCATGATGTCAAGAACCGGGTTGATGGGTGAAGTTCATCGGACCCACGGGGAATCAGGTCACTTTACTGCTACAAGTTCTTTTTATGCAGGCGTGATAAGGACGACTGCGGACACATGGTCGGTGTTAAATCAGACCGGACTAAGTCGCAAAATCTTGAAAAATTAAATAATAATGGCACTCGATACAAAATTTCTTCTACTACATTAGACTTTCACCAGATTTGAAATATGTGACAATAAGCAAGAATTATGGTTAAAATTCCCCCTGAACCAAGGCGTCGTTGATAGCTTCGGAATAATGGAATGTAACCATCGTCCAAGTTTCCTATTGCTCCACGAGGTTTGCCAACTGTTGAGTGTCCTCTGACGACAGATGCTGAAAAATTCGTTGAAGAAAATTGGTCTTTCATTTATGTTTGCTAAAGAGTTGGCCTTTTCATTCCCCGGGATAAAGCAAAGAGAGGGGACCTAAACAAAGGTTATTTGGTATGATTTTTAGATAACGTATACAAGGACTCGAAGTATCTTCCTCAGAAAATACGGGAATTGTTTCTTGGGCTTCATCGCACGAAGAGTCTCGATAGAGCTGAGGTAGTGGGCAGAGTGTCGATGATCCAAAGGGTGTACTGAATTGCAGCTAACTCTGCGACGTAAACTGAAGCATTGAGCTTGAATGAAGCAGTGATAGTATTATTGAAGATACCAAGTCAGTGAACCCATCGAGATTTGATCCGTCAGTGTAGAACATTTTGTCACAGTCGACTTCTCGGAATTTATTATAAAATATATTGGGGATCACTTGCGGGCGTATATGGTCCGGGATTCCACGAATCTCTTCCTTCATGGATGTGTCGAAGAATACAGTAGAATCAGAAGTATCTAGAAAACGAACACGGTTGGGAGTATACGAAGAAGGATTAATGCTCTGTGTCATGTAGTCGAAGTACAAGGACAAAGATCGGGTTTGAGAATTAAGCTCGACTAGCCTGTCGAAGTTTTCAATCACCAACGGGTTCAAGATGTCGCATCGGATGAATAATCGATATGAGTTCCCAAAATCGATTTTTCAACGGTAGAACGCCCGCCAGCACTTCGAGGCTCATCGTATGGGTCGACTGCATGCAATCCAAGGCAATGCGCAAGCAGCGATACTGGATTCTCTCCAGTTTGATGAAGTGTATGTTCGCAGCGAAGCGGAAACAGAAACACCCGTACTCCATCATCGACAATATCGTTGTTGAGTACAACCTGATCAGGTCTCCTGGGTGGGCACCCCACCATGTTCCAGTTATTGTCCGGAGAAAATTGATCCTTTGTTGGCATTTCTGTTTCAGATACCTAATGTGACATCCCCAGGTACCTTTAGAGTCGAACCAGACCCCGAGATATTTAAATGTGAAGATCTGATTGATCGCTATACCCATTAATAGGAGCTGGAGTTGCGCCGACTCACGCTTCCTAGAAAAGACAACCAATTCAGTTTTCTCCGTGGAGAACTCGATACCCAACTGGAGAGCCCAATCAGACAAATTGTTCAATGTATCTTGCAATGGTCCTTACAAATCGGTAGATTTGGGCCCTGTAACAGAGACCACTCCATCGTCTGCAAGTTGCCTGAGAGTGCATTAATTGACAAGACAATCATCAAAAGTTGTAGAGTAGGGGACTTAAACATGAGCCCTGGGGAAGAGTCATGTAGCTAAATCGCGATGTTGTTAAATCGCCATGCGAAAAGTGCATGTGCTTTTCAGACAACAGGTTTAGCAAAAAGTTATTTTAAATAGGTGAAAAACCATGCTGGTGCAGCTTCTCCGACAGAATGTTGATAGAAACTGAGTCAAAATCCCCCTTGATATCCAAGAAGATTGATGCCATCTTCTCTTTGTTAGCATAGGCCATTTGGATTTCTGTAGAAAGCAACGCAAGACAATCGTTCGTCCCTTTGCCTTTGCGGAGGCCAAATTGCGTATCTGACAATAAGCCATTTGCTTCGATCCAATTGTCGAGGCGAAATAGGATCATTTTCTCGAACAACTTTCGGATACAGGAAAGCATTGCAATCGGTCGGTACGAGTTGTGGTCGGAGGCTGGTTTTCCCGGTTTTACGATGGCGATGACCTTCACTTGCCTCCATTCATAAGGAACAATGTTACCCTCAAGGAACTTGTTAAATAAACTCAGCAAACGCCTTTTCGCAGAATCAGGCAGATTCTTCAACAAGTTGAATTTGATTCTGTCTAATCCCGGGGCGTTATTGTTGCACGATAAGAGGGCAAGTGAGAACTCCACCATCGAAAACGGTGCTTCGTTCGCGGTATCGTGAGGAGATGCGGCGCGGTAAGTTTTCTGTACCGGGACAGAGTCCGGACAGATCTTCTTGGCGAAAGCGAATATTCAGCGGTTTGAATTCTCGTTGGTACTGTTTCGGTTACGTATACGTCGAGCCGTACCCCAAAGAGTGCTCATCACTGTTTCTCTCGTTAACCCGTCGACGAACCGGCGCCAATAACTGCGTTTCTTGGCTTTCATTAGACTCTTCATTCGCCTTTCTAACGACGCGCACTGTTGATAGCTAGCGGGTAGCCCGTCTTCCCGGAAGGCCTTATAGGCAGTGGACTTCTCCACGTACAGTTCTGAGCACTCTTTGGCCCTCCACAGTGTGGGAGACCGTCCTAGGGTATTCGTGCCGGGTACTGGTTTAGTCAGAGCTTTATTCGCGCTGTCGAGAATCAAGCCAACAAAAAATCTGTACTCTTCCTCCGGAGGAAGTTCTTGAGTGGATTCGATTTTAACGGATATCGCGGTCGCGTGACTCTTCCACTCGATGTTCCGTGTAAGGTCATACGAGACATTGATAGTTTCCGATGGTCTTGAACCGTTAGCAATTGAAATTACGATAGGCAAATGATCGCTACCGTAGGGATCAGGGATCACCTTCCACATGCAATCTAACTGTAGCGATGTCGAGCAAAGCAAAAGATCCAACGCGCTTGCGCGTGCTGTTAGTGAAGGAATCCGCGTCATTTCTCCCGTGTTTAAGATGGTCATGTTGAAATTGTCGCAAAGATCTTCGATTAATGTTGATCTATTATCACCATGAAGACAGCCCCATACCGAACCGTGTGAGTTTAAGTCTCCCAGAACTAGCCGCGGAGCCGGTAAGGATTCCGTGATATTACAAAGCGTTCGGTGCCCTACCGAGGCTCTAGGAGGAATGTAGATGGAAGCAATGAAAAGGTCTTTGCCTTTGATTAGAACTTGACAAGCGACAACTTCAATGCCTGGTGTCGAAGGGAGGTTAATTCGGTTGAAAGAATAGTACTTTTTAATCCCAAAAAGTACTCCTCCGTAAGGGTTTTTTCGATGCAGACGAATTATATTAAAGGCGTGGAAGTTGATATTTATATCGGAAGTTAACCAAGTTTCATATAATGCGAAAAAATCACATTTTAAACTGTTTAGTAAAAATTTGAAGGAATCGATTTTCGGGAGGATACTTATGCAATTCCACTGTAGGACGGTGATCGAATCAGTGACCTCGTTTGATGATTTAGCCATCGAAGGATACGATCGCTGCAAGGAGGGGCCATTTAGCAGTCAACTGCTTCAAAAATGTTTGACCTATTGGAAAAAAATGTATCAGAATGCTTTTAAGAGGATCGGTAACATTCAAAGCTGTGAAAATTAAGTCCACTTTGTCAGAAAAATTCATTAGTCCGTTACTGTACTGAGTGTCTGTTTGAAAAAAGTGTACACTTGGGGTTTTTGGTGTCCCTGGAAGTGGTGGACTCCTTGTTCGAATTAAAATTTCCAAATTCTGGAGCAACTTGCTTCGGTTTTAGAGCAACACTTCCGTTGAATTTATTAGATGTCGTTGGCGCACTCTCAGAGAAGGACAACTTGGGACCCTTACGAGGTAGTCTAGGGGAGGCAATATTTTTCCGCTTCCTGGACTCCCCCGGGTTAACGCTAGCCAAATCAGCCAAGGGATTTTCGGACAGGACAGATGCACTAGCACTTCTGCATAAGAGCGCCTCGAGCGTTCCTTAAGGGAGCGCTTAATTTTATCCCCGCGCTGCTTGTACGCAGGGCATGATTTAAGAGCATGCGAAGGGCCCCCGCAGGAAACACACTTTTCAGTTTCTTTGCCGCAAGAGTCATCCTCATGCTCTCCCTCGCATTTGCAGCATCGTTTCCACAATATGTGGCTATGTGGCCCAACTGCTTGCAATTACTGCAGCTCATGACCTGCGGTACAAACAGGCGAATCGGTAAGCGAACCTTGTCAAGGAGGATGAGATGACCTGGCGAATGTCACCCAAAGCGACCTTGATGAAGAGTAGGTTATCTTTCCTTCCTCGGTGTTTGCGGTATACAATTGTTTGCATTCCAAAATCTTAATCTGTTGAAGTGAGGGGTCCTTAAAGCAGCCAACCCCGTGCTCCAACAGTTCTTCGAATTTCAGGTCCGGTTCGGACACAACCCCATCGATTTCTACGGCCATAGCAGGTACGTACGCCTCACAGTAAGCAATCTCGTTTGCCTGGCCGAGAGCAATGCGAGCGTTAGGGGGATCAGGGACTTCCACACTGACATCAGATGGTATTTCGCCCTTTGCCATTTAAGCACGAGCGTTGTATAAACAGGAATGTATAGATGTATTTTTTATTAGATTACAGTAGAGAGGAGGAAGGGAAAGAAAAAAAAGCTCGCGAAGGGAATGAAAAAGCTAGCAAAACTTATCTGTAGTAACGTCGATTGTTCTAGTCCAGCGAGAACAATGTGCTGGATTTGCTACCGGCACCAGCAGAACGGTTGCAAACAACGCACAAAGGCTGACCTTCACTCACTGAATAAACACACCGAACACCACTGTGAAGCAAATCGGTCTGCTCCGTTGAAAGGCTCGGAAACAACTGTAAAAGTACAATTGAATTGTTTTTCAATAATCCAATAATTTTGTCTCTATTTGGATTATGTGTGTTATATATTTGAATTGATTTCTTTAAACTTTCACTAAGTATAAAATAACCAGTGTCCAAAATATGTCGCAAAAATAATAGTGCCAAATCATTTTAAACACATCTAGATTTTCTTTCGTAATACCAGTCTGTTTATCAAGTTACATTAATCAAATTGTAAAAAATCGAGTAGTGAGAGATCGAATGCAGATTATATTCGGATTTCCTTTTAAATCATTAGCAAGTCAATGGAAATTATAACAATTAAATGTTTTTTTTTGTTTCTCTATCCTAAGATGAAAAATAAAACTCGAACGTTCTGACAGAGGGATTTTTAACAATGCTATTGCTAAACATTCGCCAAGAAAATAAATCTAGTTGTGTATTTCTCAACTGGTAAAAATTCTAGTTTTAATCTAATTAGCACAACCGCGACGAACGCTAGTTATGGCCGCCTTTGAAACAGTATGCAGCGTGCTGAGTATTAAACGTGAGATTTTTGTAAATAAGTTTACCGGACTTTATAATTGCCTATATTTGATTCTCAAGGGGTTTTTTTGTGTGTGTATTATAGTAACGGAATATTTTTGATGCTAGATTTTGGTTGATTCAATGCAGCACACTGCTTAACAACTTTTAAGAAGAGTTTCAAAAAACAGCTATATCAATTAAAAAGAACATAGACATATTTTAACTTATGATGAAAAATAACGGAATAAGGCAAAATGTATTAATATTATAAATAAATATGGCAAATGGATTCTTTTCCTAGATTTTAGAGATTATATTTTATGGCAATCTTTTTTTTATGTGGCAAAAAAATTACAGTAACTATTTTGCTCGAACGCTCATGTTTATTTTGTCTTCCAACCTCCATTCATCGAGTTTAATTTTCATGCGGGCCCCAAAATCGACACAATCCCGGCTGAACCCATTTTCGATGGGTCTGTGTAATGAATCCTGCATTTCTGTTACTCTAATACTGCGAACCCGGAGAATGAAATTAATTGATATTAGTCGAAACAAAATTTCAGAACAAAATGTTAATTTAATCGAATCTGTAACGTATACTAACTATTGCAAACAAAGAAATGACCGAAAAATAGAATATTATATTATTATATGTTTCGTGTTACAAGAAATGGCCCATTTTGAATTAAACCAATGTATGTACGTATCAGTCCTTTACTTTTCCCGGTGCACCTGAATAATTTGAATTTTGCCACATTTAATTACCATTACAACCATACTGCATCCCGAATGCCATTTTCAATTAGTTCCACTACCCACTGTACCGAGATAGTACAGCAAATGTGTACAGTTCCTAACTCGATAACAACAACGGTTCAAGCTAGCAAACCCCGCATGTGTTTCGATTGAACATTGAAAGTTTATGCTCGTAGTGTTCGACAAAATTAGCCATTCAAAACAAACCGCACGCAACAGAATTTGCATAAATAAAGCATCGACGGTAAATGTATGTAAGCTCCACCTAATCGACCCCCAAATAAGGCGGCGTAAATCAACTTTGTATGTAGGCCTAATAGCGAAGCATTTGCAAAAAATAACGCCGGCTGTCGCCATTATCAAGGCCGTTCGATTCGCACCGGAACCATTAAACAACAATAGCTCCGTACTTGGGCGACCGAGTTCAGTGTGTGTACGGCATAAGAAATTTATTAGAAAATCAATTGACACAGATAAAAGTTCCCCGGGGTGGCAAAAGTCTTCGATTCACTGTTGCGTGTGGTATCACCACACAATCCAGCAGTGCAAGGAAACTTGAACCGGTGACTTGCGTTTACCGCCAGCTGTGGGGGTGGGTGGTGGCACTGTCAGAGGAGCTTTCAGAATCATAAAATATTGATGACATTTTCAACTGCGCGCCAACTTCGTCGCCCTGCCAGCGGCACCGAGAGCACAATAATTTCATTTACCTAAACTTTACACATAATAAAACTACGCTTTGTGACTTCGTAACCGATATCCGCTCCGACATCCTTGGGCTGCGATCCATGGTTCACAGTTTGCTGCAGGGCACTGGAACATTGCTTGAATCTGGTAGCTGGTGGTGTATGTATGTGGCAGAGTTGTGGCCAGCCCGGCAGAGGTGGGCGGAGTTCGATGGTGACAGGCATAAACTTCGATGCACACGCTGCTGCTGCTGTATGGAGTCATCGGACAGTCACTGTGCACCCAATCAAATCGTGTGGTGGAAGATAGGAACGCTGCTGTACATACACTGCAGAGTGGCATTGCTTGAAGGAAATCGGGACTATAAAACATTGTCCTTAATAACTTTTTTGCAGTTGTTGTTCCACTGCTTTCATTTGGCACACATTGCCACTGCAAGTGGCGTAGCTGAACAAGCCGGAAATGTTGCGTGGGATTGACTCTTGATCTGAATTTGATTTCGACTTAATTAAAACTCTGTACAGATCTTGGAAAAAATCTTTTCATTTTTTTCAGTTCATGAAAAACGATCACGATTTCGTGAATTTAACGTGATTAACGAAATCCGTCACCAAGTTCCTGCAATTATGAATAATATACGGATATATAATGGCGTTACATTCGAGTGTTTGGTTGTTCCCTGGACATGTTTAGATTTTGTTATGATTCTTGTTCATAAATTGGGGATGCACTAATTTGTTTAAATTACATCAACCAAAACTGTTGAACGATGTTCATTATTTCAGGAGCTTAGTCGCGATCTTCGAAATTTCTTATTGTGTTACCGTGATATTGTCCTTGTGAGTATACTATCGAATTTTTCTGGCAAAATAGCGTAATTTATGTTTTCTTGAGTTCAGGATGTTAGTCACTATTTTTGTAATTTCTATTCAAATCATCGTGATATTTCAGTCATGAGTAGAGTGATTCATGTTCATTGTGTTAGAATCTCAGCCGCGGTTTTGATACGCTAGTCATGAGCAGGCCCGATGAGAGGGGGGGGGGGGTCAGCCGGGGCAATTGCCCTGGGGCCCGGGTCGCGTTTGGGGGCCCGAATTTTTATCCGGAAAATGGGTGAAAACGTCTGGTATTCATAGAAGAGCAAGAAACATAAGAATTGTAATTTCTTTGTAATTATTCACCCTATTAAATTGTCATATGATGAAAGCGGAGAAAAATTTGAAAGACATTTTAATCTAACAACTTGAGAATTCGAAATTGTGGATACCAGAGCTTTATTTTATATTTAATTTTTTTCCTTTTTTTATTTCGACTATGTTAGTCACATTTTCTTTTTACATTTTAACGACATTCAATTAGCTAGAGATTACTGGGTAGGGAAATTTATGAAAATTAGAGCCATAGTACTCAAGTGAGAGCAAGGATGTGAAGTAAACAGATCGGAAAACTAGAAGTGGCAGGGTCATTAGAACAGGCTTAATATCGTACGGGCTTAATCTTTGTCTTCTGTTAATGAGGGTCGAGCTTAGGCAGTGTAACTACGAATCACCCGAGTTCACTAACATGTGTCCTGGTATCGATAGACGTGTCCATCTTTACCGTGACAACCGACGATATATTTAACATTTGTTGAAACAAACGTTCTTAGAGGAGTTGTCTACTTTATGTACTAGGTCAACAAAACCGAGTTTTTTGTTTGAATTGGCAGAATACTTTACAAAACGTTCAGAAGCCAATTCAATGTATTTTCGAAGAGAACAGCGCCAAACAGAAATGCAAGCACACGGACGTATCCGTCCTCTTCTGCGTTCGTTTCTTTACTGGTGGAACCGGTTGTTGGATTGCAGACACTGGGAGTATTTTATTGAGTGAATATTTGTTTCTGTAAGATCCACAAATCTTGGTTTTGAAGCTTTTTGTGGTTTGGCATAAGATAACGATGTGCTGTTAGCGGTTATAGTAGGCGGACTTTTCTTAGCTACTTCTGTACAATGTTTTAGGTGGTGCAGTGTTTTTTGGAGAATTTGCGCATAGGAATCTGCCCTGGGTGCATAACCGGTGTTGTCTGATGAGATGTTCCATGTTCGGTTAATATGCATAAAATGGTTTTGTAAAAAGGAATTAGTTTGTTCACAACATTCTCACCACAGGAAAAGGATTAGAATTACCCTGGAAAATGTTCCTCAATGTTATTAAATCCATTTCTCCGTACCTTGATATAAACTTTTTTTTATCGCCATGTCAGGAGTGGGCAGAGATAAATCGTGTAAGCGCACCTGTTTAGAGCCGTTGTCTATATATACGGGGATGCTTTAGTTAACGTTGCCGCATTCGTTGGCGTGTTGTATGTTGTTTCGCGTAACGAATGACTGTGATTAATGTTTTATATGGTGCAATTGTAGGATATTAGCTCCTGCCACATTGAGCACCTTTTTCACTTTTAGTAATTGTTTCACTTCTCGAATAGCTGGTCTCAAAGAACATTTCCAAAAAAACAATAGCAACACAATTTATCCACAGTGGGGCTAGTTTTTGCCGGGGATCTATGGCGGAACGATTTTAGCTTGGACTCCGGGAGGGATGAGAAGGTAGACTGACCTTAATTAACCGGTAATTGAAATAAATTTTTATTTGTATATTTGTATTTTTATAGCACGTTAAAATAATTTTTCGCCAAAAATGCTTTGTGTTAAGATGGAACACTAATTTTGGGCGTCGCTAGAGATGTTTGTGATATCCATAAGAAGCCAATTGCTATGTGCCAAATAAGGAAATCAAATCAGTTCAATTCAGTCACCAGTACTAGCAGTCGTTTGCCCGCTGTACTCGCAGTTGTTTTATTTGCGTTTAATTCCTTATTACTGCGTTCTGTGTCATTTTTTGTCTATTACTGCATATTCCACCAGCGTATTAAAACCGACTTCTACATTAAAACGTCACATTCCTTTCCAAAAAAACCTTCATAAAAGCTATGATTAGAAAATTTTCTCGGTTGTTCTATATTTTTAATCCTACAACGGTTTTGTGGGGTACATTTGTACCCCAGAGCTATTTGCAATCCCTGTTATTCCGTTACGGTTTATTTTAACTGCAAGCAAACTTTATCATAAATCAATTTGATTATTAAACTTCCATTAAAGCTGGTGCAACCTATTTGTTTCACTTAAATAACCTAACAGTGCCTGCTTAAAATTTGTCTGGGGTACAAATGTACCCCATAAAACCGTTTACGTTAGTGTTTTATCATGTGTATATAATTCGGAAAATTTATTATATCTTTTTTATAAGCAAAATATCGATACATAGTAACTTGCGTGAAATTGTATAGGCTTCAACACTGCTGAACAATTAAATCTGTTATTTGATTTAATAATACTACTATAGCAAAGTAACTAGAAAATGCGCTTGGATCGTAATCGTATTTTTTGGTTTTGATGTCAAAATATGATTTGTATATAATATGTACTACGCATCACTCAATTCCTCATCTTCTGTAGCCCAAGTTCTGGAACGTACAATGCACTGGTCTGTTCCTTCATCGCCTATTTTAACTTCGTTACTGTATATTGCTGTATATTTACTATTTGTATTGTATTTGTATTTGGTGTTCAAACAAGCATCGGAATAAATGCACTTTTTGGTCGGTTTTTGAATTATTTACTATTTGTTCAAAAGGCAATTTAATAATATTTACAACGCCGTATAGATAATAAAAATCGGTTAGAAGCTTCCGAAGTTATAGCAATATTCAGGTTAAAAAGGGATGTTGACGTATTTTTAGGACAAATTGTATAAAAATGAAAATGTGCATAAAAAATTTGCAAAGCACGATTATTTTTGAAAAGGCTGCTTTGATTGGCTTATTTTTGAATAAAACTATCTAATTTAATTATAAATTCAATAAAAACTAGGCATATTAGAGCGGTTTTAATTCTGGGGTACGAATGTACCCCACAAAACCGTTTACGTATAGAAAAAGATACGAAACCGTTGTAGGGTTAAACGAGAATTACGAGCTGAATTTGCTACCTTATTCTTGCTAACAACAAAAGCTAAAAACTGCTCCACCGCTACCAACAGATAAATCTACCCGTGTATCATTTTGTCTAAACCACAGAAGCAAAATATCGTAGGGGAGCCCGGGGCTAGTTGGCGGTTGAGGTAAGTTGGCGGAATCCCTTTTTCTCTGTTTCAATTAGACATATAGCGCTGGCTCTTCTTGTGTACCTCAAGTTAGGTAAAACCCGTTATCCAATGTGTTTTTGTTGCAAAACGATTTGTTTGGTGGAAGTTGTGGGTGATATTGTGTTTTCGAGTATACCACGTAAATGTTCTAAATTTTAAATGCTTTGCGTTATTCAGAGTGATTTTAAATCTATTTCCCGAATGATTATATTTTTCGATAGCGCGTGAAAAGA
Organism: Topomyia yanbarensis; assembly: GCF_030247195.1. Lineage (NCBI taxonomy): Eukaryota > Metazoa > Arthropoda > Insecta > Diptera > Culicidae > Topomyia > Topomyia yanbarensis. Next base: position 94,225,845 of record NC_080671.1, read on the forward strand.
GCATCCGTATAGATATTACATCTATCCACAAACAAAAGTAATTTTTTAAATAATTTTTAATAAAATATGCGGTTGAGGCAAGTTGGCGGTGCTGCACGTGGGATAAGTTGGCGGTACTATTTACAGTGCAATAAAATCATGAAATATTTTTATTTCTGGAATTCACTCCAAAGTAAGAAAATCTTTTTCTTGTGTATCTCGCCAATGTAGGAGACATTTATTCCGGCCAATTGCATAAAAAAATTCGAAAATTTTCTTTTGTATAGGGAGTACGCGTCAAAGTCAAAATTGCGGGGTATTGAAACTGAAATATAATAGCAAATGTCGGTTAATATACAGTTTTCTCGAAAAGACATTCAGCACGTTCCAAAAGGACCCTTGAAGTAATTGAATCTCCATTTGATTGCTTAGTTTTTGGCGTATACCCACATACCGCCAACTTACCCCGGGGCCGGGGTAAGTTAGCGGGTTTTCCGCGTCACATATATTTGTCTCTAAAAATGGAGACAATGCATCAAACACTTAAAAAAAATCGGCGATAAAAATTGAAACCAAAAAACCCCGCCAACAAGCCCCAGTCTCTCCTACTTCAACCTACTGTGTCGAACGTGAATAAAAATGAATGACGATCAAAGCGGAAAATGGCCGTACTGTGGTCAAACTGTATTCCTGTTTACTTTTCGAGGTGTCCCTTAAAATCACCTGTTGGAGAAGTTAAAAATATCAAATTTGCAAATGGAGGTAAAGATGATCAATGTCTATACCTTACAATTTCATAGTTGGACATAGTGTACTGATTATTTTTCAGACTAATAATCAAGTAGAAGCGTTTATTGCGCAAAATTAAATATATCATTGAATGTGGCAACATGAAGTCAGTACCTCTGTATATATAAAGGCGATGACACAAACGTGGTGCGAATACACGGATTATCTCCATATACCTCTAATAAGGTTGTTAACCATTGTGTACATTTTTAACAGGGCAAAAGAGTACCCAGGAACCCGCTAATTGAAAAACTCGTAACCATAGCAATTTTAGCAACAGCAACATAGTTTGATATATGAATGAATATATACAAGTCCTCTAATCAAGATTCAAATAAGTAAGTTGAGAAGGGCCCGTCAGTAACACTAGCCTTGGGGCCCGCCGCCGCTCTCGACGGCCCTGGTCATGAGTAATGTGATTCCAGTTCATGATTTCGATATTTTAGTCACGATTTTCGTAATTTATTTTCACGTTACCGTAATGTTTTTGTTGCGAATCGCGTGATTTATGTTCATGATTTCAGGATCTTAGTAACGGATTTTTTACTCGGAATAACGTGACAATATGAACTGGATCATAAAAGTGTGACTGATTCGTGATATCTTGTTCTATGAACTATATCAATAAATACGATTTGGCCCTTTATAACGAATAAAGATGTTCGAGGTCCTAATATTCTTTTATACATATCCTCTGCTCGTACCTAATAATGGTCGCTAGCCGCTGGAGTTTTTTGACATTTAATGAAAAAGTGCATGAGACAAAAATTATTCCATGAATAATATTCTACATTTTGTGGAATAGTTCGCGTGAAAATTTTAGTACCATGTGTAGAGTTGCATGAAATTCAAAATAATTTCCGAAATCTTCTAAATATTACGCGTGTCTGTAAAAGATTGTGAATCATGTACTAAGAATCATGAACCAGTTCACGAATTCATTAATAATATTTTAAGATTTGTGATTTATTTCACGACCACTAATGGTGAATCGTGACTGTTATTCTAGGAATTATGGCCCAGTTCACGAATACATGAATAATGTTTTATAACGTATGGTTTTTTAATGTTCAGATTGTCCTCGTCAGTAACTAATACCAACTTAATGCTAGGCAACCATAACCTCTGTGCTTTTTATTGAGACATCTCATGGTACCTGCCATTTTACTGTCTAACTAGGGCCAATTTGGTGCTGGTTTGGACTTATCTAACTAGTATTAAGTTGGTGTTAGTTACTGACCATGAGAATCCGAAATACTAAAAACCATCCCATGGCCTTGTGTCATTATGCCCAAAATTTGGCCTTATCCAAAAAATGTTCACGTTTGGAATTTTGCAGAATATTTTATAATTTTGCGAACTATTTCGCGAACATACATGGTCAGTCGTGACTATTGTACTAGGAATCTTGAATCAATTCACGAATCCATGAATAACGTTTCATGATTTTGTGAATTATGTCACGAGAACGAATGGTCAGTCGTGAATATCGTAGTACGAGTCATAAATGATATAATATATTGATTTTGTGAACGGTTTAATATCCGTGCTCGTGAAGGATGTGAAATCGTGACCAAAATATTAAGAATCATGAATCAGATTACGACATTTGAAAGGGTTCATGAATAAAGTTCCGAGTTTCGTGAAGTAGTTCACGAGAAAGTATCCAGACTATTTTGATTTTGTGAACTAATTCACAACTACGAAAACTAGATCATGACCAAGATGTAATAAATCATGAATCAGTTCACGCCGTATAGTCGGACTCTGAATAATGTCCCTAAATCTATGAATATAATATCGAGTCAAACTTTGGTTTTATGAATAATATTCATAGAGTTGTGAACTCCCTCCCTGGGTTGAGGAGTTTGCAAACATCATCAAGCATATTGCGTGCATCAGTGCTAAAGAACCTCTAACAGACAATTGATTTAAGATGGTTATTGCATTTAGTCTCGATAGTGGTGCATCGAGGAGACCGAGAGGGTTGCTGGGCCTTTTTTATATTTTGTCTTCTTTCGTACTCTGCACCAGCCCTAACTAACGCTCAACCACTAGCTTGTGCGTGCTGGTGTGGCAGCCTGGCGGCTTGATGTGGATTGATTGTTGCTGGGGGCCGTGTTTCCAGACATTGTTCCACAGTTTAATGGCGTTGTTGGTGGACAGGGCTCACAGTGGGGGTTATTGTGTGTCCATTTATCGGTCGGCTACGTCATGGTGCACGGGCTAATTAAATTAATTAAACAAATGTATGTACAATTGTTATGTGCTAGTCGTATGTTTATCTGTGTATGTGTTCGCCTCAACATTTGTCACAGCTGGATCAGGGAATGGATGCAGAACTGGTTTATATGATAGAATAGTGAGTAATCCTTCCTGTGTTCAAATTGTGCATTCGATTCTATTCATTGAGGAAGATCGGATTGGATAAATTAGGGTACAATTAATTTACCGACGCATGTGAATTACGGGTCCGCTCAGTATAGATAAAAGCTTCTGTAATTTTTCCGAAATGTGAATGAGAGTGAGTGGTTGGTTGGAGTTCCTTCGAATAAACTGTCTGATGTGTGATTGAGCACCCACCGGATTCAGCCGTGGTTGGAGCCGAGTTACTTTTGGCGGGTGGTCGCGACGCAGGCTTCGCCTCACTTTTGAGATAACCCTTTCTGAGACCTTTAACCGCAGAATAAGCTATAGTGGAGGGGAAACCATCTGTCTCTGGGTTTTGAAAGTCATTCGGCAAGACCCGGGGTTTGGTGGTAGAGGATCGAGGTCTGAGATTTTCAAAAGAAATTGAAGCCGTATACAAAAAGGCTTCGGGGGAACTTGCGTAATTTTGTGAACGATTGCGTAATTCCGGTCACGAAGATTTTACTCATGCTTTAAACTGAGGACTCCAAAGATCTGATCTTTCACTTTGTTCTAAATTGTGGAAAAGGCAGGAGTGTTTTTTTTCGCGCCTCGGTGTTATTTTATAGGTAAAATTAAATCGTGAGATTCTCTACATCAGTTTTGCCATAAATTAGTTTTCCGATCCCAGTTCTAACTCGTACAAGTTAAGTGGCTTCCTGCATATCGAAGCAATAGTCTAGAGAATCGGTACTCTCGAATTAAGGTAACGTGCAAATAGTGGACAGTGCAGTACGTGCTCTAATACCAACTTGTCGTTGGATGCGTGTTCTTTCGTGCATGTTCGATGCTGCAGGATCCCGTCACACCGATCATCATCCGTCATCAACCGCTTCTGACCCCGCCATCTAGCTACAAAGTTCCCGTTGAACCATCCGGAAGAGCGACGACCGTCAAACATACGTCCAGTTGCTAGGTACCGACAATCCATCCACGTGGGAAAACGTAATGCAGTGACCTTTATCAGGTCAGACATTGCCAGCAAACGACCGGGCAATTCGTTTGTGGCAACCGTATCAGCATCTCCAGCGGACTGGATCCTCGAGCGACCAACGTAAAATCATGGTAGTGTGAGCACCAATTTTCATTTTAACATGCGCATGATCAATTTTGTTTAAACCCACAATTGCTAGTTCAGTGAGTTGAGTTTTTGAGCTTATCAAGAAAGGACGGTTCCTTTCTTGACAAGCTCAAAAAGCCCGGGTTCGAAACCCGATTTTCAGTTTTTTAGATTTTTGACATGCTTTGGGAAGGAAGAGAGACAGGATAGGCGGTGATCATGTTGGTTAGCGCGCTGCTCGGAAATTAGCTAGCAAGTTGGAACGCCTGGGTTCGAGACCCAAAATGTGAAATAAATAAGCGAAGTATGAGTTGTTGAAGTGATTAAACATTTTTTGCAGTAAACTATTTTTGGTATTTTCTGGTATAGGTAGTTTCACGATTTTCAGTCGTTTCCGTTTGTAGTTTTTCCTTCGATTCCACCCTTCCTAAATCGGTCACGATTGGAGCCCTTGTGTTTGAGAAGATCTTTGCCCGTGATGAGCAAAAGCGTTAGAGCTAATTAATTATACCGGTCTAAGGCCTTTTTTGTATACTGACTTTGATTCCTGGCAAATGTTTTCAAACTGGTAATCAAGGTACTTTAGTCCAGTTGGACCATTCTGGAGCCAGAACTCAGAAACAGATAGTACCCGCCCGTATGAGGGTTCTCAATAGCTGGGCAAACCGAACAAGGCGAATTGTCTCCTTCGGGAGTGGCGCAGAAGCCATCCGCTAAATATTGATTTAAGCTCTGGTTTCAACTGTCTCGGGTTACAATTCTATTCTTCTATTTTATTAGTCTGTTTTTATTGTACTTATATTAGTTTTCTTTTTCACTACTCATGTATACCAAAAATAGTATCGGTCAATTTATACACTTCTAAATAATCTCTTTGCATCTTTTTTTCTTTATTTGCCATGTTAGTATTCCTTTTATTACTATATCCTAAATTAGAGATTATTAGTTACACTCACTAACACAATTAATTGCATATTCTCTCATGTACGTACAAATATATAAACGCTCGTGGGCTTCGCGATAACACAAACTTGGTCTCAAACTCGAACATGCAATTGCAATCACCCCGGTATTTATATGAACGTTGGAGCATCTATAAACTAAGAAACGCGGTCTCAAACATTAACCCACCGCTCGCGCTATCACGAATCGGTCACGTCCGAAAGTCTCTACCCTCGGTCCTAGCAGTCTGGACTCATGGCTTCAGCAGGACCAATTAAAAAAATTATGCTCATATTCATTATATAGCACGTTCCATTGTGACATCATCGGGAACTCTAGTGATATGGGAAAACTTTTCTGGCGTACAGATGCTAGACATACACTAAAAATTAAGCATCAGATTCACGGTCCGCAAGCGACAGACACGTTAACATACGATCGCTCGAGCCCTTCGAGATCATCCACGCACACCTACGCCCGTGAATTTGCAAACATGAAAACACCCTGGTGACTAAGTGGACTTATAAATTCACAAATGCGGACCCAAGAGTGAACCTACAAACATCATGAATCGGTTACGTCCGGAAGTCCTATCCTAGTAGCATAGGTCCAATGTCTTTAGGTGGACTAAATAATAAATGACGCTCATATCCACTAAACAACACGTTCCATGGCGACAAAAATCAAATTTCTACACGCGACAAACACGTTAACATATAAATGCATGAGCCCTTCGCGATCATACACGCAACTTACACCCACGCAACTCTCGAAGACATAATTACAGCCCACTGATAAGGTGACCGTCCCAGCTAGCGCGATAATGAACCGGTCACTTCCAAAAATCTCTATCCTCGGTACCAGAAGTCCAGGTCCATGCCGTCAATTGGACCAATTAAAAAAAACTCTCATATCCACTGGACAACACGTTTCATGGCGACATGAGCGGGAACTCAAGTGATATGGGGTAACACACTCTCTGTCAGAATCTGAATTGTACACCGAAAACAAAATATAGGAATGGTGGTTTGCGTGACCATCCAAGCACGAATATGTAAATGGAAACACGGTTACAAAATCAAATTTATACACGTGAAGTCACAGGCACGGAAGCACACGTGACAAACACGTTAACATACGAACGCTTAAGTCCTTCACGATTAACTACGCAATCTATGGCCGCGATCGCGTAAACTTGATAACGCCCCGGTAATAAGGTGAATGTTTTAGTACTTAAGTAGTTTCAAACGTGGTCTCAAACGCAAACCTATCAACGTCCGTGCTTGCGGGATCATAAATCGGTCACGTCCGGAAATCTTTACCCTCCGTCTTAGCCACTTAGGTCCATATAGTCAGTTGGACCAATCAAAAAATAACTCTCATATCCACTAGACAACACGTTCCATGGCGACATGATCGAGAAGTCGAGTAATATGGAAAAACTCACTTTTTTCAAGCATCTGAGCCGTACACCCAAAATTAAGCATCAGATTCACGATCTGCACGTAATAATCCAAGACCACACGTAAGTTTACGAAAGGCACACGATCATAAAATAGAATTTCTACACGCGAAGTAACATACACGCTAGCACACGCGACATACAAACGCACACGCGATCGAACACGTTAACGTATAAACGCTCGAGCTCTTCGCGATGATACACGCGATCCCGAATTCTCTACGCCCGAACATATCTGAACCGTACAATGAATATCACAATCAGAATCATGGCCCGCTACAATTAGCCTTAAGCAGTGTTTTAGTGGGTGACATTTCCCGTCTCGTCTGCAATTGTAGTGAATGATTCTGACGGGGAGTCCTGCCGAGACCCTAGCTCTTCAACTCCAGTAAGACAACTCTCGAAAAAAGAGTTGTGTACTAGTTCACCTACAAAAAATCGATTATGTAATGACATGGCGGAAACCGGAAACTGGAGGTCACAAAACAAAAGCAATATCTCCACTAATTAAAGCGTTATGTAGGAGTTACTGAAGGGAAATTGAACAAAAATATAAAACACATGATTTGTGTTTATAGTCCGGTATTAGTAACGGTTCTGGATTTGTAACCCAGAATTCATGGCGCTTTATTCACGATTTTGGGAATATATTTTTTCGTGTAGAAAGGTTTTAAATTGATGTAAATGCGAGTTTCATTGGCCAGTAATTCACTATGTCAATGGCAGGTATAAGGTAGACGCGAATGGTTTTTAAACGTACTGGAGTGATTCCATCATTTATATACAGTGATGTACCGCTGGGAAAAATTCCATCTTCCCGGGGTTTTTATTTTTGGGTTTTAACCGGGTTTTTTTTCCCAAATCTTTTTAACCCGCACGAAATATGGGTTTTTTTTCATTTTATCGAATGTATGATGTTCATTTAATGTTTTTATTGAATCTTACATTTACATTTGAGAGACCGAAAATAAAAGGATAAAACAGACTTTGTAGAACCCACTCCAGATATCTTAGCATGTAAAAATTGAATATAAACATCAAGCGTAAAAATCGGACAGAGATCCTTGAGCAAGAGAATCGCTTAGAATATTCTCACCCGAAAAAGTCGGCAAGGATGAACCTCCAGTATAATTCGCTCACAGGAAATTCCGTACAACGTTACATTGAAGATTAAAATTCGGATAAAGAAAAGTCCTTTGTAATAACCCGATATACTTTTTACGGTTTTTATGCTGTAGGACTTAATCGAAAAGCTCCTGTCCGATTTTGAGACTTGAAGTTTAAATCCAATTTTCATATGCTAATATATTTATAACGGGTTTTACGAAGCATTTTCTGTTCCTGCGACTTTAATTTCGGTCCATTCCTTATTCCAACTTGATTCATATAATACTGGGAACAATAGTCATTGTTAATCTGACTAGTAAAAATTAGTATAATCGTGTGATGCCCAAACTACTTTTATTCTGCTTGTTATTCATTTTAGGGGTTGCGATACTTTTAGCGAAATGAGGTAAGTATTCACACAAAATACCTATTTAGTGCGGTGAAAAGTAAAAGTGAGAAAGCGAGTGGCCTTGACATTCGTCATTAGTATGAACCGTAAGCAGAACTCTCACAAATCGCAAACCGAATTCTTTCGGCATCAACTACATCACCAACAGTAGAAAAAATGTTTAGTACATTTAGGAGTAAGAAACGCAATCGACTTAGCTCAAAACGTGTTGAAAAGTTTTATCACTTATTCAACCACAATATTTGTAAAGAAATGTTGGATCACCGCGCGCTATAACAATGATTCAATCGAGGAAAACCATTCAGAATTTTCATATACATGCAAAACTTTATGACAATAATGCTCATAACTAAAATAAAAATGTTTGGATAACAATACATTAATGTTCAATTACTAAAATATCAAAAAATTACAAAAACCCAATCTTCCCGCGAAAAAACCGTTTTAACCGGGAAAAAGCCTTGGGTTCTTTCCCCAAATTTATAGAAACCCGATTTGGTACATCACTGTTTATATATGAGTTTGGAGTTAAGATCTTGTTAATTAAATTCGAAACCTTCGGGAATAGAGGTTGATTCTCTATATAATCAGCACTGTAGAAAGGGTCAAAAGGCGTGGGGTGTTTAACGAAATATTAAGCGACGATTAACCGCTTGTATTTGTGAGTACCATTCTATCATGTTTCGGTTCACTACCTTTATCGTCCTTAGGCAAAACTACCTTTTCAGCCAAATATAATTTGACCTAACGACATTCGACCAAATTACCCTATTGGCGAAAAGGTTTTGAGACCAACCAAATTGACCTAGAACCGCAACATCAACATCATGCTAACTTCCCGCTGTTGTTTCATCTGTTCACTTTACGATGTGAAAATGCATTGTTGACCAGTGCGCAGCATGTTTACACCAATTTCTGGCCATCAAACTGTTTTTGAACTGTTTCTCGCCACAACCGAAAACGAGAGAAACGCCATTCCAGGAAATTATTTTCTACACATAAGATTATCTTTATAACCCTCCCCGCTCGTAATAAAAAGCAATCTAATATGCATAATACCATAAAAATTCTCCCTTTCCGCCCACACTGCTGCTTCGTCGCTCCTACCGAAATAGTAATAATTTGCCGATTTCATCCGGACAGTCACAGAACCAAAGCACCAAACTTTCGCCATCGATTCAAAGTTGGTATAGTCCCACAGCACTCCTGAAACCAGTGAGTGGAAATATCACAGCGTCCCCCCCCCCCCTTTCTCTATCGGTGTGTCGTTTGAAGTGGTCACACGGTTGCTGCCTGGCAGCAGTCAGTGCGGAGAAAAGCTTCCACTTGAACCAACTAACATTCGAGCACAAAGTGTCTCTCGGACGTGGAAAGTTCACCTTCCTTTCCTCGAAGCGGGTTCCACCACAGAGCTGCTCTCGGTGCTTTCGCGCGTGAATGTAATGTAACTATAGTAAAATTAAACGACCCTTCGGGGCAATAAAATTTCGCTTCCATAAAATCAAAACACCGAGAATTTTAATTTTCGACTTATATGCGGAAAACATGTGCAAAGCTTGTAGTTGTGTCGTAATCATCAAGTCGTGTTCCGGTGAACGACACACACGAAAGTCCGCTCAGAAGATTTGACGATAGCTGGTAGTTGCACGGAATCTAAACTAGCTTTCTGATTAGGGACATAGGAAAATTGTGGTTGGCTATAGCGTCGGGGCAATTCACTATTTGAACACACGAAGCTCGAAATTAAATTGCTTGACTATATTTAGAAATGTTTGATAAGGACTCGGGTGGAAACAGTTGTGTATTTGCATGCCATGAAAATTTCAGAATCGTTTTAGGCTTTGTATACAAGTTTTTTTTTGCTTCTTTACTCATACTTTATATAATTGATTTCTTCGTCTACGTTTTGTGTATCTGCTATTTATTTTAAGTAGATTTGTTTTCCATTGCTTTCATTGTGCATAATTAAGAAAGAACCCGAAGACCGATAAAAAATCAATAATGCTTTATCCCCGCTATGGTCTTATCGACAAACCTGAACTTTTGTATTTTCGGGGCGTCCGTCCTGATCTGTCATTTTAATCGTGCAAACAAATTATGGGACACATATCGTGTCTAGCTGAAGACCAAGACAGTATGTCAGCTATTGATGTGATGAAATTGAAATCAAAAAGTGTAAAAGTCGGTTGTCACGGTAAAGATAGACACGTCTACCTTTATCAGGACACATGTTAGTGAACTCGGGTGATTCGTAGTTATTCTGCCCAAACTCGACCTTCATTAATAGAAGACAAAGATTAAGCCCGTACGATATTAAGCCTGTTCTAATGACCCTGCCACTTCTAGTTTTCCGATCTGTTTACTTCACATCCTTGCTCTCACTTGAGTACTATGGCTCTAAGTTTCATAACTTTCCCTACCCAGTAATCTCTAGCTAATTGAATGTCGTTAAAATGTAAAAAAGAAAATGTGACTAACATAGTCGAAATAAAAAAAGGAAAAAAAGAAAACATTGATATCTTTTTGACATAATTTAACAACTTTTATTGTTCGTAACTTGAACATGTTGGGGCTTATAGGTACATAAATCGCCCATGATGGTCCACAGAGGCAGAGGATGGGGTCAAAACAAATGTGTTTTGTCTACGTGGTATTGAAGACATTCAGATTGCTCTGTTTTCGGCGCCACTCTCCAATTTTCTTATACCTATGCCGCAAGCATATCTTTCACTTTTGCACAGGATTCAGTACGGTGTCAGTCTTAAAGCCGGTGACTTCTTCCAAGACTTTTTTATGCATCCGGCCTACATGTCCAGCCCACTATAGTCTGCCGTATTTTATCAGCTCCAATGGCTACATATTCGTATGGGTGGCTCGATCTAAAGCTGACCACTAAAGCGGCAAAGATAATTAAAGTACAACAATATAACAAGTTGTAGAACTGTTGAATAAAAGATGATAAAACGATGACTATTCCTCGTAATTGTCCGTGTTGTGCAAGCGTTCAAATGCCACCACCGACTAACGCCATTATGACATGTAGCTAGTGTTCCATCTAGTGTACCCCATTCATTTCCATATCGGGACCAACATCGTTTAAACAGCCTCATTTTGTACCGGCTAGTATGTATTTTGTCTAGTTAAGTCTGACATACTAATTTGAGCGATGTTCTTCTCCTTGATGAACTCGTTTTAACTTCTTGTTAAGCTCCGCCGTGTTGGTCCTTTCAAACTTTCAGTCCTTCTTGGGGTATGCTACACCTGAATTTTTGGGCGCCGTCCTAGCGACTGAATTCTGAACTAGTATGCTGCAACCATATAAAGCGGTAGGCGCCACACAGCAACTTTTCCAAATCTACCATATCTCTATAATGAAAGATAATAATTTGATTTCACTTTTTTTTAATTTTTCGACCACAATGTACCGCTTTCTCTTGATCTCACTCAACAATATACATTCGTGCAAGATACATGTATGGAAAATGGAAAATAGCCTTACACAGCAAGTATATGAGCGGCACTCACTTTCAGGAACTGTCTGGGCCGAAACGTCAACGAACAAAGCAAACCAACTACAACAGTATTATATCGAGTTCACCGATATGAGAGCTACAACATAACATTTACTGATGGCAAAGCGGCTGACTACATTTTCTCGAAACCTCGGAAAACAAACGAGAAAACTCGAATTTCCATAAGACATTGGGTTAACCCCTTGTGGACGCCAGCTAGTACTAGGGTTACCTTCATAGTCAACTTTGACTGCTAATAGTAAATATGAGGAAGGCAAAAATCTAAAAATTATTTTTAAAATTTCCTAATTGACAGTCCACGTGGATTACTTGGAACTATTAAAAAATGCAAAACCTGTTTTAATCCAGCTAGTGGTGCAATTGTGTCTTTCTCATTTCTCCAAACTATGATCCATGACTAGTTATATCTATTATACCTACCTATCTATCTATCTATCTATCTATATATCTATTTATCTATCTATCTGTCTGTCTATATCTATATCTATATATATATATATATATATATATATATATATATATATATATATATATATATATATATATATATATATATATATATATATATATATATATATATATATATATATATATATATATATATATATATATATATATATATATATATATATATATATATATATATATATATATATATATATATATATATATATATATATGTATATATAAAAGTCAATGTTTGTGTGTTATTGCTTGGGGATTATCTTCCCGCCAGATGGCGCTACGGAACAAATTGTGTTTTCCTCCTATTTCGTTGAAAGTCGCAGCAACGCGCGATGGGTATTAGCTAGTTCAATATAATTGTGGAAATCTCTATTACATAGGGTAATGAGTCTATTTTCGCCATGTTTCTTGTATCACCCTACCCATTTGAAGCCGTTGGTTAGAGTGGCGTCTGCCATCTTTGTTCAACCCATTAGCAAATATGAGGATTTCATTATTTTCAGGGCATATGCGTTATTAAACTGGTTCTTAACAACGAAGTAAAGCTTTTGATGCCAATTTATACACATTTAATCGATTAAGACCGAGTAATTAATTAATTAGTGAGGACCCTTTTCAATAGGGTGAAAATAGGTACTCAGTACACCTTGCACTTATATACAATGGCTCGCCAGCCATGAACTTGGTGAGCTACGTGTCGACGGTGAAACACGTGAAATAAAATAATATAATCTTTAATTAGCTTAATCAGGATTAGTTCAATATTGACTTCCTGCAAGCTCACTTTGGCATGCGGGGGTAGGTATGTCGTCGCTGTTGTGCTATCTTATGACAAGCGCCATTTAGCACATTTCGAGAAAAACGATTTTTAAAGTTTGAGATTGAATATCTTGAAACTTATAAATGGTAAAAACAATTCAAAGAAGACAATTATTGCTTCAATCTATTCTGTATTAAACTCTCAAATATCATGAAGTTCGGTTGACTATGTTGCGAGTTTTCACTATAAATGTAAACAAAAGTCGCACTCACACGTGTCGTAGGTGTGTATTGATGGCAAAATTTGTATGGCGTACCATAATTGTACATGGAAAATTTTCCATAGAAAAAAAGCATCAATTATTAACTTTTATTAATATCTTCGGCTTTATTCAGCCTAGAAACAATCGATGAGATGCATTTTGAAGGAAATTGAGCAAGCAATCTAGAAAAATTAGTAATTTTTAATTACAGTGTTGCCAAACATGAAATATTGCCAATTTAAAAGTAAAACTGCATATTTCTCGCAATACATGTATTTTTATTTTGAAAATTATTATGCCATTGTATTCCTCAGACATTTTTACATATAAAAACATCTAAAACTTCTACATTACTTAAGCGAATCCCAAGATACAGTGATTTAAAGCAAAAAACTGACAATTTCTCATCACTTTTTTCGCTATAACTCAGTAACCAAGCAAAATTTCAAAATTCTGAAAACGCCATTTTGTAGAGAATTTTCAGATTAGTAATGTTGCATATCTAACTCAGTTTACCCCAAAATGGCGTTTGTCATAAGATAGCACAACAGCGACGATGTACAGAGGGCGAATAGCCCACAACCGAACCACCCCCAGCTTATTTTGGTATGCCTGGTGATATAGTGGTGGTATAAAGAATATAGTTTAGTGAGGGGGGGTATTAGAAATGGATGAGGTGATTTATGAGGACGGGGCAGGGGAGGTTTAATGTGTAACCCCTCTCTGTACATCCCTAACTATACCCCTGTTAAAATCTAGAAACCCTACCTCAGTCGAAAAAAAATCGCTAGGATTGGGTTGACGATTTTGAGAGTGATTGTATAACCTTTTTGTATGAGAAAGGCGAACATGGTGAATTTGAAATCATAAATGTTTTCCGTGCTGCCGAGAGTGGAGAGAGTAAAGTAGTTTTTACGTATAACCAAATACATCACGAGGGTAAGGGTTTCACTGTAAAAAATCAGTTGCTTTATCAATTTTTTTTAGAAAGATGGATGAAGCGAATTGATCGAAATTTTTGTACATTATACTACATCATTTCAATAACATTCTGAATTTTTTTCATGCAAAAATATCTACAAGCGACTTGGTGATAAAGCTTTTTGTGGAACGTTTCTGTAAAAACACGATTTGCGGTGGCATTCAAAAACTACTTGACCGATTTATTTCAAACTTTGCATACACAACAATTTTGATTTTTTTTCGGAAAATTCTTAAATCAAACGGTAATTGGCATCACATATCATTTATCAAATATGAGCTTTTTCCGAATTCACTCACAAGAGTTTTGAAGTTTGTATGTGAAAATATATGAAAAATAAACAATAGAAACTAAAAATTCAGTACAAAATGCCAGTGTCATCTTGTGTATCTCAAAATCTGCAGATATATAGTTTAAGGTGTAAGGATCAACATTGCCGAAGACTGCAAATTGATCAGATTTTGCAGTAAAAAGATTGTATTATATAAAGTTATGTGTTGCCTCTCTTTCTCACATATGCTCAGAACAAGAATTTTCAAAAAAATCGGTTGGACTTCAACGTTAAATAACTTTGTCGGGGAACCTCCAATCAATATGCTATCTTCAACAAAGCTGTTCGTTGTAAAACAACCTACGCGACCATAAGTTTTGAGGTATGCAGAGTTACTGTGGAATTTGTTATTGGATTTTAAGATTTTATTTCCGAGTTTCCATATATATATATATATATATATATATATATATATATATATATATATATATATATATATATATATATATATATATATATATATATATATATATATATATATATATATATATATATATATATATATATATATATATATATATATATATATATATATATATATATATATATATATATATATTTATATATATATTACTATAGAAACTTGAAATCTCTTGTGGGTGAACTAGAGCTATCGGAAAAACTCATATTTAGCTTGTGATCCCAAAAACTCAACGTAGGGGATAGGTATTTTTAACATACAATGTGTATGCAAGGTTTGAAAGAAATCGGTTAAGTAGTTTTTGAATGGCAGGTAACACCGCAAATCATTTTTTTTTCAGAGACGTTCTACAAAAAGCTTCGTCGTTGCTAGTTGATATTTTTGCATGAAAAAATTACAGAATGTTATTGAAATGATGTTGTATAATGTACAAAAGTTTCGATCAATTCGCTTCACCCATCTTTCTAAAATAATTTGACAAAAAACTGATTTTTTTTTTGCGCTGGAACCCTTACATCCCCCCCTTAAATCGTGCGTAAACAAAAACGAACAAAATGGCCCGAAAATCGGAATGTATGTCTATCGAAGTTCTCAAAACTGGATTTGTTCAAAATTATTTCATAGTTTCTTGTACATTGGTGAGTGTTTCTAAGTTTCTAAGAAGTTTAAAGTATGCTGGGTGCAGAAAGTATGCAATGTGAAGATAATCTCAAAGCATTTTCGGTTTGACATGCTTAAAGAGCCGACTCAACCCACAGCTAGTTGTGCAACTATTATGAATGATAATATTAACTACCTATTTGTTTGGTCGACAACACTTTATTTGCCGTGGTTGCAGTAATCACATTTTGTGTTTTTCAACCGTTTAAGTATTATGATGGTACAGGTACATGGGAAATTCCTATGTGACCGCACCCTGTAACTCCAGAACCGAAAGTCAGATCAGGATGAAATTCAATAGCAGCCAATTGAAGCATTGCATAACTCCTTTCAAATTTGGAAGATGGTGGACATCGGTCAAGAATTTACCGAGGAATAGGTGTGAAATTTACTCTGAAAATTGGAAAGTTATCCAGGGCATCAAGACGGTCCTAGGTGGCCAATATGATCAAAGCGACTACAGGTCATTAAATATACGTAATTTAATAAGTTTTGCATCATCTAGATATCATGTTTTATATGGTCAGTTAATATTGGGATTTACTGTATGATCGCAATTCTCAACTAAACATTCAATAGCAACCTATGCTTTTCGTTTGAGATTAAGTTTGAGAAAATTGATTGGATCATCTTCGAGTAACCAATGTGCCATTGTTTGTCACATACATACAGACACACATGCACACACATTTGCTGAACTCGACGAAGTGAATAGAATATTAAAAGAGCTTCGGTCCTTAGGTCCTCTGTTAACCAATCGATTTTCAGGGTGATTGCATAACCTTTCTATAGGAAAAAAGTAAAAAGTTTTATATAGGAAATTCACGTGGTATCGGTTTTTTTACTCATAACTCCGGAACCAATACTCTGTAAAAATTAAATTCGGTAGTAATCAATGTGAATACTATACCCTTCATTTAAAACTAAGATTCTGAGAATCGAGTCAGTAATATAAGAGAAATAGGCGTGAATTTAATTTCGGAACTGGGCCATTTCCTCGAATTTCCAGAATCCTAAGCAGTTCTCAATGTGGTCAAAGATACTTTGATTTGCAATTGTTGGATTGGACCAACAATTTTAAGCAATTTAAAAACTCATTTCAATAAGTTTTGCATTATTTAGATATAATCATTGTACCGGTTTATATGGGAATATCGCACGTGACCGCATACTTCAACCCGTTACACAGGAACCAGTACTCCGACTACAAAGAAATTTTACAGCAGTCAATTTGGATGCAGTAGCTTTCATTTGGGACTATATTTGAGAAAATCGGAAAAGATATTCCTGAGAAGCAGATGTGAGTTTAATTCGGGAACTTAGTTAGCTTTCCGAAGCTTCCGGTTTCACCGAAAGTGTCCAAAGTGGTCAATGTGGGTTTGATTAAGCATCAATGAGCTGAAAATATAAATTCAAGCACTTTAGAACACATTTTGTGAAGGTTTGCATTTTTTAGATTACATGCTGATTCCGATTTATGTAGGAATTTCAAGCGTGACCGCACTCTTCAGCCCATAACTCCGGAACCGAAAGTCGGCATTGAATGAAATTCAATAGCAGCGTATGGGAACGTTGTACCTTTCGTTTGAGACTGTTTGACAAAGTCGGCTCAGCCATCTTTGATTAACCGATGTGCATTTTTTGGTCACATAATACATACATACACACACATACACACAAATGGTCGAATGGTATAAGAGACTCAGCTCTCCGGACCTCGGTTAAAAAATCGGTTTTCAGAGTTATTGCATAGCCATGTCTTCAACAAAGTGGTTTATAATAGTACTTTCGAAAATTTTGCTTTCGACATTAAGTTTCGAACTAAATTTGTTTGAAAAGTAAATTCTCCATAATTGCTTTTAGGAGGATCTATCGCCAAAATTATTTTATTAGATGACGTGCTGTTTTACGTTGTGAAATTATTCAAAGATACTAAACCTCCGAAATTAGCGGTTTCGAAATGACGTAATCTTGACTTTAAATAACTGTTTTCGAACAGTTATTTTACCTATTCACATAATCGACAATGAAACAAAAATCAATTCTCGTTCTTAAACATATTAAGTTAACTTTCCAACTGTACCTATGTCCAAAACAAACATATTTTAAGCCAATGCACACTGGGATAAAATGGACACAAAACGCGACTTTGTTTGAAAAGGCTGGATGACGTTTGCCAGGTATTTTTTAATATTAAAAGGTGTGGAAAATTTATGACAAGTATTTAGAACGATCGCGCGGTAGGATATTAGGCCCGTTTTGCCTCAATTCCGCCTTAGGTTTGAGTTTATGTTCAAGACTGAATATATAACTCGGAAGAAATTAGAATACGGCCAACCAAAACTAGTATTTCTTATGTAGAAAAGCCCAGAGAATCGGTTTAAGATAATTAGATTAATCTCACTAAACGTTTAAACCCATTTTACCCCAATTCTTCGCACAACTAAAGTTTGAAGTTCATCTTGGCTTTATTTTTCGGGAAAAGCCTACTTGCGGCTGATCAAAAGTAGTAATTCTTATGTATAAAATCAAGGTTATCATATAAGTATAGTTAGACTAATCGCCCGAAACGTGTGTACTCGTTTTACCCTAATTCCTTCCACAACTCAAGTATAAAGTTAGACCTTGCTCTACATTTCAGAAAGTGTATTTCTTATGCAAAAAATTCTAAAGAATCGATTGAAGTTAGGTAGAATGGCCGCACGAAAAGTTAAGTTAAACATGGATGTGCTTCTCGGAAATACGGGTAATCAATCGAAACTTTTTCATCCGTTTTACCCCAATCATTTACATAATACAAGTGTGGAGATATACCTTACACTACATTGTCGCAAATCGTCGGGCTGAGTCCATTAGTAAATAAGACACGGCCATCCGGGCCTCGAAAAAAAACTTGAAAGTTTGAGTGAATTCAATACAGCTATAAGAAATGAAAAAAAGATTTATTCAGCAAGCAATTTGCAGTTGCGAACGGTATTCGAAAAATACTATAAAAAGAGATTATCAAGCAATTTATTCGTGTTCAACCTAAATATTTCTGATAAAGTAGAGGTAATAATATTTTCACGATATTTTTAGTTGACCGGTCCAATTAATGTATCTACTATCGACGGTCCTACATGCTGTTACATTGTATTTATTTCATGGTTATACTTGATTACTTCAAGATCAACTTTCCAGAGGTAAACTGCAACCGATTACAGTACCAAATGCATCAGCTATCGAAAAACCACGTTCGGCCTACGAAGCAACTCGTAAATCCGAAAGGACCACTTATTTAAGTTTCGTCCAATGACGCCATTTATTTAAATATAGATCGAAACCAGACTCAATTTATATTGCACATCACGTTTCCTTTTAATGCAACGTACCTGTGGTGGGGGTCGAATTCATATCAATCATAAACAGGCGTAATTGACCGCAATCGTATTTCACCTGAATTAAGCGAAAGCGGAGCTGGGCGTGGGTGTGGGCGTCCAGTCTTTTTATCATACCCCGAACCACGTATGGGTTTCGCAGCGGCTTTTAACGGTTCAATTTTGCGATCTGGTTTCGGCGTAATTTGCAAGACATGCAAAGCTGAATTTACGAGTTGCTATAAAAAACAATCCATTTGGAACGAATTAGCGCCAATCGAATGGTAAACATTTCTTCATTACAATTCTGGAAACTGGCGGACTTAGATTTCTGCACTTAACCGGTTGTCTTTAGCCTAGCTGAGTATAAATTTATACAGCGATACATTTATGGGCTACTGTCATGTTCGTACAACAACAGATCTTGTAGTTGTACTACAATTTATGGATTTGAAGTTTAAATTTGAAGAGTACGTGTTGTAGTGCGTGTGGTTCGAGCACGTTTCAGACAAATATACAATAACGAGAATCAACAATCCGTAAGTTCAATTTTCAAATGTTTTACCAGAATAGTTTTTTTAGGAATGCTGAAATAACACGCACCCAGAATCGGTTCTGTGACATGCATTTTCTGCTGGCAGCTCCAACAGCGCTGTCAGCAGTCATCAAACCAAACAGGCTTAGTGCAATTTTTACACCGAATGCACTAAACTGACAGATTAATGCACTTCGCTGCGAAACAGCACCGTCCATATTTAGATCCATTCACTGCATCCACGACTAATCGGTGGTTGATCCTTCGTCCGAAAAATGCTGCATCATTAGCGGCGCAAAAAGCGTGTCGATTTATGAACAGTTTCGCCGTCAGTTATTTATCCTTGAGAGTGGCAGAAAACCGATAGCTGATTCGTTCTGAAAATATTCATTGAATTGAAAAGCGATCTGCCTGGGTGATGCAGTTTGCATTTTATTTATTTTAAAGCTACGCGAAAAAATCAGCATAATAAAATCCTGTTCACAGAGTCAATTAAAGTACCCTTTTAGCGAACGAGGCGCGCTTCACAGTTCATACAAAAATCGCGATTGTGCAATTCAAAAGTGCATAAATAATACCGAAATGCTATAAAAGCAAGCACTGATTGTGCATAAATCCGAACAATTCAATAATATGCTACTGAACTGCACGTCACGACCGACGGACGTCGACGGGACGTGAAAGCCCTGGCCAGTTGACAATTGGGTGTGTTCCGATTGAGATGGACAGACGATGGCCTGCCATGGTGGGACACATCAATGCAACCCGAGGGTCATAACGTGACCATGTTGTTGGTCAGGAGAGGATGAACGGTGGCGGGATGAACGGGTGGGGGTGGTCGACTCACAACTTGTGGTGGAATAAATTGATTATTGAAGTGAAATTTTAACACACCCTGTGTCGATTTACTGATCGGGAACTGGCTGGCTGTTCAATGCTTGCTCATTCAATGCAGGACGACCGTAGGTCGGGGGGTTGACCAGAGAGCGTTGAAATGCAGTATTCATGAATTACTTTATTCAGGTCAGATGCGAATACTGTATTGATAGCAATCTCATTTCGTCGATCGTTTGCGACGATGGATGTCTCAATCGAAACAAGGATGTTTGGCAGGGAACGGTCATGTAGTGTTGATAATTTTTAGTTCAATTTTAGATTTTGTTTTGAAAATGCCGAGATACCCGCAGAGCTAATTTTTTCGATTCTACGGTGCCATATTTGAACACGACACGAAATTGGCAGTCAGAAAGCACATTATAGGCGAAAATAAAAATATAATTCGTCCAGCAAGGACGTTCTAAAGAAATAAATATACGCATCGCCAGTCAAGAACACAGAAAAAAACTGAAAAACCTAATTTTTCGATTATGAATTCTCTTTCCACGTACAGAAATTTATTGTTTTTATATGTTTAAACGATCCTATCGCACTTTCCAGAAGTATTTATGGTTGGGATTGTAAGAAGAAGGATTAATATTCTGCGCCATGTAGTTAAAGTACAGGGACATGAAACGGGTCTGAGAATTGAGCTCAACAAGCCTCCGGGCTCAAGATATCGCATCGAAAGAGCAATCGATATGAGAGTTCCCCAAATTGATTTTTCCATGGGAGAGCCGAAAATGCCGTGCTTACTCCATATGTGTTTGGTTTCTTGCTCTAATTTGTTGGATCCCAACTCCGGGCCGCTGTTTCAACTCATTGTACGTAGTCGCCTCGCGTAGTCCCATGGTTATTTTTGCAGGCAGGGAAGTCATGCTAGGGTTGAAACAGCCGGATCGACATAAAATCGGGAATGGTCCATTCAAACCTAGGACCACCAACTAATTGGTTACGAGTTTTGAACGTACTCGGAGACCTGCTACAGTTTTGACGGGACCGAGGCAGCCTTGATGTTAAGCCCGCTCGCCATTTCAAATCGGTGTCATCCTTCCTCACTCAGGGAGTAGAACATCACGCCTACCAGCCTAAAGTCGCCGTTCAATTCGTGATCTGTGTCCTGTTGGTTGACTTTCGCAATGACCAGTATGCTATAATCAGGATGTAACTGGCGTTGATCCTGAGGTGCCGGTTGGGCTAGAGTGCTTTTGTTGCTAATATCTTTTATTTTCAAAATCTTAGGATCTTAGCAGAAGCAGCACGGGTTCGCTTCGTCGGAGCTGCGTTCGGAATTCTGACGTTTTTAGAGGTTTAGCGGAGCCCAATGCTGCCGTAACCTCACCACATCCTAGCAGGACTCCCCAACTCGCAGTGGGTCCCGGGGAGGAAATGTAGTTATCTCAGCAATGGCTGAACCGAATTTGACAAAATTTGTTTTAAATGAAAGGCCTAACGTGATTTTTTGACGATATTTGTTAAAACATATGTTTTAACTCTCCCGAAGTCGCGCAAATGGCTCACTGAACGAGCACCTGCTGGTGCCCTAAAACGATTTCGCTAGATTTTCAAAGCAGCGTGCACTCAGTGCATTAACGTGACTGTCGGAAGGTTAAGCATATAACTCTTAAACAAAGCTTATAAAAATAATTTTCCTACATGCACATACAATTTGGCTATGGCTTTCCTTTGGACATCAAGGTGCTATAGTTAATCATTTGAAAACTGCCTAAATATAATAAAACATGATCCAACTATGTGTAGGGAGACCCGGGGCTATTAAGACCGTGGGGGTAATTCGGACCTCCTCGAGTTCTCAGAAAATCATAAGACTTTCTGACTGGTGTATATATTCGTGGAATCGTTATTCTAAAACATTAGTTATGACAGCCTAATCTAATTCTCTGTTTTTTAGAAAGGAAATACAACATGTTTCACTTTTTTGGCATCCTCAAAACAACTTTAATGGTAAAACCAAGATTAAAGCAATAAATAAAAGTGAAAAATAACACGAATGTGTTTTGGAAAGCTTGAGGCTCCTATTTTACGGAATGATTTTTGATTGGGTGAAAACACAGATTTTTTCAAGACACAACTTTTGTGCGAAATGAGCGTACGGGGCTATTCGGACCCCCTATTCCATCAACCACCGTTCAGTGGCTTGCGGTTGCGCACACGGGTGCGCGACGTTTGGCATAAATACGTTAGGCATAAGTACATTAGGCCTAGTGAACGTTACGTATAATGGACGATTGGCATAACATACGTTAGGCTTAATGGACGATTGGCATAATGTACGTTAGGCATAATGGACGATAGGCATAATTTACAAAAATATAAAAATAATCGCAAGGCTTTCGTTAGAGATTTCGCTTGTTTTTTCAGGTTTGGAAAAATTACGCTTTGCTATACCATACCTTCGCATAACTCTAGCGACTCCAAAATGAAAAATACCATGCGAGATAATTAACTCTTACAAGTGAGGAATTCCACGAAGATCCGTCCGAAAATCTTTAAAATCGTGACCGACCATCTTAGATTCCAATGAAACTTTACACGTTTCACCGTCATAAAAGACTAAGTATTTTCCACAGGTAATAAGATTATTTTGACTCAAGAGCAACTTTTCAAAAGGGCGTAAACGTTTCTACGCGCATGAATTTCATTTTTTTTTTGTTCGATTACTGTATTTTATACAGCAAAACTATCTGAGAACGAGTTGCAGGGAATGAATACTTCTGTCTGAAAAAAATATACACTGAAAAAAATGTTGTATCATTTTTCAAAAAAAAAAACAAAAATTTATGATAAAAATTTAAATTGCGAAAAACCCATTTTTTAAAATTTTTTATATTTTGTTACCAAAAACCTAAAGAGAAAAGAAATATTTTGAATGTGATTGCATGATGGAGAAAAAATCGATAAAAAAGTTTTCCCAACAATAACTGCGTACATGTTTTTAAATTTCATACTAATTGACATACAAAATTGTAATTCTATTACAGAATATAATTCTAAGCACCATTTAAAATCAAAATACATTTAACAAAAATCTTCCAAAATGCGATTGTTTTCGAGATATTTGAAATTTTGCTCCTTCAAAAACAATTAATTCGTGTAATTATGCTCTTTTTAAAAGTTATTCGCGTTACCCCATCAAAAAATGTCAAAAATTTAATGTTTATCGTTTTAAAAACGTAAAAGCAACTTTTTTAGTGTATTTGGATCCTGGAGAAGCTTTCAATAAAAAAGTTTTCCTAACAACAACTTTTGACATTTTTTTTATAATTCTTACTATTTGCAGTCAAAAATACAATTTTCTTCTTGAATATGATTCTAAACGCCATTTTAAATCGAAATGCTCTTAACAAAAATTTTCTAAAATGTAGTTCTCGAGATATTTTAACTTTTGTTTTAACAACGCAATTATTTTGTTTTATTACGACCTTTTCATAAGTTAGTCGCGTTTCTCCATCAACAATAATAGGTTTTTCAAAAGGCCCGTAAACTTTTCTGCAACTTTCTCTTTGACATCAAGGCGATATTGTGAAACATTTTAAAGTTACAACGCGTAACGCAGGGTAACGCGAATAACTTTTAAAAAGAGCATGATTACACGAATTAATTGTTTTTGAAGTAGCAAAATTTCAAATATCTCGAAAACTATCACATTTTGGAAGATTTTTGTTAAATGCATTTTGATTTTAAATGGTGCTTAGAATTATATTCTGTAATAGAATTACAATTTTGTATGTCAATTAGTATGAAATTTAAAAACATGTACGAAGTTATTGTTAGAAAAACTTTTTTACCGATTTTTTCTCCATCATGCAACCACAATCAAAATATTTCTTTTCTCTTTAGGTTTTTGGTAACAAAATATAAAAAAATTAAAAAAATGGGTTTTTTCGCAATTTAAATTTTTATCATAAATTTTTGTTTTTTTGAAAAATGACAAAAAAATTTTCAGTGTATTCAGTGTATTGTAACTTGTTCTCAGATAGTTTTGCTGTATAAAATACAGTAATCGAACAAAAAAATTGAAATTCATACACGTAAAAACGTTTGCGCCCTTTTGAAAAATTACTCTTAAATGAAAATATTCCAATTGAGAATATCATGGAGATTCATACAGCGAACACACCTGCAAAGTTTCGTTCGAATCGCTGATGGTCATATTTTGCGGTCGGCCGGTTTCTCATGGAATAACTCAAGTGTTGAGCTTTTTTTCTATTTTTCTGTAGACGAGATGAAGAAAATATCTCTTCAGTTTTGATACAAGCAAATTTTTAGCCTTTTAGATGTATTACCAATACAATTGCATCTAAATATTTAAAAAAAGCTAAATAATAAACAGAATGTTGTAACGGCATTTTATTGGCAAGGGACTGGAAGGTGAAGTATATTTTTCAATATTAAGACTCATAGTACTCAAGGGAGAGCAAGGAGTTGAAGATCGGTTCCGACAGCATGAAATACAAAGTTACTTTACGCTCGTCCAGACATGCAGCAGACTCAGGTGATTCGCATTTCTTATGCCAAAAGATCCTGACCCCTGCGGTAGCAGACAAAGGATTTAGTCGCCGGGAAACTCTAAGCTTGCTCATATGACCCTTTTCACTCTTTTCTAAACTTTCTTCCATCAACTCCTTGCTCTCCCTTGAGTACTGTGGCTCTTAATATTGAAAAATATACTCCACCTTCTGGTCCTTTGCTAATTAAATGCCATTACAACAATTAACAAATTGACTCAATAGGTTGTTAACAAAAATAAAAATGCCAAAAAAATGAACAATGACGATACCTTTTTCGTTTCGGTAACTCATTACAGTACAGGAATAAACTCTCTCACATCAAAGAGTTTCCCTAGTTCTATTTGTGATGGCTTCGAGAATAGGGCGAACACGAAATTATTGCGACACCGAAAATGTCATACCAATTTTCTTATAATGTTTAAAATCAAACCAAAATTTTAGGGTAGTTTTATACATATATTTACTTCAAAAATCAAAAGAAAAGTTAATCGATGGAGCCTTGAGTGTAAAATTGAACGCATTTTCGCTTGATGCCCTCCATCAAAGTCTTTACAGTGTCATCCGGTACCAGTTTCTCAGTTTTTTCCATTTTCTTAACATGTCCTTCTCGTCTTTGACTGTCTTCTTGCTCTTCCGAAATTCCCGCTTCATCATTGCCCAGTACTGCTCCACCGGGCGCAGCTCCGGACAGTTTGGCGGATTCATGTCGTTTGGAGCAAAATGGACAGAATTGGCCTCATACCACTCCAGGACACTTTTAGAATAGTGGCATGATGCCAAATCATGGCCAAAATAGCGGAGCGTCGTCGTGCTGCTGCAAGAACGGCAAAAGGCGCTTCTCGAGGCACTCAGATTTGTAGATCTCGCCATTTACTGTGCCTTTTGTCACGAAAGGCTCACTCCTCAGTCCGCAAGAGCAGATGGCCTGCCAAATGAGATATTTGGAGGCGAACTTCGACATTTTTTTCTTCTTAAATTTGTCGTGCACATAGAACTTGCTCTTGCCGGTGAAAAACTCCAACCCCGGAATTTGCTTAAAAAAGGCTTTTATATACGTTTCTTCGTCCATCACACAGCAGCCATATTTTGTCATCATCTTCTCGTTGAGCTTCCGTTCCCGAATTTTAGCCGTCGATTGTTGCCGCTCATCGCGGTTTGGGAAGTTCTGTACCTTGTATGTATGTAGTCCAGCGCTCTTCTTTGCATTCTGGACGTAGCTCTGCGACATGCCGATCTTTTTAGCCAAATCACGGCTTGAGACGTTGGGATTTGCTTTAATCATCCGCTTCAGCTTTCCCTCCGTCTTTTTGTTCTCCGGTCCCGGTTTTCTTCCAGCTCCTTTGCCGTGGTCCAACGTCAACCGCTCCTGGAACCGCTTCAATACGCTAGAGACGTTTGAATGGTGAATGTTCAACATTTTTCCCAACTGCCGATGCGACCGGTCAGGAAATTCCAGGTCTTTGGAAAGAATTTGTTCTCTCGACTCGCGTTGGTTCACCTCCATTTTCGTTGAATTGAAAAACACGACTTCGAGTTTGACAGCATGTAAACAATACACATCAATGAGAAAGTGTGCAAAATTTGGTTGATTTTTACCCAATGGTAAAAATGTTATGCCCTGTTGAATGTGTCGCAATAATTTCGTGTTCGCCCTTTACAGTCACTGTGTTTAAGAATATGGGATATAATCAGTATAGAACCAGTAATATTCGTATATTCGTTGAATGAATAATGAAATGCATGATTCTTTCTTTCATGAGCTGTTCTTCTAGGTTATATATTTTCTTCTTGGACAATTACACCATGCATGCATGAAGAACTAATCTAAGTTATTCCTTACATGCCCAACTTTTTTCTAGCGTTCATACGGTTCAAGAAACACGTAAAACTCGCTTTGAGAAATGCTTCTTTCGTAGTGCTGGAAGCTGCTCAATATTTACCTTCCGATGCTCAACACAATTCTCCTAGAAAATTGTGAATATTCTATATGCTAGGAAAAAATAGTCGAATATACGCTTTAGCAGTTTTCAATAATAATGGAAAATAATGAAGATATATCAAAATGTCATTTATCAACGTCAACTGTCAATATCTCTGGTGGTACTGCTCCAGTAAAGTTATATCAGACTTATAGCAATAACTTCAGTTCTAAGTTCTAATAGTTCCAGTTACTGGTCTTCCTTATTTTTGTGATTAAATTCTGCCTAAATTAAAAGTTTTAGCAGCTTAAAAACGTTGGTCTTTACGTACAACATGGGCATGAAGGGGTTGATGTGCTTTATTCATACCTTAATACAAAATAGACTGATTTTAAACAAGAGTATTTAGCCTATTTTAGAGATGTGCAATTTGTTCATTTGATGTTCATTCGTTCTGCATCATTTATTTGAGTAAAGATTTCTTGAAGTATATACAATAGAATAAAAGGGTGATCGAGTTTTATCAGCTTCCAGATTAATCCATTATGCCAATCGTCCATTATACCTAACGCATATTATGCCTAACGTATATTATGCCTAACGTCCATTATGCCAAACGTCTTTATGCCTTACGTCCATTATGCCTAACGTATTTATGCCTAATGGGGTACATCCTGCGCATACTATTGAACACACCACAGCAAAGAAAATACATGATGCATCAATCGATAGCTGTGACTAACCATATTAAGTTTTTGTAACGTATTTCTTGCTTCTTAAGGAGTTTCTCCAACAAATATTTCATAGGTATTTCATAATTACATTGTAAAAAAATAGAAAAAATTTACGGTGTGAATTAGGGCATCGCAAAAATTTTTTTTTGTGTTCTCAAAGGCCCCCCCTCTCATATTGTGACAAATGTCAAAGTAAGCTCAGATGCCAAATTTCACATCATTTGGACAATTTTAGACTCCTGCCCACTTCGCTTGAAATTTTTTGAAATTGGTACTATGGGAAAATATGAAGAAAAAATACATTAAATGCTATAACTTTTGAAGTAGCAATCAGAAAATTACAATTTATTCCTTTTTTGAAAGGAAATAATCTTAGTATTTGAATGGAAATATTTTTGTTTTTGGGAAAATACGAGAAAGTGGAGTACTGGGTAATTTTGGCCCCAAAATCCCATATTTTTAATGATTTTTCTGCTCCGTGATGCAAATCATACATATTTTGTAGTTTTTCTAATGTGAAAAAATCTCAAAAATCGATCGGAGCCTTTTTGACCTTTGTCCGAACACGAGAAGTTGGGGTTAAATGGCCTTTTGTCATTCATATTAAACTTCATTATTTTCTCGTGCATATATCTCTATCATTCTTCATTCAATTTTCATAAACTATACCTTGTTGAACGTGGAAAATCCTTAGGATTATAACAAAAATAGATTCGTTACCAATAAAATTCAGTAACATCAAATTATATGACATATAGTGTCGATTTCACATTTTATCATAAAATCGCACATATTAACTCCATCTAACAACAAAATTCTTATTTAATTTACTACTTTTAGTGTAAAATATGCTTAGGGATCACATTAGAAAAGTTTCATTCCTGGAAAACTAGGGGAAGTTGGGGTATTAGGACAAATAATGAAAAAAATGAGATTGGTAGAGTAAATATCAAAAAGTTTGATGTTTCTGAATTTTACCTCTAACGTTTTTATTTTTGTTTTATTCCTCAGAATTTTCCACGTTCAAAAAGTTACATTTTATGGAAATTGATTGAAGAATAATAGAGATATATGCATGAGAAAATGATAAAATTTATTACGAATAACAAAAAGCCCTATAACCCCAACTTCTCGTATTCGGACTAAGGTTAAAAGGGTTCCGTTCGATTTATAAGACTTTTTCACATTAGAAAAACTACAAAATATGTATGATTTGCATCACGGAGCAGAAAAATCATTGAAAATATTGGATTTTGGGGCCAAAATGACCCAGTATCCCACTTTCCCGTATTTTCCTAGAAACAAAAATATCTCCATTCAAATACTAAGATTATTTTCTTTCAAAAAAAGTATAAATTGTAATTTTCTGATTGCTACTTCAAAAGTTATAGCATTTAATGTATTTTTCCTCCATATTTTCCCATAGTGCCAATTTCAAAAAAATTCAAGCGAGGTGGACGGGGTCCAAAATTGTCCAAATGGTGTGAAATTTGTCATCTGAGCTTACTTTGACATTTGTCACAATATGAGAGGGGGGGCCTTCGAGAATTCAAAAAAAATTTTTTTTGCAATGCCCTAGTGTGAATTACCCCGTAGGGAGATCCGACCCCGATCAGAATGAAATAACAAGATTATATCAGAACACAATTTTTGTATCATATTGTGTTATAAATTAGGTCTCGTTAGTAGTTAAAATAACAAAAATTTATAACAACTAACAATACAAGATATAGTTTTGAAATATTTCTGTTATGTGTTTCTGATCGGGACTTACCCCTACATTGTAAAAGGATCGAAAGTGGAGTGGTGCAAATGAACTAACAATAAGAAATTTTGACCGATGAATTCTTCCAAATCTATTCACATAACAGGGTGATGTGGTTATGTAATCCCGATTAGCCCCGGGTTTTCCTATGGAAATGTAAACATTTTCAGCTTGAAGATGAAAGGTGATTGCTCTATCGTACATTCAATGACCTCTTACTTGAATACTATGTACACCTGAGAACGCCTTCATATACAATAATCTCTGTAATACTACGTTCACACTACAGAGTTAAAACATGTTATAATAATTAGCAACAAGAAAAATGTCATCAAGATAGCGTTAAAACACGTTTTAACTCGTAGTGTGAACGTAGTATAACAATACATACACGTATCAATTCAATAGCTGCATTCAGAATATCGCTTCAGCCGTAATCGTGATTACCTCAATTTAGGTTTTATATCAACGACAAATCACCTAAAATAGGAACTGACGATACATAAACTGAGTGACCACGACACCACTGACATCTTCTGATATGTTTTCAAGATAATGATTAATTTTTTGTACTTCCTCTGTATTCCTGGGAAATGACTTATTTATTTCTTGAGTCCCGAAAGCTAAAAACCGTCAGAAAATGGATGCTCTAGCGCTGTCTCAAAAAATCTCACCGTTCATCGTGTCTTTGGTTTCGATTGGTTCACTATGTTAGTTACAAGTGCATACGGCCTGCCAAATCAAATAGAAGATAAAAATTCAATAGTCTCATTGCAGTATTCACATCTTTCTTTTTGTCTCGATCTGGTATAATTGATATTGAATATTTATCTAATTTGCCTTTTTTGTATTTTGCAGGGTACGGAAAATTTTCCAAACACTTTCTCTACATTTCCAGGTATGTTGATTTTCATTTTCTGTTCAGAACAGAAATATCCATCGTAGGACTAAGGAGTTATACGAACAACTATCATTCTTTTTTTAAATAATGCTAAATATTTGCACACCTTTAAACAGCAAGTCTACAGCGGCCTGCCTCACTACCCCTAACTTGCAGTATAGTTGCTTCCCCCGAGATCAATGCGACAACTTGGAAACAGTGACTTTATCGCATCTCCCGTTGACTGCTTCTACAACAAGTGTTGAGAAATAATATAAATCTGAAATATATTGGATTCTAAAATTTATCGCTCGTAAAGTAAACACATTTTCTCCCGGACGAATCCTGTCTGTCCCGTACGTAGATAATGGAAACGGCCATAGGACGTGAGTGCCTTTTCGGCA
Organism: Topomyia yanbarensis; assembly: GCF_030247195.1. Lineage (NCBI taxonomy): Eukaryota > Metazoa > Arthropoda > Insecta > Diptera > Culicidae > Topomyia > Topomyia yanbarensis. The sequence goes on from NC_080671.1 coordinate 94,256,417, forward strand.
TGACCCCAAAATCTGCTGCCCGTCTGGGCTGCTGATGGGATTTCGCTGGTGATCTCACATGCAGCCAAAGCTCTATATACATTGACTGCCGGCCTGCATGCAATACCGAGAACGGGGTGAATGAATTGTTTACCCCGAGTGTCGCGCGAAAATTGCGCGTTTTATTGCGCTATTTAAAACGAATCACACTGTACGCCGCCGTCGCCGTCGGCCGTCAGTTTTGTGCTCGAACCTGGACCTGGGTCGGGTGCGGTGTAGCTACGGGGCATTTGTCCGAATGCATTATGACTGTCCGAATCCAAGTCGTAAATCGACGACGAGCGACATGAAATGTGAAACGGTTCACACCTGGAGGTATTTTCGAGATGACGCCATGCAGTGTGCGCTCCGGTGCAGACGCTCTGCTGCTTCATTATTGCTTTCCACTGGGCTAAACTGAGGTAAATCGGTTTGAAATGGGACTTTTTCCGGGGTCAATTATCTTTAATGGGTGAATATACATGTACAATACACAACTTAAAGCGTATAATAGTGTCATGATATATCTTCAATTTGTGAACAACATCTGTTGACTTCTGCTAGTCATTTTTCACTTTGCGAAAACATCTCCAAAAATCATGAATTTCGTAACTATGTTTTGCTGTTCGATAATAGCTAAAACTAAAGGTATTTATTTATTTATTTCAAGTCGTCAATCAGATGTAGACCGGTTTCTTACAATAATTATTAAACTAACTTAACACTAGTTGAAATTTTGGTTTACTTTAAACTGCTGCTTAAGTTTTGTTTTCGACATAGTGAAGTCAATGCTTTCGCAATGTTTGTTGTAAATATTCATCATTTGGTTTAAAGGGCCAAACTTGGCATAATTAGTGCGATGCCGAATTGTACAAAAGATGCTGCGGTTACGTAGTTGTCGAGAAGGAGCATAAAAATTTAGTTTCGATAAAAGTTCGATTGAATCAATACGATGTGATACAATGTCGTTTACAAATGATACCATAGAAAATTCACGACGATCTTTCAAGGTTTGAATGTCAATTAGCATGCACCGTGCTTCATAAGATGGCAAATGTAGTCCAGTCCAACCTAGTTTACGAAGAGCGAACATCAAAAACTGCTTTTGTACTGATTCTATCCGGTTTGCATGCGTTGCTGAAAAAGGCGACCAAACAATACTACAATATTCTAGTGTTGAACGCACATAGGCTACATATAATGTCTTTATTGTGTAGGGATCTTGGAAATTATAGCTGAAGCGTTTAATAAAACCTAGTGTGCTGTTTGCTTTGTTAATTATTGTGTTATAATGATCTATGAATGTTATTTTGGAATCTATAATAACTCCTAGATCTCTTATTCTGTCACACTTTTCTACTTGTTGATTTCCCAATAAGATTCTATTGTTCTGTATATTATTCTTTCTACTCAATGTTATGGAATTACATTTTTTTACATTCAATTTCAGCAGGCTTTTATTACACCATGTATAAAAAATATTTACTTCGTTTTGAAATGTCTGAAAGTCTTCACCATTTCTTATTTCTAGAAATAGTTTCATATCATCAGCATATATAAGAACTTTTACATTTTTTAGAATGAAGGAAATGTCGTTAACAAATAAAATAAAGAATAGCGGGCCCAAATGAGACCCTTGAGGGACTCCTGATGTAACTTGAATTGGGATTGATTTTATCCCTTTAAATCTAACAGCTTGTTCACGATTTGTAAGATATGATTGTACCCATGTAAGAAGTCCTGGCTCAAACCCCGTTTTTTCTAATTTAAAAAGTAGCATGGGTATGTCGATGCGATCAAATGCTTTGCTAAAATCTGTATAAAGAGCTTCAACGTGGTTTCCGTTATCCATTGCTGTTAATGTGTAGTTAATGAATTCGAGTAGATTTGTACTTGTAGAACGCCCTTTGAAAAAACCATGTTGCACATGGGTAATTCTGTTCTTGATTTGGTGGAATAAATTTTCATTAACAATCGCCTCGAAAATCTTGGGAATGCACGAGATGATAGCTATTCCACGATAGTTACGCACATCGGATTTTTTACCATTTTTAAAAATTGGAACTAGGAAAGAGCTTTTCCATGTTTTAGGAAAACAACCTGATTCTAGAGACATGTTAAAAAGCCAAAATAAAGGAGCGGTTAGTTCTATTGACAAAGTTTTTAAAAACACCGGTGGAACGCCATCAGGTCCAGGGCTTTTAGAGCTATCCAAGTTTTTTAAGGCATCCATGATTGTATGTACTTTTATCTGTTTAATGTTAATATCTCTTGAAAGTTCTGGGAGGAATGAAAAGTATTCACGCTCTCGATCCTTCTCTGAAAATGTAGTGTAAACTTCCTGGAAGAATGTTGCAAAAAGATTGCAGATTTCCGCTGAGTTATCGCCTACCTTTCCATCAAGATGCATTTCTGTTGGGAAATAATCCGATTTTATTTTAGTTTTTACGTAATTAAAGAAGTTTTTTGGGTAAGTTTTTATGTTGCGTTCTGTTCTTGCATTGTACTCTTCAAACACGATATCAATGGCAAGGTTCAATTGATCGCATAGATTTAAATAGTTTGTTAAGTTATCTTCGCTGTTGTATTTTTTGTAGATTTTGTGTGCTTTCTGCTTACGATTTTTTAAATTTTTGATTTCTCTATTAAACCAGATGGGATGTTTTGAGTTATAGTGACGCCTTCTTCTTTTCAATGGTATATCTTCGTGAATGACTTCAAATAATATTTTGTAGAAGATGTCTACGGCAGCTTCAACATTTTCTTCATTTCTTAAAATCATTTGCCAGTTTATTGCATTAATTTTTTGCCTCAAACTTTCATAGTTAGCGGACTCGTAATCAAATACCTCCTCAAATTCACTATCACCAGGTCTGTCGTTAACATGCAAGAATATAGAAAACTCAATGGCTGTATGATAAGCTTCATTCTTCCATAAGGGAGTAAGTGATTCCGTTACACAGAAGTCTTCGTCTATATTCGTCATTAATAAATCTAAATAGCAATGTCGCTGGTTTCTTATGTGATTTATTTGATTAAGTCCTAAACTGGCAGATTTATCGCAAATGAACTGCAAAGTTTCATTTTCCCCTACAACAGGAAGTAGGATGCTCTCGTTATCAGCATCTGGTATGAAATCAATACCGCGTTGATTGAAATCGCCATATATGTGAACTTTCACGTGCGGGGAAAGACTATTAATAATGCATTCAGCAGCATGATAAAACTTTTCGTAAGTCGTTTTTCGAGCAAAATTTGGAGGAAAATACACCGAAGCGAAAACGTGAGTTTCGTCTTTAACATGTACTTTCACCCACACATGCTCGAATTCTTTTGATTTTATAGTTTTGATAACTTCTGCATTTAGTTTTGCTGAAATCGCAATCAAAGCGCCCCCTCCTGACTTCTTACCAGATACATGACAATCACGGTCATCCCTAAATACATTGTAATTGCTCCCGAAAACTTCTTCACTTCTCACTGTTTCGTCCCAACTAGTCTCAGTTGCTAAAATTACGGAATAATGACAACCTAATATTTTGTTTTGAATCACATTCATCTTAGCTGCACTTTTCATGCGGTTAAAGTTTTGGCAATAGACCAAGATTTCTGTTCTTGACTGAGATTCTCTTGGAGAAGTGTTAGTTGAATGGGAATTAATTAGACCTAGCTCTACCTCTTCTAAATCTCGAATCGCAATATGATTTGTCAATTCATTATTATCTTGCTCTAATGAGCGCGTCGATAGCGGCAAAAACACTGACAGGCGCCAATTCCGGAGGGGTACATAGGTGTGGCAGCAGCTGTTCGATGTGAGGTGCTAGGTTGGTCGGTAGGGCACGGGTTTAAAACATCGCCTCTCTGGAATGCAATGGTAGGTCTGAACGAAGTTGAAGGTGGCCTCGAAAAACGTTTCTTTGCCTCAGCCAGTAGCTCTCTATCCAACGGAAGATTGTCGATGTCGCGGCGTTTGTTATCGTGGTACGCAAATCTGCTGTGGTTGTAATTACATCCGTTATTTTTGTCGAAAATTGTGTGGTGCTTGTAACCGTGATTCTTGCGACGCTTAGTATTATTATTACGGGTGGTGTCAAGTGCATTAGCGGGCCTCTGTTTATTCCGTTTCTTCTTTATTCTTGCTTTCTCCGCCGCTTTTTGTTGATTGAGACGACGCAATTTACGTGCGTCGTATTCGGACCAATCAGCCTTCTATACCTTAGAGTTGCCAATGAAACGCCAGCCTGAGTTACTGGCTGCCTCGACGGACATCTCAGCCTCTAAACTAGGGGAGGAATCTGTTGCGGGTGAAGCAGCAGTCTTTTGTTCCAGTGAGTTTACTGCACTAGAAATTTGCTTTAATTCATCGATAATATCATCCGTAAATATTGGGTTTACATAACTCATATTCTGAGCCGAACAGTTGTTAGCCATGTCAGTTATCACGCTGCTGACCTTTTCAATTTCTGAACAAATTTGTTTCAACTCGCGTGTCATATCGGTGGTCAGTTCATTGACATAGGCTGCGATGTTGTTTTTCGTAGCTTTCATCGATATGTCGAATAATGATGTTAAGTGATTTTTTGTGGCAACGACATCAGTTTTGCCAGTTTTGTTGGAAGCAGCCAGCTCATTCCACAACTCCGAGGTTTTGGCTATGTGTGCAACCGCGTTATTATGATTAGCTGCAGTCAAGGATGCAAAATGCCTACCTTTTCTGCGGCTGTATTTTTTCTGCCTACATTCTCATTTCTCTCTCGATGCTGCTGTCATTCGCTAGTGCAGGACGCCCAGCGCTGTACGGCTGCCTGTGTGCAAAGCAGTAACATGACAAAAAACTACTGTCCCCAGTACAGCCACCAGACGCGAGTGGTACAGCTTCTCTTTCCTTATTTTACATTTTTTAATATTTTCAATCTTTTTAATATTTTTATTCAAAAATTACGACAATGAATGCGGCTCATTTACGCCACGGCCGGCATCAACGCTTTCGTGTGCGGGCCTCTCCCTTTGACTATGCAGAGAAAAATGTACAAAGCGAGAGAACAAACTTTACTACGCCACACTCTCACCGAGCAGTCGGAGTACAGCAGCAAAACAAAAATGTATTCTACTGCTGTACGGGAAAATGTACTCGGTTTGGCTACTGCTCTGGCAAGAGCTGTAGTGATGCGTCGCTGTAGCGGGCTGTACGGCTTGTACAAATGTAAATATACCGAAAAAAATGTAGTCTATCGGTACCGTTTGCATCCCTGGCTGCAGTTGTTTTAATTTCGCCTTTCAACTCGTTTAAGAGCATTTCGATACATTCAAATCCATCTCGGACATTGAAGTTGCTAAATGTGGATGTGAGTTTGTGATTCGACTCCATAACTAGCTTGTTGAGGTTGATGGCTTCTTGTTGTTGTCTGTACAGTTTATCGAAATTTAAGGTTCAAGTTACCGTTTTTAAGCATGTGTTAGAATTGAACGCTTGGTAGTGTGCGTAGGAAAATTTGTGTTCAGCTTTGCCACCGGATTATCCATATAAACCTTTTTAAAACTCTAAAAGAAGAATATCAGTCGATTTATTAGATCATCACGATTCAATTCATGCAAAATACCTGTTGGAAAAACCATCGGCTTAGCTGGATGGTGCTTTTGAAAAAGTGGCTGTGGTTTTTTCATTGCGCAGTTGTGTTGCGTATCCCCGCTCGGTGTGGTAGTGTGACAAAAAATCACAGCCACTTTTTCAAAAGCACCATCCAGCTAAGCCGATGGTTTTTCCAGCAGGTATTTTGCATGAATTGAATCCTGATGATCTAATAAATCGACTGATATTCTTCTTTTAGAGTTTTGAAAAGGTATAAATGGATAATCTGGTGGCAAAGCTGAACACAATTTTTCTTACGCATACTACCAAGCCTTGAGGTAACTTGAGCCTTAACTCCATCACGAGACGCTTCTGGCACTCGTAGCATATTGGCAGCATGTATGTTAGTATTCTTTGCTCATGATTCCTCTGAGCACCAACGCATGCAGCGTGGAATTTTTTCCCGCATGATCCATGGCAGTACCACACATGTTTGTCGTCACTCACTGTACAATTATTAATCGCGCACGGCATGTTTTACTTACGCAGCAATGATAAATGAAAACAATACAAATTAAAACACGCACGGTTAAACTTTAAACGACGCAAATGGAAACGCGACCGAACTGTAACGACGACTTGAATGCAATTTATAACACCTTTCATCGCATTCATGTACAATATTTGAATCTTACGAAATCATTTAGTAAGTCAATGCAAATCTTTATATAAGAAAGGCAGATACAGATATAAATCCCACAAAGAACAGAATCTTAATGTCGCATTATTGGATGAATCAGCACAACTTATTCGTCCATATGACTGTTATGCATTTTTATAAATTGAAATAACCCGATTAACTATACCGACTCCACATAATTAATATAGCTCCAATGAACGTGCTGAGCAAATCTGTGATTTATGATTGTTTAGAAAGCCGCTTTCGAGTTTTAATAGCACTTCAAGCAATCCCAACCACTTTATTATACTGCCAGATGCGTCTACAGAAAACCGATTCTGTCGGCTCCTGGTGTTCGCCCTAAACTCGTCCCGGTTATTAATTAAGTTCGATAGGCCGAAAATAACATGCTAAGAACTCTTTTAGACTTGCAAACGGCTACACGCCGTACATCATTACTGAAGCTAGCTGGTAAGCTACATCAAATCGAAGCGACTGAAGTTTTATGACCACTTAAACGTTCTGGCGTTGCGTTGGTTCGTACCAGGCAAGTTCTGTTAAGTGAGCAGTTAACCCCGATGAAAGTAAGGAACGGTGCGCCAAAAGACTATGGGAGCGGGAAAGTAATTAATAAAAATGTAAAATGATATATAAATATAAATAAAAACGATATTTGTTTTCAGTTGTTATTTTAAACTTGTTTCGAGCCGGGTATGAATAAAAATAATGAGCATGCATACATTTTCGTTGTCAGATTTTCAGCATACTCTATTCGTTCCAACCTTCTTCTCACTCCCATACACCGAAGCTTAGCTCCATCTGACACGGCCGCCCCATGGGGACAGAGTGCTCGACGAATGTGCGAACAAACTCCCTACCCATGATGTGTCGTGTCCACGGAAAATTAATCAGAAACCCCATAAATCTTAAGTCGCTACGTATATGGCACTTTCGGAACGTGCAGCCCTTTAATATTTCCACGTTTGCTCGATATCAAATTTCATGTTCCATTGCCATCGAAGTGTGCAGAAAACTGTAACAATGAAGCTATTGCTCTAGTTTCAACACGGCAGCGAAAGGGGTCTGTAACCAGGCTGGCGCGGGGGTGGCGGTATGATGAAGCAAGCTCACACTTCGTAAAGACAAATCGCGGTTGGAAAAGTCACCACCACTCACGCGATCTGGCGTTTAGTGGAATAGTCCATCCGTGATAGAGGCCGGGAAAACGTCTTGTGTTGGTAGAGAAGGTGGTGGATGGGAAGAGTAACCGACAATCAACGTAGCCCGGCTACTTGTGTGGATAACATGACAACAGTCACAGTCTCCAGTCATTTGTTTGAATGGGTTAATATCAAGGTTAACATGCTAGGTGCAATGTTTTCGGTTGGAATCGAACGAGTTTGGACTATCAAATAAATTGTGTAAGAGACGATTGACCTTAAACTTAAAACCTATACAGGGTGTTTGGTTCATGGTTAAAAATCTCTCGGGGGGTGATAGACTGCCATATTTGAAGAAAAAAATTGCTCTACACATACCATCAAATCTCAACCGTTACAGATTTATTGAACTTTTTGTGTAAAAAACTTATTTGTCTTAAAATACCTCTAGCTTAAAAAGTATACTTTGTATTTTAAATGTTTCAGTTCCATTCGAAAGGTGAGAAAATTTCCTATTTAATGGTGTTCTCATATCTTTTAACTAATTAGTTTTACTTACCTTTTCACTGTAAAGTAGTTAAAAGTTAGTGTTTTTGAGGAGGTTTTTGCTAATTTTCTCGAAATAATGAAGTATGATTATAGCAATATCCATTATCCAAAAGTTGGGTTTTAGGACGATTCCTAATTTGTTCTTGGACGTCATATTTCTATCTCTTCTCATTGCTTTGTAATATCATTACTATACTTTTCCTGTAACCGACTTGCAAGTGCTTAAAAGACACTAATCTAAAAAATATGCTTTATATCGTTATTTACAAGATTTCATTGGAAAGCTGAGAAAATGTCCTATCAGTGTATGTACAAATATCTTTTAGTTAAGTGTGCTAAATGATTTTTTACTAACGAAATAACTCAAAATTTGTGTTTTTTGGAGAGTTTTTTAATTATTCTAATTATTAATCAACAAAATTTATCGTAACTATTGTTCATTTGATGCCCCTTAATGTTCTCTATAACTTTTTATTAGACACTTTGTCTATATCTCTTTTCATTTTGCTGCTATTTAATAGTTAACACAGCATGAGCTCCCTACAAATGAAGTGGGTTCGAAATCATTATTTTTGAATATGAAACGATGTGATAAAAACGATTTTGCGTCGAAACCAAAAGAGATAATTGAATGGAGCCAAAGAAAGAACTATAGAACTTGCTGAGATGCATTATTTCTATGATAATAATGGTGATGTTTATTATCTACTATTTTAAGAAAATTAACGAAAATGCCAATAATAGCACTAACTTTAAACTAATTTACTTTTAAAAGAATACTAAATTCACTTAACTGAAAGGTATTAATACATTTTTCACTGTAAAATTTTCCTGGCTTTTGAATAAAAAGAAAAAAAAGTACAATAAGTGCCGTAATTTTTCAATTAGAGCTGGTACTAGTGAAAATGAGATAAAAATATCCAAGTTGAATACCCCAAAATCATGAAAATAAGGAAAGGTAAGTGTATCATGTCAAAGAACAAATTAAGCAGCTCATCAAGACTAACAATCTGAATTATTTAAATGATGAGGTAAACTATTAGGATTTTCAAGAAATGAACGAAAAATCGTTTGAAATTGTTTAATTTTCAATAAATTACTTTGAAAGGCTACTTAAACTCATTAGCTGAAACATGTGAGGGCATCACTCAATGCGAAATATTCTCACCTTTCGAATGGAACTAAAACATTTAAAATACAAAGTACACTTTTAAAGTTAGAGGTATTTTAAGACAAATAAGTTTTTTACACAAAAAGTTCAATAACTCTGTAACGGTTGAGATTTGATGGTATGTGTAGAACAATTTTTTTCTCCAAATATGACAGTCTATCACCCCCCGGGAGATTCTTAACCATGAACCAAACACCCTGTATATTAAAAATAAAAAAAAATCGCTGCAATCTGACACTAGTTTTTCCGATATCTTCAACATTGGTTTCAGTTCTTTCACCAACTGCACTTAAGTGTTCGTTGCTTGGGATTAAGTTCGTAAAAAATAAACTTCTTTTTCTTATTATTTCGTTTATTTCGTCAAAGCAATCCACAAAATTTAATATTTATTATGGATGAGTATTTTTGGAACAGGCTTGACGAGTAGATGATGAAAATGAATGATTGAAACCTTTTTGAAATCCAAGATGGCGACTTCCGGTCGAGCAATATTATCGATAGCCTTAACAATATGGGTTAAGGTTAACAGGCCAGTGAGATACCGTAAACCGGGGTGACATTGATCGCTTTTCGAAGTAATCATTACATATCCGTTTACAGCTATTTTTTCAAAAATGATTTCAAGTTGAAGTCCGTTTTCGTGTTCCGGGGTGACTTTGATAACCTGCATTAAGTTATTGATGTCAATGTTTTTCATTCAAATGTTTGTTTAAAACAATTCTGAAAAGATACTCATTGTTAAATATACGTTAATTAGTATTATACAAAGAATTTCAATGTACTGTAAAATTCGAGTAACCAAAATTCGTATAATTTGTGTCCAACTAGAATTAAAGATTCTGAAAACCTTTAAAACTTTAACTTTGTTTTATCAATGTACAAAAAGTTTCATCCATTTTAACACGTTGGAATATTGAACAATAAAAAAATGTTGCGAATTTTAGCTTAAAATAGTTTAAAATAAATGCCAACTAGTTTCACAAAAAATGTATTAAAAATAAATAAACTAAATTTAGCAAAACTCGCTTGTAATTTATTTCTCTTGCTCAAATCTGAGATTTATTTGTTTTATAAAAATAGACACTTTACGAAGCTTCGTCAAAATCAGGTAAAGTCATATTTCGGTTTTTTTGTAGTTTTTGTACCCAAAAACTGAATATACTCAAAAAGTATAACAAATCAGTATTTTATAAGTTTAGAGTAAAAATCATTTCAAATTAAAATGGTTTAGTAAGCGATCTACGAAAAAAGTTTCGAGTGATCAAATTCACCCCGATGATGAAAGTCACCCCGGTTTACGGTATTTGCATCGTTTTGTTGTAAATATGAAAAACAATGTAGTCTTCAGACATGTTGAGCTTGTTTTTGCGAACATCATTACCGAAATTTACTCTCCATGATACTCCTGAAGTTATAAGCCGTTGCTTGTGAATAACCTCTAAAACCCCTACAACATAACATTTATTGTTTATTAGATCAAGGCTTTAGCCTCAAGGGTTATTAGCCTTGTTGGAAATAACATACATTTTGAAAATACAATTCAATAAAGATGAAAAATTAATAATCGAATACTATTTCTGTCGACTATCCTGGGCGCACTGCTTTCCGCTTCTTGTGTTAATTTTCCTTCTTGGTGGTGAGCAATGCTCAGGTTTACCCTCTGTCGCTTGCTGATCATTCCGTCTGCCTTCTCCTTCGCTTATGTTTGTGTCCATGTCGTCGTCGCTAGAGCTTTGATTTTCGCTGTTACACGTTTGGTGCTTTTTGTGCTTACCAGTCCCTCACTAAGTATGTTAACTGTTGGCTTGGGGATACTGTGGAATATTGTTTGTCTGGAATTTATTTTTTGGCTGGCTGTCCGTGGGTGTATCAGCAGATGTCGAAGACTATTTGATGGTATTGGTTGTAATGGCTTACCGTAGTGTGCCGTCTGGTTACAGAAGTGGTACGTGGGCATATGCCCAGGGTATGTACATAGGTTTATTTTATTTATTTATCGCACACATCAACAGGCCGCACTCGGCCCCAATGATGGAAACTTAAACTAATTACATCTAAAAAATTGCAGGTATCGATTTCTTAATGATATCCGCGACAAATGAAAGTCGAACAGATGCGACACACGATTGAGGAGGCGTTGTAATCCCCTGATAGCGGCATTAGCTGTGTGAATAGTTCGTCGAAACGGCACTCTTAGAAGAACTGGTTCTGGATCTTGCTTGGATGTTGACTCGCTCTAGCAAATCTGGAGAGTCGATGCGTCCTGACAGAAGATCAGAGATGAATAAGGCTTCTGCAGTTTCTTTACGACGCTGAAGGGTATCGAGCTGGATGAGTTCACACCGACTCTCGTAGCTTGGTAGACGAACAGGATCGCGCCAAGGCAGGCGTCGAAGAGCATACCGTATAAATTTTCGTTGAACGCATTCAATTCGATCGCTGCTGTTCATGTAATTCGGGTTCCAGACTGCCGAACAATACTCCAGCGTGGAACGCACTAAAGAGCAGTAGATGCTTTTGAGACAATAAATGTCTGGGAAGAATTTATCCGTACGGAAAATGAAGCCCAGGTTTCGCGATGTTTTTTTTGCGTCCGCTCGGCTCTTAATTCTGTTGAAAAATTTTAGGTCATCTGCATACGACAACCGTGGCCCTTTCAGCTGATAGTTTACATCGTTGAAATAGAGAGTGAATATGAATGGTCCGAGATGACTTCCTTGCGGAATACCAGACGTTGCGGAGAACAGTTTGGAGTATGCATCAACTATGTTCACATGGTTTCTTTGCATAGTTAACACCTTGAGATGATCTGCCCTCAAAAGTCAAGTAAGACGGCATAGGTTAGTTCAGCTGCATTCGTACCACATGAACACCGTTGAGATTATGAGGGCAAAAGTTTCTCCAAATGTCGTTAGAGACGGATTCCGCATACTTCGACATGAATCTTTTAATATAATCCGTGCTAATACGAGGTGCCAAATCATGTAGGCGAATTTTCGTTAGATCAAAGTCCATATACACGAGGATTTTGGCTTTGGCGTTTTCATATTCGATGTCGTATTGCATGTTGATATTAACTACGAAAATTTGAAACCGGTTCTAAATTTCATATTTTTTTAGTTGTCCCTAGTATAGTTATAGTTGAAGGATGATTGGTGAAGGATGATCGATGTTGGTCACTGAATTGAATTCAAAATTATTTGTCGTGTAAATGATATTTCTGTATTTCTACGAATTATTGGAATTTATTATGACTTTAATATTTTGTACTACCAGAAGTTGTAGCCGGAACTCAAAGCTTATTGCCAACTAAGAAAAATTTATTTATTTTTACGTAATTTCGTTATTAGTTTGAAGAATATAAAATTGTGTCCTTCTATAAATTGTAGCTGGTATCAATTGTAATCGATTTGCGTATTAAGATATCTATTATACCGCATTGAATTCAACGTTATTTGGTAAATAAGTGTAATTTATGTACTTGTACGAAGTTTTACTTTTCTTAAAATAAATTTTTTTGAAATCAAATAAAAATTATGGAGGCGTAATCTAAAAAAATAGTATGTTTTTTTAGTGTTTCGGATTCTCCTCGTCAGTCGCTAACACCAACTTATTTCTAGTTAGATAAGTTCAAACAAGCACCAAATTGGCGCTAGTTAGACACTAAAATCCAAAAGTCACACGTCTCTGTGGATGTTAGTGTCTACCTAGCGTCAATTTGGTGCTGGTTTGGACTTATCTAACTATCATTAAGTTGGTTTTAGTTACTGGCGATGTTTCTGAATTTTAGCGGTAACGAATCTATTTTTATTTTGTTCCTAAGGATAATCCACGTTCAACAAGCTATAGTTTATTAAAATTTAATGAAGGACAATAGAGATATATGCACGAGAAAGTGATAAAATTTAATATGAATGACAAAAGGCCCTATAACCCCAACTTCTCGTATTTGGACAAAGGCCAGAAAAGTGTCGTTCGATTTCTGACATTTTTGACATTAGAAAAACTGCAAAATATGTATGATTTGCATCACATTGCATCACGGAGCAGATAAATTATTAAAAATAGGGGAAATTGGGGACAAAATGATCCAGTACCCCACTTTCCCGTATTTTTCGAGAAACGGAAATACCTCCATTCAAATATTAAGGTTATTTTCTTTTAAAAGAGTTAAAAGAGGCATGAATTGTAATTTTCTGAGTGCTACTTCAAAAGTTAGCATTTAATATATTTTTCCTCTATATTTTCCCATAGCACCAATTTCAAAAAATTCCAAGCGAAGTGGGCGGGGGTCGAGAATTGTCCAAATGATGTGAAATTTTGCATCTGAGCTTACTTTGACATTTGTCACAATATGAGAGGGGAGGGGGAGCTTGAGAATGAAAAAGGTTTTTTTTGCAATGCCCTACTCCTTATGCACAAAAAATTGGTCTCCAAAAATTTCCCATTTGGGAATTTTGCATAAAAAAATTGTTCGAATAATCGAGTCGATGTCTTCTTATAACCGGATTACGGATTTTAAATCGAGTTACAGATAATCGAGTTACAGACATCGCTATATGTATCCCTAGATACAGTGAAGACCTGTTTTTATCAGTCCCTTGATGAGTTTTAGGCACTACGAAGACAATATGGGCGGCAAACTCCAGATTGTCCAATTTCGCTGAACCCTTAGGGTTCCTTGTGCGATTCAGCACTGCAACTCCTTTAAGCCCTTTGGTCCCTTCCCGTGCTATTTAGCACCACTGCCTCGTTGAGACATTCAGCACCCGACTTGTTCGCGGACTACTTGGTTTGTTCCATGATCTAACCTACTCCGATGGAGAATTGCATTCATTGCGTTCCTTGCATTCATTGCGTTCCTTGCATTCATTGCTTTCGTTGCATTCATTGCGTTCCTCGCATTCATTGCGTTCCTTGCATTCATTGCGTTCCTTACATTCATTGCGTTCCTTACATTCCTTGCATTCCTTGCATTCATTGTATTCCTTGCATTCATTGCGTTTCTTGCATTCATCGCACTCCTTGCATTCATTGCGTTCCTTGCATTCGATGCGTTCCTTGCGCTCATCGCGTTCCTTGCATTCATTGCGTTGCTAGCAATCATTGCGTTCCCTTGCATTCATTGCGCTCCTTGAATTTATTGCGTTCCTTGCCTTCATTGCGCTCCTTGCAATCATTGCGATCCTTGCTTTCAATGCGTTTCTTGCATTCATTGCGTTCCTTGCATTCATTGCAGTCCTTGCATTCATTGCGTTCCTTGCATTCGTTGCGTTCCTTTCGCTTATTGCGTTCTTCGCATCCGTTGCGTTCCTCACATTCGTTGCGTTTCCTGCATTCATCACATTCCTTGCGCTGTTTGCGTCCACAGCCTTCATTGCGTTATTTGCATTCGTTGCGTTCCCTTGCATTTATTGCGCTCCGCACGCTCGTTGCATTCCTTGCATTCATCGAGTTCCGTGCATTCATTGCGTTCCTCGAATTTATTGCGTTCCTTGCATTCATTGCGTTTCACGCACTCATAGCGTTTCTTTCGTTTAGTGCGTTCCTTACATTCATTGCTTTCCTTGCGTTTATTGCGTTCCTTGTGTTTATTGCGTTCCGTGCCTTCATTGCGCTCCTTGCATTCATTGCTTTCCTTGCGTTCCTTGCATGCATTGCGTTCCTCACATTTACTGGGTTCCCTCCATTCATTGCGTTCTTTTCATTCATTGCATTCCTTGCGTTCATTGCGTTCCTTGCCTTCATTGCGCTCCTTAAATTCATTGCGTTTCCTGCGTTCTTTGCGCTCATTGCGTTCATTGCATTCATTGCGTGCCTTGAATTCATTGCGCTCCTTGCATTCATCGCGTTCCATGCTTTCATTGCGTTCCTTGCATTCATTGCATTCCTTGCATTTATTGCGCTCCCTCCATTCATTGCGTTCTTTTCATTCATTGCGTTCCTTGCAGTCATCGCGCTCCGTGCACTCATTGCGTTCCTTTAACTCATTGCGTTCCTTGCATTTATTGCGTTCCATGCACTTATTGCGTTCCTTTAATTCGGCGCGTTCTTTACCTTCATTGCGTTCCTTGCATTCATTGCGTTCCCCACATTCATTGAGTTCCCTCCATTCATTGCGTTCCTTTCATTCATCACATTCCTTGCATTCATTGCGTTCCTTGCCTTCAATGAGCTCCTTGCGTTCGTTGCGTTCCTCGCATTCAGCGCGTTTCTTGCATTCATTGCGTTCTTTGCATTCATTGCGTTCTTTGCATTCATTGTGTTCCTCGCATTCATCGCGTTCCATGCATTCATTGCGCGTCTCGCATTTGTTGCGTTCCATGCATTCATTGCGTTCCTTGCGTTCGCTGCCTTCTATGCGTTCTTTGCATTCATTGTGTTCCCTCCATTCATTGCGTTCCGCGCGCCAATCGCGTTTCTTGCGTTTCTTGCGTTCATCGAGTTCCGCGCTTTCATCGAGCTCCTTGAATTTATTGCGTTCCCTGCATTCATTGCGTTCCATGCGCTCATTGCGTTTCTTTCAGTTAGCACGTTCCTTGCATTCATTGCGTCCCCTGCATACGCTGCGTTCCCTCCATTCATAGCGTTCTTTTCATTCATTACATTCCTTGCATTCATTGCGTTCCTTGCCCTCATTGCGCTCCTTGAATTCATTGCGTTCTTTGCGTTCATTGCGTTCCCTGCATTCATTGCGTTCATTGTCTTCAATGCGCTCCTTGCTTTCGTTGCGTTCCTTGAATTCATTGCGTTCCCTCCATTCATTGCGTTCCATTCATTCATTACATTCCTTGCATTCATTGCGTTCCTTGCCTTCATTGTGCTCCTTGTGCTCCTTGCATTCATTGCGTTCCTTGCATTCATTGCGTTCCTTTCACTCATTGCGTTCCTTTCATTCATTGCGTTCCTTGCATTCATGGTGTTCCTTGCATTTATTGCGAGTCGAATGGTTCAGTTCGTCGAATTCGGCAAATGTCTATGCGTGTGTGCGTATGTGTGTGTGCGTGTGTATGTATGTATGTGACCAAAAATAAACACATCGGTTACTCAGGAATGGCTGAACCTTTTTTTCTAGCTTAGTCTCAAACGTACAACGTTCCCATAGGCTACTATTGAATTTCATTAAATTCCGCGTTCCAGTTCCGGAGTTACGGGTTTAAGAGTACGGACACACAGCAAATCCACATTTTTGCCATTCTCCTATAGAATGGTTATGCAATCACTCTGAACATCGTCAACTTAATTCCGGCCCGGAGGCCGTCTGTCATATAACATTCGACTCAGTTCGTCGAATTCGGCAAATGTCTGTGCGTGTGTGCATATGTGTGAGTGTTATGTGTGTATCTGGCCAAAAATAAGCGTATCGGTTACTCAGGAATGGCTGAACTGATTTTTTCTAACTTAGTCTCAAATGAAAGGTACAACGTTCCGGTAGGCTGCTATTGAATTTCATTAAATTCCGAGTTCCGGAATTATGGGTTTAAGAGTACGGACACACAGCAAATTCACATTCTTACCTTTCTCCTATAGAAAGGTTATGCAATCACTCTGAACATCGTCAACTTAATCCCGACCCGGAGGGCCGTCTGTCATTTACCATTCGACTCAGTTCGTCGAATTCGGCAAATGTCTGTGCGTGTGAGCATATGTGTGAGTGTTATGTGTGTATCTGGCCAAAAATAAGCGTATCGGTTACTCAGGAATGGCTGAACTGATTTTTTCAAACTTTGTTTCAAATGAAAGGTACAACGTTCTGGTAGGCTGCTATTGAATTTCATTAAATTCCGAGTTCCGGTTCCGGAGTTACGGGTTTATGAGTACGGACACACAGCAAAAAAAAGGTTATGCAATTACTATGAACATCGTCAACTTAATTTTTTTGACTTACATATGTTTTCTGTATTTTAACAGGGTCGTAGTTGGGGGGATACGGTAAGGCCCTCCCCCCACATAGCCCACCACCTTCCCTCATGAAGTAAAATTTTCTAATTCCTCGAGAATAAATTTTCCTAATGGGTCTGAAAAACCAGTGCTAAATTTGGTTTGAAATGATTTTGAGTTGAGAAACTAATTTAAAATTTCTTAACGTTTTGAGCGTCGACATATAGCGACTCAAGTTCGTAGCAGTCGATTCATTGTACGTATGTGTAATTGCAATGAATATTTAATATATTTAATAGACATTTCCACCATTATATTAAACAAAACCAATCATGGAATCGTAGTTTGGATAAATGAGAAAGGCATAATTGCACCACTAGGTGGATTAAAACGGGTTTTTCATTGTTTATTTCATTTCATTTGTTTTATTGATTTTTTATTTTTTATTGATTCAGGTTATTCGAGGTTTTATTCGTGAAGAACTCGAAACTGTCTTCATCCCACCTCTAGTTGGGTACCTAGTGCGTGTGAGTTCTGCTAACTAATGAATGATCCATCTGTTATATGTGTAAGAAATGTCATATCTCCTGCTACGTCCATCTACTAATTGCTAGAACTAGCCATCATTCATTCTATCATTCTAATTCGATTTGCAGCTAAATTTGTTCACGCAATTATGTTCCAAAACAAAAACGCTTCTTCGTCTCGAACCCCACTCCAATTAACAGCTCTAGAGAACATCTTCGAAAGACTCCGCAGTCTGCACCATCTGTCACGAAAAATTACCTCCAGCGCTGCGTAGGTTTCGCTTCATTACCCGCCGTGAATGGTTGAGCACCAGCCGGATTAATTGGTTTGTCACCATTCATAAATGTCATAAAGCTTGCTGTTGAGCACTTCGAGCCATGCTGTCAAGTAAGCATCTTGCCCGCTAAGCTGCCGAACGTACATATGTTCCGAAGTTGGTACGCCGTTTACATGTTTCGTAATGACGCTTGTTGGATGGGTCTCCCCAATAGGGTGACCGTCGAAAAGTTCCGCGACTTGTCATTATTTTTAAGCATGTAATGTGTCGAATTTATTAATTCATTAATAAAGGTAACGCTTGAATTCACCATTTTTAAACATTATAAACATCTGATTATTCTGTATGCCATTATACATTCTAACTCAGGCCACCCTAAGGGTACAGAGCTGTACGATTGACGCGTGTGACAGCCTCGAGTGTAAACCCTGTTATTTGTAGAAGCCGATAATGGGGAATCTTCGCCATCGAGCCTCTGATGGATGCGTGTGTTTGAGCACTCGGGATCAATCCAATCAATGGTTCGATAACTACTGATTCACGGATGAAGGCCAACCTGTTGGTTTGGTACTGCCCTGCACTGTACTGCGTAGCGTCAATCAACAACCGACTGATTGCCGGTCGGTCGTTGTTTTTGAGTGAAAATGTCAGAAAAGGGCTGGCAGAAAATTGAGCAATTATGATCGCGTTTATTGTTAGCGCCGACCTTGTCAGATGTAATATGTTGGGCCGGATGGAGTAATGAGCCATTTAAATTAATATAGGTACAGGACCTTAAGATTGAGTTCGCGTGATTTAAAAATATCACCATAAAAAGTGTTTACGTTTTCTATGGAAACGTTTTGTGACCTATAAAAGTCCAACCAAGTGGATGAAGGTCCTACTGAAACAAAGTTCTATCATGCGTCAGAACAGAATTGTTATTTGAAGCATATAAAACGTGGTAATGGATGACATCATCGTTACCAAGTGATAAAGGAAAGTTCACACATACAACCCCAGAAGCTGTTTTCTTTTTGACGCGTACCAAGGCCTTCCTAATTGGTACTGGATTGAATTGAAAGCTCATACATCACCAAATCACAGTTTTCATTGTCAGGCAACCGTTGTTTAGCATTTTGTGTTGTCATTTTTTTGCCACCTGTCAGTGACAGGTGCTTTTTGTTGTCACCCTGTCGAACAAGTGATGGATATCTCAATGACACTGTCACTGCTAATGCCCTACCACTCAACCTTCGACCAGTTTTTAAGGGTTTTGAAATGTCAAGGAAATGCCGTTGCTTGACATACAACGATCGTTTTCGGTGATTGATAGGTGCCCCTTTCGAGGTGTTCTTCGCAATCTATCAACGTGTTTATTTTTAAGTGAAAGACTACCCTATGAGAATATTGTTTTTATTCGACTCACATACAATTTTTGCAGTGGTCCGACTAGCGAACGCTAAGCAGACCAAGAAAATTCTTGTAACTAGTTCTCTGCGTAGGAATTTTATCTGATCACAGCTTGACACGCTACATCAAAAGATCGACTGAGCAATAATTTAGATTGCATACATTGTCTACGGAGTGTGGTAGGGCACCATTCCAGTTGGTGGGTCTCCCTGCCAACACCAAGAACATATGCATGTTCTTATCCTGCGCAACCCACCGCCACCCCCGTCGTGACGTTTGAAGTGGTTCATTTCGGTGACCTGGTTTTTCTCACGGTCCGGAGGCGATGGTGACGGTGATGGCGTAGACGCTGGCGTCTTGTCACTTCACACCATCTATATACTATGTCTAATTTTGTCCAACTTTGTTCAGTATCTCCTAGTTGAAGCCGGCTCGCTCACTGGCCGGTCTGGTTCACGTTCTCTTTGAAGGTTTGCGGCACTGCTGCTGCTGGCCGTCGACTGTACCGAACGACGCGCGGGCACTCGCTCATAGACTTGTTCGGAGGAGCGCTGTTGGGTCAGATATTTATTAATAACTTTCCAACATTAGTCATGTTTTACATTCTTTAGCAGGCGTTTCGTTGGTGTTGTTGTTGTTGTGATGTTGACTGCTTCACCTTAGGTACCTAGGTGCTCTTTGCAGGGTGTCGATGGATGGAGAGGAAAGGCAGACCCGGTCGATTCAAACATTTCAATGACATCTGTACACTGTTGCGAAACAAAACGACCCCAGTAGATCGGTTGTTGCTGGGCCACGGCAGTGACCGCTACGAATTAGATTAGCAACGGTGTGAAACAGCTGATGACAGACAATCTCCTCCTCAACCTCGCCGTTTCTAGAGTCTCTCGAAGATCGGACAACCGTACCAAATCAAACTGTAGCATATAATTAATTACTGTAGAGTTCAGAAATGGGTCTGAGACAAATCTTTCGCACCTCGTAATTGTATAACAATTATCTGTTTTGGAATGGAAAGGAGCACGAACGGTGTCAGTCTCAAGCAGGTTATGAAAACAGGGTGTCAATTTATGTATATGTCAGGTATATGTTTATTTATTGTAATTATGTTATATTTTTTAAAACATTAAAAAGTTTTAGTCATTGTGTTTTTTGAGATGCCTGCATGCACTAGCTTGTCTGAGTAGTAAGCTATAGAGCAGCATTTGAACTCCAGTTTCCTTAATTATCACAGACTTTGAGATAGAGATTAATCCACCTTTCTATCTGCTAGAAACCATCCTATATCATTCAGTACTTTGCATCTAATTCATTCATCTGTAATTTGTTGCGAGAAAAGTTTAATGTTTTGAATCAACACACTTAACCGAGTCTGTAAAACATTTTATAACAAAAAAATGTTTCATGTTTCAATAAGCAGGCTCACAAGAGACTAATGTCTTCATCAAAGTTTTTGCTGTATCACTTTCTAAAATTTTGCCGAAGACTCCAATACACAGCGGTTTAAAGCGCTGCTTTAATATATTTCTCAGGTTATGAATTGTTCATTTTCATAGTAACAAAATTGTTACCGTTGTGATGCTTTTGCTCTATGAACCAATCACGAGCAAGCAAGAGTGGAGAGAGTTAGAGAGAACTTATTTACTCTCAATCGGGTAATCCAATAATATGGCAAGCAAAAAGGAAAATAATATGTATCTACTTATCGTCTATAATCAGCAGTAGAAGGTGAGAGAGAGACTACTAGGTCTCTGCTGCGAATAGTAAAATCACTTTCGCTTATGAGGGATTCCATGAGAAACCGGCCGACCGCAAAATATCACCATCGTCGATTCGAACGAAACTTTGCAGGTGTGTTCGCTGTATGAATCTCCATGATATTCTCTGGCGATTGGAATATTTTGATATAAGAGTAATTTTTCAAAAGGGCGTAAACGTTTCTACGTGTATGAATTTCAAATTTTTTTGTTCGATTACTGTATTTTATGCAACAAAACTATCTGAGAACAAGTTACAGGGAATGAATACTTCTGTCCGAAAAAAATATACACTGAAAAAAATGTTGTGTCATTTTGAAAAAAAAACAAAAATTTATGATAAAAATTTAAATTGCGAAAAAACCCATTTTTTAAATTTTGTTACCAAAAACCTAAAGAGAAAAGAAACATTTTGATTGTGATTGCATGATGGAGAAAAAATAGGTAAAAAAGTTTTTCTAACAATAACTTCGTACATGTTTTTAAATTTCATACTAATTGACATACAAAATTGTAATTTTATTACAGAATATAATTCTAAGCACGATTTAAAATCAAAATGCATTTAACAAAAATCTTCCAAAATGCGATAGTTTTCGAGATATTTGAAATTTTGCTACTTCAAAAACAATTAATTCGTGTAATTATGCTCTTTTTAAAAGTTATTCGCGTTACCCTATCAAAAAATGTCAAAAATTTAATGTTTATCGTTTTAAAGACGTAAAAGCAACCTTTTCAGTGTATTTGGATCATGGAAAAGCTTTCAATAAAAAAGTTTTCCTAACAACAACTTTTGACATTTTTTTATAATTCATACTATTTGCAGTCAAAAATACAATTTTCTTTTTGAATATGATTCTAAACGCCATTTTAAATCGAAATGCTCTTAACAAAAAATTTCTAAAATGTGGTAGTTCTCGAGATATTTTAACTTTTGTTTTAACAACACAATTATTTTGTTTTATTACGACCTTTTCAGAAGTTATTCGCGTTTCTCCATCAACCACAATAAGTTTTTCGAAAAGCCCGTAAACTTTCGTGCAACTTTCACTTTGACATCAAGGCGATATTGTAAACTATTTGAAAGTTACATGAAAGCAACCAACATATGATTCAGCTATATAGTTTAATCAACAGACCCTATGGTTATTTATTGAATACCTTGTAACGTAAGACATGTATCTTTTTTAATGTTACAGTTCAGATTGCTGGAGTTCAAAAACATGAGACTATAAAAATATGCTTTGTGCAAATTGTTCTCTTTAACTAACCGCACCCGTCTATTGAAAGTTCAGTAGGAGATCCTTTTTGAAGCACGATCTGGAATTAATTAATTTAATATAACTGGGTAAACTATTCCAATTAACAATACTTCTGACGAAGAACGAATGACCGTAATATGTTGAAGAATGTTGTGGAACTCTAAAACTCCTTGTGCGCGTGCCTCTCAATGGAACTAGTTTTTCCGAGAGATAACTTGGGTTTGAGGTTTTGATGATGTTGAAAAGATTTATGCAAGATCTATATTTATAGAAATTACTGAAAGAGCAGCCTATAAGTATCTTTTGCAGATGTGATACATGTGAGTACCTGGAAAGATTGTACACATATCTTATACAAGCATTTAATGCTACTCTTAGCTTATGAAGTGATTCACTCGATGCATTTGTATAAACAAAATCTCCGTAGATGAAATGCGGCAGCAACAATGCTTTGAATAACTTCAATTTAGTTTGAAAGCTACAAGTCCTTGTTGTCAAATTTAAACGTTTCAATGATCCATAAATTTTGAACATTGATGGTTTATGTGATCATCCCACACCAAATTGCTATTGAAAATAACTCCTAAATTATTGACTCGGTGTACAAAATTTACTTCAACTCCATCGATGCAAATATTTGGAGGTAAAACAGTAATCCTTTGTTTAGAGATAAGCATTGCTTTTGTTTTGCTAGGGTTTATTAGTAATGCATTTTCTTTTGACCAATTGACGATTTTGCGAAGGTCGTGGTTCATCATGTTTCCAATGGTAGTTATATCTGTAATTTTGTCCGCACAAATGTATATTTGAACGTCATCTGCAAAGAGATGAACCGAGCAGAAATCTAAAACGCTTGGGAGATCATTAATAAAAAGAGAAAAAAGAAGAGGACCAAGGACTGACCCTTGAGGAACTCCGGATAAGATTGGTTTGAAATCAGAGAGGATTTCATTGTGACTTACTGCCTGACTACGATTGCTTAAGTAGCTTCTTATCAATTTTGCTGCCTCATTAGAGAAAGCATACAGTGAAATTAGTTTATTTACTAGTTTACTATGCGAAACTCTATCGAAAGCTTTGGAAAAATCTATTAGTAATAAAATTGCGATTCCTTTTTTATCTATCGTCTGTGCAATATCGTCGTGTACTCTCATTAAAGCAGTCTCAGTGCTATGACAACTTCGAAATCCAGATTGAAAACGATGTAAATAGTTCATTCTGTTAACGAAATCAGAAATTTGATTCTTGATTAGCTTTTCAAATATTTTGGATATACTTGACAATAAACTTATGGGCCTTAAATTCGTTGTTGATGAAATGTTAGCTTTTTTTGGAATCGCGATCACTTTTGTTCGTTTCCATTCGCTAGGAAATTTACTGGTCGATATTATAGCATTGTAAAGATGTCGAAGCATAGGCAACACATAAGGAATAATGATTTTGATGAACTTAATAGGAATGCCATCTAGTCCGACAGCATTTGACTTAATTTGGAATACAGCATTGATAATTTCGTAATTCAAAACAGGTCGAAAGCAGAAGCCATTTTCATGAGGTGAAAATCGGACATTGTCTGTATCTTCAGTCGAAAAATTTGATGCAAAATAATCATTTATTGAGTTTGCAGTGAGGTCGTAGTTGGCAGAACGAGAATCTTTGGTTGTTATTCCTAAGCTTTTAATACTTGCCCAAAGCTGCTTGCTTGGCAAATCCACATTTAGCCGTTGTCTGTCATAACCTGCCTTAGCTCTTGCTATGGTAGGAAAACTTTTTTACCGATTTTTTCTCCATCATGCAATCACATTCAAAATGTTTCTTTTCTCTTTAGGTTTTTGGTAACAAAATATAAAAAATTTGAAAAGATGGGTTTTTTCGCAATTTAAATTTTTATCATAAATTTTTGTTTTTTTGAAAAATGATGCAGCATTTTTTTAGTATATATTTTTTCAGACAGAAGTATTCATTCCCTATAACTCGTTCTCAGATAGTTTTGCTGTATAAAATACAGTAATCGAACAAAAATATTTTGAAATTAATACACGTAGAAACGTTTACGCCCTTTTGAAAAGTTGCTCTTGAGTCAAAATAATCTTATTGCCTGTGAAAAATATTTAGTCTTGCATGACGGTGAAACGTGTAAAGTTTCATTGGAATGTAAGATGGTCGGTCACGATTTTAAAGATTTTCGGACGGATCTTCGTGGAATTCCTCTTATCATAACAACAAGAAAGGAGCCATCAAAAATTATAGAAGTAAATTAAGTTATGAAGAGTTGTATTAATTATTGAAGCTATACAAAACTGTAGAATAAATAGGAAGATCATACGGAGGGATCAGGACCCAGCAAGTTTCGCTCAGCAACCATTGGAGTGGTTTTTGGATCCGGTTCACCAAATTTCTGCAAGCGTCTCGCAAGATCCTTGGAGGAGCCAAGGAGTGAAACCTCAATTAACAAAAAGTGGCGCTAACACCACGAGGAGGAACTCTAGAGAGCGAGAAGTCACCCAGCACGCGGGGCCAGCCAGGCCCGAGTAACCCGCCTTAGGGTGCAGCAACGACGAGTTCGCCATCCACGAATTCGCAGTCCACGAATTCAACGCCTACGAGATCACTGATCACGAGTTCGCCGTCCACGAGCCTACCGTCCAAGAGTAGGGTTGGGGGTTTTTTGGCCACTATTTTCCAGTGTTTCTTTCGTGCATACGATTCGATTCATTCGGAAAGATCGGATTGGATAAACTAAGGTACGATTAAGTTACCGACGCACGTGAATTATCCATATCCGGGCAGCATAGTAGGGGAAACCGAGGAGATTTGAAACAAAGGAGAGTTCAAAAAGTGCCCATTACTAGCGAAACAGTACTGTTAGGGATAAAACAATAATGCATTTGTTTTATTTATATCGTGCCCACAAACCCTCCAATACACGCCAACTACGTTATATAAGTGGTTGAGTATTTACGGTAACACACCACAAAAAATGAGCAAAAGTAAGTTTTCGTTATTTTCTTCAAATTAGTATAAATAGGATATTAAGTGATGTTCAATCATGAAAATATCACTACACCCAGGTTTTTTTTACGCGGGGGATACGTACCGAGTAAAAAAAACCGCGTAAAAAACCGTGTTAATTCGAAAAATCAACTAAATCACCCTCAAATGTAAGATCTAATCATAAACCAGCAAAATGCAAAATATTTTTATGTGTTCATCCAGAAGAGTGCGGTGAGAATGAAAGAGAGAGAAGAATGAGACATATGTGGTGTGAGTTGGGGGTTTGAATTTATTCAAATTAAACATATTGCTTAAATTTAAGTAAATTCCACTATTTAATTAAAACAACTTCCAAAAATACCCATATTGATTGGGTTATAGCGAATTTCGCTAAACCGGAAGTCGCCATCTTTGTTTATTTGTTCAATACATCAACAGGCATATCAAAGCCCCAATGATGAATCAAGTACACACGGCTGCAGGGTGCTGGCAGGAAGGGCTCGACTGTGGTGGGGGGATTAAGGGCTTCCTCACGGCTGGCGACTTTGATTCCAAAATAGCGTCAAAAATCAATTTCTGGCACCTTCTCTTCAAGACCATTCCGAAAATACCCATATTGTTGGGGTGTGAGCCATAAGGAGTCTTGCAGACCCGTCTCTTCCATCTTTCCGATAATCGTCTAAGTCTTTTGCATTCAAAAGGACTTGGAATATTTTTTGCAAAAACCGTGTTAATTGCGAAATCCGCGCAAAATAAAAACTGCCAAAATTCTTCTAAGTTATTTGCATTTAAAAGGACTAAGATTTTTTTTCGGAAAAAAGTCTAAGTCTTTTGCATTCAAAAGGATTTAGAATATTTTTGCAAAAACCGCGTTGATTGGAAAATCCGCGTAAAAAAACCGCGTTAATTGGAAAATCCGCGTAAAAAAAACCGCGTCAATTGGAAAATCCGCGTAGAAAAACCTCGTAAAAAAACCGCGCAAAAAAAAACCGCGTGAAAAAAAATCTGGGTGTATTATGTAGTCTAAGAGCCAGAGCTGCAAATTTTGACCAGGTTGTTTTGAACTTGAAGGAAGAACAGATCTCAAATCATGCCCTACTATGTTCAAATCGCAGTTATTCGTTTACATCATTCATTCAAACAGTCGAGCTGCTCAATCATTTTCCTTTCATTTTCGATTTCATTTACCCAGTGAATATCTCTGTACTGGGATATTGACTAGATTTTTCAAGCAAAACTACTCTGAACATACTTATTACTGCCCAAGTAGCAATTGCAACTTGTTGAAAGTTTTAAATGTTGCACATCTGCTACACAATATTTTTTATTGTTGGATATATTTGAAAAGAATTTCCACGGATTTTTAAACTGATTGTGCAACTATGTAACTATAGAGCTGGCCAATAGTGTTAAATATGCAAACATCAATAACAGTTGTGAAACTAATCAGAAACTTTGCTAACTTGCACAAACAGTCTAACAAGTTGCAAATGCCTCTTTGTTTGCCATTCCACCCTAAAACAGAACTGTCCAACTACTCAGTGCTCGACAAATAGCACAGCTACTGTTTTCATTATTTTGCTGCAATTATGAACATGTTGCATAACATACAAACAAAGTGCGCTTTTTCCATAACATTGTTGTTACCAAGAGAATTACAAATACTATACAGTAACAAAGCGTGCTACTTGGGTGTTCATGTATGCATGAAAACGTAAAATATGTCAACATTTTTCTACAGAGCAGATGACAACTTTGGTTGGTGAATGAAAAAGCATCAATTTGAAATGAAGGCGTACGGTTTGGTTATGAAAATCCCGCCAACTTGAAAGTGAATGATTAAGGGAGGCTTTGAATTTGAATCATGGTTGGGTTTGATTGAGCTGAAAGTTGGCATTTGAAAATGAAAATTTGCACCACTGCTAAGAGCTAACATTTCTAAATTGTATGCGCTTCTTACTATCTTTGCGATGTATAAACTGTAAATTGTGGATCAAGCCTTACTTCTCGACCTAGGACAGTTGAAACACCTTGTTTCAACTCTCCTCGATGATGTGCTTCTAGTCTTATTGCAATGTTATAATCACATTAACGTCCCTGAACAAATAATAATATTCAAAATTATTCTTGCCTGAATTGACAACAGTGATCAACATTCTCAATTTATTAGATCTAGGTCATTTAAAACCACGGAATATGCATTTGTTTTAATTGTTTACTCCTATCAGCTTCTGGAGCTTGGAGTGAAGTGACCATAATCCAAAATGAACTAAATACTACCGCCATAGATACCAAATTACCTGTTTTCATAAACCCATATATCAACGATTTTAATAAATGTAGAATGTTCTAGGGGAAGTGGTTGTAAAATAATACATCTCTAAATATATGAAGAATGGGTGTCAAATTCCTTGATTTTACAGTTAATTAGTGGTTCGGTAAAGTATCTTACTGTTATTTATTACTGTTGGGATAAGTGCAGAAATTCCTTCATTTGTAACCAAAATCTAACATTAATTTTCAAAACAAGTGTAAATTTTTACCTAGATATACACTGTGAAAAATAATGATAAGAATTCATGTCATTTTAAAGAATTATCTAAGTGTGAACGAATAAAAATCACACAATTGTAACATTTGATGTTTTAGAAAACATTTTGATAAAATTTAAAGTAATTGGTTACTTGTTTCAAGTCACATTCATTGCTGTTTCAACTTATCTCGGTATGAGGAGAGTTGAAACAAAAAGAACATTGGTACAAAAATAAATAAATTGACGCTTTATTATTGATTTGTGTCAGTTATTCTGATGTAGTGCGATAAAGCATAAACATAAGTAAGAAATTTTAAAATAAGCAATCATCGAATGACATTTTTTCGATTTTTCTAACAAAAACAAAAAAATGTTTCAAACGGTCTCCCCTACTTTTAACAAAGGAACATAGTATAAAATAACGTTGGAAAGGTCATATCTTCTTCTATCCAAACACTTAAATTCTGTTGAAAAATGACCGAGTTGGATTTTTTTTTTGCGATGAAAATACTGAAAAATAGTTTTTTTGCTATAAATCAAGAATTTTGAAGGTATATTGCATTGATCAAACGTGGTTTTGTGTTGTATTTGACGAGATTAGTGGTTAGAACCTTTAACAGACCACTTTAAAAGTACATTCAATTTTTTATATTTTGTAGCACCGTGTAGTAACATCTTTGTGGGAGCACATATATATTAAGGTTCGTAATACTGACCCTTTCTAGCAAAAACCGGTTCCGCGGTACTGAAGCCTTCAGTACCGGAAGTACCGGTAAAATACCGGTACTCGATCTTTTTTCTCAATGAGCAAAAAACACTCCAGAGTAAAATTAGACGTTCAAAAATATGATTTTATTAATTCAGTTAACAAGCATAATTTACTTTTGAGCAATGTTTCACATTTAAGCAATGCCCCTGGATTGAAGTTTTTTATGCAAATGCAGCACCTTTGGTTCCGAGATTGCTTTTGAAATCAATTGCCTTTCAAAAGTGCAGTTTTCTTCACATTGGATAGTTGGTAGATGCTAGAAACAAGGATTCTTTCGTCTACCACCTTTCGGGCGCAATTCATTGTACAGGGGCCTACTGCAACAGTATGGTATGTCTGTTCGTCTCCTTTGAACACCATGGCTCCTTCCTCTTATGTACATCTGATCTTATTGTCAGTTACTGTCTTTTCCGCCTGTCAGAAAATCTCAAATTACGCCATTTGAAACGAATGATGCGCCTTTCAAATCCAAAGGTTATAGGTACTAAATCGGTGTTCGTTCTTTTATAGATATAAATTAAACAGCAATACATATGTGACTAAGGGGAACTAATCTGGTCATTGTTTATATTGATAACATAAAATTTCTAAAAATGTCATCTTATCCATTGTTTTTGCTGGTTGTAAGTGCTTTGAAATTAAATACATCATTGTAATTATTTTTGACCAAATGGTTTAAAGTAACCGTTTCAGTGCAACGGTTGTTGTTTACGTTAACATTGTAAAGCCACTTTACTGTTCGATAGTTTGAATCGGGGCAGGTTGATCATGGGTAAAATGTATATCTATTAAAAGGTAAAACTGTGCTATAATGATAGTTTCCAAATCGTAAGTTGCTAGCTTACAAGCTACCAAGGAATGTATCGCACGCATAACTCAAGTAACAATTCTCTTTCCTTTCAAATTGTCAGTTTCCGTGAAGCGACGCAATCATTACGTTTTCCGTATGTGAGGTTTTTATCGTTTCAAATTGGTGCTCCTTTCACAACATATCCCATTCCAACTACATGTCGCTCCTGAGTGCCTTGTGTACATACCATTTTGAGTGTCTTGTGTGAATTGGAGAACCAAACACAAATTACAACAACTTTACTGTCGTGATTTGTATTTAATTATATTGCGTCATTCTTTCTGATTAGTCTGTCGTGTGACTCCCATAATTACCGGATAGATTTCTAGAGACGTTGACATTTTTATTTTCTTAAAGATTCAACTCTAGGTCAGATATATTGTTTATAAAAAGTTTTGCATGGTACCGAAAATACCGGTACTTATTTGTAAACAGTACCGGTATTTCAGTATCAAAAATGAGTCGGTATTCGCGAGATTTTCGGTACTACCACAACCCTAATACATATGGCTGCGGAAGGACATATACCCTCATTAGGTTTACCTGGTGGAAAAGATTCAAATGCTCCATGATCTCCATATGGAGAATTCATAACACCTAGTAAAAATGTAGGGATTTTGGAGCGCTAACCACGAACATTTTGGCAGTATAATGACATCGACGTCCAATCTAATCCAGTTGATGTGTCTATAACTGTTGTTGGGATATTCGTATCACACGAGGTTATATGTTCTTCGTTCACTGGCATGGGGGCCCGGTATCCCCCGACTTCCACCGGTAGTTGAGTGGAGAAGAATTCGATATCTGCTGATGCTATGAAGGCTGACGCAGTACATTGAGCGTCATCTGGCACCATTACGTTGCCTCTAAAGAATTGCTGGACAATTGTTCCTGGTAATTAAACCCTGCCAAGGGATCAATGTGACAGCAAATTATGAATGGGAAAATATACTTTTGCATATAAAATATTTAAAATAATCCAAATAATCCAAAGAATTGTAAAACGATCCATAAAAAAGTTGTCCATGTTCTATAAAACAAAACTGAAAATCCATAAAACAGTGTGAACAAAAAAGGGTGATTTGATCCATAGATTATGTAAAATTGAACCATAAAATGGTCGCAAAAGAGCACTAAAATGGTAATAAAATAGCAATTAAAATCAACCAATGCCCCATAGAAATATTGAAAATGTTATTAAAATTTTGCGCCATAAATTAACTGACATTGATCCATAGAATATTAACAATGTACATTAAAACGCGTCGATATGTTCCATAATATCGACAAAAATGTTCCACGGTATTACAAAATGGAGCAATAAAATGTTAGAAAAAGTTCCATAAATTTGATGAAAATGTTTGCTAAATAATTTTTCTTGGTCCATAGAAGATGTAAAAATGAACATTAGAAATGCTATGTATTGATTCATACAACGAACGTTCAATTATGGTTCATGGATATTTACAAAACGATCCATAGGAAAAGAAAATGTAAAACGATCCATTAATAAATTTAATGAATTCATACGAAATTTTTGCTATTCGAACTAATAATAATGTAATTTTGTTGTTTTAGCGGCGCAAACTTAGGACTGCCAATTATGAATCCCATGCACGATCCGACGAAATACTACAGGGGATGGAATCTAGGTGTGTTTTTTCTTTAATTTGATTCGATGGCCGACTTCTGGTCCCTTATAAAAACTGTAACTATTTGTGTAGCGAATACGGGGCCATTGTCCAATTGTAATATCCCACGATGCATAATAAGCTGCGTTCGCTCAAATACACCACGCACTTTCCCCGTCCATGTTCACACGAAATTAACAAATCCCTTAAAATATGTATTCTCAGAAACAACGCTTACATGACGCCACCAAGATCTTACCGACAGCTTCTTACGTTCGACACCGGCCGGTTCCTCGTGCCGGCCGGGATAAAATTAGTTTGTAAACAACTAGTCCATTAAGTAGCGCCGAAGTCCGCGAAACGATCGGCATTTGCTTTCGCTTTCATCCCGCAGAACGCGGCCTGCGAGTCGAGTACGAGACTGGCGTGAACTAACACAACTCTGCCGGTTCCCCCTCTCCGGCTCTCTCTCGTCATGTCAACTTGAGTGATGACGCTGCCATGTCACCCGGGTCCCGGTTTCGGCGTTCTGTGCTCTGATGGGGGAGTGTGTAGACGCATCATGCGTAGATGGCTTGCAAATTTTTACTGAAATATTTTAATAACGCGTGCGAGCAAAATTTTCGCGACGCCAATTAATTTCTCTAATTTATGCGGCCGAGATATGTTTAGACTGGTGATCCGATTTTACTACGTTACGTTTTGCCTCGCGTGGTTCTGTACACTTAAAAGGTAGCTGATAAAAGACGGTAAGGATTTATTTTTCGAGTCGAACGTACCGGTCGGTCATTGGCTCTTGCCGAGCGAGGAAGTGCGAAAAAATATTTGTTTACTCGGGCGTCGATTAAATAGCAGGAAATTTGCTCCACTCCCGCGCTTGGTCACGCTTCGGTCCGCTTGGCGTGACGGTGACGGCGGATCTTCAAATGCTTAGGTTAATTTATTGCAGCAGGAAGAATGTTGATGCTGCTGCTGCTGCCGCATGACACACATTTCGGAACGTGTCGATAGCGTTACGGTTGAGACACCACCGCAGATGACGACATTGGATGAGTTATCGACTGTTTTTGGCTTTTCTAAATTTAGGCGAACTCAGCAGCAAGAGTTTATAGGAAAAGTAAAATGTTTTGGGATCATTTTGCATAATTGCTGTGTGGATAGTTTTTCTTGAAAATTTAATACTGGTAGACGCGAGATATAAGTATCCGAATGTATTTGACATATCAAATATCCACGATTAAAAAATGAATTAACGTAGAGCTGTTGTCAACGAGTACAAAATTGTGGTGAATTGATATCATAATCAGAAATTTCGTTGCATTTGTAGAGGCACAGGGAGATCATATTCTGACAGCAGGACTTTAAATACGAAGGTAGTCTGCTTAAGTATATAGTCCCAAGAGACAACAACGTTCGTCGTAAGATGGCAGATTCAATGGATCAATTCACGGTAGTTGACACAAGACGTATCGTACGAATATCCCTTTACTGCTTTATTTCTTCAGCATGCCATTGATTGATAGGAGCATTAGACGACATTTGCAAGTTCGAACTACGAGTGCTCTGTATTTTTTGCCGGTTCCGACAGCATGAAGTAACAAGTTACTTTACGCTTGTCCGGGCATGCCGTAGCCTCAGATGATTCGCATTTATAACATCAAAAGATCCTGACTCCCGCGGTAGCAGACAAAGGGTTAAGTCGCCGGTAAACTTAAAGCTTGCTCATATGACTCTTTCCACGCTTTTCTAAAACTTTCTTCCTTCAATTCCTTGCTCTCCCTTGAGTACTATGGCTCTTAATATTGAAAAATATACTTCACTTTCCAGTCCCTTGCCAATTAAATGCCGTAACAACAGTTGACGGAGTCTCTGTAGCTCACTATCATCGGCGATGAACAGCTTTCCATCATGCCAAATAACGAAAATTATATCATTCACAAATAGCGAGAGAAGCAGTGGACCTAGTATGCAACCTTGCGGAATTCTGAAATTATTAGAGAGGGATTCAGATACCGATTTGAATAGCTTTATGATGTACAAGGTAGGAACATCTGGCAGTGCTTTCTAATTTGTTAAATTTAGTGAATATTGCATTGTTAATTATATCGAAGGCTGCTTTAAAATCTTTGTGGATCATTGTCATCTGAAATGTAAAGTCACGTAAAGCTGACAAGATGTGTTTCAATCGATCGATCCGGGATGAATCTGTATTAATGCTGATATATTGCCGACAAGCAGAAAACAACGCTTCGTTGGTGAGTGACTCAAACTTTGAATTCAAAGGCAAACCCGCAAAATTTCCTTCAAAAAGGGTCTGACTTTCAAGATTGCTTCGGATTTACAGGTGTACAGTTATAAATTTCCAATGGCAGACTATATGAAGACCGAAGTGAGGGTGAAGACAATCGTATATAAGGCGAGCACAGTTTATGTTCTATTGCGTCGATTATTTCGCTATCTTCGCCAATGTTTCGACCCGTGGTTTGGGCCTTCTTGATAGCTCGACAAAAATGCCGAAATTCATCTTAGATTACGCAATCATCAGTCAAAATTCAGTTTTCTTCATGGAGAAATCAATAACCAACTAAAGAGTCTAAAAAATAAATTGCGCAAGATATCTTGTTATGGTCCATAGCAATCGATAGACGATTGATGAAAATTGATTCAAAAACCCCAGACACCATTTGCTCTTTGCCGTTGGATGCAACAGAAGACAATTGTTCGTCCCATAACATTTGTGGATGCCAAATTGGGTATTTGACCGCAAGCCCTTTTGCTTCAACCCACGAGGCACATGATTATTTTCAAGAAAAACTTCCGAATAGAGTACAGTATTTCAATCGGACGATACGAGTTATGATCGGATGATGATTTTCCTGACTTAATGGTGGAGTTGACCCACAAACTTACTCCCAATTCTACCCTTCGAGGAACTTATTAGAACAATTCAACAAGCACTTTTCTGTGCAGTCCGGTTAGATCCCAAAACAAGTTGAATTTTATTCTGTCTGGGCTCGAGGTTCCATTGTTTCGTGGAAAGAGCGCTAGTGAGAATTCTGCCATCGATAGCAGATACGTTCGTGATAATGTTAGGGGATATGGTCATATAGGACTTCCGTGCTGACAAACAGTCCGGACAGATCTTATTGCCGTGTGAGGCCGAATGCCATTAAGCCGAATGGGTCATTAGACCGAAAGCCATTTGGCCGAACCGGTTATTAGGTTGAATGGGTTATTAGACCAAACCGGTCATTAGGCCGAATGGGTCATTAGCCCGAAAGGTCATTAGATTAGCTAAAGTTATGTTGAGCAGAGAACATAAAACATCGACTTTGGGGCAGTCCCCGAATTCGCTGACTATGCAATCGAGTAAGATGCGCAGGCAGTACGTGTAAAAGGGGTCTTGCGTTTGGCGACCCACAATCAAACACGCTAAAATACTTTCTGGCATGATTCGGGGCACCCGGATATGGATGCATTACCCATTAATATTTGCTTTAAAATTTACCCGTGGCACGAATATTTGTATCTATCTATTTAGGCAGTCTTATTGAGTGTAACGATAAGTAAATCGCTTCATATCAGGTGGTGTCCGTCATCACTACGCTCAGCTGGACTTAAACTATGTTTGAGTAATCCGAGTAAACGAGTAGATCACAAGTTTGCTTGCGAGGGGCCGACGCTTTCAAACGCTTCACGTCGCTATGTCGTTTACGTCATTTAAATACATTCCACAAACAATATTAATGGCACACTTTCCCAGCTCTTTGACGAAACTTCTATCGCAGTTGAGGTGTGACAGGGTTGAAGGAGGCCGAATAAAACCATTAATTTTTATATGGTACAACACTAGCGGTCACTATCGGATGGGAAAGCAAAAAGTTGCCGAGTTTTCGCATCAAATCCGCACAAGTTTGGCACGTTTAGTAATTGGCGCAGCCGTAGATAAAGGTAATCTGAATGCCATATATTTTTCTATGAAGATTCAACATGCATTATAAATTTGAAAGAATATAAAAAATATTTGTATTCTCCAGGCAATTTTTGAAAAACTTTCGAGCGACTTAGTGGCACGCCACAATAAACTCTCTTAAGATAGATGTGTTGCGTTATTAGCAAAGCAAATTGTTGGAATTACATTCCGTTATAGAACTTAGCCTTCTATATCGACATACTTCGCAGCCGATTTTTATTATACAGAACAATTTCAGGGCTAGCGCTACTGTCCTACTGGTAACGTAGAATCCTTCCTAACTGGGGTTCGAACATATGACGACTGGCTTATGCCGTTTATTATAGTGGAATGAAATGGAAGACGGCTAATTTTTTTTAAAAAACTTTAACTTCTTCATTAAACATTCGGCTTCATGACGGCGCCGGTGGTTGAGTGGTAAGCGTGACCGCCACTCATTCCAATTTGCCTGGGTTCAATTCCAGCCGAGGTCGTTAAGATTTTTCTGAGGTGAAACAATCTGTTGTCACGTCTTCTTTCGGAAGGGAACCTCTCTGGCGTCGGTAAAAAAGAAGTGATCCAACTTCTATACTCTTACTAACAAAAATATCCTCCTCCTGTGATACTTGTGGATTGCACAGTAGTATATACGGCCTCTAGTAAAAGCAAGTATCGGACTAACCATTCCTTCCCTTTCCTTCCGCGATCTACGTTCGGGCCTGGCCGGCGTCGGTATTGATCAATACTTTAGGATTATCAGGAGGTGCACATTGAAAGACGTTTCGCTATACCCAAGCATAATTATCTACTTATTCTCTGTGCAACTTCAGCTAGTCCAGATCGATAACGGAGTAGCAGCCAGGGGTGGTCGCACAAGCTCAAGCTCAAGCTTCATTAAACATTCGGCTTCATTGCCTTTGGCTGGACACCTTTCTAATTTCGCTACCGCTTCTTTGACCTTAGCTATGAATAAGCCAGAAAAATGAAGCAATCACCGTTTTGCAAAAATTGAAAAGAACAGTTCATATTTTGAAGAAGTAAAATTAAACAGTTGATTTTGCCAGATTCACATTGGATCCATCAATCAAATGATAAGCTTAACAATGCGTCATGGCATGAACTCGCCACTTACGCCACGGGTATATTACTACCTCTTACTGTGTGCCGCTATATTGAAGGCCCTAGGTAAGGTTAAAATGAACTTTTGCTCTTGGAGTCAAACTAGCTCAACTGTTTTAGGTCTCATGACACTCATGAGGCCGAGTGTCATGAGACCCATTCGGCTTAATAACTTCTTCGATATAATAGCCCGTTCGGCCTAATGACGCATCCGACCTAATGACCCATTCGTCCTGATGGTGTTCGGTCGAATGACCCATTCAGCCCAATGACATTCGGCCTTATGACCTATCCGACCTAATGGCGCTCGGTTTAACAGTATCAGGCTTTCGACCTACTGGGCCAACATTCCTCTTGGCGAAGGTGAGTATCCAGCGGTATGAATATTTTACGCTATGGTTCATACTGTTCCGGTTATGCCCCAAAGCGTGCTCATCGATGTTTCTCTGGCCAAACCGTCAACACACCGGTGCGAATAATCGTATTTTTTGGCTTTCATATAAGAAAGCCGTCTCAAGGTGAATGTAACTTAGAGTGGTTCCACAAAGTTTATCTTACGGTAATGTTCCAATCGGATTTAGACAATACAAGCAAAATTAACATATTTATGCTGTTTCTTTCATAAATATTCTAACCGAAATCACTCGCGGAACTCACTTAAAAATCTTGCGGTTTTCACCGTTCCAGTGTATTCAAAAAGTTTTATTTCCATTTCTATTATTTATTGCGTTATACTACGTTCACACTACAGAGTTAAAACATGTTATAATAATTAGCAACAAGATAAATGTCATCAAGATAGCGTTAAAACACGTTTTAACTCGTAGTGTGAACATAGTATTAAGTATTATTTTTTTAATTTTTCATGGTAACCTAGTTTTTATTAATCAGCATAATGATCAAAAAGTCCTAAAATAACTGTTTTTGAGCAATTTTTGAGCATACATCGATATACATCATAAATGGGTCGTCAAACCGTGGGATAACAAAATTCTCACAAGCACACGGCGACGCCTGGGTGCTAGCAGTCTTCTGCCGCTAGTAGCAGAATGAGAGGGTGCGAACAGATCTAGTCGAGAAAACATTGCCGTAGAAACGAATAGTTGTTCGGAAATTAGCCCCAATACGACTAATCTGACTAGTATCGATGATCACGGGTCAATACGTATTGAAAATTCGCCGCGTCTGTTTTATGAACCTAATTTCAAGCTCCGTTATTGTTAACAAGCCCTTGCATCAGGTTAACAATCCTTTATATTTCCCTTCAGTGTTCGTTATTATCACTCGTATACTTGTATTCCACAAACAATCCGATATGGAAAATGAGAAATACATTCCTTGATTTATAACATCTCGCGCTATCTTTGCCTGTATAATGTGTTATCACTCGGTAGTTTTCAAGCCAGTAAATATATCGCAGAGAAGAAGTAGCGAATTCTGTCTAAATACTGTTGTAATAAATAGTGATCCGGCCCATTACGCAGATAAGTTTAGCATTTCTAGGCAATACTCCCACGGTCGGCTGTAATTGCTTTTGTTTAGGGAATATAGGATACTCTCGGTAGCCGGCTGCCCAGAGCTAAAAATGAACCAAAAACTAAACAAGATCTTTTCTTTTTCGAGTGATCGTACACTCGAAGACTAACTAAACAACTACCTAATAAAATATGCTTTACAGGGCGCATCGCTTGCTTGGAGCGAATCCTAGACCTGATACCCTTCAAAACTACCAACTCTGCGACACCTATGGAAGAGTCTGATGAATCGCCGTCCTTCCGTTAAGTAGGTGGAGCATCAACACTTCTTGTCTACCTTTATCCTTCCCCGTGAACGATGGAGATGGGGGGGGGGGCAGCAATGATGGTCATCATGCTGTCGAGGGTTTAATGTGGGTCGGATTGGTATGAATTCCTACTTAGCACTTCCTAAGCAACTCTTATTAGATAATCAGCAGCCATACATGATGAAGTAAGTGTGCAATCCGCCAAAGTCATCGTCACAATGCAACGCAACATCGATATGGGTCATTCCACGCGAAGTGATCAAGGCACGTGTAATCGACCATCACGGATGTGAACCAAGTTTGGAAGAATTGTTCATCTAGGGCCAAAATGTATAAACCCAAATTTGTGTCTCAAATTAACCACCCCTCGGATCATAGGAGCACTCCCCGTTTTGGCAAATTGCCAAAACCCTTGATTTTCTTTTGATCATATCTCGGGTTCTATTTACTCTAGAATCAAACCGCATGATGGTTTTTGAAGAAAATTGTTCAAGGAGTCTGGAAAAAATATTAATTTTTGGCGGCAGTGTTGTCAACCATGCGATTTTTCAATTAAATATTAAAAGTTAATGTTTCTCTCAATACATATATTTTATTTTGAAAATTTTAATACCATCGTGTTCTTCAGACATTTTTACATAAAAACACTTATAATTTCAATATAATTTGAGCGGATCCCGAGATTCACTGTTTTGAAGAGAAAAACCTCAATTTCTCATATAAAATCGCAAGCGCACAGCACAAATAAACCAACTTGAGTATTCTGAGTTCAAACATAATTTTTCATAAAGTAAACGAGAAATGATGAAAAACTACGTTTTTGGTTTGCTTCTAGCAGATTAGGGTCGATTTTTATGACCGTTTGAAGATTTTCTCAATTTTGGCCAATATAAATGGATTTTTATATGAGAAAATGCGAGTTTTTTCCTTCAAAATATTATATCTCAGGATGCGCTCATATTATATTGAGACGATAAGTGTTTTTTATGTAAAAATATCTGAGGAACGCGATGGCATTAGAATTTTCAAAATTAAAATATATGTATTGAGAGAAAAATAACCTTTTTAATTTAACTTAAAAAATCGCATAGTTGGCAGCACTGCCGTCAGAAATTGATTTTTTTTCTAGACTCCTTGAATAATTTTCTTTAAAATCCATCTTGCGGTTTGATTCTAGAGTAAATAGAACCGGAGATATGATCAAATGAAAATCAAGGGTTTTGGCAATTTGCCAAAACGAGGGGTGCTCCCATGACTCGAGGGGTGGTTCATTTGACACAAAAATTTAGGTTTTTATATATTGGCCCTAGATGAACAATTCCTCCAAATTTGGTTCAAATCCGTGAAGGTCGATTTCAAGTTAGCATCTTTTTTGATCACTTCGCGTATACCCATACCCATATACATCTTAGAGAGAAATTGCCCAACTCTTTTTATTTGGTTTTGAAATGAGTAATTTAACACTATACAATATTGTCTCCCAAAGGGAAATATGCTTAGATTAATAGGTGCATAATTTAGAATGGTTCGAATTTATTTTTTGAATGCATCTTATCAGTAAATTGAACCAACTTGAGACCAGCTAAACGAGAAATCCCAGCTAGTATCAAAATTGATCCTAGTTATACAGTAAATACAAACAGTTTGCATGAGTACTTACCTAAAGAAACTGGCTTGTCCCGATTGATGTATTGGAAGGCAAACACTGACCCCAAGTTGAGGTTAGTTACTGATAAGATGAGTTCGAAAAACAAATCCTACTTTTTCTAAGTTAGTAAGTCCTTTGTTCCATTTGGGAGTAAGGGAATACGGAAGAGTAGACGTAATACCATATTCCATTGTTTTAAAACCAACGAGAACTTGCAATGTTTTGGACAGTATCCTGTTTGGACAATATTGAGACACCGAAGCTACATTTGCGACAGTGGCATGTTTGTTTCAAGAACTTATCATATCAATTTTCTCCTTTGAATAAACAGACAGTTTCGTTGAAGAAATCCTTTCGATTTTCCATTCTTTATTTCATGAGCTGTTGATTAAGGCAAATCTTTTCTTCTTCGATAACGATTGCATAAAAAAATATGATTTCTGTGATTTCGGCGCAGATTTGATGTCGATTCGAAACCAGAAGAGCTTTTTTTAAAAATTAATTTATTTGGTACGGCTCAAGGTGTTAGCTTCATGGAGCCGTGGGTTTGCAAAAAATAAAAATAATAAACAATTAATACTAATAGTCTATCCGATTCCGTACGCGCGACTTGCCATAACTCGCGGAGATCCGTTTTCGTGTCGGAGAAATATTTTCATTCACGTCAACTGTATCATGGGGGCCATTCGTATCTCTGTCGTCGTCGCACATGTCCGGGTCATCATAGGGGTTACTGCCTTGATGTTCGGGACCAGGTGTTGTTCCTAATTTCTTTCCCTTTCGGGTCACGAGTGTCATTGCTAATAGCTCTATCATTGATGGTATTAGCTGTTGAATTTGACGCGGCTTTCATAGTTGTCATTATTGCTTGAACAGCTTCCACAAATTTGGCAACCGTTTGTGGAGACTGAGTGTTGGCATTTCTTTCTGTATATGAGTTTTTCTTAACGGTTTCTAGGCAGGGTTGTCCGTAATGTGCCGTTCGTTCACAGAACTGGCACGTGTTAGTTTGTCCTTGATATGTGCTTAGAGTTCGTTGTATAATAATATCTCCCCCTTCTGTTTCGTTTCATTTTGTTTTGCAGGGATAGGTAGGAGGGAATGGGTTGATCTACCGGCATTCTCACTGAAAAAACACCATTTGTAATACCTTGAAAGTAGTTCCTCCACGTGTCCTCCGTAATGGATTCCACTTCTCTAAAATACGACATGAATCTTTTAATAGCTACTTTGCAAGTACGTGGTGCCAAATCATGTAATTTGACTTTCACATTTCCGTTTTCCATATACACAGGGAACTTGATATTAGCGGTGTTACAATCCAGCACGTGTTTTGCGAAATGAATCTTTTCGCCTGGGCGAATTTGTTGAAAGTTATCAGCACCACGTGCCTGACGTGCTCCAACTGGATGAAGCTGACTTCCGAAAACCGAAGCTGCATTTTCACATCACCAATACTCAGTCTTATGCGGAAAGCCCGGAAGTCAATGGCCACCGTGTTAGCCGGAAGAATCACATTTTGTTGATGAGACCCAGTCATCTTGATAGATTACCACACAAGAATAATAGTGACGGTTCCCTTTGTTCTTCAGACAATGCACACAAGAAAAAAGCAACTGTTTGCGCTGGCTTGGGTAGCAGCAAAGGGCGCACTGGTATTGTGACTGATGCCTTTGGTGTATTGAAGCCATAAGAGCTTTGAGTCTTATTAATCAGGTTACTGTTAAATTTATTATGGAATTTACCTTTTGTCTTAGTCTCATCAGAATCCTACACTAATCCCTATCCAAGTGTGATGTCCCGCAAGAACACAAATTGTGTCTCTGTCTGTGGAGCTAGCGTCAATCTAGCGCTAGCTTAGTTCTGCTTTTAAGTTAGTGTCGGATTCTGATGAGACGAAGTTGAAACGAAAATTCCACAACTAATTTAGTTTAATTAAGATTTTGAGCCCTTCTCTCAAAACCTCTGATTTTACCCAACTTTCTCCGGAAAAAATCTCATTCTCCATAGAGAGAAATACAGCATAGTGTAAGGAACTATTGCCCTTTTATAGAAAACCGCATGGATGTCAAACAGTATTGAGATTTGAATTGCGCACCAAAGATAGATTGCGCTGCAATGAAATATCATAAAAAGCGCCACTCCCTCTAACAAAAAAATGCTTTCACTCTACTTATTTATAATTTGGTCTGACGTTTGCATTAACAGTTCCAAAGCCGAATTTTATAATATTATTTCAAAGTTGTTGTAAAAAGATGAACATTATTTAATCACTGCTGTAGCAATTATTCGAAGAAAATGTTTCAATTATTCGCCAATAAATGTGCTTTCATTCCAAAAGTTGACAAACTACTGAAGTTTTTGATTGGGATAGAAACGGTGTTCTTCCGCTGCAAGCAATATTTCTCAGAAGACCAACATGGATTCATGCCTAATCGGTCAATTTTGACGAATATATTGTTGCTTACTTTCTTCGTTTCCGACAGATTCGAGGATGGTTTGTAACCCGATGCTATCTACTCCGATCTGTCCGCCGTTTTTGACGAAATCAGTCATGACGTTGCCATCGCCGAATTAATCAAGTTGGGATTCATTGGATCACTCAGTTATACTTCACTGTCATACTTCGTTGACCGTCTACTTGGTGTGAATATAGGCAAGGACTACTCTGAAGTGGGGGTGGGCGTAGCGTAGTTGGTAAATCGATTGCCTTGTACGCAGCGCACTTGGGTTCGAGTCCCGACCCCGCACATGGGGTTAGAAATTTTTCATAAAAGGTTTTTCTAACCCGAAGAGGAGAGTGATCTTAAGGTTAAAACCTCTATAATTGAAATAA
Organism: Topomyia yanbarensis; assembly: GCF_030247195.1. Classification (NCBI taxonomy): domain Eukaryota; kingdom Metazoa; phylum Arthropoda; class Insecta; order Diptera; family Culicidae; genus Topomyia; species Topomyia yanbarensis. The sequence continues at coordinate 94,298,775 of NC_080671.1, forward strand.
CAAAATACTCTGAAATGTTTGCAGCTACGTCTGACATTCCCCATGGAAGCCATTTTGGACCACCTATCTTACTTCTTTAGATCAACAATGTAAATTACAGCCTCAGATCTGTTCACCCGTATCAAGACATTGGCAGAAGCACACTTCTTGCAGCATTAATTAGATGTTTACAGCGAATTATAAATCCCGTGATAATTTCTGCAATCGCCTTCTCTACGAAAGATAGAATCAGAACTGCTTATTCCCCGAAAGTGTTCCATGACGGACCTTGGAGTGACGTTTGATTCTAATCATACTTTCTAGCAATACGTCTCATATAATACTGGCGAGTATCGCGAAGCTTGGGGTTCATATTTCGTACTGCCAACATACATAGATCCCAACATACATAGGTAATGATAGTTTTGAAGTAAAGGAACATGACTTGCTTCCGTGTAATCAACCCATGTCAAAATACGGAGAAGTGGATAAAATTAAGGAAGATACTTGGAGGACTCTCTCCAAGGTATTCGCAACGGTTTTCGTGTGGTGAAAATGCGTCCGACAAAACCTATCCCCTCCTACTTGACCATCTAATGCCAATCAGGACCACACATTACACATACTCAACGAACATTAATCACGCATCCAGGGCAGATTCATACGTGCCAATTCTGTGATCAGCCGCTACACGGCGAACAACCTTGCGCAGTGGCTGCTACAGAAATTACATCTGTTACGACCAAGACCGATTCACAGCCGTCGTATGCTAAACCACAACCGATTATTAAACCAACGACTGCGGATCGGGCTGTACCAAAGGCTAACTCAACTGCATTTACCAACAGCGTAACAACGATTACGCTAAATGACTCCAAACCACCAACCAACACGGATTTACAACAGCTACCCGGAAGCACGAGAAACAAATCAGAAAATTCGATCGCGAGCAACATGAATGTAGTCCCGATGACGACATGGACGTGCACGACGAGGCGAGAGATGACGGACCAGAAGACCCCAAGCTGCGGCAGACAACGCAGCTAATGTTTCACCGCCAAGAAGGAGGATATCAACACGCAGGAACAAACTGTTTCAATATGACCTGATGGACAGGCATTTTGAAAATAAATGTGAAAAACATATTTTTCGGATCTACCAAGAAGAAGTATTATTTCTTCTCTTTCTAGATTCAATTAGATTTACAAAAGGTGGTTTTTTTATTCAGTTCGTTTATTTAATAGGCGCAAATGCGTTAGCTTGGCGGAGCCAAATTCTTTTTTTTTACATGAATATTTTAAAACCAAGAGCTTAAAATGCACAAATATTTTTTAATATTGAGAGGAACATTTTTTCCAACTATTTTAAACTAAAAATACGATTCGATATACAAGATTGAACAATAGTTATTTTTTACAGAAAACTACAAGGGGCAGCCCTATGGGGTTGCACGAACTGTAGACGTAGGACTATACTACTTAACGTAACATATTTATTTTCTTAGTACCTTTAGAGTAATAATAAATAAAATATATTTCTTACGTATAGTTTAAGCACAACCAATCAACATCGAATGTTATATATTGAACCAAACCTTCTTGTTTATCAGGTCACTTCATTTGTAGTAGGTGATTGACTCTGTTTAAACTTATTTGAGGAGATCTGAAGAAAGAAGACTGAAAACTGTGACCGAACTAATATCTGGAACTAAATCTTTTTAGCATAAGTTCAGCTTTTAAAAAAATGTAAAAACTTTTCGATTGTGTGTGGTAAAAATCCGGACCGGTAAAGAAAAATCAAATTTTAGGCAACATACTAACATTTCATGTATAAACCAAGCTTTCTAGTTAAATTTTTCCATTATTGTAACTTTTATTGTTAAATTTTGCCATTATTGTAACTATTGTAATTGTAACGTAATTTTGCCATCATTGTAACTTTCCTAAAGTACGCATACAAATGTAGCGAATGTAGTGGTCTTAATCATATATCGAAACTATGAATATACAAGAATCGAAAACAATTTTATATATGGACTTAGATGCGGATTTGCAACGGTTTTTGGAGTGGCAGTATATTCATTCATAAATAGGCTCTGTAGTATGTACCTATTAGCAGAATCGAAATAGGATAGGCTGAGTGGAAATAAATCACGTGAAGTGGAAATGAATCAATGAATTGATCGAACGTAAATAATAAACTTTCGTTGTGCTTTCCATCGATCCGCGTAAATTTATTGCTAAGAAAGTTTTCGTCTATGCGCAACGAAAGCACAGATTGCTATCATGCAGGTTACGCATGCAACCGCTAACAAACAGGGATGCCACATTGAAATCTATATTTCGGCCAAAAATATCTTTTTACCGTAAGTGGTAAATGAAATAGAAGAAAAATCTGTGATAAATTTCCGAAAAATCTGTGAAAAATCACAATATTTCCAAAAATCTGTGAAATTTTCATCAAGATGCCAAAAATCTGCTATCTGTGAAAAAGAATGTGTGATCAAAAATTGTGAAAAAAAAATCTGGTAACCCTGCTAACAAATTAGTAGGGATACCACACATTCGCCTTAAACACTGAACCCAAGCGCACAAAGCAAAATGAGTCAACGTTGAAGGTGAAGTGAATGAATCAACGCTGATGAGAGACAACTAGTACCACGACACTATGTGTTTGCAAATGGAGCTCGAATGTACAAGCGATTTTGTGTACGAAAAATTGTGTTCGATATTGTACATAAAAGTGTGCCGGAAACGAGCACAATACAAAAGAAAAGTGTTTGAATGCACAAGCTTAGTCGCCTGTTGGACGGTACTGGGTAGCGTACCTCCACAGCCAGTGTAACGAACTTTCAACTTAGCTACACTGGCTGTGAAAACACACAACGCAGTGATCTGCTCCGCCTGCCGTTCAACAGCCAACTGAGCTTGTCTGGCCAAATCCGTTCTTTAAATAATCGATGATGACGTCATTCATAGAAGCATAACGCTAGGTACACAAATCTGTCGTGCCGGACTTGGGAAACGCTATATTCTGTGTGTAAATGCGCGATATTTTGACTAGGTTGTATATTATTTAAATTTTTAATGCCATGATATCAAAAATCTTTGGGTTTATCTATTCGAATCTATTCTTAGAAGTATTTCGGGCGATGTGCGCAAAAAATTTGAAAATTTATCGTGAGATGACTGAATTATATGCGTTAAAAATTGGATCATTTTTCGTTACATACCATTTTTGTACAATTTGCAAAGTGCACCCCCATATCGAAAACAAAGACGTCCTACGTCAAAATTTTTACAGCTTACGACTAGGAAACAAAAGATGGTTGCTGCAAGTGAGCGAGAAACTTTTGAGTATTTCTGAAAAAGAGTCTCCTCGCAGCATAGACACATCTCAGTAACAACCCCGCAAGTATCCTTCGCATGTTCTCCCTCATACTTACCATGTCAACCCTTAATGCTACAGTAGTCACAGCAGACCCAGGGGCCGTAAACAGCACCGTCGTTCTCCGTGTCACGAGAGGGAATATAGATACGGTATTCCACTGTGAAGCACACATCACACTACCAACAACAACGCAAAAGTGGTCAGGTGGGTCGTTGCAAATTATGTTCACATGGGATTAGTGTACCTCCTATTCCCGTGAAATGCTGATGAGGATTCTCTTAGCGCAGGAACAACACCACCCCACAGTGGTCCAGAATGCAAATTTAGCAGGAATTTTGAGATTTTACTAAAACTAAACAACTGAGCCTTATTAAGTCTTTGGAGAAGTTTTCGTAGTTTTTGAGCCCCCTCTTTTTGTTAAAGCAACAGTTAGGGTGGTTCTAATTTTACCAAGATAAAAAAAAATAGCTTTTTAATCATTCCAGCTAGAGCCAAACGACCTTCAGCGAAGTTGTAGAACGAAAATTTTTGGAAAAGTTTGCTGAAGACACGTAAGCTCTATCTGTCATACTTTTTATTTTACAATGAATTTAAAGTCGTAGCTTAGGGTGTTTTTTCGAAATACAGTTTTTTTCCAATAACTTTTGCTGTATTCATTAAAAACTGAAGTAGTCTTCAGACAACTTTAAGATTGTTTCAAGGTGAATAATTTGTTTCATGGCACTATATATCTAGCTATTTGCGTTGAAAAGTTATGAGCACTTTTTCGCCAAAAATGGGGTTATTTTGAATAATAATATCACTCATTTGGGGCAAATAAAAGAAAACTCTTTTTGAACTATAAATAAGGTCATGATTACAGTTATAATTGAGCAAAAAAATGGTGAAAACGATATTTTTTTAAATTTCATAAAATTGATTTAAAAAAATCTATTTTTGAAATATTAAGTGCTTATATCTTCTGAACAATAAAAGCTAGAGTTTTTATGTATTAGAAGAAAATGTTCGTCTTCATAAACTTTGAAAAATATCTGAAGGATAGGTTGTAAAAAAATGAAAACTGAAAAAGTTATATTAAAAATTTGGTTTTTCATGAATTGACTCTTTGTAATATGTTTAAATTACTTTCACGGTGAACAATATAAAAAATGTTTCGTTTTCATGGTAAAATATTGCACTTTACAATACTTTTCTATTATTTTAAATAGTAGGTAGGGTGGTTCTAATTTTTTTAAAATCAGAGAAATAACTTTTTAGTGGCTCGAGATAGATTTTCGCTGTCTTCCACGAAATTGAAGATAATGAAATTTTGAAAAACTTTGTCGAAGACACTGAAACTCTATGTCGTATACTTTTCATTTTACAAGAAATTTACCAAAGAAAATTAGGGTGCTTCTTAAAAAATGGTTTTCTTTGGAAAACTTTTGCAGCTTTGATTTTTCATTAAGATCACTTTAGAAATACTTTCAGATATTTTGAAGGAGAACAATTTGTCTTAACATATTGAACCTCTAGCTTCGCTCGTTAGAAAGTTATATATACTTTTTACTAAAAATAAACAATTTTTTGAGTAAATATTGCAAGATATAAAAAAATATCGCACTTGCCATTTTTTGGTGACCTATACTACAAAACATGCTATTTCATATAAAAGCAACAGTATTCAATGTTGAGTGCCCGAATTGAAGATAATTCTATTTGAAAAAGTTATATTTTTTATATAAAAGTTCTTATAACTTTAAAAAGAAAAAAAGTTAAGTAGTTGGTGTTTTAAAGCAAATTATGCGCCCTAAAATAATCTTTAAGTTGTTTAAAGGGTACTTTAGCGTAAAATAAAAACTTCAAAAGTTATAGAAATAAAACCGTTTTTAAGGAACACCCTAAAGCTTTCATTTGAATTTCTCGTGCAATGGAAAATATGAAAGCTAGAGCTTGCATGTCTTCAGCAAATTTGTCTAAAATGTGTTGCTCTACAACTTCATCGAAGACAGTAAAGCTCTATCTCGAACCGTTAAAAAGTTCTATTGTAAATATTGCTAAATTTAGAACCACCCTAGCATCGGTTTAATCAAAAAGAAGGGCCTTGCAAAGTACAACAACTTTGCCAAACATGTTGTAAGGATAAGTCATTTAATTTTAGCAAAAAGTTAAAACTCCTGCTAAATTTTCATTCTGGACCACTGTGCACTCATGGCACAGTGGTTCCAAAGTGCAAAATGAGGACTTTTTTGATTACGTCAAAACTATTTATTTAGCAATGTGATATCTTTGAGTAAGTTTTTTGGAGTGAAAACCCCCTTCTTTCTATCGTATCGAATCGATGATTAATCCTCCTAAAAGTGAGTTATAAAATTTGTTTTCTTCATAAACTCATAAGATAGCAAATTACTCTACGCAGAAAAGTTGTAGAGAAACTTACCACGAATATTTTTTGCAGATATCAACTTTGGGGTTGTTACGGTTTTCGAGATATAGAGCATTCTTTCGCCATAAGTTCTTTCATTAAGTTTATTTCTGAGCTCTAGAAAGTTTTGTAAACTACTGAAATGGACAACTTTGCAAAAGGCGTGAACTTGCTGGCGCTTGTATTTATAGATCCATTCACTCGTTCGATTGAAAATAGCTCATTTTCAAGGTTCATAATTCTAAAACGAGCAAACCATACGATAACTAAATGAAATTACCAGGAAATTGCTCTAAATGCTGAAAAAATCATAACGCTCCAAGCTTCCCTCAACCAAAATAGTTTGAGTGAAATAGTCCGGTTTTACCATGAAAGGCATTTGGAAACTCTGTTTTCTGAACAATATTATTGTGAAAAAACTGATTTTTCCTTACTGGAGAAAAAATTAGGTAAAACTGTTTTTTATCCATTGAGGAAAAAATTGTTTAAAGCCATTTTTTGCGCGTGAACAGCACAAAAACTATGTCGCTAAATTAATTATGGAATTTGCGTTTCAACTTAGTCTCATCAGAATCCGACACTAGCTTAGGTACAGGACTAAGCTATGCCAGATTGACGCTAGCTCCAAAAAACGAAAACATTTTTGTGTTCTTGAGCAAATCCCTGGTCCTGCGTGATATCCCGCAAGAAAAGAACTATTCTCATCAATGGAAAAAATTATTTTCATCTAATTTTTTCTCCACTAAGCAGAAATATAGCATAGTGCATAGCTTAGTCCTGTCACTAAGTTAGTGTTTGAGCTTTGAGGGATCTTCCACAAATAACGCCCTACATCTCGAAAACCGTATCAGTCACAATGTTGATATCTTCGAAAAAAAATCTTCGTGGTGGGTTTCTCTACAACTTTGCTGAAGTGGAATTGCTCAGCAGCGAATGCGAGCATTTTTGAGTAACGCGACGTGACACACCCAGATTTATTTTCGGTTTAGCCAAAGGCACTGATAAACCACGGCTGGAAAGTTGATTGGATTTCGATTCGCGGAGAAAAACTTCACCGATATCCGATTGTCTATCAGATTCCAGCTCCTAACATCTCGATTAGCAAAAGTCAACCGGTGTGTCTAATTCAATTTGTAATCGCAGCGAAGCAAGGTGTCAACCAGGCATCACAACTGGACAAGGAGACAGTGTACCTTGTTTCTATCAGCTATCACCTATCTATTTTTTTGCTCACCACCACAACCGGACTGGTTACCGTTCCGAAGACCGCTGTAAGTGCTGCCCTTCTTCGAGTTTCACGTGTTTTTGTCTTTCTCCGAGCGACCGGGTGATGGAATGGTTGGCCTGTCTCGGTGTCCCCATCTTGGCAGGTTGATTTTAACCTTTTCCTTCCCCGTTCCTTTGGCATGTGGCATGCCGTTAAACGTAGCACTAACGATGTGGTCACAAATCCAAGAAGTTGTACACTAAGCCATCGCTGTGAAGGGGGAAGGGAGGTGTGGACCGCAGTCTTCCCCCTTCCCTGCGCTTGCTGATTGATGACGACGGGCTGATGATTAGCAGAGTCGGGTACTTTTTGTACCTTCTAGTTTGCGTTATGGGGCCCTGACGGTTGTCGGTCATAGCACAGGGAAAACAATATCCAATTTGATGAGGACCCACTGACTAGCAAACAGCGACAGTAAAGATGACAGTGATTCGAGAATACCTGTGGCCTTTTTGAGAGACGGCTGACAGTGATGGATCGATTCATCGGTGGTGGGATTAGGTTGTTTAGTGCTTTTCTGCGGTTATGTGTGCGCACTGACCGGGCCGGTGCGTGTTTTTAGAATGTTGGTCTTCGATATGTGAAACTGTGAAGCATCTTCTCGGATAGTTCATTGCGGGCATGGGATGCAGATTTGGTGAAAAATAGATTCAAACCGTTTGTCCTACGGCGTACCCAACAGTTGACAGTTGTTATAAATTACTATTTGGTTAGAAGTTGTGTGATGGATTATTTATGAAATTTATTATCGGACGTTTTTCCACTTGGTAACTTTTGTCAACATTTTGGTAAGCCTAAAACAGGTCACAGAATCTTAATCCACATAATCGCGGATCGATATCGAGGAGCACTCCGAAGACTGGTTTCTTTTATCGAAAATCGAAAAATCAATCCAAATATTTTATTGCCTCTATTTAGATCATTCGATTCATAAAAGTGAATTATTATTATAGCAGAAATGTAATATAAAATAAATTCAACGACATCCGCTTCTAGCCTCGGCCCTTTTCCAACTGTGGTCCTATCGCTACACTGCGTTGGCCCTACCCTACCCCGATCGAACCGATCTCCACCGTTCACCCGCAGTAGTAGTCGTACGTCACCACAGAGCACCGACAGCGCGGTGAACCAGTTTCAGCCCAAGGCAAACGGCCAGCCACGCACACCTGATTCATGTTTCCAATCGATCATTATTTTACTGACCTTTCTTTTGTTTACATTTTTGGTCAATCGGTTAGTTTTAGTTCACATCCTCCGGGGCTCCCTTTGCAGTACGATACATACAGTACAAGCCAATTTCGGCTACCGGCCAGCAGCGGGTTCTTCGTCAACCGACCAGCAAAAGTGGCACAGGTATTTTGGGGGAAGCCAGATTGATCAAAATTGCCCGTGTGCCAACCAAGCCAACCCAGCCAGACAGCCATGAGTAACATGACTCGGGACATGAACTGAATGACTAAATTACGTAATGGTACTTCAACACACGGCAAAACCCGGCTTTACCGAACCGTTCCGGGGCAGCCGGGTGCTGTTGCTGATATTGATGGTGCTGTAGCTGCTCTTGTTGTGGCACTGTTCAAGATCCATTCGACAGTGGACGTCAGACGTCAGCATCAGGCGCTTAATTTGCCCAACTTGTACTTGTACGTGAGGGTTGGTCAAATGGTCACATGAATTGGATATGTGGAAAATTATTGAACGTAATGTCGGCTGAATATGGCCAATTTAAAGTGTTTTATTGAAGTTTGAAGAGCCTCTTGTTGAGGTTATTTATTTGCTTTTTTTCCGGAAATTCTGAATCGAGCTTTTGTAATAAACATCCAGCATTTTATCATTACAATTCGGAAGCAGTATTGAATCATACAGCGAATCTTGTAGAAGTGGAATCGGAGCCTCCTTAGAATCGTAATGAGGGCGAATCCAGGGTGAGAGTAGGGGTGGTCCGACTTCCTAATTAAATTAGTTTTAATTTTAAATTAGTAGTTCATTATTGTGTATTAAATTTTTTTATATGTTCCTCAAAAGGCGCCCAATGTTTAAAATGAAAGTTTCGTTTGAAAAAGTTCTAAGATCTTTTAAGAATATTTTACTTATAGTGAAAATTGGCGACAGATCTCAGCAACCTACCGGTATGCCCGTTGAGTAGGCCTGGTCCACCGCCGGAATTAATTGACTAACTAAACGGACATCGGTGCCGAGTACGGGTATCGGTGTCGGGAGAAATTCCGCCGCCGGGGAACTCTCAGTCGGAGAAAGGAGACACTATCCTGTGGCACTATCCTAATAAATCGCGACAAATCCGGGATCTAAGTAGCTCATAGAAATCGGAGCTCAATGCCCTGCGGTGATTTACCGCTGGGGAATATTCGAGTGAAGTGTCCTAATGGCTCAAATACGCAAAGGATTGAAACAACGTAATAGATGGAGAGAATGGCGACATGCAAGAGGAAAGTCGGGAGCTAAACAAACTGTTGAAAGTTGCGCCATTGGCTAGAACGCCGCCAGGAAACCACAAATCGGGTTTCGGAAGAAATTCCGCCGTCGGGGAACTCTTCGACGGTGTAGACTAGGTCCATCGCCGGGGACCAGTTGAGTAGTAGCTCGTGAGTAGGCTAGATCCACCGCCGGGGATTAGACCGAGTAGACCTTGTCGAATAGCTAGCAGTGAGTCGTTGGGGCGCCAGTGAACCGGAAGCTACGCTCCACCCGGAATCGCTGGATGGACCTCAGCACCTACTGGCTGGCCCGTTGAGTAGGCTAGGTCCACCGCCGGGGACTAGACCGAGTAGACGAAGCGGGGAGCTAAATGGCTCACATAAGCGTACATCGGTATCGTGAGCAATCTACCGCCTGGGAATTCTCGGTAGGGTAGAACCGCCGCCCCGTTGCCGGAGAACTCTCGGAGTAGGATAATATCCGAGTTGATCTCGATAAAGCTGGGAGCTAAATGGCTCAAGGAAGTGAGTATCGGTGTCGGGGGTAATTCCTCCGTCGGGGAACTATCGGTTGGAGTAGGGTGAGTTCACCGTTGGAGACTATCCAAGTAGATCGTGATCGTGATAAGTAGATCATGGGAGCTGAATGACTCACGGAAACTTGAGCTAAATGGCTCAAGGAATCAGCACCTAAACGGCTCACGAGGACAAGAGTTAAACGGCGACGTAATAGATGGAGACAAGAAGTAAGAGAAGAGTCGAGAGATAAATCAAAGCTCATAGGTCGAGCCACTCCAGGAACCAAGTGAGGCTCCGAGAAAGAGCTGAAGAAAGAGATGCGACGAAAGCACAACGATCCCTCCCACGAAGTAATACCTTGTAATTTGTAATTTTGTAATTTTATTGAGCACGACACCCTATTGGTACAGACCTTGAATCAGGCCAAGGAAGTTGTCGTAGTTCCGTGGGGAAGAAGGGCGTAAAAAGTAAGGATTGTTTAGTGGTTAGGCACGAACTTGAGTCGTGAGTCCAACACAGTGCCAATACACTACAGGCCAGGCTTTTGAAGCTTTATAAACCCTACTATAAAAAACATACATATATACATACATACATACATACATACATACACACAATAGGGCAGCATGGACAGGAAAGACAAGAGTCTACGGGCTTAACGAACCTACCCTCTCCCTCTCCCCGGCCTTACTGCGAGTTGGGGAGTTTTGCTAGGATATGGTGGGGTTTGGATTGGGCTCTGCTAAACCTCAATCCATGCTGCTCTACTCCCTGATTAAGGAAGGATGACACCGACTTGAAATGGCGAGTGGGCTATCAGCACGGCTGCCTCCGTCACAACAAAACCTAGTGTGGTCTCCGGGTACGTTCAAAACTCGTCACCATTAAGTTAGTGATACTAGGTTCGGTTGAAGCATTCCCGATTTTACGCCGATCCGGCTTTGAACACTACTCCCCATGAAGGATAGTGTCAACCCTTGCATGACCTCCCTGCTTCATAGATAATCATGGGATCACGAGAGGCGACTATATACAACGAGTGGAGTTAGCGGCCCGGAGTTGGGATCCATTAAAATGGATAAAAAGTCGAGAATCCATCATCGACATAACATTCTGCAGTCCTTCGCTGATGAATTGGCGAGTTAGTGAGCAGTACACATATAGTGACCACCAAGCGATCCACTACACCGTTAGTCGGCGAAATTGTACGGTAACACCGAGAGTGAGGACTGGCGAGCGGAAGTGGAAAATAAAGAACTTCGACAAGGACCTTTTTCTGGAAGCATCTCGTGCTGACAGCGTCATTCCAATTCCGAGTGCCAATAAGATGCTGTCAACAGAGTAGTTACGGGTACACTCTTCGAGCTGCAGAGAAAGTGGCGAAGTGATCAATAAAGTAGCACCGTTGACTAGAAAGCCGCCGTGGAACCACAAATCGGGTTTCGGGAGAAATTCCGCCACCAGGGAACTCTCCACCGTCGGGGACCAGTTCAGTAGTGCGCGGCGTAGCACCGGGTTCGCGTCATCGGGGTGCCAGTGAACGGGACGCAAGACTCCAACGGAATCGCCGGACTAACCTGGACACCCTAGCGGGTTGCTCGTGAGTAAGGTAGATCCACCGCCGGAGGATTAGAGCGAGTAGATCACGAATAACAGCTACACAATAGACGCAGACGAAAAGCAGAGTCGAAAGATAAATGGCTCAAAGGTCAAGTCATTTCATGGATCATGTGAGGCCCCGAGACAGCTAAGATAGCTGATAACTCGTGAGCAAAAGAAAAAGATGCAACGATATCACAACGACCGTGACAACGTCGTGGGTCTCACACAATGCCCATACACTGCAGGCCAGGCTTTTCAATCTTTTTAAACTTTGCTATAAAAACAGACATTTTTCGATCTCGAGCAACTGAGTCGAATGGATTATGTAATTCGGCCCACAGGGCCTCGGTTATACAGTCGTTGTCTCATAATCTGATCATAACTCTGATTCAGATGAAATGCGACCTTAATTCAAGGACTTTATCAAGGTACCAGTTTATATGAGAATTTGATGTGTGATCGCACTCTTCAACCTGTTACTCCGGAACCAGAACTCCGATCCAAATAAAATTCAATGACAGCCTATGGCCACGTTACACCTTTCATTTAATTATTACTTTGTTAAAATCGGTCTAGCCATCGTGAGATTGAAGATATTTCTTTATTATTTTTTTTAATATTTCGCGTGGCCAAATTCATTGGCATTACTGTGCCTTGGATCAACATGTAAAAATTTAAAAAAATACACAAAGTTACTGCCTGTTTGTTGGGACTTATTGACGCAGCTAGTTGCGGCCTGTTGAAATACTTTTTCTTAGCGGGGATGCATTGGCTGCGTTGTCCACGGCAACTTGGGGTCAGTTAGACTGCCTTCTCTCGGCTTATCGTACATGTCCATGTCTTCATCGGTATTCATTTCTGATTTCTTCCGCTGCTTAATAAGGTATTATTGCATGTTCCTGTTATGTGTGTTATTTTACTATTATTTTTATAAAGTTGCATTCAATATAAAGCATAAATTGCAATATTTTTGAATTTAATTTTATCATTTGAAGTGCAGATGTGCCTACATTCGCGGTATTTAATAAATCTTTTCGTGACAACAACTTAAACACCCCCATCTGAAACGGGAATGCCGTGTACTAAAACGTCGATGATTAATCACACCGTGTCCCCATCTATACTACGTGGATAAATTTGACTGTTTCGGTCAGACACAGCAGCCAGCCAGTGCCGATGGCGTCTGGTAAGGTTCACGGTTGCAATGTATAATTATCCTGGAGACGAGAGACGAGAGCCGCCGCTGCACAATGTGGTCATAATCTGATGCTCCGCTCTTTAGCAGCTCTTACATAAAATAAGGAATGCACTGACATATGGTGATTCCAACTTACTGAACTTAAACACGACGATATCCGACAAGGTCGTTCCAGATAAAGACCATCTGTCCATATTAGTTGGGTTGATCGTTGGGGAAACACTGCTTTGGTTGAGTGGATGGTTTATCATCGTTGAGTGTTGTGAAAAAATGTAATAAGAAATCATTAAGTTTCAGTACAAGAGAAAGGGATTTACATTGTTGTGTTAGTGGTTGTAAATAACTTCATACTACGTCGAGCAAGATAAGAATAATGTCATCTGGCCCAAAAATATTTTTTTTACATTCCTATTACGTTTGTTTATTAAGCCGTTTTGACGTTTGAATGTGGAGGAAAACGGATCGTTTACATGGAGAACTTAGAAGAAAACAACCCACTTCTAGTAAGGGCGGTAGTATAAAAATGCGAGGTCTCAGTGTGCCTATTTAATTCGTTACATATATCAATTGAGTACTTTACGGTGACGTCACAAAGGAACCGAGTGTTTATTTTTGACAGTTCGCTTGTACTGTTTACATGGACTTAGAAAAATTCTTTACGATTTCCTTCGAGCAAATCTAGTCGTCCACAAATTTTTCTAAGTCCATGTGAGGTTAACTGTGTCAGTAAAGAACCTAATTGATCTTTTGGGATAAATAGCACGTCATGATTGCTGTGTCAATGGTGAAAACTGTCATCGCATTCTAGTGTGTAAACGAAAAAATAAACATTTGATTGCGCGCAAGTATTGCTCCACCTCCAAACCCATCTGCTTCGGATTATTGTTGAACCCATCCCTCCGGCTCGAAACCTAATTGGAAATTAACTCTAATTATATCTGCCATCATGCGGCGGTACAAAAAAATGGCCATAAATAAATCGATTCCGCTCGACCAAGTTCACACATTTATATACATATATCATTCTGATTGTTTTTGATCTCATGTGTATCTGTTTTCTTGCATAATTACAGACCATTTAGTGGAGAGCTGCTGCTGGCTGCTGCTGTTTGCGGCCAACTTGTTGAAATCAGACCCCGGAGTGAGCAAGTGAGTGACACCGCACGTAATCGCACCGTACCGTGCGCCGGATCGGATCTGATCGGGGGCCTAGAAACGATCGATGCTCGAATTCGGGTGGGAGCTGGTGGTGCTCCCGGTAGTGCTAATACGTTAAACGCGCGCGTCCAACATATAACTAAGCCGACCCGGGCTAAGCGGACTAGTGGCTGAGAGGAGGAAGAAAGAATATGAAAACAAAATTTCGGCGTTTTTTACTACTGCTTTCCATTGGTAGTGGCAATAATGGTGCTAGTGGCGACAACTGGTGGTATAATAATCGTTTTCGTTTAGTATATAGCTACCACAAGTAATTTGTTCTCGTTAACCTAAAACGGATAATTAGTGTCGGTGGGTTTGTGTGTGCAGTGTGATCTCACCAGTGGAGGAATGGCGGTGCGATTCACCAACCATCTAACGATGAAGGGCCACGTGGTTCTGGTGCTACTGATATTGCTACTATTTCAAAGCTACACCCGAAGCGCGCATGGGCTGAGCCCAACACTGCAGACCACCAGCCAGACGAAGATGATGCTGAAGGAAAGTTTGCTGATCCCGTCGATGGATTCGGAGAAGGAAGCCAAAGCGATGTACGAGAAGGCTTTGCAGCAGTATGGCATTGTGGGTCGAACGTTGAAGGAGATCTGCAAGCCCTGGCAAACGAGGGGCTGCCAGTGTGTCGGTTCGTCCGAGGAGGTTGCCCTGACTTGCCGGGGCATCGGGCTGGAGACGGTTCCGGTGGATTTGCCAGCTGAAATTGTTAAACTGTAAGTAAATGAAGAATCTTACCGATAGTCTTATAGTTAACCAGATTGGGTATTTTCTGGAGAAGGAGGGTGCTCGGTATATTTTCTCTGCAGAATTTTCGATTCTCGACGGATACACCGGCTTCGGTATCTGCAACGAAATGTTTGCTGCCTCATTCAAACTAAGTGATCCTGCTTCAATTTACGTCGCAGAATTAGCTGCTATTCAGTATTCCCTTAGCAAAAGAAAGTTTGACACTTTGCCCGCTGACAGTTTCAGACAGTTTCGGCTCCATTGAGGCCGTCCATGTGGCGTAGCCGCTTGGAAAGCACTCACCGTATTTCCTATGGCAAATACGGATACATCTGAGTGCTTTATCTGAAAATTGTTACCAAATTACCTTGGTTTGGGCCCCATCACATTGCTCTATCGCAATGCTCTAGTCTGGGCAATGAGATGGAGGACTCTTTAGTGAAGGTGGACGAACTAGAACGAATTTTTCAGTATCTCTCGTCAGAAGACTCTCGGTAGTTGTAAAACTTCATAGAGCAACGAGTATCTGGAACGGTGGTTACATTTAATTATCCCGAAGATATTAACGAAGGCTTGGTTTAAGGGCTTGAATGTGAACTGGGACTTTTTTCTGGCGATGCCAAGGCATGTCCGTCGTATACGACTTGCTGAGAGTAGTCACTGTGTCTGCGAGAATTGTTAATGATGACATTGAGCATGATGTTTGGCTGCGTGCCAGGTCCCAACCAATAGATCCGCTTCGGACCCGAGGTAAATCGCCCTACGTGCAAGTCTGGGACGTTCTTTGTTCTCGAACACTGTTGCACTCTGAAATGCACAACACTAACTATGCTGCCAACAACCGATATTAGAAATGACCCGTCGTCGCTTCAATGATTATAACGACATCTTTGACTTCGTCATTAGTTCCACGCATGCCACTTTAGGTCATTTCTTTTTAGTATAGTTCATTAAGACTCAATTATTTAAATACAAATACAAGAGAATGTCGAAATTCGCTCCAAATCTTCTGATTAGGCAGGCGATTTGTAGATGCGCAGAAACGGTTCAACTTCTATTCAACTCAAATTTATAATAATTTTCAATTTAAATGATGATACATTAAAAACTATTTTCAGACAAGTGAGAGCAACTAATTATTTATCTATTTAAGTATTCAGATTTTTCACAGATCCTATTCTTTTATGAAATTGATACTTTTTATATCATTAGACAGGCCTATTTTTCTAGGCAATTCTTCTACTAGATCCTTGAAATTATGGCAAAAGACAGACCAGTAATTTTGTCTGTTGACATGTAAAGGGTGTACAAAAAATACTTATTTCCCTACAAAGCATAAATAAGAACTATAGCTGTATTAACCTAGATTAAGCAAATATAATATTTGAGCACACGAAGCTTACAGGTTTCATTTCGGAATTCATGGATTTTTGGACAATACAAAAGAGATGTTTCAATGAATTTATTTACTAAACTAATCGGAATTTTATCTACTATAGGACTGTTCACTAATCGAAAGAAAATCCTCTGATTACTGTTATCTTGCAATTTACGTAAATTTTGTTAAATGTAAACAGAGCTTTAAAAAAATGACATCCCTGCGTGAACTTGAAACAGAACCGAAATTTAATTCCTGCCCACCGCGATGAATGAAATGTTTGGTTTGTTTCCCTCGTCATTCATTCTCCCGACATAGTGCATTCGGGTTCACATATGTTCGGTTTCAGAAGCAAACTGAATTTTGTTTCTATGCTAGCTCTGAGAGGGATTATTGAGCGAAAATGCACTAGACATAGATTACGCCGCTGACTAATGATCGAACTGTCCAAATAGTAACAAATGAATGCTTTGGTTGCTGAAGTAATTTATATTTCCTCTGCACTCAAACATTCGATTCTGCATGAAATTTCAGTCAGTTGAAAAGTTAATGAATGACCGAGGCGTTGAATCTGAATATCAGTTTCGATAAGCAGATACATAGTTAACTGATTTTGAAATTTCGAAGCACTGAATGTAACATTGATGACAGCACTAGAATTACACGAAACTATAAATATGGGTGAGCTAAATAATTTTAGCATCACACTTGTTTCTCCTGTGCCGAAGAGACTTTCTTTCAGATTTATATGTTTTTAAATTATTGTAGATTATCCGATTTCAGCGGCAGTTTTGGTATGCGAAGATGCTTGCAGTTGCGCTTTCTAAGTCAATTCAAACAATCTGCACAGTAATTGGTTCGTTTTTAATTAGCTCAAGTTTTTTTTACAATCATCATCAAGATCGGAAGAGAAGCTGTAATGCATTTTGATTACAGGTTTGTTTTACCATAATTTAGGAAACAATTTCAATCAACGTTGTTCCACCTAACGTTGAATGTTGTGCGGATAACGAAGACGTAATGTGTTTTCGAAAATGCAGTTTTATTCAACCGAATCGAGAGGATCAGAGCGAAATTCCGAAAGCACTCGTTCTGAGTGCATAGAAAAGATAGAAGAGGTGCTCTTGAGGCTTCTTAGATTAGCTGATTCTTTTTTCCTCCTCCGTGATTTCTGATCATCTCTCATTTTAGTCCAAAACGAATAAAAACAGATCGTGAGACTGCTATATACTGAAGACATAAAATCGAAATTATTGAAGATTCAACCAGTCACAACATTTTAGTCGCAACAGTGTTGCGAACTCGCATGAACGGAACGAATTTCTCGCATGAAAGTGGAATTAAGTGCCAATGAAAATGATGATGCGTTAAAATGACGCGAAAACAAAAACTGTCGTCTCAGCTATATCGTTCTCAGTAAATTGAAATATTTTATTTGCCTAGTACGCTTGCACATTGTTTAATATTTATACTCAGAATACAGAGTCCACAGACTTAATACAGTACTTCAAATTGGGTACAATTCAAAAACCTGTCATGTAAATTTTAATTTGTTTTTGAATCCGCAGTTGCAAATTTTCTGTCAGATCATCAGTATTGGCGAAAACAAACCTGAATTCACTGCTGACATCAATCTGTGCTGAAACTACTTTTGTTTAGGAACCATCTTTACATTGGTTCCGTCATACAGGAGAAGATATTCTTTGGTTTTTGACGTGGTTGTGAAGAATTAATTTTCTTTTCTCTCCTTTCATCTAGCACAACTTATTAATACTGTGCATATCAACCTTTTACCACTAATACACGCGCATTTTCTAAACAAATAGCTATCAAAATATTCCAAATTGCCTAGTTTCTGATTGAAAAATGTTTTGTGTTTTTTGTATGAAATCGCAATATGTGTGTTCCTTTAATATATCAAATGTAAACATACTGGGTTATAGGGTGATGAGCCTATTTGCGCCATGTTTCTATTATCACCCTACCCAATTGAAGCCGTTGGTTAGAGCAGTGTCTGCCATCTTTGTTCAACTCATTGAGTCAAATGGTAGCGCAACAATAGGGGTACTCGATTCGAGTTCTCATTGTGCTCAAACACGAGAATTTTACTGTTTTCAACGCATTTATGTTATTATATTGGTTCGTAACAACGAAGCAAAGCAGTTGATGTCAATTTTTACCCATTCCATTGATTGTCAGTCAAGAAATTACCGAATTAGTGAGGCACCTTGCTTAGTATGGTGAAAATAGGCTCATCACCCTACATTCTCGATAACCGAGTTTTTAATGATGGCTTCCATCTTGAACAAAATTGACGAAACTTCTCAACGGAGACCGCGGAGCTGTTGAAATGAGGGAGGTATCGCTACAATTTCGCTCACTTTCCAGTCATCGGTTGTAAATTTCAGTGCAGTCAATATTTATTCAATTTAATGGCCACTTCTTTTTCTCCGAAGCCCATCAGTATTACTTATGCAAGTCGAGATTCATTTCAAACCTTCAGTCGACCGATTGGCGCAGGCATCGAAACGAAACGTTGCACAAAGGTTTAGTTGGGTCGAATCTTGGTCAAAAATGCGCTGTTATTTTTTGTTGCGATATAAATTACCTTAAAAAAATGCATGAACTATGTCAGTGGTTTTCAATAGGGGGTGAATTCAGGCCCAGGGGTTAATTAGACAACTGTAGGGGGTGAATTATGCGGGACAAATTTTTACTTGTTATCGTGACATTCCCGTGGATATTTGTTTTATATTTGTTTCCATGTGTCAAGAATTGAGATGCTTACTGCGACTGCTCAGGAACAGGTCTCTGATTGTAAAATTATGGTTCAACCAATTGAAAATCATTTTTTCTGTCAGGGTAATGATGTAAAACAATTTTCAGAAAGCGGGACATCATGGTGATCAATATTCGGAAAGGGGTACAATGACAGTTGAACATAGCTCTAATCGCAATGGAAAATTTGTTAAGTGGATTATTATATAGAAAAGAATATCAAAACCAAGAAAAAATACTACTAATTTTCCTTGGATTTGATATTCTTTTCTATATAAAAATCCAGTTGGAAATATAGCAAAAACACGATTTTTGATTGGAGACACCTCTAAATCATGTCCAAATTAACTCATATTTGGTGAAAGCTTTTAAATTCACACCTAGAACAAAAATCTGAGCTGACCCATGTATATTTCAAAACTTTTTCAAAATGTGGAGAAGTCTAGGGTACATAGAACGAAAAAGGTTGAAAATCACTGAACTACGTGGTTATGGAATAGATAATAAATATAGGTAGGCTCCACATAGAAAAAATGTGGCAGCTCTATCAGTTCGCTTATAGGCTGCCTTGGTAAAATCAGCAAAGCAACTACATTTGATGCCTAATAATAAGCACCGGCTCCACCTCGGTGCGAAGAAGTCCGGCATTGTGACGCACTTTGTGTTCGGAATCGGGCGCCCATATAAAAATCCTGGGTTTTCTGAAGAAAGATGAGAGCATCGAGCGCAAGCCAGGTTCCGCTCGCCCACCAGCAAAGTGACGTAATTTTTTCGCCGTCTGGCCAGACAATCAAAAACATTTAGTCAACATAGGCATAGTTGAGAGGAAGCGGAAGTCGAGGCTGGCCGTGTTGGAAGTGCAAGCAGCGACTGAAGGTGCTCATCAAGGATGGCTACTCTGTGAAACGCAACGTGGTTGTGATCATAGCCGATGAGACTTACCTGACGCTCGACGGCAATGGCAGGTGGCAAGTTATTTCAAGTAACGATGTAGAGTAAATCTCGCAAACGAAACCAGGAATAAAACTCGACCCGAGAAAAAAATGCCAATATCTGTCTTTTCGACGGCTATGACCAAAGTTCCGGCTAACTACCGTAAGTTATTTTTGTGAAATCATGAATTAATTCAGGAATCAATGAACATTTATTTTGTCTTGATATCTTGTAACGGTTTTTTCTCATCTATCTGCAAATAGTCTCTTTTTTATGTAAACGTTATTTTACCTTTCCCCATTTCCCCCAAAAACACAGCGGAAAATGAAAACCAAGTGAAACTTTCCAATAGCAGGATAGTGCCGATAACAGGCTTTCAAATTCGATTTCCATAACTTTGATGCTATTGAAGAGCTTTAGTAAAACTTATATGTGTTGAATACCCGTGCTGTATTGTAGCACTTTTTTGGCATTATATCAGCATTACATTTAATTCATTTATATTTCATTCTGATTAGTACTTAGAACTCACTGGCTTTTAAAGTCTACCTTGCGTGTAGTTCTATATCAGATATAAGGCTACGGTTTAATGTTTATTGGTTCAGAAATCAGGAATCAGAATAAATTGGCTCAATCGACACGTTCCTCATGTTATTCGGAGAGTTTTACATTGCCATGTTGTGTCATCAGTTTTCTGATGGGAAGGGAAAGGAAGCTGAAAGAAAAATGTTAGTGAAATAGAAAATTACAACACAATACACAGCAATAAACTTCCTGGATTCTTCACTCCCGAAGGAATAATGAACCCTACTAATAAAGCTACACTGGGTTAGGAACAATGGCGTATACTTTAGTTTAAGCTACGCGTATCTGTGGGGAACCAAAAATCCAGATATGCATTGCTGTTGGGAAGTTACATGCCAAATGATATGAAGTTACGTAATCGGATTCACGGATCACACGAATAATACTCAGCAACCTGAATAGTAGCCATGTGATAATTGAGTTTGCAATGTCCAATCTGTACCCAGACTAGAATACCGCAATTGTACTTGGAAAAATGCAACAAATTCTTTGACACCTTCGGATTCACATCTGGCAGAGAACTTTCTATTTGAATGCTACGCTAATGGTTGTCATGTTCGGATGCAGCCCTAGGGAAAAATCTTGTGCTTTATCCAACTTATCGGCAGTAGTCGAACTGGTTCTGGACCAACGAAGTCAGTCACAGGGCCCGCTCTAGCCAATTCGTCCGTCAATTCATTTCCAGTAATACTGGAATGGCTCGGTACCTTCTAAAGATTCATAGCATTGGAAGTTGCTAAGTTTTTCGATGTGAATTTGACATGCGATTACTAATTTCGATCTCGAATCTGCCGAACTGAGTGCTTTTGCGGCAGCCTGACTGTGGGACTAAAAATAAATCTTTATACCGCAAATTCCTTGTTGAAGTGCCGTTTGTACGCCACACAGAATCGCGAAGATTTCTGCTCGGAATACGGTACAGTATCTACCAAGCGAATGGGATTGGTCTACTATTATTTCATGACAGTAGACATCAGTATCGGTCGGTCCGACCTCCAACAAAGAATCGTCAGTATAACAAACGACGTATTCTTCAAGTTCACTATTTTTCGTACAGCCAGACAGCCGTTTCTCGCGAAGAGGAATTCTCACATTGAAAGTTTCAAACTACATGTAAGTGTTTGGTCATCCCATGTGGGATTTGTTTACTGTTCCAGAGCCCAGTAGCCTTAAGACGGTATGTACAAGAAAGTGCTTCTTGTTTCAGAAACACATGGTTTTATGTTCAAGAGTGCCTATAGAGCAGCAGTAGGTATTGTCGTGAACGCACCAGTCATCGCCATCAAGACCATCCTCTGAAGATTGTTTAACTTTGATCTTAATGCCATGACTTCTCCCTTCCGCCACCACATAGGGCACCTGTATGCCAGTATTGATCTAACAATTGTTGTGTAGATCCAATGAATGTACTTGGGTTTGAGTCCCCAAGAATTGGTGAAAGTCCGTCTACATTAGCCGAACGCCATATAATCTTTCTTAACTCTGAAATCGATATGAGCTGACCAATTTAGTTTTGAGTCAAAATTTACTCCAAATTGATCTGCGACAATAATTTTAGAGACAAAGAACTGCAACGGATGAGCTCAAGTTGGAGTCCCTTGTTGCGTGAAAAGCACCAGTGATGTTTTATTTAGATTAACTGGTAGTCCAACTTGAAGACAGCATTGCTCAACAACACATAAGGCTTGCAGCATATAATGAAATAGTGTGTTAATGCAAATACCTGTGGCCACATGATAATCATCGGCGAAACTAAATGACGGAAACCGATACTCATTAAGTTTGTTCAACAAGCCATCGGTGCAAAGGTTTCATAGAAGTGGTGACAGTACACCACCTTGATGACATTCGCAGACACTCAGTTTTCTTATTTCTACTTATTTTAACGATGACCACGGATGTCGGTTGCTAAGCATTGCCTGTATCTAGTTCGTGATACATGAAGGTACTCCATGACCTCGTGATACTTGCAAAATAAATTCGAAGGACACGCTGTCAAAAGCACCTTCACAATATAGAAAAGCTCCTTAGCTAGATTGCTTTTGCGAAAAAGCTTTTTCAACGTTGCAGACTATTGGGAATGTATTGTACAATTATTGTCCGCCACGGTAATGGAATGTATCCTGTTGCAAGACTACAAGTAAGAACTTTTTCCAAAATAGGCTTGAAGTATTCAAATTCTCTTTGAAGTAGAACTGGAATAATTTCATCTTTTCCCGGAGACTTTAACGGCGAAAAAATTTCAATCGCCAATTTGATCGATTGATGTCACAATTCTATCAGCAAATACCCAAGAATCAGAACTATCTGAAAAGAGCTCAGAGGCAGTCGTCGGTGATAGCTCCGTACAGCTTGGAAAGTTTGTGTCAAAAGGACAGTTGAGTATTACATCTTCGTCAGATGAGTATTCATCATAAGCAGTTCACATGAAAGCTTTCCAAGATTTTCTACATAAAATTTTCAATCGAACGATTTCGGTATTTTATTACGAGCTTCGTCTAGAAGCACGTATAACTCAAAGCGTCTTGGTATACTGCTACTATGAGTGAGTTTGATTTATTAACGAGATCATCTGAGTCATTTGGAGATCCAATCGTTGGAAAATACCCATGAACCCTAGTCACCAAACTCTCTTGGTAGAAATTACAGTTCGAAGACTTGGGATAACGATATGTGACGATATGTAGCGAGACGTTTAAATGATCAAAGATCCTGTACTTATGATCAGATAATGACGGTTCGAGCTCGTTGGGTACACGCCAGTTTGCCAACTCATGCGTAATAGCGTCAGAGCAGAAAGTTACATTTATCAACTCTTCTCTACAAGATCATGCAAGTGTTGGTCGATCTACTAAATCCTCTCAAATTGATATGTGATCTACTCAAGTTATGCGGTGAGCATTTGCATTACTGCCCTGATTTTGAGTGAAAACCAATATCAACCACAGTATAATTCAACACTTTTAAAATCATCAGAAGGTTCAGCAACAACGCAACAAGAAGATTCCAAACACGTCGGCTTATAATCGCCTATAGCGAACTCCGAAATGGGTATTAGGGATATGACCATTAGGGTGACAATAAAACGACCATTTTTGAAATCACTAATCTACACCCCCTAGCGTCGTTCTAAATCATGAAAAAATGACACTGTCCAAATTTGAGCGAAATCGGTCAACCCTAACCCCTCCCCTAAAGAGCTTAAAGTTTGTATGGGATTTTTGGCCAAAATGTATGGGGAAACACTCGCAGTTCACAAAATCGCTGTAAACTTCCGATCACTGACCTAGGAAGGAGTTAAGCTTTTGAAGATATGCTGAACAAGTTTGTCGAAGACTGCAATACAATCCAACCAACCGTTAAAGAGTTATTAACGTTTAAAGTTGGATACTGCTGCATAACATTCGCAAAGGGCGTACTCCGCTTATCTCATGTATGTGAACCACGAGTGAAGGTGGGACAAAGTTAGGAAAAACTCATATATCTCTGAAACGATAAGAGATAGAAAGTTATGATGTTCAACAAAGTTGTAGAGGAATAAAACGACTTTTTAGTTTCACTAGAAAGTTTCAGGATTTCTCCGCAAGGTGGCGGTAGTGAGCCAAGCAATTTAACGGGAATACTCTTATCTGTACAACGGTAAGAGATGGAGCATTTGGATGTTCTACAAAGTTGTAGAGCAGCAAAAAATATTTCCTTTTCTCATTTGAAAAATGCAGAATTCTACCACATGGTGGCGTCAGTGATCAAAATTAATTCAAGGTAATACTCCTATCCATACAATGGTAAGAGCTAGGGCAATCTGATGTTCTGCGAAATTATACAGTATTTCAAAGGCTTTCGTGTCTCGTTATTAAAATTGGAATAAGGACGCATATATACTGTGTGTATGAAGCTTAAGGGGTTACATACCTTTTTTTTATTTTTCAAAAAATCGAATTTTTTTATTACTTTATCTGAAAGTACAACTCCTTGAGTATATTTTACCAAAAATAGATCGAAAGTTACAGCGCTTCCACTTCGTCTACCAAGCGCAGTGGTAATTTTAAACTCGATTATCTCGAAATACCGATTTAAAAAAACGGTATTCCCGTGATCATGATTCCTGAAATACCACTCAACCGATTGTCTTTTTTTTAAATTGATCGTGATTAATTTTTCTCATACCTTAACATGTTTGTTAAGGTATGTTTGTTTTGTTTGTTTTTTTATGTTTGTTTTGTAGATGAGAATTTTTTAATACAATTTTAAAAGCCTAAAACAGCCATTTTTTTAGAAAAAACGTTCACGAATGCAGGAAAAATGTTATTCAACTAGGTCGACTAATAGAAACCGACTAAAATTACAATTATTTTGTTCAAGATGTGTGGTTCGGTGCACGAAATTAGCGGTAATCAATCACGAACTGGTTTTAGTTGGGTGTTGTAAAATCCGTTTTTTTCGACTCGGTGCATGAAGTTAGCAGTAAAGAATCACGAACTGGTTACGGGCGGTTGCTTAAAATCCGGTTTTTCGTCGTGCATGCTACTCTCTATCAGAAATGAAAATAATTTCCTCTGCTAGTAGTAGGTAACGACACAAACTGATTCATCCACCAGCCGTGTACAGTTCACAAATATTTTTTTCCCGGTATTGTACAGCCCTTGGAGAACCCTGTACGCTCTAAACAGCTCTACACAAAAAATTGAAATAAAACTGTAGCGGACCTACATTTAAAATTTCTCATCATTTCAGTGTCCGGTTGGTGCATGAAGGCTCTGACCGAGAGGAGCTGAAACTTTTCCCCTTTTCCAAGTAGTTTTTTTCGAAAGATTTTTCAAAACAGGTTTTCGTTATTAATGCATGTGATACATACCCCAAAATTTTATACAACATTGTTGAACTTATTTTAGACAAATTGCAGTATGATATGAAAAGATATGAGCGTTCCAAACCTTACACGACTTTCATCCCGAAATTTTGAAAAGGGCCCGTATTGGATGATACCATTGGATTGACCATCATTTGAATTCCACGATTTGGCAAGAAACAAACGTCCACTGTGTCAGAGATCCGCTTAACACAGCAAGGGTAACACCCATGACACTCTGTGCGCCACTGGCATATTTTAGTGATGCCAGCCATTCAGTCCTCGGCACGGAGAACTACCTTGACTTGAGGACTACTGTTTTTAGTTGCCCCTTACGACATTGGAACAGAAAGCCAGTGGGTCAATTCTTTGCTGAAACACTTTTCAGACCGCCGGATAACATATGACTTTCGAATTTGACTGGTATTATTTTGGTGCTATATAGTAGCATTCGTAATACAGGAATGTGCTGTCAATCTGTGCCACGTAATAGCACGTTTCTGGCATTATTTAAACCTCCGGAGGTCGCGCAAATGGCTCACTGAACGAGCACCCGCTGGTGTTCTAAGACGATTTCGCTAGATTTTCAAAGCAGCGTGCACTCAGTGCACTAGCGCGACGGCCTGAAGGTTAAAGATTTAGTCTAAATGTAGAACTCATTGGTTTTAAAAATTGCCCTGTGTGTAGTTTTAAAGCAGATATAATGTTTAAAGATATATGAACCGAAAAATGGTATAAAACCCAAAATTTTCAACCTGTTTAGAATTTTTAGGTCAGATGGGTTTGAATATTATGTGAGTCGCTGACATTTTGTAATGCAGTACTGTTTTAACAACTTGGCCAAATCTTGCCGTATAATGCAACTTTATAGCATTGAAATTTAAAAAATGCGTTTTTTTTAATTTCTCAAATCTATAGACATTTTTCTCAGTTTGTTTGAGCTGAAATTCGACAAGTGATTATGATCAATTAGTTTTGTAAGAATCGGTCTCATTTACTACAACAAAATTAATATTACTGAATATTTTATGGAAAATGTTAAAACAATCCTTTAATTATCATACCATTGCACACTTTTAATAATTTTTGTAACAAGTTTAGACATTTATTAATAATACCATACTCTCCTATAAGCGATTCCATCTTTTCGATTCGTGATTTTGACCACGCATCTCTTCTACTGACTCCTATGTGCGCTTGGTTGCTGCTATCTATTGTTGGTCTGCGAAATTGATACCGGAACGCATCTAGAAAGTGTGGCATGTCCTCCGGTAACTGTCTGAAAAGAGTTTCTCTAAAGCTCGTAAAGACTTGCTGGCGACACAGTAGCCCAGTTCGGTGGCTTTCGATTCCCCAACCTTGGCAGCGTGCTGCAGCGGTCGGTCGCGTCGGTCGGTTTGCTACCGAGAGAAAAGCATACTCTAGATTGAAGAGATCCGGTCGGTTTGTATATCCTTACGTTGCGCTTTCCGTATCTACCTAATGCAAACAGGGTACGGGGCAAATTTTGGCAAACGAAAGAACTTTCAAAGACGTCCCTCGAAAAAAAAAGAATTGTTTGGTGCTGTGCCAAAAACGCTTCGGTTGTAGCTTTTCGGCGATTGCGAAGCATCAGGCTGCGCCGAATCAACAACATGGTCACATACCCTACGCGAAATGGGAATCGAGCGTCAGGAAAGAAAGTGTACTCAACACTGAATGCGAGTGTGTCGGATGGATGCCATCAGAAGGAAATTAACCTATTTTCCCATCCAATAGCGAAACCATTGCCCGGTGTGGGATAGAAGTCGTGGTGGGCAAGGCAAATGATAGGATGCCGGAACGTAGTTTGCCATTGTGGGACTTGTCAGCAAAGTGTAATCTCTTTTTTATGTCGCGAGACAAATGCCGGAATGCGCTTAAAACGTAAATTCATTGAGCGAACGGGATTTGCTGTGTATTCCTTTGGGAGCTAACGTGGGAGAAGCACCTTTTGCTTGGTGTGCTGGAGTTAATGTTTTGGTTGGACGCGGGTTTGAATATGATGTGCGGAAATGTACACATTTGAGTGAAACAATGCAGTGGATGGTTAGCGACATGATCGTTAACCAAAACAGCGTTCTTGAAACACGGGTGTTCTTCGACTCATGTGTGACCCGAAAATATGCATTACTCTCAAATGGTGGATCTGATCCGATTTAAACTATTTTTGATTTAAACAAATGGTTTATCGAAATTACTTCGACAAATGGTTTATCGAATTTCCTTCGACTAAAAAGGTTGCTTTTTATATCTTCCCTGGCGGACTGCAGGACTGCAGAGAGAAAATCCTGGACCGGGGGGTCCAAGATATGAGCCCGCAACACCATAGATCATTCAAACACCTAAAAATTTAACCTTTTCATGCCCATCTTATTTGTGGCCAACAACGATTTTAAACAACTATAACTTTTGATTGAGGCAAGATTTGCTTGAGCTTGGGTTTGAGCTTGTGCGACCACCCCTGGCTACTACTCCGTTATCGATCGGGACTAGCTGAAGTTGCACAGGGAATTAGTAGATAATTATGCTTGGGAGTAGCGAAACATCTTTCAATGTGCAACTCCTGGTAATCCTAAAGTGTTTTTGATCAATACCGGCACTGGCAAGGCTCGAACGTAGATCGCGGAAGGAAAGGGAAGGAATGGTTAGTCCGATACTTGCTTTTGCTAGAGGCAGTATATACTACTGGGCACTCTACAAGTATCACAGGAGGAGGATATTTTTGTTAGCAAGAGTATAGAAGTTGGATCTACTTCTTCTTTACCGTCGCCAGAGAGGTAATTCCTTTTCTGGACTAGATATCGATCCACCAAACTCATGGACCGGATGTCACCATCTTGGATTTCGAAAAGGTTCAAATTGTCAATTTTCATCATTTACTTGTCAAGCCAGTTCCAAAAATACCCATATTGTTAGGGTTATCGAGAATATTGCTCAACCGGCAGTCGCCATCTTGGATTTCAAAACGATTCCAATTGTCCATCTTCAGCATCTACTTGTCAAGCCCGTTCCAAAAATACCTATATTGTTAGGGTTATCGAGAATATTTCTCAACCGGAAGTCGCCATCTTGGATTTCGAAAAGGTTCAAATTGTCAATATTCATCATCTACTTGTCAAGCCCGTTCCAAAAATACCTATATTGTCAGAGTTATCGATAATATTGCTCAACCAACGAATATTAATAAGAATGTGAATCACGCCAGAGAGGTGATTCCTTTTCTGGACTAGATATCGATCCACCAAACTCATGGACCGGGGACCAACGGCTTTACTTCCCTTCCGAAGGAAGACGTGACCACAGACTTTTTCAACTCAGAAAAATCTCAACGACCTCGGCTGGAATTGAACCCAGTCCAACTGGAATGAGTGGCGGTCACACTTACCACTCAACCACCGGCGCCGTCATTTTTTTGATTGAGGCAAGATTTGCTCACAAAAACAAGTAAGGCTAACAAATGTGACAAATGCCTTTCATTTGAGCATTAACAGTTACAAGGATCAGCTCTAGAAATGAAGTTATTGCAGTTAGTCTGATTGGATTCCGATGGAACAGTGCTGCCAGGGACAATTTACGTTAACTGTTGTAACGGCATTTAATTAGCAAGGGAGTGGAAGGTGAAGTTTATTTTTCAATATTAAGAGCCATAGTACTCAAGGGAGAGCAAGGAGTTGAAGGAAGAAAGTTTAGAAAAGCGTGGAATAGGGTCAAAGGATTAAGTCGCCGGGAAACTCTAAGCTTGCTCATATGACCCACCTTCCAGTCGCTTGCTAATTAAATGCCGTTACAACAGTCAAAATCAACTGTTGTAACGGCATTTAATTAGCAAGGGACAATAGGTTCATTAACAAAAAATGAAAAAAAAAAACGGTTTACGTTGTCAACGGAAAATGAATTTTTCATATATTTTGGTTATGGTGTAATATTATTGAAAACTGATAAAACTTATTATTTTGGACTGTCTTCAGCTACGTTCTCCAGGCAATTGGATTATTATAAATATTCTAGGAGAATTTTATTGTGCATTGGAAGGTAAAAATTGGGCGGCTTCCAGAACTGCAAGACGAGCAAAAGACTTTCCGTGTTTCTTGATACGTTTTCAAGAAAAATGATTTTGAAACCCTAGAAAAAAGTGGGGCATGAAAGGGTTAAGCTCGATGTCTTTTCGAGAAATTGTTCTCTGTTATTATGTATGGGGCGAATAATCTACGTGCATCGTTCCGGAGTTACGGGCCGAAGAGTGCGGCCACACAGCAATTTTCCATACAAACTGGTACCACTATGATATGAAAATGTTGCAAAGCTTTTTAAATGGGTGCAAAATTACTTGGATTTGCCAATCTAGATCACTAATGATAAACCAATATCGCTTTGACCATATTGGCCACCTACAAAAATTTTTGATGCCAAATGTCTTTAAAATGCATAAAACGTCGAGATTTTATGTAATCTATGGTTAAGCAATCACTTTCAAATTCGTCAAACTAATCCCGACCGGCGGAGGTGGCGTAGTTCGGGGTGTATGGAATGTCCCCTTCCCCTCCCTCCACTTATCCCCTCGTCCCCCTCAGATCACTCCACATTACCTCCCTCTCACACTACCGTCCCATCCTTCCCTCATAACTCCCTCCCCCTCTTAACGCCATTATCTTTATACCGCAAATACATCACCAGGCATACTAAATTAACCTTCACCCTCCTCACACACCCACCCCCGAAAAACAGTTAGCATGAAGACAATATTAAACTAATGCTGACTAGGCTAATTAGGTATATTTTATTTTTGTTTCACGTGTTTCACCGCCGACACGTAGCTCATTGAGTTCGTGGCTAGTGAGTCATTGTGTATTGGTGCACAGTGAACTAATAATGTAAAGGACATTTTCACAAAAATTGAGTATAATTTGCCATGGACAGTTGACAGTTTGGATAAATGAGAAAGACACAATTGCACCAATAGGTTGATTGAAATAGGTTTTGTACATTAAAATTAGTACTATGAATCCTTTTTTATAGTATTTCGATTCATCTATTTACTGCGTCAAGATTGTTTTTGAAATATACCTATTTTTCGTGCTTTACAGTGGTTTAACCTCTTAAGTAATTTAAAATTAAAATAAACTTCTGAAAAGCTCAATGAATCGAGAATAATAAAATACGTTTAAAATGCGAAAGCTAAAAATGAAATTTGAAAAATGTAAGTTTTACATTGTTTTAAATAAATGGGTGAAATTATGGAAATGTAAAAAGTTAGAGGTATGGATATACAATAATGAAAATAAAATAAATATGTAGAATGTAAAAGAACAAAATCAGGATAACTGAAAAATTAAAAAAAAGGAATAAGAAAATTAAAAAGAAAGAGCGAACGAGAGAATGGTATGGTAAGTCGGAATAACAGAAGGGCAAAAAATGAAATATGGATCGAACAAAAATATAAAAAGAAAACAAGTGGACGAAATAGAGAACCTTAAATAGGGTAAAAAATTTTAAATAGTATTTCTTGGAAGGGACGAAAAAGAGGAAAATGATTCAAACAGGGTAAAAATAGAAAAATTTCGATGTGAAACAAAATTGAAAATGCAACAAGTGGGAAAAAGGAAAATAGAAAAATGGAAATGAGCTGAATATTTTTAAGAATATGACGAAAACAAAGGAAGAAAAAGGAAAATGAAAATATAGAAAATCGATGAACAGAAAATATGCCAATATAGACTCAATGGAAGAAAGAATTTATAAACAAAAGTAAATTTTAAGAAAAGAATAGAAAAAATAAATAATACGAATTGAAAATATATAAACAAAAAAAACGTCGATTCTCATGGTGCCAGGTCTGTCTTTGCCGTGAGACACGTTGGTAGACTTGAGCGATTCGTAGTAACACTACCTAAGCTCGACTGTTGCCAGCAGAAAACAAAAGATTAGTCCGCAAGATTTGAAGCCCGTTTCTAATGATCCTACCACTTCTAATTTTCCGATCTGTATGTTTCACATCCTTGCTCTCACTTGAGTACTATGGCTCAAAAATTTTCATAACTTTTGCCTACTTCGTAATCCCTAGCTTATTAGTCATCGATGGGTTTCGACTTCGTCTCATCAGAAACCGACACTAACTTTTTATCGGAAGTCGAAACGCACCCATGACTAATAAATTAGGATTTGTGTCCTTCATGTAAAAAGACTGGTTTTACCAAAAAATTTCGCCTTAGTGAAAAATTTTGGTGTTTATGCAATTTTTCTCCTTAGGGTGGAATATAGCATAATCCCTAGCTAATTGAATGTCATTGAAAAGTTAAAAAGTGAAAAATGCAAGTAAAATATTAATACAAAAAATGGAACTAATTTAAAATATAAAAAGGCTGTTTTTTTTTCAAAAATGAAAAAATCTCGAGAAAATAGACTATAGAAAAAGATATAAATGGAATACACCCCTGGTTTTTTTACGCGGAGGATACGTACCGCGTAAAAAAACCGCGTTAATTGGAAAATCCGCGAAAAAAACTCCGCAAAACATATTTTTGGAAGTTTTTTTTTGCACGGATTTCGCAATTAACGCGATTTTTGTAAAAATATTCATTTAAAAAATATATGAATGCAAAAGACTTAGACATTTTTCTCAAAAAAATTTCTAAGTTCTTTTAAATGCAAAGAACAAGAAGTCCTTTTGAATGCAAAAGATTTTCGGAAAGATGGAAGAGACGGGTATGGAAGACTCCTTATGGCCCGCACCCCAACAATATGGGTATTTTCGGAACGGTCTTGACGAGTAGGTGCCAGAAATTAATTTTTGACGCCATTTTGAAATCCAAGATGGCGACTTTCGATTTAGTGAAATCGCTATAACCCAATCAATATGGATATTTTCGGAATGGTCTTGAAGAGTAGGTGCAAGAAATAAATAAATCTGCACCTTCCCCGCAAGGTTTTCCATGAAAAATTGATTTTGACGCCATTTTTTAATCCCGGATGGCGTCTCCCGGCTTAGCGAGATTCTCTACAACTCAATCAATATGAGTATTTTCGGAATGGTTTTAACGAGTAGGAGACGAACGTTAATGTTTGGCGTCATTTTAAAATTCTAGATGGCGACTTCCGGTTTACCGAAATTCCCACATGAAAAATCTGGGCAATCGTCCAAAACATCCTCAAATATAAGATCTAATCATAAACCAGCAAAATGCAAAATATTTTTATGTGTTCATCCAGAAAAGTGCGGTAAGAATTGAAGAGAGAGAAGAAAGAGACGATTGTCGTGTGAGTTGGGGGATTGAATTTATTCAAATTAAACATATTGCTTAAATTTAAGTAAATTCAACTGTTTACTTAAAACTATTTGTACTACAACTTCAACTTCCAAAAATACCCATATTGATTGGGTTATAGCAAATTTCGCTAAATCGGAAATCGCCATCCTTGATTTCAAAATGGCGTAAAAAATCAATTTTTGGAACCTACTCGTTAAGATCATGCCGAAAACACTCATATTGACTGGGTTATAGTGAATGTGACTGGAAGTCGCCATCTTGGAATTCAAAATGGCGTCAAACATTGGCCTTTGTCTCCTACTCTTCAAAACCATTCCGAAAATATCCATATTGATTGGGTTATAGCGAATTTCGCTAAACCAGAGGTCGCCAACTTGGATTTCAAAATGGCGTCAAACATAAGTTTCTAGCACCTACTCGTCAAGACCATTCCGAAAATACCATATTGATTGGGTTATAACGAATTTCGCTAAACCGGAAGTCACTCAAGACACTATAGCTCAAGAATCGTTTTATTGTAGTCAAAACAATTTCGGTCACGTTCTTGCCTATTTGGAAACCGCTCATTGGGTCCCCATTAAGACGAAATTGTAACCAATAAAACGGTAATGAAAACTCGTGGTCCGTTTTGCTTACTTTATTCCATCACAGCCGGATGACCGACAACCTACGACTAGCAACCCGGTTGGATCTCACTCTCAATTTATTATGTTTCGTATTTTACTTCTCGTATAAAGGTTGTTAACACCCTAATGTGGTATTAAATTGTTTGTATGGAATACCTGAATTAGTTTTCTGTTTTTGGTCACCGTTGGTAAATGCGATCGTTTTTGGATTGATGTTTTTCGGTGATTATATTAAAAACTCTTACCCCAGCGATAGCAAGAGCCCCATAAATTTCTGAAGATGGTTGAAATTAAAAATCAGTAAGCTGAAATGTCAACAGTAAGAGTTTTTAATATAATCACCGAAAAACATCAATCCAAAAACGATAGCAATGCCTGAATTTAGTATTATGGAGTTATTTTCTTCTGCTTAGGTCTGTTATGCTAAACGTCTATTGTGCCTAACATCATCTCACTTTCGAATGACGATAATGGTTGTATCAAATATTGTGCCTAACTTTTATTATTATACCTAACGTCCATTATTCCTTACGTCCTTTCGTCCTAAAGTATTTATGACTAATGGGGTACACCCTAATCGCAAGGGTATTACTTGCATTTTGAGACCTTGAAAAAAATGTTGGTTTTTCGTGTCTTCTACATCACGATTTTTGCAGTTTTTTTCGGTGCCACGTCCAAAGGTTTTCTCCGCGTATGTGGAGAATTTTCTCAATTTCTTAATATTCCCACAATTATTTTTGTCATTTTTCTATGTCTAAACGCACCAAATTACCACGAGCGGGAACTGGTAATGAACTGAAAAACTATCTTAATCATCCAATAAATCACTAATCCTCCAGGCAACGTAAATTTGAGGCATTTTAGTTCCGAACGATGTGCACACGCGGTTGCAGGAGGGATCCGAACTAAGCTAAGCACACAATTTATTGGCAGTGCTTCGTAGTTAATAGGTACCGACTGGCACAGATACCCGATTAGCAGGAAACTGTCTATTCATAGTCGTTCGAATTTGCTTCTCAAAAAATGACTGAGCTTTATCGAATATTATGAGGCAGTAAATAATGTAACTCAAGTTCTTGTTATGTTGTTATTGTTAATTAGCGGTCGATTTTTTAAAAGGCCTGTCTGGAATAAGGTAATAGGTGAGATCTGTAAAAGCGGTTTTTGTGTTATTTTGTAATGGTATCGCCATGTCTGTGAACTTCTAAGAAAAATCCCCATTTTGGTTCACTACATAAATAGCAGCAATCGTTTCCCCTTTCTATTTTCATTGTACCCATTTGAAGCTGTCGGTTAGAGTCGCGTCCGCCATCTATGTGCAAAGCCTTGGCTTAAATGATAAGGAAATAATTGGGGTACTCGAGTCAAGTTTTCAGTGCGCTCCATTAAGGGGTATTAAAAATATCAATTAACAGTTTTGAGTGTTCGTAGATGTCTGAAATTGAAATTATAATATAGCTTGACGCTAGCTTAAATAATAAAAAAACTCAATTATATAAGGAGAAATGGGAAATGATTGCAGTCTGTTCATCGGGACATCCGAATATTAGCCCAACCAGCAGTGCAGCAGCACAGCGTAGAAAGAAAAGTGTACGTATTGGTAGTGCTGCTTGAGTTGATGAGCTGAAGTATTAATTACAGCGTGGTCTTAGATAGTTCAGTTTAATTAACATTGTACTGAGTACAAATCCCATTTGTGCTAGTAATGGTTTGCCGATTACCTTCTACCGTTTCATGACAGTTACTCGGATGCAATATTTAATGATCGGATGTCATAGTAATGAACATTATATTTTTATTGAACGACAGATCACAAAGATCCCCTTTAATTAACAAGGTAAAATTTTATTCCTGCTCCGTACTCAGCTATTGTCAATGGTCAAACAGTTGAAGGACATTTTCCTATAATGTTTCCTTGTCAGAATATACCGTCTACTCAAGCGATAATCATATCCCACCACGATTTCCTTCTTTGTCCTAGACGGAAACGAAATCCGAAAACAGAAGAAGCGGCCCTGATATTGTAATGTAAATCAAGAGTTATTACCCCGGTCGGCAAAACAAATTCAACACAGAATGGATTCTTCCGAGTTAGTCTGAGCGCGTCCCAAGACCAGCGATGGCTGAAACAATGAGAATATCAGTGGGCTAGGTTATTGACTCAATAAAGAATTATTAAGTTATTTTCCCTTGCGGCGTAGAAAAGCTTTGCGGTAACGAATCACATCAATCCTAATACAAATATTTACCAACAATCTCGAATTACTTAGCCAACCCAATTTGACACAAACGGTCCGGTGATCGCATTTTGACAAACGACTGCACCAGTTTCAACGTAGAGAGGCCTGGAAATTGAACCCATAAACACTCGCCGGTGAACAGACCTCCTTTTTATTGCCGAGTGAACCTTCAGACCGCGAAATAACCCGCATAACAGAGCCGATCGAACCGATACGATATTGTACGAGAATTTCTGTCTGGCAATAGCCCGGTACATGCACATTCCGGAAAATTAAGTAGGACATGATTAATTTCCTACCGCATCACAATAGACACCGCTTCCAATGCAACGCTGCTGACTGCAGCACTGTCTGAGATGCAACCTGGAGTTCCGCACTAACCAACCAGCAGCCAGCGTCCGTAGCAGTTTCCGAACGATGAAATTGGATTCGGCTTTTATGGTTAATAACCGGGTATTTATGACACTCATCTGTTGTGTCATTTACAGCTTCATGGCGTGCGTCGTCATCGGGCCGCACAAACAATGCAAGGATGGAAGGCTTGGGAGGTTGGGCTCCGGAGGAAATCCGCCGGGTGCTCCGGTTCAAGGAGCGCTATTTCGATTTATCCTTGCCTGCCTGTAAACAGCAGCAACCCGGCGGTGATGGCCATTGTTCCACTTGTTGCCACCAGTGATGAATAAGTACCAATCAAGTCAAGTCATAAGACACTTGATATTGATTGCACTTTCAACCCTTTTATGGGAGTGCGAGTACGGGGGTACCTTGTGCGCACTTTTGGTTTTGGGTCATCAGACGGAGCGTGGGAGGTGTGTTTGATCGATTTGCCAGTTCTGAGGAAACTGTTACTTGGCTGTAGTCTGACCTGGGTGTTGAATGAAAGATGTACAAGATGGCACTGAAATTTGTGAGTGTGCGTGGGGTTTTTATGGAATACGCATTCTACGATGGTATCGTATCTCAGTGAGCAATGACAAATAAACAAAGATATTTGTCATTTTAATGAAAGCATGTTGCAGACATTAAAAATATGTTGACCAAGGAGCTTTTATTATCAGGTGACAAGATGCTCTAAAAAGCCAATCAACCATGTTGGTTGGAAACGAGAGATAACAACGTTGTTAACTCATTATGATAATATACATATATAGGTGATGAGCCTATTTTCACCATACGATCCGTACTATTGGTTGAATAAAGGATGCACAGAATCTAACTGCATCAATTTCAAAGTTACATCTTACAAGTTAATAGAAAAAGTTACATC
The DNA here is from genome assembly GCF_030247195.1 of Topomyia yanbarensis. NCBI lineage: Eukaryota > Metazoa > Arthropoda > Insecta > Diptera > Culicidae > Topomyia > Topomyia yanbarensis. The sequence goes on from NC_080671.1 coordinate 94,335,449, forward strand.
TTTTCTATTAGGTATTTTCTATTGAAATTTGGAGTGAAATTAGTTCAATGTGTTCAGTCTGCTTCCTCATCTCGTACGGATCAGAAGTCGAAAAACACACTTGTAAACAGTACGCAAACAAAAAATTCTACCCGCGCCGCTCTGCTATAGCGTGTACGTGTAAGCTATAGAACAGTAAAGTCCCGTTGCCCACAACTGGGTGGAACAGTTAATTAGGGTGCAAATGGAACATGTGCTCACAGAAGTATCACACATACAACTACATCATACGTGACAAGTAGTACTAATAACTTTCAACTCCTTGGCCAAGGCAGAAAGCTATGATCTGACGGAAATTTGCGTACATGATTTGGCACCGCGTACTAGTACGGATAATATCAAAAGATTCATGTCGAAGTATGGAGAAGTGCAATCTGTCCCAAACGACGCTTGGAGAAACTTTTTCGCTGGCATGATTTGCGGTGTTCCAACAGTGCAAACTTGGCTGAACCAATCTATACCAACTTACTTGACATTCGAGGACAGACCATCTCAAGGTGTTATTTAAATACAAAGAACCCTGTGCACATACCCTAGACAGACATTCAGATACCAGTTCTGTAACCAGACGGCACACTACGGTAAGCCATGCGCTGAAACACCTAAAGAAAACTTATCTACTACCTACTACTACACGACCGACATCCAGCCAAATAAAAAATACAATTACTAAAAGCACCAAGCGTCTAACAGCGAAAATCAAAGCTATTCTAGCGACTACGACATGTACGCAAACACGAGTGAGGGAGAAGGCAGACGGAATGATCAGCATGCGGCGGAGGGTAAACCTGAACATTGTCCACCACCAAGAAAGAAAATTAATACAAGAAGTGACAAGCAGTGCGCTCAGGATAGACGACAGAAATAATATTTGATTCTTTTTTTTTTTCTATCTATTTTGAATTGAAAATTGAATTGTATCTTTGAAATTTCCACGAACAATTTTCCATAGCTTTTCCACAGAGCATAAACGAGGCAGTTCGTTGGTCATATGTGCACAGTAGAGTGACAAGAAAAAAAATGACCCCCATCGGCCTGAGTCGATTCATAATTCATAGTAGTACTTGCTTCAAATTTGAAGCAAATCGGAAAAGTTTAGCTACCGGACCAACGCACAGTGGGGCGAAACTGAAAAAAGACGGTCAAAAGTCTTTCCTAAGTTTCACAGATGTTTTCATGCTTTTATGTCTTCAGGAAAGTTTCCTAGGACTATATCCCACATCTTTTAGGATAAGCGCTTTAATTTTTCTTAAGGTGCAAGTGTCACTTAAAAAAAAATGTTTTTTAGCTCGACAACCAAAAAATTTTTTTTGTGCGGAATCTTGTAGAGCAATTTATTTTGAACAATTTTGAAGAACATATCTGCCATCTATATATTTTTCCTTAAGTGATATGTACGTTGCACCTTAAAATCAATTTTTCAACTTTCTCTTCTACAACTAAATTTTTTCTACATTTGTATATTCTAGAAAGTTTTAGATACCGTCAAAACACACAACTTTTCTGAAGACTCCAATGATGTATAACATGTGTATCGGGATTTAAATCGATTTTTCTTTAAAAAATACTCTTTTTCATTACAAAATTTCTCAAAATTGTGAAACTTTGTGAACCAAAACTCAGCATGATTAGATTCGTCATGTTATGTAGTATTTGTAAGCGAAGTATAACAATCCGGACTTTTCGGGTTTTTTAGTTTTCCTGCATTTTTATACTGTATAATGCATGGATATTTCGCAGTATCTATATAGCGGGCGTTAGTAAATCAACACGTCATACTAAAATACTAAATTCAATGCAAAATATTTGTTCTATTATCAACAATCAACATGTAAAAACAATGAAGTGTATGAAGCACTAATTATACATTAGAAGGACGCCTAAATTGCTTTTTACGCGGGTACATCAAATTCAAATTCAGTGCAAGTACCCCTGGTGTAACTAGGAATCGACTAAGGGGTGGGCTGATTGAGTTTTCAAAAATTCATTATTTTTCTGGGCAGTCTAGTGCACAGTGTGGCAGGCAAGCATATGAACGATCTGACGCAGCAACATTCAGCCGTGACAGATATCTCGAAGGTTCGGTCTGTCTTAGGCAAATGATGTTACTGGCGGTAAACCTTTTACGAAAAGCTACCACGTCTACATACCCGCTCACAAAGTTGAGATCGACGGTGTGTTCATCCATTCGATTTCGCTGTTTAAAGGACTTAAACTCCCGATGTGTCACTTACTTACCGTTCAGGATAGAGCCTTGTTGTCTCTTGCTGTATGCAGAAGCCGTCTCCACTCCACTCGGTCCATTGCTGCTTGTCGCCAGCCTCCGCAGTTTTCGAAGGGTCCGCAGGTCGTCCTCTATCTGGTCGCTCCACCGTGCTCGCTGTGCGCCCCGTCTTTTTGTTCCTGTAGGGTCGCCCGCAAGAACCATCTTCACCCGGTAGTCGACCGACATTCTTACGACTTGTCCAGCCCACCGCAAACGTCCTATTTTTGCGGTAGGCATGATGAGTGGTTCTTCCAACAGCTGATGCAACTCATGGTTCATTCGCCTGCGCCACGTTCCGTCTTCCATCTGCACACCACCGTAGATGGTACGCAACACCTTTTGTTCGAAAACTCCAAGGGCGCGTTGGTCTTCCACCAGCATAGTCCAGGTCTCGTGACCATAGAGGACCACCGGTCTAATCAGCGTCTTGTATATAATCAACTTCATGCGGCGGCGAATTTTGTTCGACCGGAGCGTCTTCCGGAGTCCAAGGTAGGCACGATTTCCCGCCAAGATCCGTCTCTGAATTTCTCTGCTGGTATCATTGTCCGCGGTTACCAGTGAGCCCAAATACACGAATTCGTCGACCATCTCGATTTCGGCACCGTCAATCCGAACTCGGGATGGGAGGTTCACATTGTCGTCTCTAGAACCTCTTCCTCTCATGTATTTTGTCTTCGAAACGTTGATGGCAAGTACAATCCTGCTGGCTTCAGCTTTCAGTCTGATGTACGTTTCCGAGATCGCCTCAAAGTTTCATGCCATTATGTCAATGTCGTCGGCGAAGCCAAGAAGCTGGACGGACTTCCTGAAGATCCTGAAGACCTTCTAACGCAACGTTGAACAACAGGCACGGTAGATCATCAACTTGCCGTAACCCTCTTCGAGATTCAAAGGGACTCGAGAGTGACCCTGATACTCGAACAACGCACATCACCCGATCCATCGTCGCTTTGACTAATCGTGTTAGCTTATCCGGAAAACCGTACTCGTGCATTATCTGTCATAGCTGATCTCGATCGATTGTGTCACATGCCGAATTGAAATCGATGAACAAAAGATGTGTGGGCACGTTGTATTCGCGGCACTTCTGCAGAACCTGCCGAATCGCGAATATTTGGTCCGTGGTGGCGCGTGAACCCACGAATCCCACTTGGTAGTGTCCCACGAACTCCCTTGCAAATGGTGACAATTTTGCGGCAAAGAATTTGGAAGAGGGCCTTGTAGGCGGCGCTAAGTAGCGTGATCGCGCGGTAGTTGCATTAATCCAACTTGTCACCCTTTTTTGTAGAGTGGGCAAACGACACCCTCCATCCACTCCTCCGGAAGAATCTCCTGCTCCCAAAATTTGGCGATTACCCAGTGCAGCGCTCTAGCCAGTGTTTCGCCACAGTATCTTAATTGTTCGCTGGGTAGCTGGTCTGCACTGGCCGCTTTGTTGTTTTTCAGCCGACCGATCTCCTCCTTCACTTCTTGGAGAACAGTGGCCGGCAGACTTTCGTCTACTGCGCGTGCTCCAGGATCCGTTGCCATACCGCCTTCGTCCTCTGCTGCTTCACCGTTGAGGTGCTCGTCATAGTACTGCTTCTTCCTCTCAATCACCTCACACTCGTTCGTAAGAAGGTTGCCGTCTTAGTCCCTGCACATATCGGCTTGCGGAACGTAGCCTTTATGTGAACTGTTCAGCTCCTCGTAGAACTTCCGTGTGTGGTTTACGCGGTACAGTTGTTCCATCGCTTCGCGATCTCGTTCCTCATGTTGACGCTTCTTTTTCCGAAGGACCGGGGTTTCCTGATGTGTCAAGTGTGCAGAAAAAGATTAGAATGACTCTTGCATCGGATATGCAGAAAATTGTGCCTTTTGTGGAAAGAATGATCTGTTACCATGCCCGCGAGCAAACTGCTCCTGGAGAATCTGAAGCATTCTTTTAAAAGATACTATAAGTAGATCAGTAGCGTGCGGTTGGCCAGGTTGGTCCCCACCAAGGGTGTCAATTTTGGGGGGGGGAGGAGCGGGTGTCTCTTAATTCTTGATCGGCTGTTAAAAATAAGTGAGGTTAAGTCATGAAATTAGTCAGGATAGGAGTATCATTCCCAGGTAAACACAAAATTATTGTTTGAAAGTCGAACTGAAAAAGAAAACCAAAGCAGACAGCAAAAAGGCGACTAACTGAGACTCTACCAAAGGCATCAGAAGCCTACGCTATGGTCCTGTTAGTCCAGAATAAACGACAAACAAAGACAAAGACTTCAAATTTCCACAAAAATAGCGAAAAGTATTGCAAAACTTCCTCCGCTCGTTTTCTCAGTTTCATAGGAACAAGGGGAACGGAAATGTGGTCATGGTTAGTAAAGCAGGCTGCCTTTTCAAAGTTGTAGCAAAGATCGTAGAGTAAGCTAGATTATCATCGAGAATATCACAAAGTCGCCGGTTCCCAACCTAGGATAAACCAACCTTGCACTAAGTTGAATCTCTGGTTGAAATGTCACATGGTTTCTGATGTTCCTGGAGGCGTTGGAAGTTCTTTGTTTCTTCTGAACTGATCAGTTGCTGTTTACTTCGGATTTGTGGAAGAGTTTTTTCTTGCTGGTATATTTAGCGGCCTTTCAAACGAGAGAAAAAATATTGTTACTAAGACTCATTTGCTTGTAATTGTGTGCAATACCGCATTCATGACGACGCGCGGGACCAACAAACAATCGATCATGCAGACGATTCTTATCGAAGCAGACGGAGAGCAGTCCCGCCAAATGGTTACCCGACATTAGTTTGAAGGTTCGGTGCGATTGTCACTCAAAATCGTCGCTCACTGGAGCAAGGAGTCATTGAAACAGACAATCCTGTCCTTCAGTAGATCCACGCATGCCAAGCTCGAATCGATAATTACACCATCGATCTCAACTTTGTGAGCGGGTATGTAAACGCGTTAGTTCTTCATGAAAGTCTTGTCGCCAGTAACGTCATTTGTTTGCTTTAGACAAAATTTCACAATCCTGAGCTTATATAGGCGAACTCTCGAGATATCTGGCACAGCAGAATATTTCTGCGTCTTGCGGAATATTAGAATACTTCGCGGACTATCTTTGATCCGAGAGGAGATCGGATGGGGTCGAACCTAGTTCAATATGTCTGATTTTAAATATAAGCTCAGATTTTTGGCGACGAATCTTGTTCGGCATCCATTTTAGGGTCATTTGGGTCTATTCAGGAGTACACTTAATATACGGATAGGTAGGTATTGGTACCTCGTAAAAGACCCCTTGCAGAATTTGAGCGCAATCGAAAAACAATGTCATGAAGTATCGAGATCAGGTGCAATGTTGAAAAAATGTCTTTGTGGTACAAGGAATATATTTTAACTAAGATGGGACTTGAGTTTTGAAATGCAGTTTTTATTTTGTTGTATACCAAATGTATTAGAAAATCAATGAAATGTCAAAATCTGTCAATGAAATGTCAAAAATGTCAATTCGAAAAAAAAACAAGTTTTTTTGATTTTTATTTGAACTTAGAAAATTAAAAGTACCCGAGATGCAACTTTTGTCAATACATTTTTTATGAGAAGCTACAAGATCCGTTGTTTCATGCAGTTCTAATACATTTGGCATATAAAATATATTGAAAGTAACCTTTTCAAACCCCAGTATCTACTCAAATCCAGAATTTTCCAAACATGTTTCGTTTCTCTTTGGGTTTTCGTTGACAAAATATAAAAAAACTAAAAAAGAATTGGTTTTTCTTGCAATTTAAATTTTTAAAACTGCTTGTCTAATCTCTAATCTAAAAATTGTACAAGGAACTGCCAAGAAAAATAATAAATTTTTGAAAACTCAATCAACCTACCCCTGAGTCGATTCCTAGCCCCACCTGGAGTATTTCCTCCAAATTTGAAGCAAATCGGACAAGTCTAGCTACCTAACGTGCCTGAAGTTTGCATGGGATTTTACTACAATATACATGAGGAGTTGGTTCTATCTCGGATCAAGGTTTGATTGCATGAGTTGTTCATAGTGCTACAGTCCGCTGCATCCAGTCCGGTTTACTAGAGAAGACTAGTGACAAAGGCCTTAGTTAAAATAATTTGATGTGAAGTGCCGAAAAAATTCCAGCGCGCGATCAAACGATAACTAGCTCGAATGAAAAAGATGCTATTTATGTATGAAATATATCAATTAGTCTTACTTCCCTACGGATAGCTTTATAATAATCTAGCAGCTCGTAAGCACCGGAAGCATTGTTATTAGGCCATTCACTATTCGAGAGCAGCAACATTTGACACTCTGGCTACTCCAAACTGTCCATAAACTGGAAACAATAACAGGATGTCCCTCCGGGCATACTAAAAACTGTACAACACGGATCGAATAATGTATATGCAAATTTGGTTGATATTTTCCCCCCCGGCGGCTACTATGTTGTCTATGGTAATATGTAGTGGGGCTGATTATTTTACTTGTGAGCCGAAATGAGAAAGTTCCAAAGGTTCATGACGTGGTGGCAGCCGGTAGGTACTGGGTACCGGGGGTCGCTATTATTATGTGTAGTTTATTGCCCCAGTAGCTTTCTGGGCCATTGAACGTGTAGTGTGCTGATTTATTCCCACAAGGACCGCCATTGTGTAGAAGTGTGCACCGTAAAACGTGAGTTATGAGGAAAATTAATATTATTGAGAAAGCATAATGTGCCAGATATGCATCGATGCATGGCTTCGGCGGTTGCCGAGTTGGAGGACAATAATAAAAGCACTTGGCTGAAGATTTTCCCCCAGTGAATGCAGTTGGATATCTATAAAAACCGATCAATCGGAACGACGATTTCGGATGCTCAATGGAACTCGAATATCGCAAGGGAGGAGCCACATTATTTGTTTATTGTTATGGTGAGCTTATCGAAACCGGAGCTAGTTAGTTCAAATGCTAATCCATTTTTGTGGTTTTCGAGTTTTCAATAGTTGCTTGAACGTAAGTGAGTTTATTCTAGAAAAATGGAAACATACTACACGCGGAATAATAAAATAAACACATATTCACGATCATTGCAATTCATACAGAACTAACAAAAAATATTATCACTCATTAAAATAATTACCTTGTACCACTTCCGATGGAGTTCATTCGCTATCAGCGCTAACTTAATTTACATTACATCCAACATGCTGCAAGCCAAAGGACCGATTGCACCATTCCAATTAGCATTTCTCGGCATTAATAACCTTCTATCAAAGGAGCCTGAGCGTTGGACGGCGACGACCCAGCATACTGTGAATAGTTAGCGGAAACTACCTGTTGCTTCTGGTATCTGCATAAGTTCAGAAAACATAGCCATAGAAAGAACATGGTGTGCAATATTGTAGTTGCCCACCGAAAGTGTAATTACAACTTCCAATTAATTTTTTCTCAAGTATTTAAAGCAGAGCTTCCAGGCAATTCGTTATTTTTTTACATTTTAAAAACAATCAATTTGTTAGAGATTACTTAGTAGGGAAAGTTATGAAAATTTAGAGCCATGGTACTCAAGTGAAAGCAAAGATGTGAAATAAACAGATCGTCATTAGAAACAGGCATAAAATCTTACGGACTAATCTTTTGTCTTCTGCTGGTAGGAGTCGAGCTTAGAAAGCATTACTACGAATCGCTCAAGTCTACCAACATGTCTCCCGGCAAAGACAGACTTGTCCCTCTTTACCATGAGAACCGACAACATAAAAAAAGGAAAAAGGATTTTTTATAGTTAATAAAAATAAGTGGTCATCTAGACCCCCGCCCACCTAACGACGAATAATATTTTTTTTAACTTCGTTGTCTCAAAAGAGTAGAGAAACTAGGACATGTTCGACTATTAAGGAGCAATTTTTTCAAAATTTCGCCATGCTGTCTGATTTTGAGTGTAAGGTGTCAAAAATGGCGTCCAAAATGACGGCTTTCTCGGGACAAGATTTTTCGAATCTGTGAACTCGAAAATTTTTATTTTATAGATGAAACCTCAATACATATTTTGCAGAATAGCGTCATTTTACTTCTTCAAATAAAATTTTTCAAACATTAGGTACTTTTTGAACAATTATATAAGAGGACCCCCTTAAAAACATGTATAAAGTTATTGCCAGAAAAACTTTTTTACCAATGAGTTCTCCATCATGCAATCACATTCAAAGTGTTTCTTTTCTCTTTAGTTTTTGTTGACAAAATATAAAAAAATTAAAAAATGGGTTTTCTTGCAATTTAATTTTTTACAATTTTTTTTTGTTTTGTCAAAAATGACACAACATTTTTTTCAGTGCATATTTTTTCGTGAAGAAATATTCATTCCCAGTAACTCGTTCTCAGATAGTTTTATTTACTATTTTTAGTGTAAAATACGCTTAGGGATCACATGAAAAAAGCTTCATTTCTGAAAAAATAGGGAGGTATTAGGACATTTAATGAATAAAATGTGATTTGTATAGTTAATGTCAAAACAAATTATGTTTCTAACGAACCTATTGCATTCCTGACAATTTTCCACGTTCAACAAGTTACATTTTATGAAAATTATCTATGCACGAGAAAATGAAAAAAATTAATATGAATGATAAAAGGCCGTATAACCTTAACTTCTCGCATTCGGACAAAGGTCAAAAAGATTCCGTTCGATTTCTGATATTTTTTCACATTAGAAAAACAACAAAATATGCATGATTTGTATCACGGAGCAGAATTTTTTTTAAAAAAAGTGTTACGTCCATTCAAATACTAAGGTTATTTCCTTTAAAAAGAGGTATAAATTGTAATTTTCAGATTGCTACTTCAAAAGTTATAGCATTTAATACATTTTCCACCATATTTTCCCATAGTACCGATTTTAAAAATTTCAAGCGAAGTGGGTGGGAGTCTAGAATTGTCCAAATGATGTGCAATTTGGCATCTGAGCTTACTTGTAACACAATATGAGAGGAGAGAGTTTGAGAATTTAAAAAAAATGCGTTGCCCTATCGTACAATGTTGCCCTGTTCTATGTAATTTCCATTCAAAATCATACCTAACTGGAGCAAGGGGTCTTTCAAACAGTCAACCTCGTGCTTCACTATATCTATGCATGAAAAACTTGAATCGCTGACCACACCATCGATCTGAACTTTGTTGGCAGGTACGCAGACGCAGTAGTCCTTCATACATTACTTATCAGCAGTAATGTCATTTGCGTGCTTTGTAAAGCTAATACAATTCTGGCGAACTTTCAAGATATCTGCCACTCAGTACATGATCTTTGACCTGAAGAACCTCATATATTGTCCGACTGAGTTCAATGTGTATGCTTTTAAACGGGAACTTGGCGTCTTCGATGATAAATCCTTTTCGACATCCATTTTACCATCAGCTGGGTCTACTTCAGCAGAAATCATTTATGCCCGGACCTAGAGCCCGGCGAAAAGTCGGGGTCAGGGTTTAGTAAAGCAAGAATGCGGTCACTTATCTTTACTCGATGTATGGCTGGATGCTACCGGTTTTCTTAGAAAATGTCAAAAAGGAATCTTTAAGAGCAACATATCATAAATGCATCTTTGTTTCACTCGCTGGCCCCAAAAGATGGAACGGTACGTAACCTGAATTTCGTGGGACTGGTTTAAATTAAATCTAACGATAATCAACAGCAGGCACAAGAATTATTTACCCTGCTTTCTATCACAGTTGGAAATTTTATCGAAAACAGGAATGCAAAATGGATTGAGGTTTTTGGCATATCACAAAACACATATTGGTCTTGAATAACAATTTTAGTTGCATTCGAAAACCCCTTCATCATTCTCCTTCGGCTCTTCAAACTTTTCAATGCAAAAGAATAGATGAAATGCGGTACCCTCGTATATCTATCGGTATTGAAAAATTCGAAAAGAGTCTTGAGTTTATTAAAATATCTAGTCCTTGACCCATCCGTTTTGAAGGTGCATATTTGAACAAAAATCTTTTTTTTTCTTCGGAAAATCATTTTTAATTGCATAAAAATACTTCCAATTAAAATTTTCCCAGAAATAGTTTTTACCAAAATTGTTTTCCACGAGGAAGAAATATAGTATAGTGCATCTTGCATTGGCTGGCTAAGCCAAACCAAATGTTTCGATTTCCTTAGTCCCTTCTTATCTTAAAATGAGCTCTTTTTATTGCGAGATATGACGCTTGACTAGGGGTTTGCTCAGGAACACAAGTTTTTTTTAAATTAGCGTCAAACCGGCGGTTCTCAGTCCTGTCACTAAGTTAGTGTCGAATTCTGATGAGACGAAGTCGAACCGCAAATTCCATAAATAATTGTAACCTCTAACTCACAAGAGATATGCCAAAGATCCCTTTTGGAAAGATACTAATCTTGACAAGTCAAACAACTTTTTGAAACTCGTTGAAGATACGATGTTCAAGAAGTCATGTTAAAAATTTTTTAGGGGGTCATGCACAAAAAACGGTCTATAACTTCGACTGTTCTAAAAATATAGAATTTTGGTCTTCAGTGAAGATGTTCTTTAATATTCCTGAAGACTTCATCTTGTTTTAATGCTTTTAAATAAAGTTTAGCAAATATCTCACTTCAAGGGAAAGGGAAATGAAGGTTCCAGCGGGGTTGGCTCCCCCATCTTCACTAAGGTTACTCGTGCTACGGCCCCGTGAAGGTAGGCCTTAGAGTACTCTATCAGAGCTTAATGATCACATCATCACATGATACAGCTGCGCCAACCATTTTACTTTTACAATTAAATCTTTTATTTTATTTTACATTCAGTTTCCGATAGAATATCGCTACAGCAGTACCAACTTGAATTAATATGAAAATAATGATTTTCACCTAATATATTGTGAACATTTACTACTTTTCTCAAGCCCCTATCGAGAAAACGCTTTGAATACAAACACTCCCCGAGCTTTTGACAAAGGTTCCACCGTCCAATTTGTCTACAATGGATCAGGCGAAGCAAATTGCCCTTTTTTTTCTCGGTTTCGAGTTTTTCCCCGGAAAAATCCCGTTCCTGTTGCCTGTCGGACACGCTAACGACTTTAGAGCGGAAGTTTCTCCACTTTTGTCCCGGTCGGCGCAGCATGAAAGAGAAAAAAACGTGCTGCCTGCAGCAGCTGAGCAACTACCGACGACCGAAGAAGCGGCCATAAATTATATGCATTTTATAAAGCATAAAATATGCTAGCCATAAAAATAAATCTTTGCTTGATTTACTCCTGTCGTTCCGGTTGAAATGCGGGTCTACTTGCGGTGAACTGCGGTCTTCACAGGCAGCGAAAAGGTTCTTACAGCCAGTAGCTAAATGCAATTAAATCGCTGCTCTTTTACAGCGTTCAATAAAACCAATCCGCTGTGACCAGAACATCGGGAGCTCTTACCTCCCCTCATCCCAGGGTAGACGGAGTTTGATCAAGTGCAACTAATGCAATCGGTTGCGGTTATTAATTTTTCCCAGTTATCAAGTTCATGCCACTACATATATCCCACTGCCTGCTATGACCGTTCGAGCACTATTATCGGTGTATTATAAAAATGTAATTAAAACTTCAGCTTGACCGTATACTTTGTTTCGTTTAATTACACAGCTTTTATCACGCCTCCTGCTGACTACTCGGCACCGGTGTGGGTTGGCCCGGTTGTGATTGGAAGGATCCGAGGAGGAGGAAAAGTGAGTGAACGACATGCATCGAGTCACACCTACTATTAGCTCACCGATTTTAGCCCCAAAGAGGGAGGATCTCGTTTTACGGTGGGAGGGGTTGCCTCGTGCATGAGCTGCTAGTGTCGTGTTCGATTCTGATAAACCTATTTGCATGAGGCATTTTTTTTTCTCTCTATTTTGTGCAGAACCTATCAGGTTGCGTTTGACTATGGCACCTGTTGCTGACGTGCGCGGTATCGGTGGCGAAAGGGCAACAAGTGAACTTTGAAAAGAGTGCAGAGAAACATTCGATGGCATCATCACTATTTCTGACTTGTTGTGTATAATATAAATATAATAATATAAATTATAGTGAAACCAAATGTTCTTATTTTTTTTAGTTTCTTGGAATGTTTAATATTATTTAGTTCTAACTGAAAATCATTAAATTTCGTTACCGCCGTTACACGACACCGATATTCGAAAGTTGCAACAGGTAGCCAGTAAATAGCGAAATGCTTGGTGCACTCGCAGGTACAGCATGTGACCCAGATTGCTGGTCGGACCGACCACTGCAGTGGTGGCCCTCGTGGATTGTGACTAGGTGCTCGGTTAGTGGTCGATTGAATGCTAGTGCTACCGCGAGTGTCCAGCATCCGGCTATTGAATGACTTCTCGAGCAGAAAAAGCATTTTAGATCAAATTAATGATAACGTGCCTTAATTGCTTTTTTGCGATGTGGCCACAAACGGGTAGGATGTGATCGTGTGGCTACCGGTGCGGTGGAGTGAGATAGACAGTATGGGTTACTAACAATCAAGCACTCGTCCCCACGCTGCGCTGCCGCACCTAGTGGGGTCCGTGATATTGCTAGATGCTGTTACCAGCAATATTCGAGGAGGATTCGTGTAGCGGTTGCAGAGCTGGGCCATAGTTGGTAGTCGCATGCAGTTCCGTTGCCAATTTTGGAGGTTATGTACTCGTTCCGTTATCAAATTAGAAAATATGGACAAGGAACACAGGACGTGCATAACAATGTTTTGGTACTATATCCCGTTACGACACATGAGTCATAATGTCGGACAATGAATCTGTGGCAGTAAGAAATGAATACACTCGGTTTCATAAAAAAATATAAGCCTTTATGAACAATATTATAGCATTCACTAAAAAACTGTATGTCAGATCTGCTAATCTTGACCACAGCAGAATCTATCTTTATTCATTTGAAAGCCGTATGCTATGTCAAGAAATTGTCCCAATTCACTGTATGCCGCCAGCTAGCCAAACAGTGCGCGAAAACTCCCTTGCAATATGGTCGATCCTCTTTGGACCATTCAGATTTTGATAAATTTCTCGCATGTCATGCGAAATTTCGAGCGGAATTTTGCGTGGAGTCTCACGTGGAATTTCGCACGGAATTTCAATTGAAATTTCACGTGGATTTTAAAAGGAATTTCTCGCAGAATTTAACGTGGAAATTCGAGTGGAATTTCATATGGTGTTTTGCGTGGATTTTCATTCAGAATTTCGCACGGAATTTTACACGGATTTTCACGCGAAATTTCGCACGAAACTTTACACGGAATTTCGCGCGAAATTTCACGCTGAATTTTACGCTTAATTTTGCGTGGAATTTCACACAGAATTTCGCGCGGAATTGCACACGGAATTTCACGTAAAATTTCAAGCGGAGTTACGTGTGGATTTTCTCACAGAATTTCATACGGAACGATTGGGTGTTCGTTGACTGGTTGCGGAATATTCACAGGTATTTAACGGCTTTCGCAGTCTTAATACTCTAGGCAAACGATTTGATTTTAGATTGCCCGACGTTTCGGCCGTTTTTGGTGGCCTTTTTCAAGGGAAAATCAAGACAATATTAGATTTTCCCTTGAAAAAGGCCACCAAAAACGGCCGAAACGTCGGGCAATCTAAAATCAAATCGTTTGCCTAGAGTAGTAAGACTGAGAAAGCCGTTAAATACCTGTTTCATACGGAACTTTACACGGAATTTCACATGAATTTTCATGCGTTATTACACACGGGATTTTACGTGAAATTGCACGCGGAATTTTACATGGAATTTTGCGCGGAAATTTCACGCGGAGTTTCGCGCAGAATTTTGAATGCATATCACGCGGAATTTCACGAAAAATTCACGCAGAATTTCGCCCCGAATATCACGTCGAATTTCGTGCGGAATTTCATACGAAATTTCGCACGGCATTTCACGCAAAATTTCGCACGATAGTTAGAGCGGAATTTCGTGTGGTTTTCGGAATTTCACGCAGATTTAATATTTCGCGTGGAATTTCGTGCCGTATTTCGCATGGAATTTCACGTGGACTTTCGTGCGGAATTTCAAGAGTAATTTCTCGCGGAATGTCACGTGGAGTTTTACGCGGAATTTCCTTCGGAATTTTACGCCGCGTTTCACGCGGAATTTCACGTGAATTTTAGGCGGGATTTGACGTGATAATTCGCGCAAAATTTAGCCCTAAATTTCACACGGAATTTCAAGCGGAATATCAGGTGAAATTTCGTACAGAATTTCGAACGAAATTTCGAATTCGCAAGGGATTTCACACGGAATTTCGCGCAGAATTTTACATGGAAGAGGAACGGGCATAGTGTAGTTGGTAAATCGATTGCCTTGTACGCAGCTCAGCTGGGTTCGAATCCCAGCCCTGCACATAGGGTTAGAGATTTTTCCAAAAGAAGTTTCTATAACTCGAATGACCCGAGGTTAAAACCTCTATAATCAAAAAAATCACGGAATTTTACACGAAATTTCGCGTGAATAATGAAAACTTATTTAAAGCAATGTAAATAAAAATAAAAGAAAATGACGGAATTTCACGCGGAATTTCACGCAGAATTTCACGTGGATTTTCGCGCAGAATTTCACACGGAATTTCACGCGGAGTTTCGCACGGAATTTCGTGCAGAATTTCAAGCGGGATTTCATGCAAAATTTCACCCGGAACTTAGCACGGAATTTCACCCGAAACTTAGCACGGAATTTCACTGTAATTTCAGACAGAATTTCACGCGTTATTTCGCACGGAATTTCACGTGAAATTTCACGCAGAATTTCTTACGGAATTTGACGAATGAAAACTAATTTAAAGTCACGTTAATAAAAATAAAAAGAAATCGGAGTTTCATTCGGAATTTCACACGAAATTTCATGCGGAATTTCACGTGGAATTTCAAGCGGAGCTTCGCACGAAATTTCGTGCAGAGTTTCAAGTAGGATTTCACGCGGAACATCGCACGGAATTTCACTGTAATTTCACGCGGAATTCCTTACGGAATTTTATACGAAATTTTACACGGAATTTCACACGGAATTTCGCGCGGAATTTCGCGTGTCGAATGAAAACTACTTTAAAGTCACGTTATTAGAAATAAAAAGAAAACGGAATTTCACAAAGAATTTCACACGGAATTTCACGTAGAATTTCACGCGGAGCTTCGCACGGAATGTCGTGCAGAATTTCAAGTGGGATTTCGCGCGGAATTTCACGCGGAGCTTCGCACGGAATTTCACCGTAATTTCACGCGGTATTTCACAAGAAATTTAACGCGGAATTTGAAGCTGAATTTCACGCAACATTTCGCGCTGAATTTCATATGAAATTTTCACACGGAATTTCACATGGAATTTCGCGCGGAATTTCAGACGGAATTTCGCTTGACGAATGAAAACTAATTTAAAGTCACGTTAATAAAAATAAAAAGAAAACGGAATTTTATGCGGAATTTCACACGGAATTTCACGCGGAATTGCACGCGGAATTTCACGTGGAATTTCAAGCGGAGCATCGCACGGAATTTCGTGCGGAATTTCAAGTGGGATTGCAGGCGGAACTTCGCACAGAATTTCACTGTAATTTTACGCAGAATTTCACGCGGTATTTCACACGGAATTTCACGTGAAATTTCACGTGGAATTTCTCACGGATTTTTTTACGAAATTTTACACGGATTTTCAGGCAGAATTTCGCGCGGAATTTAATACGGAATTTCACAAGGAATTTCGAGCGGAATTTCACGCGCGAGGTTTGACTCAGAATTTCACACGAAATTTTACGCAGAATTTCAAATAAAATTTCACACAGAATTTCACACGAAACATTACACGGAATTTCACGTGAAATTTCACCAGGTGTTTTACACGGAGTTTCACGTGAAATTTCTCATGGAATTTAACGCGGAATTTTAAGGGAAATTTCACATAGAATTTAAAGCGGAATTTCACGCAGGATTTCGCGCTGAATTTCATACGAAACTATACACGGAATTTCACGCGGAATTTCACGCAGTATTTCATACGGAATTTCACACGGAATGTCATGTGGAATTTCGAACGGAATTTTGGGCGGAATTTCACGAAAAGCTTCACGCGGAATTTCACGCGGAATTTCTTGCGGAATTTCATGCGAAATTTTACACGGGACTTTAAGCGGAATTTCACGTGAAATTTCACGTGCGACTTCATGCAGAATTTCACACGGGATTTCGCGCGGAATTTTAGACGGAGTTTCACGCGGAGTTTCAGGCGGAATTTTGCGTGAAATTTCACGTAAAATTTCAAACGGAATATCACGTGAATTTTCACGCGGCATTTCACATGAAACATTACACGGCATTTCACGTTAAATTTCACCAGGTGTTTCACATAGAGTTTCACGCGAAATTTCACGTGGAATTTTTCGCGGAATTTTAAGGGCAATATTACACGGAATTTCGAGCGGAATTTCACGCAAGATTTTACAACGAATTTCATACGGAATATCAAGCGAAATTTCAAGCGGAATTTCACGTGAAATTTCACGCGGAATTTCACGCAGTATTTCATACGGAATTTCACACGGAATGTCACGTGGAATTTCACGCATGACTTCATGCAGAATTTCACACGGGATCTCGTGCGGAGTTTTACACGGAATTTCACGCGGAGTTTCAGGTGGTATTTTGTGTGGAATTTCTTGTAAAATTTCAAACAGAATTTGACGTGAAATCTCATACGGAATTTTATCTGAAGTTTCACACGGAATTTCACACGTGAATTTCGCTACACGCAATTTTATGTGGAATTTCGCGCGGAATTTCACAAAGAATTCCATATCAACTTTTGAATAGGGCTAATAAGATTTGTAAACAAACTATTGTTTTGCTGATTTCTCTTATTTTGTTATAATTTCAACACAGAAAACATTTGAAATTGATTTTACCAAGGGTAAATATGTTGATTCAAGTGTATTTTTCTTGAAATTCAACTCGGCAGCGGAATAATGAGCGAAAGAAGTTTGTTTACAAAAATCTCATTAGCCCTTTTGAAGAATTATATTGAATTTAAAGCGAGATTTCGCGTGAAATTTCACACGGAACTTTACACGAAATTTCACATGAAATTTCGCGAGGTGTTTCACACGAAATTTAACGTGAGATTTCATGCGGCATATTACGCGGAATTTCACGCGGAATTTCACGTGGAATTTCGCGCGGAATTCACGGAATTTCATGCGGAATTTCAAGCGGAATTTCACGCGGAATTTTGCGCGGAACTTTATACGAAATTTCACGTGCAATTTTAGGCGGAATTTTGTGCGGAATTTCACGCGAAATTTCGCATAGAATTTTACACGGAACTTCATACCCTGGGCAGACACCCACATTCCTCAGTTCTGTAACCAGTCAGAACAGTACGGTAAGTCATGTACCTAAACCACCAAGGAAAATACAAGACTAACAAACAGTCTTCGACATCTGATGAAAACGATGACCCTCAGTATTCTCAAACTAACAACTAGCACATCTAGCGAAATAATAAGCCAGAGTCACTCAAAACATCGCAAACGGCGTCAAACATCCAACAGTGCAAACCGAAATTGCTCTTGCGACGATGACAAGGACGTATATACAGGCGAGCGAGAGGGAAAATTAAAGGATCAACAACCAGCAGGGGATGAAGCAGAAAATGATTTCCCACCCAGAAAGAAGATCAACATACGCAGCGGCAAGCAGAGTGCCCAGAATAGACGACAGCAATACTTTTTATTAGTTTTTTAATTTTATTTTTTTAAATGTGTATTATATCCAGAAAAAAGCGAATGAATCTTGAGGTTTAATCCTTAATAAAAAATACCAGTAACAACCCATTACTCGATCCATTTTCTATTTGATTCATTGTACCATTCATGTCTAAATACGGTGAATTGGAACTCGTTGCAAGTGGTACTTGGTGACATTTTTCCCCATGCATTTCCAACGTAATTCATGCGGTGACGCTTACTCTTTCTAACAGGACCATCACAAGTTAACTTGATGGTCCACAATCCACCATCACACAAGCTGTTCACCTTTCCAAGCTAGGTCAATATGTACCAGTTCTACAACTATCAAAACCAACGTACAGACATCGACATCTTTAGCTAAAACGCAAAAGACTACTCAACCAAATGGTTACAAAGAATTACCATTCATAAACGACTAACGAACAAGCTAACACTGAATGCACATTCATGAGCCTAAATTCAAATGGCTGGTAGAAACATTTGACCGTGACCAGAGCTCAAAAAAAATGACATCCCTGCGTGAGCTTGAAAGAAAACGAAAATGCCCGGCGCGAAGAATGAAATGCTTGGTTCGTTTCCCTCGTTATTCTCCCGACACAGCGCATTCAGGTTCGGATATGTTCGGTTTCAGATGCAAACTGAACTTTTTTTCTATGCTAGTTCTGAGAGGGATTATTGAGCAAAAGTGCATCATATATAGAATACTTACGCTCGAAAATGTAGAAGATGCCAACTTCTGCCTTCAAACCGTCCACATAATAACAAATGAATGCTTTGGTTGGTGAAGAAATTTATATTTCCTCATTCATTCAAGCATTCGATTCTGCATGAAATTTCAGTCAGTTGGAAAGTTGATGAATGAGGGAGGCGGTGAATCTGTATGTTGGTTTCGGTAAATACAAGCAGAAGTAGGTAACTGATTTTGTTTTTTCGCAGCACTGACCGTGACCAACAAAACAATAGTAATAATGATGACATGAATATGTACGATAACATGAAAAAATTTAGACCGACTGACCTTCGAACTGAAATAGATGACGAAGAGAATGTTTCTCCGCGGCGAAAAGGTTCCCCCCGCGCAACCGTTAGTAGCGCGAACAAGATGCGGGTGAATGGTATTATTTTCTTTCTTACATGTTGTAGATATATTCGATAGATCCCCGGCTCAGTCAAGCTAACGCATCGGCACATATCAAACGTTAATTGCCTCGGTTCTCTTCCATCGAAACTAGAGAACCATTATTTTATAGGGACGTAATGTAACATGTTTTTCGTTTCGTGCTAAATATTAAATGTATAATTTCAAATCATTGTGTTGATTGTTCGTGTTGGTTTATTCTCATTGTTTCTACTTGGTTGATTGATGAATGAGTGTTCCTGTTCGGTTGGGTAACATGTGAGTCCAGTTAGTTGATGACTCTTTAGATCTTTGGTATGAGGATAGTTAAGGGAAGGAGTGCAGGACTGACGACTGAGAGATAACTAATTCTTCGATGTGTTTTACGTTGGTTGAGCTCGAATAATTACTTTGTTTCACAAAAATTCCGAGTTGATTTCTCGAGTCTATTCGAGCTTGGTTTGAGCTGACTGAGTTCATTCAAGGGTTTCTTCGTATGCGAGATATTCTCCTCCCGAAGACATATGTCTACTTGGCAGACAGCACAGCTGCAAATTTGCGATAGGTTTGTTTGATCTTGAAGTAGGAACCAATCTCAAATCATGCCCTACTATGTTCAAGCTGCAGCCGCCTAATCATTTTCCTATTTTCAATTTCATTGTGAATATTTTCCTACTGGGGTACTGAATGATCCAATTAGAAATTTGTGACAGTCCTTCTAACCCACAAAAAATAGTCTTAGATGTGTTATTTTCGTTAGTATTTGTTTCAGTGCTTTTTCTAGTACACTCAAAGCATTTTTAAATTTCCAATACGGTAGGAATTGCTCGGATACCAGTACCATTCCAAATCAACTTTAGCATCTTTATAACAGATTTTCAGAGTTAAATGAATCAATTCACAGAGATCTTAATGTGACGCAACGCATTCGAAATGGGTAATTCAAAACTTTTTGTTCCGATTTCATTATAACTTCTTATCACGGAGATATTTCGGTCCGATAATGCTCATATAAACAACAAAAAACAAATCCGGTCCACACCCCAACACATCATTGAACACTATACCATTCGCAATCTTTCATCAATCTCGGATAGCGAGCGACAGTTAGAACCACAAAAAACTCTGTTAACATTCAACCTGACACCCGCTAGGAAACCATTTCGCCATTTTGCAACATCTACCCTTATGTTATGGTTACAGTTTGTTATACCAAACCGGCGAGCCGGCAGCTAAAACATCGAAAAGTACAAAATTAATTTAATCCTTTCATTAGTATGCTCGACACGTTCTTCGGAGCTTGGCATGAGAACCCAGCGAACCGATTTGTCTCTTTCACCGAAGGGTTCCAATCTTGGTAGTGACAATGAGAAAACGCTACTGGGTGTAATAAACCAGAACGATTGGAACCATATAGGCAATTTTGATTGCCGTTTTGGAAATGAAACCTACCACAGCGGCAGTGGGGCTTGTTGTTTGTTCGCTATAAGTTTTGATTTATTGAAATAGTTTCATTATTTGAAACAGTGGAGTGGCTTCATGGTAACGTGTTATATTTTTTCTGTTTGGTGCTAGGATGCTTTCAATTTCAGATGCAAGAAAAAACCTAGCGGTGCAATTGTGCTTTTCTCAATCATGAATCACGAGAATATGTGCGTTGTTTATATTCATTAAAAGCTTTTAAATGCATATATTACATTTTATTATTATACATCACATGACAACTATATACAGGAAAATAAATCATTATTCGAGTTCTAAAATTTTGAAAAAGAAAAAACAACCGTATTGAACTGGAAAAAGGTGCGAAATCGGCAAAGTCCCAAAAAGTCGATTTTTATAAAAAAAATTTTTTTTCGAGATAACATACAATCTCGACGTTTCATGCATTTTAAAGATGTTTGGCATCAAAAATACGAATTCGATTTCTGAAATTTCATGGGGTCTCCCCTTTGAAAAAATATTTGAGTTCCGGCTTATATGGGAATTTCATATGTGACCGGACGATTTAGTCTATATTTCCGGAACCATATAAGCGATCCGTACGAAATTTTATAGACATCTATGGGGATATTATAGCTATCATTTGGGACTAAGTTTGTGAAAATCGGCCCAACCATTTCCGGGAAACTGATGTGAGTTCGTAAATTTTGAAAGATGGCCGCTTTTCCCGGGCACTTCCGGAACCGTCTATGGTGGTCAATGTAGTCAACGAAAGTTTGGTTGGCCGTCGGTGACCTAGAACAGCAAATTTAAGTTGTTTAAGAGACATTTTAGCGAAATTTTTACCTTTTTTGCTTTCATCGGAGTATCGGTTTGAATCACAATTTGCTATGTGATCGCACGCCACAACCTGTAACTCCGGAACCGGAAGTCGGATCGGGATGAAATTAAATAGCCATTTACGGGGACGCAATACCTTTCATTTGAGGCCAAGTTTAGTCAAATCGGTCTAGCCATCTCCGAGAAACCGATGTGACTGTTATTCTGAATTTACATACTTCCGCCGGGGCTTCCGGAACCGATGATGGTGGCCAATGTGGCCAAATAGACTTTGAATGGATGTTAGTGACCTAATACTACAAATCGAAGCAGTTGTGGTCATATTTTGGAAAAATTTTCACCTTTATACATTCATTGCAGAATTTATTAAAATCGACATTTTCTGCGTGTTCGTACTCATCACCCTGTAATTCCGAAACCGGAAGTCGGATCCATTAGAATTTCAATAGCAGCCTATGGGAACGTTGCACCTTTCATTTGAGACTAAGTTTGTCAAAATCGGTTCAGCCATCTCTTAGAAAAATGAGTGACATTTTTGGTCACATACACACACATACGCACATACATACATACACACACAGACATTTGCCGAACTCGACGAACTGAATCGAATGGTATATGTCACTCGGCCCTCCGGGCCTCCGTTAAAAAGTCGGTTTTCAGAGCAATTGCAATACCTTTCTATTGAGAAAGGCAAAAAGGTCACGATTTAATCAATGATAAATAAACCTCGCATTGGAAATAATTTTTGTGTTTTCACAAAACAAGTTCACGCAAAAAAATGATATTTTACTCGAATGTTTAGTAGGATTACTGTGCAGTGCTGCGAAATTTCAAAATCAGTTACCTATTTCTGCTTGTATTTACCGAAACCAACATTCAGATTCACCGTCTCTTCCATTCATCAACTTTCCAACTGATTGAAATTTCATGCAGAATTAAATGCTTGAATGTAGAAGAAATATAAATTCCTTCACCAACCAAAGCATTCATTTGTTATTATGTGGACGGTTTGAAGGGAGAAGTAGGCATTTTCGAGCATAAGTGAACTGCGTAATCTATTTATGATGCACTTTTGCCTTATAATCCCTCTCAGAGCTAGCATAGAAACAAAATTCAGTTTGCTTTTGAAACCGAACATGTCCGAGCTTGAATGCGCTGCGTCGAGGTAAACGAACCAAAAATTTCATTCATCGCAGCGGGCATGAATTGAATTTCGCTTCCTTTCAAGTTCACGCAGGGATGTCAATTTTTAAAAGCTTTGTTGCTGTGCTTGTGTTTGAATATGTTCAGTATTTTTCTGATTCTAGTTCATAACTTGAGGATACACCGGTTTGTATCAACTAGTTCACGAAGCAAGAATGGATCCATGAATAATATTCCGAGTTTCGCGTAATGGTTTTCGAGGAAATACCAAGACTAATTTTTTTATCTTATTCACAAACACTAATACCAAACAATGATCAAGATGTGATAAATCATGAATCAGTCAACGTCGTATATTCGGATCATAGACAATGTTTCTAGATTTGTTGATAAAACTATGAGTCAAAAATTTTTGAGCTCGCGATTTATCGGCGTAGAAAATTGCCTTGGTCTAACGTTCGGCGGCGGCGTGGCGCGACGGCGTACATGTCTATACAGGCCATTGTTCGAAGTGGCTTACTGTCCGCCATGGGACACTCTCGGCTCGAGACGCGCGCTTCGGGTAGAAACCTTTTCATGACATTATGCACGTTCCCAGAATGTTTCGTGGTGCACTGCACATGTGTACAACTCTCGAGAACATATTTCATGGCTTGATCTGTAGACGGCGCCGCAGTGAACGGTGAAAAACTAAAAAAAAATTGGTCAAAATTGTTAAAGTCACATTTTAGTCCCCCTTATTGAAATCGCCGTTTTACTTTTTGGATTTTGATGCATATTAACTTAGATTCGTGATTATAAATCACAAAACTTTTTTCTCTATGTTGGCTCACATACCATTTGGAGAAGCTCGGGTGATTCGATCGAGTGCAGACGTGTTTTGCCTTTTACCGGTCGCTTTCAGCTCGGTCGTGTGTTTTTGAAGTGAAAGTGGTATAGTTTATAATATGCGCAAGTGAAATAAATAATGTTTAACATGCCCGCAGAAACCCGCCTTAAGTCAGTGGTAGTTTCAGTGTACGAAGGGTCAAGAATGTGCATGTACGCCATGTTATGAAAGCAGAGGAATCACGGAAGTACAGTTGTGTGTGCGTATGTTTTTTCGCTTGTTTCTATAGCAAAATACCCTCGGCGCGAGTGAGAATAGCAAGTAAATATACCCACCCGGAGCTGTGTTCGCTTCATAGCCGGTGATTTTCGGGAAGAGACTCGTTTCTTGTCGTAGATGTGCGAAGTGGGAAAACAATATAATGATATTTTGCTTTTACGATATCACTGAAATAGTGTGTGTGTGTGTGTGTGTGTGTGTGTTGGATTTTCTCGCTGGAGTGGTTCACACAAAAAGGCCGAAGTGGTGAATTCGTTGGGGCGGACTGAGCAAGAGAGGCACATGAAAACCATGGTGAGAGAATTCCAGTTGGAATAAGTGTTTATGTTTGTGTTGGTTGTTGGATTGTTGAGTGGGTAGAGGCATGATGGAGGTCTATAGGACGGGTTTCGGAGGTGTGTGATGGGCGAGCGGGTGCTTTTTATGAAGATGGGATGAAGGGAAATCATAAAAGTGTTGAAATCTTGGAATGTGCAATATTTTGGAGGATATACAAGTTGTATAGTATATGTGCATATATGGGTTTGGTGAAGGAAGAACGGCGTCATTTTGTGTCCAATTGGAATTTGTAATAAGAACTGCTCGCGCGTGTGATAGTGCTATCGTCGGTGGAATGGTGGTCCTTCTTCGAAAGGAGAATACTAGCAGTCTGTTGTGCTGGTGTGAGCTCAATAGGGCCCCTTACACGAGGCGCTAGTAATGTCATTACTGAGCAGTAATGTCACTTTTAATTATCGTGTAAGGCGAGTAATGACGGAATTCCCATACAATTCCAGTAATGTGATTACTTAGTAATGACACTTTTATTGTGCGTGTAAGGGGCCCTAATAGGAACGGTGTGGAGAGTCAATGACTGCAAATCAATACATAGATGTGGAGCTGATATTCAAGATAAGTTGATTCTTTTCATTTATTTTCAGCGTGTTGGACTGAGTGGACGAGTGTGTTAGTGTGGCTTGCAGTACAGTGGTGGTGGACACTGGCAGAACAGTACATATGAGCGAGCGGTTTCAGTTTCGCTACTGCATGCGTAATATGAGTGCATGTATGCCACGCTCCATACGTTGGGAGTGGCGTGAGTGTTCCTGTGGGGATGAGAGAGATGGACCGGTTGCACTGACGGGGAGGCGCCGACGCTTCATTTCGGTTTTCTTCAGCCGTCCTCATTTTATTGTTCTCTGTCACATGTAGTCCAATTTGTCTGGAGTTCGAGGCAGTCTTCTTGTATAGACGTCGAATACCGCATGTTATGTACAGGCACACTGTTTGTTGCGGGAACACGTACACGTGGTGGCTTGCGCGGCCGGACTCCATACACCTGTGGGGGAGCTGGGGGCAGGTCCGACACCTTAAGCGCAATCATTTTTCTAAAATACCAAAAAGCTCCAAAAATTGTATATTCTGTGCGTAATCCTTGTTTACATGGTTCTTAACAAAATATAATTTTTTAAGCGTTTCAAAAAAATTGGATTCATTAAAAATTATTGGTTGCCAAAAAAAATGGAGAAAAATAACATTTTTTGCGGGTAAGACCGACACCCCGAAGTGGCACGAGCGTCACCCTTGTTAGCTTTCTTTTTCATTGAAAATGTGTTGTGTATGTGTGATAAAGTGTAACTATGTGTATATGAGTATGTGTGATACAAATGCATGCTTTCTGGAATTTCATCGCGTAGCAAGAGGAAGAGAGGAAGGTGTGAATAAATAATGTTCAACACTTGGTTTGTATTATGGTAAAGATCCGATTATCCGATTCGTGTTATGATTTTTCGGAGCTCTGTTGATCAACAATCCGGCAGTCGATGGAAATTGTTATTTAATGTCATTTTAGAATCTCATATTAGATTATCCTTTTTCGTTTTATAATAAAACTATGAATCGCGCTCAATTTGATTTTTAATTTTTTTTGTCGGCTTTAGACAATATTGACAAGGAATAAATGCAAATACCAGAGTTTCCGTATATTTCAAATATTAACATGATGTTATAAAAGTAGAATACCATAAACAACTCCCAGTCGTTCGCATTGAATCAAAAATGAACTCAACCATAAATAAATAGTGTGTCAATCTTACCCCTCCTAAAACTGTCAGTCTTACCCCAACAGTGCACCATTTTTGTTAAATGCGCAATAAACAGTGTTGGAATACTCAAACTTATCCTCAACGCAGATAAATAATGATATGGAGAGTAGATTAGAATGTGCGAATGGAAATTCACTTGACTTCACTTGCTCGGAAAGATGTGCAACTCGACCAGGTTAAAATGCAGCTTCAGTGCACCTTTTAGCTCGTTCACAGTCCTGATATCATCCTGGTCTATACACATAATCACTGTCTACGGGCTTGTGGCTTTAACTTCTGCCCTTTCACCCAGTGATGTTGTAATAATCTCTTGTATAGTTGAGCTGTTAATCGTGGGGTCCTTCTTCAACTCGACTATATGTATGTAATTTTGTACATGTGTGTATGTATGTATACATGTATGAACAATGCGTATATGTATGTAGGTATTTGTATATGTATGTGTGTATGAATGCATGTGTATATTTTTTATGTATACATGTGTGTATCTATGTATGTATATATATGTGTATGTGTATATGTGTGTATATGTACATATAAATGTTCAAAAAATAATTGCATTATACACGGGATTGTTTTGTAGTGCACATATATAATCTATTAATGTGAAAAAATGATACTTCTGGATAGAAGTCAGATCTTCCTCCAATTACAGCTCCTTGGAGATCTCCAATGGAACAACTTACACAAGTCCAACAGACAGTGACACCAGACTAAGAGAAACGGAAGCGCTAAGGAAAACACGGAGTCTATCGGTTCTTTTTTATTATTTCCCCTTTTCGTTCTTCAATAAGCAGGAATTCAAGAAATGTGGATGAGAGTCAAAGGAGATATAAATGGGGGATAGGAATGAAGGTAGAAAACTGCAAAAATGGTAAGTTTTCTTGTACACATGTGTTATGTTATATATATACAAATTGAACCAATATACTGAAGACGCGTCGATTTCCTGCTTAAATGGAATCGAAAGTTTTACTGTAATGTTACAATCCAATTGATACAAACATTACAGTAAGGCGGGGTTAGTTGATGGAACGATGATCTCGGAACATGTCTGGCACTGTACACGAAATGGGTCATCGGAAAGTCAATTGAGCTAACACCTTCCTAAATCCGTGAACCAAGTTATTTGTATGAATGTTTAAATACATGCAAACATCTTTTTTCTGTAAATCACTACCAGCTAGTGGGAGATAGGAAGGTTAACACACACACACACACATGTTGGCTCACATACCACTTATTCCTTAAGTGGGGATCCGCCACATTAGATCGGCCAAAACCTGTAATTCCATGTAATTGTTACAAAATTTTGACATTTTACCACGAATAATTCATAGAAAGTGTTCTCAAAACTTTAAACGCGTTTATCTCTAAACATGATTTTTCAAAACTGCGTGCAATCTCATTTGAAAATGGTTCGATTTAAAGACTTCATCTTTTGACCTCTCGAATAAAACCCTTTTTCATTGGAGGAATAACCTATAAAATCTATAAATAATTTGAAGTTTTTAACCCGTTCTTGGGACATTCCTCCAGCAAATTTAGTTTACGTTAGAGCCTTAATATTACTTTTGTTTCAGATCGATCCTGTGGCAGCAGGCTGTACGCAGTTTTGGAATTTTACACGCACATAATCGTAGACTGAACATTACCACGGGTGATATTTTGTTTATTGTCGTTTTGATAAAATTTGTAAATAAGTTTTTTGAATCCTAAAGCTAGTTCCTTCTATGGTTTTTCATTGACCCACAAATCAATTCCAAATTTTACTTACTTTTTGGTTATTTGAATGAGAACCTCCCCTTAAAACTTATTAGAAAGTAAATTGCGCATAAAGCATTAGGGTGGCTCAAACAAGATTTTTTCGCCGTGAAAGTTTATAATTTTAAAGCAAAGATTGTACTCTAAATTGGATATTTTAATGTTTAGATACCTGTTCGGATATTTAAATATATCTGCAATCAATTTCACTAGCTATTAGGGTGATTCAAAAATAAGTGTTTTGATGAAATGATTGTTTCCAGAAATTATTATGGTTCTTTAAATATTGAAACGAATTAATTTACATCTCAATGAGGTATTTCAAAATGCTTGTTATTATTATTTATTTATTAAGGCTTTAACCTCGAGGGTCATTCGCCTTCTTGAAAAATAATATACATTTCAGAAAAAAATCAAATATTAATTCAACATAGATTAAAAAAGGGATATACCACCGAATATCATTTCTGTCGACTATCCTGGGCGCACCGCTTTCCGCTTCTTGTGTTGATTTTCTTTCTTGGTGGTGAACGATGGTCGGGTGTACCCTCTGCCGCTTGCTGATAATTCTGTCTGCCTTCCCCCTCGCTCATGTTTGTGTCCATTTCGTCATCGCTAGATTGGCTCTGGTTGTCGCTGTTGTTTTGGTACTTTTTGTGTTTTCGAGTGACTTTGATATAGCCGTCTTCTTTTTTGTTTATTTCTTCCCTGCTTACGTTAACTGTTAGCTTTGAGATGCCGTGGAATATTGTTTGTTCGGTATTCTTTTTTAGACCGGCTGTCTGTTGTGTATCAGAAGATGTTGAAGGCTGTTTGGTATTGGTGGTTTACCGTAGTGTGCCGTCTGATTTCAGAACTGGCACGTAGGCGTCTGCCCAGGGTATGTGCATAGGGTTCTTTGTATGTAGTTAACACCTTGGGATGATCTGCCCTCGAAAGTCAAGTAAGACGGTACAGGTTGGTACATCCGCATTCGCACCACCCGAACACCGTTGAGTACGCCAGGGAAAAAGTTTCTCCAAGTATCGTTTGTGACGGATTCCACTTCTCCATACTTCGACATGAATCTTTTAATACAATCCGCACTAGTACGAGGTGCCAAATCATGGAGTTTGATTTCAGTTAGATCGAGGTCCATATACACGGGAATCTTGGTTTTGGCATTTTCATATTCAATGTCATGTTGCATATTGTTCTTTGCTACAAAGCTTTCTGCCTCGGCTAAGGAGTTGAACGTTATAAGAACTACTTGCCTCGTGTGGTGAAGCTGGACGTGTGAAACCTCTGTAGCATCAAGTTCCATTTTCACCTCGACCAACTGTTCCACCTCGCGCACTGAAGGTCTAAGACCAAAAATCAATCACGATTGTGTTCTCTCGTAATGGGCGAAATTTATTTTGTGGTGAACTCATTTCACTCACAGTTAGGTGCAACGGAACTTTCCTGTGTCTATATGTTACACATACACGTTAGAACGGCGCGGCGCGGGTAGTATTTTTGTTTGTATACTGTTCGCAAGCGGAGCGTTTTTTGGCTTCTGATCTGTACGAGATGAGGAAGCAGACTGAAAATGATTGTTAAGTTTCGACGGGTCAGCTTACACTTAAGATATAAAGTACAATTTTTATTGAAACAGTGTCACTGAATGACTAGAATGAAGTAAGCGCAAGCTAACCTATGTTTAATAAATCTAGTAACTTCTGTGTGAGTTATCATGAAATAGTTTCAGAAACATTTATTAACATCTTTGAACAGGTTGAAATATTTACTGAATTTTAAACAATCTGAATACTTTGTTTATCAAAAAAACCACTCTTTCCACTAGGCTCCTTTTTGTTCAATTGTGAAAGCATGGTAGATCATCCCCTCATTGATATTTGAAAGTAGTGCATGTATTCTTGTCTATAAAGTTATTATTCAAAATTAATATTAATAATAACCATGCGTCTCCATTGACGGTTTTTTGTAATTTTGACTGTTTATAGCAAGTTTTTGCAAATTTGGGGAAAACTATTTTTTCCTCTAAAGGCAAAATGGCTTAAAACCAAATGTTTCGATTTCACTAGTTCTCATCAGCCCAAAATTGAGCTCTTTTTCTTGCGAGACATAACGGGGGGCTAGGGGTTTGCTAAAAACACAAATCGTAATTTCGTTTTTACAGCTAGCATCAATCCGGCGCTAGTTTAATCCTGTCACTAAGTTAGTGTCGGATTCTGATGAGACGAAGTCGAAACGCAAATTCCTTAACTAAACCTGAACTTCTGCTCTTGAGAGCAAGGATGCAAAATGCCTACCTTTTCTACGGCTGTAATTTTTCTGCCTACATTCTCATTTCTCTTTTGACGCTGCTGTCGTTCGCTATTGCAGGACGCCCAGCGCTGTACGGCAGTCTGTAAGCAAAGCAGTAACATGACAAAGAAATACTGCCCCCAGTACAGCCACCAGACGCGAGCGGTACAGCTTCTCTTTCCTTATTTCACACTTTTTAATATTTTTAATCTATTCAATATTTTCAATCACAAACGACGGTAATAAATGCCCTTCGTTTATACCACGACCGGCATCATCGCTTTCGTGTGCGGACCTCTCCCTTTGACTACGCAGAGAAAAGTGTACAAAGCGAGAGAACAAACTTTACTACGCCACACTCTCACCGAGCAGTCGGAGTATAGCAGCAAAACAAAAATGTATTCAACTGCTGTACGGGAAAATGTACTCGGTTTGGCTACCGTTCTGGCAAGATCTGTAGTGATACGTCGCTGTAGCGGGCTGTACGGCTTGTGCAAATGTAAATATACCGAAAAAATGTAGTTTACCAGTACCTTTGGCATCCTGCTTGCGAGACCTCATGTTCGACCGGTTGATTGTCTTTTAACACAAGTCATATTTCTAGCCTACATTTAGAATCAATCTGGTGCTAAGTCAGCGATAGATTCTAATACGACGAAGTCGAAACGCAATCCAACTCTATAATTCTAGTTTTTACACAATTTTTCTCCCTATGGAGAAATATATCAAAATGGATCCATGTAGAAGAGATAATAAAAAATCTGAGCGAGGCACAGAAAAAAACATAAATAAATGGCAAATGTGCTGCTTCCTACATTCACATCGAAACTTAGCCGTGTTGTACAAAACTAGAAGACGTCATACCTCCAACACGGGGCGAAGCTGACATCCCGCCAAGATGCATGGTTTTATTTCAATTTATTCCTTCTCGCTGCACTCGAATGTGCAGTTCAGAAAATCCCTTCCATCAGGGAATCCCCATCGCACTGGCACACTCGACAAAGAAGAGGAATAAAGCACTTCATAGACAGTGCGATAAAAGTTTCTCCCGTTTTTCTCCGGCAGAGCTTATCACACAGAAGCATAAATCATAGCCCGCGTCTATCTCCCCCAGATGGCAGACGCGAAAATGTGCTTGCCCGGTTGGTTTAGTTGACTTTAGGTGCCGCCGCCGACTGGGTTGAGCCACCGTTCTCTTTCTACCGAAGCTAGCAAAACAAGAGCGAAAAAAAAAATCTCGGGAACCTGATTGAAAATTTATGCATTCCGTCCATATTTGCGAGCGTAGCAATAGCAGCGGCAGCGGCTTACAGAGATAGTACGGCATTTGATGGAGACACGCGGTGATTTACGTGCACTAATCAACTCTCAATTACCGGCCGTAATTAAAGAGAATCGTTTTACGATTGGAGTAAATCAGGTGAAGATTTATTTCAGCTGACCAGGAGACGGACCAAAAACGACGCTATATGTACGGCTGGCTGCCTTTGACGCCAGTAGCACCGAGCAGGCCATTGCATTCGTCGGCTGACCGGAATATGATTAATAAATCATCGTCATATGGTCTGTGGGCTACGAACCGACATCAGTTAAAATGGGAGCTGTTTTGCCTTTATATGGGACTATTCTTGTTAACATTAGCTCGAAGCTGTGCTGTTTAGGATGATGCAATTGGCGTCGATTGAATTACGGTCGATTAGATGTGATTTGCATTTTACCGCATTGGTTTGACCATATGTTTCTTTATTCGGTTGGGATCGATGACGAAACGAAATGTCATTATGTGGATTATTTTTTATACTTCACTGCGAATCGCCAATTTGTCTAAAATAGCCAACAAAATTGATAGACTTGTCTGAGATTAAGTTGGACTTTTGTGTTTCGCATTCATCAGTAACTAGCACAAACTTGGGGTCAAGTTAGACGATGTATCCAATTAGTCACACGATATACATGAAACTATTGGCAAGTCCCGAGTGATGTCCCAGGAAGGAAAGCCAGAAACTCTGGTTTGCAGACGAGAAAGCGAAAATGAATGCTTGTTTTTTGGCTGAGGAACCAAACGATTACCAAAAGGGAAAATTGTGCTAAGCCAATTTGTGCATTAAGGGCACAAGACACAAGACAACCTAAATTAAGTTAGATTTTTGTGTATTGAATTCATCTTATTAGTAATTCGGGATACATTGTCAAAATTAACCCCAAGTTGGTGGTAGTTATTGACGAGATGAATTCGAAACATCAAAATCCAACTTAATTTAAGTTAGGTCATGTGGCCTCAATACACAAATTGGTTTAATCTAATTTTTCCATTTTGTATATTATATTGCATTGTCTGAGATTTTTTTTAAAGTTGTCATTAACATTTCTGATGAACGGGAACAGTACAACAGAATCCCGAAGCTCATTCAACAAATAGAATCATCCTACCCAACAAAAGGTCAAAATGTTAACAAAAAACTAAGATTAATCTCCACCGTAATCTCATCCGCAAATCCAGTCATTCTTGGTGACCGTAATTTTTTAATCCCACCTCCCGAAACCAATTTCGCAGGCCCAGCGTCACGAATTACGCTTGTCACTGCCGGCTCGAAAGCGTTCGCCGTTTCCCTTTCATCGCCCCCCTTGCTCCTGCACAAAAAAAAAACGCTTTTACCACGGGAAACAAATGGTGGTTTTAGTATCACCGCGTGGTGTTTTTTTCAGTTTGCGAGTCACTTGAGTGCGAAAGCGGTTTTCCGGTACTATCCTACAAGCGTAATTTTGTGGCAATTTTATTATTGAACGAAGGGATTGTGAAGCGAATGTCTGCATTTTAGGACGCAAGATCTATTTTGTTTTCCTGTTGATAGATGTGAGGCGGAGCAGTGTTCACTTTTTTATTTTTCTTCCAAGCTTTCTTCGTTGGAAGGTTCGAGATGATGAATTGATTTATTATGAAATGTTAGTCACGGAGCATGAAGCGATGGAACAATGTAAATGAGCCTTACGCTGGCGCGTCGAAGGATGATGGATGATGGATGGGCTATCCCGGAAAAACTACGTGTTGAAATGGATACTGAGCTTTAATTATTTACTGAAGACGTGAATTTTGGAGGAATTGAAAATATGTTGAATGAAGCGACAAATTAAAAAACAATGTTATTTGAGATTCGATCAATACAGGGTGTTTGGTTCATGATCAAGAACCTCTCGAGGGATGATTAACTATCATATTTGGAGAAAAAAATCGTTCTACACAAATCTCAACCGTTACCAAGTTATTGAATTTTTTGTGTTAAAAACTTAGTTGTCTTAACTTAGTCTAACTCAAAAAATATACGTTGTATTTCAAATATTTTGGATCCATTGGATAGGTGAGAAAATTTTCCATTGAAAAATGTCCTCAATTGTTTCAGCTAATGAGGTTAAGTAACCTTTTCACTGTAATTTATTTAAAATTTAACAATTTTGATCGATTTTTCGTTCATTTCGCGAAAATCTTAATAGTTAACATCATCATTCAAATAATTCAAATTTTTAGTCTTGAAGAGTTGCATAATTTGTTCCTTGACATGATACACTTATCTTTTCTTGTTATCATGTGTTTGGGTTATTGAACTTGGATATTTTTATCTCATATTCACTTATACTAGCTCTTATTGAAAAGTATGGCACTTATTGCACCTTTTCATATTTTTATTCAAAAGCCAGGAAAATTTTGCATAGAAAAAGGTATAAATGCCTTCCAGTTAAGTGTATTTAGTATTCTTTTTGAAGTTAATTAGTTTAAGGTTAGTGTTATTATTAGCATTTTCGTTATTTTCTTAAAATAGTAAATAAGAAACAGGACCATTATTATCATGAAATTAATGCATCTCAGCAAGTTCTACAATTCTTTCTTTGGCTCCATTCAATTATCTCTTTTAGTTTCGAAGCAAAATCATTTTTATCACCTCGTTTTATATGCAAAAACAACGATTTTGAACCCACTGCATTTGTGATGAGGCCATGCTGTGTTAACTATTAAATTGCAGCGAAATGAAAAGCGATAGGGATAAAGTGTCAAATAACAAGTTGTTGAGGATATTAAGGGGCACCAAATGAACAATAGTGATGATAAATTTAGTTGATTAATAATTAGAATAATTACAAAACTCCCCAAAAACACTAATTTTGAGTTATTTTACTAGTAAAAAGTCATTTATTACACTTAACTAAAAGATATCTGTACATACATAGAAAGGAAATTTTCTCAACTTTCTAATGAAACCCTGGTAATGGCGATAAAAAGTATATTTTTTAGATTAAAGTCTTTTAAGCACTTGCAGGTCGATTACAGGAAATAATTAGAAGTGAAATTACAAAGAAACGAGAAGAGATAGAAATATCATGTTGAAGAACAAATTATAAATCGTCCTCAAACCCATCTTTTGGATAATAGATATTGCTATAATCATGATTCATTATTTTGAGAAAATTAACAAAAACATAATCAAAAACACCAGCTTTGAGCTACTTTACAAGTAATAGGTAATTAAAACTAATTAACTGAAAGATATAAGAACATCATTCAATAGAAAATTTTCTCACCTTTTCAATGAAACTAAAAGATTTAAAATACGAGGTATATTTTTTGAGTTAAAGGTATTTCAAGATAAATAAGTTTTTTACGCAAAAAGTTCAATAACTCTGTAACGGTTGAGATTTGAGGGTATGTGCAGAACGATTTTTTCTCCAAATATGACAGTCAATCACCCCTCGAGAGATTCTTAATCATGAACCAAACACCCTGTATAATGTAAGTATTGGTGGACCATCGGAATTGGCTTTTGACGTCACACAAATCGTTTCTAATGTTTTGGCATATAGGTCATTCCACGCGAAGTGATCAAAAAAAGATACAAACTTGAAATCGACCCTCACGGAATAGAACCAAATTTGGAGGAATTGTTCATCTGGGGCCAATATATAAAAATCCAAATTTTTGTGTCAATCGACCCACCCCTCGGGCCATGGGAGCACCCCCCAAATTTCCAAATTTTTGACAAATTGCCAAAACCCTTGATTTAATTTTCATCATATCTCCGGTTCTATTTACTCTAGAATTAAACCGCAAGATGGATTTTATTAATTTTTGGCGGCAGGGCTGCCAACTGTGTGATTTTTTCACTTAAATAATAACAGTTAATTTTTCTCTAAATACATATATTTAAATTTTGAAAACTCTAATGCCATTGTGTTCCTCAGACATTTTTACATAAGAAACACTTATAATCTCAATATACTTTAAGCGTATCCTTAGATACGCCATTTTGAAGAGAAAAACTCGCCTTTTCCCATATTTTCCATCCATTTTTGTTGGCCAAAATTGAGAACATCTTCAAACGGTCATAAAAATCGACCCTGATCTGCTAGAAGCAAAACCAAAAACGTAGTTTTTCATCATTTCTCGTTTATTTCACGAAAAATTATGTTTGAACTTAGAATACTCAAGTTGTTTTTTTGTGTTGTGCGCTTACGATTTTATATGGGAAATTGCGATTTTTTCCCTTCAAAACGGTATATCTCAGGATCCGTTAAATTATATTGAGATTATAAGTGTTTCTCATGTAAAAATGTCTGGCATTAGAAATTTCAAAATTAAAATATATGACTCCTTGAACAATTTTCTTTAAAATCCATCTTGCGGTTTGATTCTAGAGTAAATGGCACCGGAGATGTGATCTGACAATTAGTCAAAACGGGGGGTGCTCCCATCCCAGACAACCATTTTACACTTATATCACAATCTATGATTGCATTGTGCGTTCATTCATGCGTGAACATTATATCGCACAAGGTGCTTCAAATGCGCCATATGCGTGCAAAAGCGGAGGCGATATATATATGCATTATGAAAAAAAATATCTACTATATAATATGTAAAAAATAAGTTTATGCGAATTATGTACTATATGTCGAGTAATTTAAATACTCATTGCGACTTTAAAACCTCATATTTGCGATACAAAGGAACATTATAAACGAATTACTTTACCAATATATGCGATGTGTGTCAGTTATAATTACGATTTTTTTGGTTGTTATATACGATTTACACCGTATTTCTTTTCAACGCCAAAAAAACGAAAAAATGAACTAAATTAGTTCCAAAACCAAAAAATATTGCTATCCATGGCGTAATTTTCTTGTCAATACCTTGGAAGCTGTGTACACATTATTTTTGTATTTGTTCGTCTTATATCCGCAATATTTAGTCTTCCATCCAGACTCGAACCTTGAACTTCTTAGTCGTCAAGCGGCACTCTCTTCTCTGATATATTTCCTACTTATCAGAAATGCCGATATTTGGCGATGACATTCTTCTTTCGTAATATATTTAACCAAATTATTTCGTATAACCGCAATTTACTTGCGGATGGCATTACGTGATATAATTTGCTACTTTGTGCGAGGAGAATATTGCTTATATATGCATATGTTTGGTCACGATATATCGCTTAATTCCAATTTCATTATATCTCATATCGCGAGTTGATTTGAAATTTTTTACAGGCAGACACATTACCTACATACATCACAGCATGGTTACCAACTCTTTTTAGACTAAATATTGCTTAATCAAGACAAAATTATCTGGCGAAATTGGGTACTTAATATTCTGGTTAACATAAACTTTGAATTTATAGTCAATAACCATTCATGCATGTGGTATCTTAAAGGGGTATAAGCAATATTTTCTCACAAAATTTGCAAATAGGGCACGACATTAACTGAACTAACTCGTGTATTTGGTAAGTTGTGCTTTAAAAATCACATTATTTATACATCTGACGTAGTAAAAGGATTTTTCCTTTCTATCTCATGAACTTATAAAAGTATATCTGTGCAGATATTTCTGGCACAATGGCAACTCTGCATTCATATGTCAAAGAGGCCAAACCAAACAAATGACTTGAAAAATTGTGGCTTCAATTTTCAAGAAAATCTAAAGATCCCATAAATCTATACAGGTAAGTTCAAAATATAAGTAGATTTATGCAAAGAATACAAAATTTAATAAAGATTTAAATCTATTCATAGATGTTTATTGTTGCACATTTTTTCGAAAAGCAACAACTACGTGTTCTTGCTGTTCCGGTTTCGTGAGTTCGAGACGGATTTTTGATGTGACCGAAACTTTCTTCCAACGAAAAGGTGGAGAAACAAAGAACGGAAGGGGTTACAAAGAAAAACCTGGTTATAGTGGGTAGAGAATATAAAAGCCTGCAAGCCGCAGAAAACCTACCAAAGCAAGAAGTGTCCGACATCGAAAACAAACGAAATTCGTAAAGCTTAAACTACTGATTCGCGGATATACAACTGTACTAGCGATATGACGGTTTATACCTTGTGTCGTGGATTTTAGACAACCATGTTTACCGTTAAAGTTTATCACACATTTGATGAAAGAACGAGCAGGTGAGTCACAAATAAAACAACGTATTCTGACTGCAACATGATTTCCATTAGTCATCAACCCATGCTCTAAAATAGTTACTAGCTCATCTATAAATGGATTTAGAAATTCAGTAGCACTTTTGGGTTTGCTATATTCCTATGGCCATAGGGGGAATTATAGGAAACTTGTGTATCTTGAAGAGAATTGGCCAAAAGTTTTTAGTACTACTTTTGTGAACTGGTGAACCGTCAATGTTAATAGTCGACGATATTGACAAAGGTTTAAACTTTAATGCATTATATTTATTTTTTGGTTAATATTTATTTGTTAACTGGTATTTTAGAATAAGAATAAGTAACTGAAAGACTTATTTACTTCCATTTGACAAAATTAATCTAACTCACAGTTTTTACATGTAAAACTTGTACGCAATCTTGTACGCATGCGTAATTGTATGGTGTTCCAATCTATACGACACGCTTGTGCCAGCAAATTTTTCGAAGAAAAAAATCCAATGAAGCAAACGCAAAACTCTGATCGGTAATAACATTTTAGTTACTCCTTAACGCTTTAAAATTATTTACGTTGAAATTTCGACGAAAAAGATTCAATTTAAGATGGCGCAAAAATCAGCACAACAAAAGATTTTTCGCTTGTTTTTTGACACTGCTTAGTGTAGCTGTGACAATAATGAATTATAACTTCAACTTGATATAAAAAGTGAGCTACGATCGAGTCTAGTATGTGCTAAAAATAACAGATGGCAACACTGCATAGGAACGAAAATATCGAGCTGTCCCAACCTATTCGGCGTCCCAACCTATACGACAATCCCTTATTATGGCTGCTGTTTTGAATAACAACCCGATGTTCATTAACAATGTTCAATGCTGTTAATTCAATGTTTGTTGATACTTTAAGTAAAATCGTACTGATTTTCAGTGGAAAGCACTGTATTCTGATTTCCATCAAGTTCGGGGTTTTCAATTGTTACATTATCCATAAGTTTCCATTTTTCCCTATATCGCTGCAATAATCGGCGGTATGTCCTTTTCGAGCTTTTATAAATCGTTTATTATTGAAATAATCACACATTATTTTAAACAGCTCTTTGTACGATGTAATCTATGCAACATTATGCGATTTCTGTTTGGGATGGCCCGATGGGCGGTTCGATTGACACAAAAATTTGGATTTTTATATATTGGCCCTAGATGAACAATTCCTCCAAATTTTGTTGAAATCTGTGAAGGTCGATTACACGTGCCTTGATCACTTCGCGAGGAATGAAACATATGGTTAACCTGGCCGAAATAGTTCAAAGAAGATATTGTTTTCCTTTTAATTAAATTAAATGGAATTAAAAGGAAAAGCATCTCTTCTTTTATTTTAATTTTTTTCAGCATACCATCAAGACGCTCAAAGAAAAATTATTTTGAAAATTGTTTCTAGTTATATCGACAGATTTTCAGTAATGACTTCGGACCAATAAAAAGTGCACAAGAATATTTCAGTTATCATCATCATTATCTTGAACGGAAAACTTACCTTGCCGGCTAGTTTTGGGCAGTTCCATTTAAATGGAAATCTAACCATTTTTTTTTCATGAGTATACAAATATTGTAGCTTGATTATTGACGGAAAAGGGTACCAGTTAGTTTTTTTCGTTCTTATTATTTTCAATCTGGTGGTAGTAATTAGCGCAAAAAACGCGCATATGTCTTCGGTTTTGGTCAGTTCACTTCACCCAAATTTCTAGGACAAATTCGCGAAAAAGCTGTTTTTTACGCTGAAACCGTTACTCTCCCCTTAAACATATGCAACACTTCCGACTTAACCTGCCGGGAGCTAAAGTTGCTTTTTTACAATCCGAGCATTTCAAAATTAATTCAATACACGATAAATCTATCATAAATTCTCGGCAGCCGGCTGTCCAGAGCAATAAACATATGATAGTACCACTGAGAGTTGCGTAGATCGTATCACTCATCAAGTTAAATCCAGATTTGTGTAACTCTTTACCGCATACTACTAATAAAAACTCCTTTTCGTGGCAAACGTGGAGATGCAGGGGTATGCACGGTCCCCATAACAACATTTGTTACACTAACATTTCTTCCCTTCCCCGATAATTTTAAGGATGTGGCAGCCGCCGTTATTGGCATTTCAAAGTATAGAACTCTCGAAACGTGCACATTAAGGCTGGATACCCGAGCAAATACTCATAGGTTCGAACACCACATAGCCCCTTGAAAAGACCTTAAACATGGTCCGTGCCAAAATTCACAACCATTCACAACATCATAAAATGGTCTCAGTAACCCATTAATATACCAACATATGCTATTTTATATGGGATCTACCGGACCATGGTAATGGTGTTTTAATGGATTGAACCCATTTCAGACACCCATGTAAATACCCCATGAGCATGGGGGTATTATGGGCTTTTAGTTTGCTCGGGTAGCTACACCCAGGCTTCATTCGTTGATTCTCTGTGCAATTTCGCTTGTTCTGGTCAATCACGGTGTAGCAATTGCGAATTGTACGGTCATCATGCTCATGCTCATGTATAAAACCAAGAATAAAAAATAATCATTTCTTGTCCAATAGACTCTGTTGACGCAGTTTGCTGCTACGTTCTGATATTCTTTTTCGTGGTTGTGAATCATTAGTTGCGTTATCTACTACAACTAGGTGGCAATCGGTCCGCCCTTTTTCGCGCCTATGCTTACGCTTTCCTTTTTCTATTTGATTTGGTTTATTTATTTATTTACTTATTTATTCGTCAATCGATCGTAGACTACATTAAGCAAACATTTATTACTTATATATTATACTCTATACTGTTCTTATACACTATGATTTCGCAACGAGTTGAGAAACTGTTGCAAACTTGTTCGGGGCATGGTAAAGTCAATACTTTTACTTGTGTGCATTGAACATTTGTATTGTTATTTGTATTCTTTGGTGATTTTTTCAAGATGACTGAGTCTCATCAACAAAACGTGATTATTCGACCTAACACAGTGGCGATTGACTTCAGGTCTTTTCGCATAAGATCAAGTATTCGTGATGTGGAACATCTGCTGAAGTTGGAAATGCAGCTTAGGTTTTCGGAAGTCACCTCCATACAGCTTGAACACGTCAGGCATGCGGTGCTGATAACAACAAATTCGTCCAGGCGAAAAGATTTATTTCGCAGAACAACTTGAAACATGTGCTTGTTTGTGACAACGTTGAAATCAAGATCCCTATATACATGGATAATGGAAATATTGAAGTTAAATTACATGATTTATCTCCACTTACTATTATTACAAAGTGGCAATTAAAAAATTCATGTCGAATTTCGGAGCAGTGGAATCTATTACGGAGGACACATGGAGAAACTACTTCCCAGGTATTTCAAATGGTGTCTTTGTGGTGAGAATGCGGGTAGACCAACCCATTCCCTCCTACCTTACCTTGCAGTACAAAACAGAAGGGGTGATACCATTACACAGCGAACTCTTTGTACATATCAAGGACAAACGAATACGTGTCAGTTCTGTGAACAAACGGCACACTACGGACAACCCTGCCCAGAAACCGCTGAGGAAAGCTCACCTGCAGAAAGAAATGCCAGCACCCAAGCTCCAATATCTTTACCTGAACCGCAAACGGTTGCCGAATTTGTGGCTGCTGTTCAGGAAATAATGACAACTGTAAAAGCTGCGTCAAGTACTTCAAACTTAACAACTAATACCACCAGTGACGAAACTACCACTAAGGAGGGAGTGTTCACATTCGCGACCCGCAAGGGCAAGAAGCCATGAAGAACATCTAATAGCGAGTATCAAGGAAGTAATCGAGATGCTGATACGGGCGTAAACGACAACGAGAGAGACATGGATAACCCCAAAATTGGCGAGAGAAGGAACATCTTCCCGACGCGAAAAAAGATCTCCGCTCGCAATAGCAAGTTGCGCGCACGGGATCTTACAGGCTCAAAATAAAATGAATTGAAATCTTTATTTTTTACATATTGTAAATATATAAAAGACCCATGGCTCTTCTAAGCTAACGCATTGAGCCGTGGCAAAAAAAATAAATAAACAAAAAAAAGTCAATACTTTCACAATGCTCGTTATACACAGCCATCATCTGGTTAAGTAGTCTGAATTTGGCGTAATCTGTACGATGATGACGTATCGCGAACAAATTTCTATTGCGTAATTGACGAGTAAGAGCACTTAAATTTAATTTTGGCAATATGTAAGATGATTCAATACATTACATGACGATATCGTTTAGGAACGAGATTGTAGCATAGTCCTGACGTTCTTTCAATGTTTGAATATCTATCAACATACTACGTGCCTCATAAGATGGAAGAGGGAATGCTGTCCATCTTAGCTTGCGTAGTGCATATAACGGAAACTGCTTTTGAATTGACTCAATTCTCATTCGTGTTTTTTTATGTAAGGCGACCAAACAATACTACAATATTCTAAAATAGATCGAACATATGCTATATAAAGTGTTTTAATTCAGTAGGGATCTTGAAAGTGATATCCGAAGCGTTTTATAAACTTAAGTATATTGCTAGCTCTATGAACGATTGTGTTGTTATGTTTCACAAATTTTAATTTTTTGTCTAAGATAACTCCTAGATCTCTTATTTTTTCGCATTTCTGAACGATTTGATAACCTTATGTAATTGACAAGGAATTCGTGATTTGTTTTCCGCTAAAAGTTATGCGATTACATTTTCTAGCATTTCATTCCAGTA
Source organism: Topomyia yanbarensis (assembly GCF_030247195.1). NCBI lineage: Eukaryota > Metazoa > Arthropoda > Insecta > Diptera > Culicidae > Topomyia > Topomyia yanbarensis. The sequence continues at coordinate 94,377,450 of NC_080671.1, forward strand.
AACATTTACAACACCATCTATAAAAGATTTGTGTTTGATTGTGAAATTCATTAATGTTATAACTATTTCTAATTTCCAAAAATAGCATCATATCATCGGCACATATTAGAATTCTTGTTTTTTTCAAAATAGGCGAGGTATCGTAGACATATAAAATGAGAAGAAGAGGACTTAAGTGTGAACTTTGATGAACCCCCAATGTGCCTTTAATTACAACACCAAAACCCCTGAAATTTCGTCGGTATATGGGCGACCTAATACCCCATCAAAATCCTTATAAATGTCGCTACTGGGCATTATAGCCTTTCCATAAAAGACACTCGGCTAACTTGACCCGGTTTCCACTACATTCCTTCAAAATCGCATCGGGTGACCTTTGGTATCTATTTACGTTTTATTCGACGAGGTTCGTCTGCTTATTCGGCTATTTGTACCGTGCGTCATGGATAGCGTTAAACACAAGAAAATGGGCCATTGTTGCAATGCGGCCCGGAGTGGCCTGTGCGCAGAGAATCGTCAGGGTGACTCTTGAATTGTGAATGCTGAAAACTGTACTTATTATGGGGAGAGTCCACATAATCTATTACCATGCCCCGCGTACAAACAGTGCCAAGGCAATCTGAAGCAAACCCTTAAAAGACGTTCAAAGCACTAGAAATACTAAAGAGAGCTACGCCTTTCACCATGATTAATCATTGTGCTCTCTTGGTGCAGGAGGAGTACGACTTTGACGATCCGCTTGTGGGGACATCTGATACTGCCCCCAAAAACCATAAGCAAATGAGATTTCTTGAAAAAAGTTAAAAAAATTGTGTGGAGAGGCCGCCTAATAAAAAAGCTCAAGGAAGCGTTGTGACAAAGCCGAAGCAATCTACCATTGGTCTTGAAAATTTGTGGTCGAACAATGAGTTTCCAGCGCTTCCAAGTTCAAGAAAAACATCAAATGGCACAATATCTCGAACAAAAATTAAACTTAGTGCAGAACCGGTTGGGCATAGGTTGAACACCGGCAACTTTGTATTATTGTGGAACTCCTCCCGGCACCAAGAAGACTTAAATTCTTACGGTAGGCCATGGCGTTGTCTTCTCGATGGTAACTAATTTTACTTACTTCACGAGTTTTGCTACAGTTTTAAGGAGGTGACTTGTTTTACTGCCATTGAATGTGTTCTATCCCATTTATGTTGACATGATACTGAGAAAAGGAGTGATGAAAATTGTAAAAAATTTGTTATTTTTTTATTTGAAGATGCAATTATTTGAAGTGAAATTGTGTGTAGTGCATCTCAAGCACATTCGTTTTTTTATTTTGTAACCCACTTTACAGTTGAACAACCGAGAATAAAAGTGTGAAGAACAGAACATGTTTCTTGAAACTCATTTTTAATGTACATTCTCTCGTATGTAAAAAGTTCGTTGTTGATACCGTATCAGCTTATTATAGTTAAAGTAATATCATTCAATAAAATCCGTAATTTCTATATTTTCTTCTCTTTTCAGGTAAGTCCCCTATAGATGAACGGAACGTAATGTGGATCAAACAGTACTAGGTTGGTAATGATCCTTGCGGTTAAGACTTATAAAGAGCAACAACTGAAATACCGACAGCCATAAAAAGTTCGTGCATTGTCTAATATTACTTAATTTGTAAACGATAGTGTCGCAACCTTTGGACTGCCATCTTGGATATAGCTGACGAGGAAGCGCATTCCTCCTTCAGCCGCCCGTTCTGAGACAGACGCAGTAACAAATCGCTCCTCGCATGAAGAACAGACGCTCATCGATTTTTAGCTTCGCTATCAGCCTACGAGCACCACGGTTGATAAATCGGATCTTCTCTAAGGTAGCTTGTACTACGGCTTTTGCTAGTGCCAATCACTAGTAAAACTTTCTATCGTATTTTTATACATTAAAGAATTATTGAATTCTCGCTGGACTAGGGGTTTGCTCGGAAACAGAAATAGTGTTTTCATTTAGTTGAAGATAGTGTCAATCCAGCGCTAGCTTTGTTCTGCCACTAAGTTAGTGTCGGATGCTGATGAGACGAATCCAAAACGCAAATTCCTTAACTAATTTAGTTATAGGTTTTGTGCCTCCTCGCGCAAAGGTGGTTTCTGCTCAGTAGAGAAACATAGTTTCTACCTAACTTCTTCTCATACTGAGGAGAAATATAGCATAGATCAAATGAAAGCTTTGGTTGGTGAATTAATTTATGCTACTTCAGTCAGTTTGGAAGTGAATGAATGGGGAGGCGTGGAAACTGCATACTGGTTTCGGTAAGTTAATGCAAAAATAGACAACTGAATTTGAAATTTTGCACCACTGCAAGTAGAGGACTTCATTTTTTTATTTTGATTATTGAGGTTTTAACCTTAGGGTCATTCGCCTCTTCGCGTACAAGGCAATTGATTTACCAACTACGCTATGCCCGTCCCCTTGAGGACTTCATCTTCAAGAACGAAATGAATCATTTTGTTGAACATGATATATCATATCCCCTGTATATGCAGAGGATTGTTCAATTAAGGTACGACTACATGATCTGTTTCTGATTCTGATTCATGTCGCAATCGGTGAAGTGATTTCCGTTCAAATCGTGACGTACGGAGTAGGTCATTCCCCGGCATTGCCAAGGAATGTTTGGGTGCTAAGAATGGGGCCAAACCGCGTTATTCTTTCCTTCGTTACTGGTTGAAAAGTAGCTGCTGATTGAGTCAATTTTTACTTGGTAGATAGACCAAGAGCACATTTCAGAAACATTTGCCCCCAAACGCACAATTGTTCACTACAATTAAAGGAGAATAATGACTCCAGTAACGCTCCAAACTTTTCTTTGAAATATGTTTCTTGACACAATTAATTTTCTTCATTTCTTGTCTTCTCCCCGCCAGCCAAAATACTACCAGCATACATAAATGACAAAAGCTATCTCTTACGTGCCGGAACTGATGCTTATCCAGCCCACTTTTGCAATTTTCTCTTCACATCTTAATGTAGCAACTAAATGGTGTAAATTTCCCACTGCCACCAGAAAATGACACAATCAGTGCTGTCGCGGGAGCGAGAATGGCTTTTGCGGTGTGCTGACAGTCACTTGAACTTGTTACTTGAACAAAAGTCTCTCAACGGAGAGATGAACTGAATCCGACATTAAAATATCTGCGTCTTTTAGCAAATCTTAACGTCTCGACGGACCCAATTTATGACACATGCAGACGATCGTCTTCATCACATACGAAAACACTCCAGACTCGAGACACTTTTCCGATCCCATCACGGAGAAATAAAGAGAGAGAGATAGCGAGAGAGGGAAAATCAGTGCCACCCTACCAGACATCAACCGAACAAAAGAAGCTCAAAAGTCAACAACAACTCATCCACTGCGGCACCCTTTCGTCGTGTAGGGTAAACAGGTCTAATACGCCCCCCTTAAGCAAAAATAGCTATATTTCACCATTCGACGCTATGATCTTCTCACTAACTACTCTAATTTATTGTTGTATTAGTTAGAAATTAGTACCCGTTTCATTTATTATTAAAAACATCCTGATACAAGTGCAATTAAACATTTTTCAAAGATGCCTAAATTCTAGTTTTTTCTTTCACCCAGGGCAAAATGCCCCCGGTGAAAGTGTAATATGCCTCACAACAAGAGGACGGTATGCCCCACAGCAATCGGTGAGTATGCCCCACAACAATGGGCGGGGCGTTTTGACCGGTGATGAGCTGTTGTTAATACATGAATAATTCTACACACACACTTAGTTTTAAGCCAAGCTGTAAACTAAGATAGTAACTATAACATTCTAGTAAGCTACTTGAAATAGTTTTATCGAATCCGACTATTTCTAATTGGTTGTAATGCTTTTGGAAAAAGTGGAAGCTTACATAAAAGTAGCTCTTTTGAAACTTTTGTGTATATTGTTGTTTTGCAACATATTAAAAATACCAAACTAACTTAGTACGTTGATTTCATGAAACGATACTGTTATCAGTCATTTTTACTTTTTAGATAATTCAGGAATCCTGCCAATCGAACAGGGGCATTTAGCCCCGGTGGGGCGTATTATACCCTTTTACCCTATAGACTATAGAGCCAGCCACTATCGATAATTAAAAAGTTGATTTTTATGACGGCAATGGCTCCCCGGGGCGACTAACGACGAGACGAAAGCGGTTAATAAACGAAACTGTGGTTAATTGAATTGATGAGATAAAGCTCCTATCCGTCCCATATGCAGGGTCATGGTGGAGTCCTGAACGCGTCGAAGATTCACTCTTCGATATATGCAGCAATCGCTTTGGCTCAGACACGCTAATTTCTTTTCTGACGAAACCGCAAATCCCCCTGGGTGTGGTTGATGATGGAAGGCGTAGTGGTGCGTGGGAGGGCAATAAAAACCTAGACTCGAACCCGAGGTCCCCCCTGGCTGTGAAATGCGTAATCTGTGCAAATGAATGAAAAGTTGCAAGTTAGAACAAATATAATGTGTGAATGTGTATGTGTAAGACAATGCGAGTGTGGGTGGTCGGGTCGATCGTTTTGAGGAACTTTGATGCAGATAAACAAATCAAGTCACATTATAAACGCCCCGAGTTGTGGGAGGGGAACTGCTTTTTCGGCTACTGTCTTTGAGAAGACGGGATAACTAAAGCCGTAAATGATAAAGTGTTTGGCAGAATGTGTCTAGACGTGAAATATATGTGCTTTGACTTGCGAGAAATGAAAACATACATTAAGTGAGATTAAGGAGATGTTTTTATTTCTGGCTGCCATGCTAGCAAAGATGCAAGATACTCTATCAGAATATTTAGCAAATGGGTGATTGGCAAGCTGCAGTAATAAGAACCGTTTCGTCTTTTTGTCGCAGTGTACATTTGTACATACTAGAGTAGGAGATTTTCTAGACAACAAAAACCTGGAATTGTGAGTAGTTAATCGACTGCTGCTGGAAAAATTATACTATTGAAATCTGCAGCAGTAAATAGTCTCATATAACGAGAATTTATAGGGCTGTGCTAGACTAAAAATATATACAAGCACGAAAGCTTACGAAAATTTAGAACAGGCACTAAATCTACCAACAAAATTACCTCTGATGCATTTTCCGTGCAGGGAAAGCTTCTGTAATTCAGACCCTTTCAAATTTGCATAGAGGGATTTCATGACAAGCTCCATGTTTTTATTGGCAATCAGACCATTTTATCCTAAGATTTTCAGAAGGACGTATGAGTTTTTGCTTGTACGGCCTACAAATCATTAAATTGCCATCTTTCAAAAAAAAAAAAAAATTAAATATATTTGTTTGGTAAAATAATGACATCGTAATAACGCCCATTTTTGCCTTTCTCAATAGAAAGGTATTGCAATTGCTCTGAAAACCGACTTTTTAACGGAGGCCCGGAGGGCCGAGTGACATATACCATTCGATTCAGTTCGTCGAGTTCGGCAAATGTCTGTGTGTGTGTGTATGTATGTGTGTATGTATGTATGTGTGTGTGTATGTGTGTGTGTATGTGACCAAAAATGTCACTCATTTTTCCCAGAGATGGCTGAACCGATTTTGACAAACTTAGTCTCAAATGAAAGGTGCAACGTTCCCATAGGCTGCTATTGAATTTCTAATGGATCCGACTTCCGGTTCCGGAATTACAGGGTGATAAGTACGAACACGCAGAAAATGTCGATTTTAATAAATTCTGCAATGAATGTATAAAGGTAAAAAAAATTCCAAAATATGTCCACTACTGCTTCGATTTGTAGTATTAGGTCACTAACATCCATTCAAAGTCTATTTGGCCACATTGGCCACCATCCTCGGTTCCGGAAGCCCCGGCGGAAGTATCTAAATTCAGAATAACAGTCACATCGGTTTCTCGGAGATGGCTAGACCGATTCGACTAAACTTGGCCTCAAATGAAAGGTATTGCGTCCCCGTAAATGGCTATTTAATTTCAACCCGATCCGACTTCCGGTTCCGGAGTTACAGGTTGTGGCGTGCGATCACATAGCAAATTGTGATTCAAACCGATACTCCGATGAAAGCAAAAAAGGTAAAAATTTCGCTAAAATGTCTCTCAAACAACTTAAATTTGTTGTTCTAGGTCACCGACGGCCAACCAAACTTTCGTTGACTACATTGACCACCATAGACGGTTCCGGAAGTGCCCGGGAAAAGCGGCCATCTTTCAAAATTTACGAACTCGCATCAGTTTCCCGGAAATGGTTAGGCCAATTTTCACAAACTTAGTCCCAAATGATAGCTATAATATCCCCACAGATGTCTATAAAATTTCGTACGGATCGCTTATATGGGTCCGGAAATATAGACTAAATCGTCCGGTCACATATGAAATTCCCATATAAGCCGGAACTCAAATTTTTTTTTTCAAAGGGGGGACCCCATGAAATTTCATAAATCGAACTCGTATTTTTGATGCCAAACATCTTTAAAATGCATGAAACGTCGAGATTTTATGTTATCTCGAAAATTTTTTTTTTATAAAAATCGACTTTTTGGGACTTTGCCGATTTTGCACCTTTTTTCAGTTCAATATTACCGTGGCTGTTTTTTCTTTTTCAAAATTTTAGAACTCGAATAATGATTTATTTTCCTGTATATAGTTGTCATGTGATGTATAATAATAAAATGTAATATATGCATTTAAAAGCTTTCAATGAATATAAACAACGCACACATTCTCGTGATTCATGATTGAGAAAGGCACAATTGCACCGCTAGGTGGATTAAAATAGGTTTTTTAAATTATTTTCTTCTGTGAGCGAAAGCCTAAGTTTTTCAATTCGCATTCCAAACAATAATTTAGTATGTACGAGAAAATAGCACATATATCCTAATTAATACAACAATGCAACAGAAGATTCATTCTACTGATACAAACTGGATGAGCAGGACTTTCACTGCGATAGGACAAAATTCGAATTAGGAGAACCAGTAAAAGCATCGTTACTATGCAGCTTACTGGATAATCCCATAAGAAGTTTTGTTGGCTTGGCAGTCGTTTTTTTATATTTCGATTATAGAGGTTTTAACCTTAAAGTCATTCGCCTCTTCGGGTTAGAAAAATCTCTTATGAAAAATTTCTAACCCTATGTGCGGGTTCGGAGCTCGAACCCAGGTGCGCTGCGTACAGGGCAATCGATTTACCAACTACGCTGCGCCCACTCTCATTGTTAAAAATTATTTCTTCACCCAATAAAAAAAGGGGAAAATACACCGATGAAAAATTGAGCAGAATAATAATCAGTTGGAGAGATTTAATTTTGCATTTGATGTCGAAGTATGTATGACATTTATAAATGAACAGAACTTTAAAATATAAATTCGTTGCAGATTTGTCTGTAATTTCATCATTGCGGCGATTGAAGACGGACGGAGCATTTTCTCCGAAGATTTTGTGAAATCAATCGACACTAGGTGTTTGAAGGCGACAGATGGAACGGGAAACTGTACTGGCAGATCGGTTAACTGTGCAGACGATTTGTTGGAGAATTCAACCCATTTCTATCATAGGAAAATTCGAATAGATTTCTTTTTGAATATTTGCTTCATCTCTAAAAAATGAGTATTTCCGAAGTCTAGGAAATTCAAGATACACCAAAAATCTGATTTTCAAAATACTGTGTGACTGTAAAATCAATTGACGCTAGGTGTTTGAAGGTATCGGGTGGCAGCTTACAAAAGGCATAATTTTTAGGAGCTGTGACTTGGTGGATTGTTGTTTACGGTGCATAATATTAGAGTTGAATTACCAGTCCAAATACCGTTACAACAAACTTGGAAAAAATAAATGATTTATGATTTGCTACTGTTAACAGTTTTTACACATTCTTCTTGCTTTGCTATCGGTTTTGCTATTTGGTATCATTATGCATAAATGTATTATTCTAAAGAGCTGGAACAGAAATATTCAGCAGCGTCGAATGTCACGAAAGTCCGCCCAAATGAGTTCTGCATTAGCATCCTATCTTAACCAAACAAATCGAAATGCTGATGACAAGTATTTTATAAAGTGCTATCGCGTCTATATTCCCGTTTACAAAGAAGAGATGAACGGCGCGATCACTGACTAGTTTGAAATGGCATTAAAAAGTCGATTTTGGTAAAATAAACGGTGACATTACTGCATTGTCATTAAAATACGTTGTACTGCTATTGTAAAGGGCGAACACGAAATTATTGCGACACATTCAACAGGGCATAACTTTTTTACCATTGGGTAAAAACCAACCAAGTTTTGCACACTTTCTCATTGATGTGTATTGTTTACATGCTGTCAAACTCGAAGTCGTGTTTTTCGATTCAACGAAAATGGAGGTGAACCAATGCGAGTCAAGAGAACAAATTCTTTCCAAATACCTGGAATTACCTGACCTGTTGCACCGGCAGTTGGAAATTTTTTTGAACATTCACCATTCAACCGTCTCCAGAGTGTTGAAGCGGTTCCAGGAGCGGTTGACGTAGGACCACGGCAAAGGAGCTGGAAGGAAACCGGGACCGGAGAACAAAAAGACGGAGGGAAAGGTGAAGCGGATGATTGAAGCAAATCCCAACGTCTCAAGCCGTGATTTGGCTAAAAAGTTCGGCATGTCGCAGAGCTACGTCCAGAATACAAAGAAGAGAGCTGGACTACATACATACAAGGTACAGAACTTCCCAAACCGCGATGAGCGGCAACAATCGACGGCTAAAACTCACGGAAGCACGGAAGCTCTACGAGAAGATGCTGACAAAATATGGCTGCTGTGTGATGGACGACGAAACGTATATAAAAGCCGAATTTAAGCAAATTCCGGGGTTGGAGTTTTTCACCGGCAAGAGCAAGTTCTATGTGGACGACAAATTTAAGAAGAAGAAAATGTCGAAGTTCGCCTCCAAATATCTCATTTGGCAGGCCATCTGATCTTGCGGACTGAGGAGTGAGCCTTTCGTGACAAAGGGCACAGTAAATGGCGAGATCTACAAATCTGAGTGCCTCGAGAAGCGCCTTTTGCCGTTCTTGCAGCAGCACGACAAAGCTCTGCTATTTTGGCCAGATTTGCCACTATTCTAAAAGTGTCCTGGAGTGGTACGAGGCCAATTCTGTCCATTTTGTTCCAAAGGACATGAATCCGCCAAACTGTCCGGAGCTGCGCCCGGTGGAGCAGTACTGGGCAATGATGAAGCGGGAACTTCGGAAGAGTAAGAGGTCAGTCAAAGACGAGAAGGACATGTTAAGAAAATGGGAAAAAACTGAGAAACTGGTACCGGATGACACTGTAAAGACTTTGATGGAGGGCATCAAGTGAAAATGCGTTCAACTTTACACTCAAGGCTCCATCGATTAACTTTTCTTTTGAGAGAGCAACACCGTTCACCGAGACACTATATTATGATCTCTTGGTTCATGAAGAGGGACTCTGCCATTCCCTTGTTACTGTACCTATGGCAAACGCGTTGACTGGTGCTTTCGCCACAATTCTGACTGCATCCTTTGAGGCACTTCTAAACATCAAACCTTTGCACATACGCCTTAAACAAGCATTTGCATACAGACTACCAGGTTAACGGTGAACATTAACCGTGTTGATCTTGCCATCAGTCATACACGACTGTGGTCACAAATGGTTACATGAGTTGAAGAAATTCTTGCTCCCAGGGATATTACACTCACATGTAGCTTTCCTTACAAGACACTCCATGTGAAAATTCCCTCTCGAGCGGAGTGGTTTTTTGGCTATATAGAGAGACAACAACAAACGCAAGTGGTCTATTACACTGACGGCTCTCTGATGAAGAGCCGTGCTGGTGTTTACTGTCGTGAAACGAGATTTGAACGGTCTAGGTTTCTCTAGGTAGATACTGTACTGTATTCAAGCAGCAATCTTCGCGATTATGTGCGGGTTACAATCAACCTTTGAACAGAGCTTATCCTGCAAAGTTATAAGCATCTGCTCTGATAGTCAAGCTGCAGTCAAGGACCTTAGCTCGGGCAAATCACGGTCCAAGGTAGATCCTGCATTTTGGATGTTTCTTGCAGTATCTTAGCATTTTATGTACTAACAATTGCTAATCAGCACTCAATCATTTATTTAAAACTTCTTGTTAGTAGGTAGTATTTTGCGTGCATATCAGTAAAAAACCATTCTAATGTGGGCGTATATTTTGCTAAAAGCAACCTTTAAATAGCATTGAAAAATGGCCGGTGATCCCACCGTCGATCTCTACTTTGTCGGCGGCCATGTAGACACGGCAATCCTTTATATAATACTTTTCCTCAGTAATGTCATTTGCTTGCTTTAGATAGAATATTACAATACTGAGCTAATCTAGGGAACTTTCGAGATATCTATCACGGCTGTGCCAGTTCTTCTCAAATTGTTATAATACTTAGCGGATTATCTTTTATTAGAAAGAAGATTAGATATAGTCTGACTGAGTTCAAAGTATACAATTTTAAAAGGAAGTCGGTGTCTTCGATGACGAATGTTGTTGGTCATCCATTTCACCACTAGCTGGGCATTTTTCGGGCGAGTTTATTTATGTACGGGTCTAGAGCTCTGCGCAAAGGGAAAAGTTGAAGAGACAGAAAATACGGGAGATATAAGAAATTGAACAACGAGTTAGGTATGTGTATGTGGAAGATGGGGTAAATCTCACTCTCTAAGGATCATAACTTAGCTATAGACTATTAATTAGGTGAATTTAATTGATGATGTCATTTATTCAACATTCAATCATAACGATTTGCAAAATACAGTGAAAATTCGTTTTTATCAGCCACTTGGTGAATTATAGGCTGATAAAGAGGGTACATTGGCAAAATATTTTCCTTTCATTTTAATAAACCGATGCTCTTAAAAAATTCTTCTTTGGTCCCTAGATATTTTGCTTACTTCGGATCTCTAAATATGCTCAAGAAAAGATTTACTCGAATTCAACTTGGTTCGTCCGCTAGAGCCCATCAAACTAATAACTATCAATTTTCATATGAGACTGACAAAATCGGGTCAAAAGCTGCTAAAATCGGGGGCGAGATGAAATCGGGTCTTCACTTCATTCAGAAACATGAAAAATATTCAATTCTCTTTGTAAAATAGGCGGGGCAAAACGCCAACCTTAATTTTGCTCAATTTTTCATCGGTGTATATCGCTCTCTGTTTCTATTTGGCTAGAAAACAATAAGTCTGGGAGGGACGTCGTTCAAAATGAATTTTAATTAAAACTGGTTTATCTAGCTAGCAAACCTTGATGAATCAGCAAGGTGCAGGCAAGGTAACGATTATTTTACTGGTTCTCCTAATTCACGAATGAACTTCGTACTGTCGAAGTGAAAGTACTGTTCATCCAGTTAGTGTCAGTGGAATGTTATACAACTTCTGCTGTAATAGTGAAGATAAGTTTGCCATCTCCAGGTACATACTAAATCATTGTTATAAAATCGCATTGAAAAAATGCAAAGGAAACACCAAGTGGGCGCAAAACTGAGTCCCCGCTAAGGGCATCAAAAGACCACGCTACGGCCCTGGGTCGCCCAACACCTTCGGTTATTTAGGGCTGTTACTTCTGGGGCCCTATTCTCAAAGCCACGTCACCTAGTGACGGGAAGACAATTTCCTTCTAGTCACTTGGTGACGTGACTGTGAGAATTGGGCCCCTGTTCGCCGAGTCGGATTCTTTTAAATTGTGAAGAAAAATTTTCGATGGACGGTACATTAGGAAAGGCAAAAAAATTGTATTTTTCGGTTCAATCAAGTAAGAGTGATTGCACAGCTATTCTTTATATCGAAAAACAAAAAGGTTCGGGTTTTTTATGTGTAAACGCACTCTTCAACTCATAACTCTGGAACCATAATTTCGATCCAAATAAAATTCGACAACAGTTAGTAACGATATTGTACCTTTTACTTGAAACTAAATTTGTGAAAATCGAGTCAGCTATTCCGGAGAAAACGATGTGTATTTAATTCAGGGACATTGTCACTTCTTCAAATCTACCGATTATATCGTAGGTGGCCAAAGTGATCAAAGAGCAGCAATTGAGGAAATAAGTCAGTAATTTTTGCGTCATTTAGATTGCAAGGGGCCGTACACAAATGCCCGTAGCCATTTTTTCGGCGATTTTAGACCCCTCCCCCCCCTCGTGGCATTTTGTCACAAAATTCTAACCTCCCCCTTGTAAATAACGTAGCATTTCCCTACCTCCCGCCACCCCTGCGCAACGCTGCCGCAGATGAAAAATGTTTTTCAATTCTTTTAAATAGTTGTCCTTACAAAATATTTGACGACCATTAAAAACATTTTCATTATAACAGCAAATTGCGTCGTTGATAGTTTTGTTTTGAATTTTATATACCATGGAGCATGAACAGAAGTTCTCTCAGTTCATAATCCGGCAGCTGCCAATGATTCTAAGAAGCAAATCTAAATTAATCAATTTAATTTGGTTGAATCCTAAGAGAAAATTTAATTCAGCTACCAAACTAAGTCCAGTAGTTACCAACATTAGCTAACTAATGTAGCAAGTAAAATCCGCATACAAAATGTTTTCGTTTTTTTGCGAGCTTGGAATTCCGCGAATCGTATAATTTACGACATAAAAATCGCGTGCAAAGTAACTTGTATGAATTTGAATTTATTTCTCTTGGGAATGAAGGAACATTAAATTGTTTTCTGTAATCAATGGGTTTCGATGCTCGTCAAAAAAATTTAAACCTGATGCTACGTCGCACATATTCTGACCCTACCCTCCCCCTCGTCACACTTCGTCGAAATTTGGTATATCCTACTTACCCCCCAAATTGCTACGTCATTTAGGGACCATTCATAAATTACGTAACGCTTTTAGGGGGGAGGGGGTACAACAAGTTGTGACATGTTGTGACATAGGGGGGAGGGGGAGTTAGCTAGATCGTTACGTAACATGTTTTCGCCGAAGAAAAATTTTTTTTTCTAGGAATTTGTTACGTAACAGGGGAGGGGGGGATGAAGAAATTTGTGACAATTTGTTACATGGGGGGAGGGGGGAGTCAATTTTGGGCAATTTTTGCGTTACGTAATTTATGAATGGTCCCTTATGCATAGCACCCAAGATAATACCGGTTTATGTGGGAAATTAATGTGTGGCTTTTCAATTCGTAACTCCGGAACCAGAGCTCCGATTTAAATTAAATCCAATAGCAGCCTATGATACACATTCCGTTTGAGTATAAGTATGTTAAAATCGACCCAGTCATCTATGAAAAAGTTAGTTACACTTATTTGACCGTACACATACAGACATTTTCCGATCTCGACAAACAGATTCGAATGTTATATGAGACTCGGCCCTGCTATCCTCGGTTAAGAGGTTAGTTTTCAGAATGATTGCATGGCCTTTCTTTATAAAGGGTTTTTTTTATTTTTTTTTAATCGCAAGTTTTTGATGACTGAGTTAATATATCAACTTAATGTTTCTTTTAGTTTTGTTCGGTTTTCTCTACAAATTTATCATCATCATTGAATCATGTCTTCAAATTTTATAATGTTCCATCCAAAATGTCATTTCGGGCAAGCAAACTTTTCGTGATTAGCTGTCAAACAATTACCTTTTTGGACAAAATTGATTTTTGTGTGTGGGATTTTAAATACACTAAACTGCCTACACGGAAAAAAAACCTGTTAATCCACCTAGCGGTGCAATTGTGCCTTTCTCATTTCTCTAAACTATGGCACGGAGGCTTTTTATGTTCAACATAATTGTGGAAATGTCCATTACATTCTTAGTACACTTTGCACTTATACACAATGGCATGCCAGCCACGAACTTGATGAGCTACGTGTCGACGGTGAAACACTTGAAACAAAAAAATATCATACTCCATTAGCCTAATCAGCATTAGATCAATGTTATCTGCTTGCTAACTCATTTTGTCATGCGGGGGTGGGTATGTGAGGAGGGCGAAAGTCCCATAAACGAACGACTCCCCAGCTTAAATTGGTATGCTTTGTGATATAGTGGTGGTTTAAAGATGATGGGGTTGAAAGGGAGGGGTATAAGGGCTGGATGGGGTGGTTGTCTGAAGGGTGATTTAAGGAGATTTTTAAAGGAGGGGAGTGAACAGTAGAGGGGGGGGGGGTGTAACCCCTCTCCGTAAACCATCAACTACGCTCCTGTTAAAATCCAGAAACCTTATGCGAGTCGAAAAAAAAATTTGGCCGGGATTAGGTTGACGTTTTTCAGAGTGATTGCATAACCTTTCTATATGAGAAAGGCAAAAATGTGCCAAAATCCAAAAAAGTGAATGGTCGTCAATTTTTTTTCGAGTTTGCACCAAATCGCGACGTTTCATGCACCTTGAACACATTTAGCATCAAAAATAAAAATTCTATTTTTAATTTTTCTTACAGTTTATATGAGAAATTTCTGTGTGGCCGCACTCTGAAACCCATAATACCGGAACCAGAATTCCGATCGATCCAAAATTCAATAGCAGTCGATGGGAAGGTTGCACCTTTCAGTTGAGACTAAGTTTGGGCAAATCGGTCCAGCCATCTCTGAGAAAAATGAGTGACATTATTTGACGTAAATAACGTAAATAACGAGTTCACGAAATCGTGACCTTTTGTTCATAAATTTATAAACGGATTTTTTCGTGTATTCAGTGCAGTGTGATGAGCAACCAGAGGAGAGCCTAGAGACTCTACTTCATCCCCATACAGTGACTGTGTGGTACAGTTTGTACACGAAGGGCCTGCTGGGTCAAAAAAATTAACCAAAATTAGGCAATCCGAAAGGGATTTTTAAATTATAGTCACGGTGAGTGTTCATCCGAAATTATTTCAAAACATGAAGTGGTAGATCATATGCTACCAATACACATCTACAACAATGATTGATAACGGCTTTTTGAATATTTTATTTCAATTTGAAAAATCATTAACAGAAAGCATTCCTTATGTAAATTGCAAAAAACCTTTCGTTTCGAGATGTCGAAATGGATTTGTGTTCATTCCAGAAATTTTGGATGTTGCTTTAACCCGAATCAATTACAATGGAAACTTGTACCAGAAAGTCAAACAAAGCAAAGTCCTAGAGTAATTAATTGATGGAACCGTCAGCAGCCCTTCCGGCACCGACCGGTTTCTCGAGACAGCTGATCATGTTGCCCGTCCTTGCTTCTGCCAGATAAATTAAACGGAACCGGATGTCGCCCATGTGTGTAGCCAAGTTCAGTCCGGTTGACACGTCGGAGGCAGTAAGCAGAGAAAAAAAAACTACATGTGGGGAAAATGTTGGATTGAAAGAGAGATGTTTCTTCGGACCGTAACTTTGATTTATGAAACTTTCTCGCAACATGCGTGGGTAAGTTCCGGCTGCTAGACAGTATGCAGGAGCTCACATGGATAAGGCTGTTACAGATGTTATCCATCGTTCGCTGTACCAAAAAGTTATCACTTGGCGAATGAGGATGGGAAATGAATGAAACCTATTTCGTTCGATTTAGTCTGGTCCATTTTGGGCGAGTAGACACTTGTCGGCTAGGGGGACTCTTCGATACGAACTTTCTAACTAGTTTTCGATTTCTCCTAAAAGGGTTGGAACCATAAATCTTTTGGGGTGGAAAATCGAAGCACTCCAGGGAAGCGTGCGGCACGCTGTCTAGACGACGAGCGAATGCTCACAGATTTTTCGGAATTGTCTTAAAAGCTTTCGAAGAGCTGCATGCAATAAAGAACTAAATGCAATGCCACTACAACGATAAATAACGAGCAAATCCCATGGGATCCATAACAGGATATAAACAGAGAATCAATTGGTTTTGCGGCTTTCGCACTGCATGAGCCACTACATTCCGTCTAGGTTCGAATTTCATTCACTTTGCTTGGAATCACCAACATTATCAATCGAAAACTGAAAGGGTAGCTTCTGAAACCGCACAAAACATGACATGCGGTTGTTATAAAGAGACATTTCATTTCAAACCCCCTCCACCAAAACCGACCCGTGCACCCTACGGTTCCCTTGGCACCGATGACGATCTCTAATAACACGGCGCCGTTGGCCATCAGACAGAACCGAGCTCAATCCTTGTTGGTTAGTTGGTTGCAGCAGAGGGGGTTCGGGGTTTGGTCGAAAGCAAAATAACCAACAGTTGACTCGTCCCCTGTTCTATGTCACTACACTAACTAAATCGACCGGCGGCACTGGCACATCAGTGCTTGGAGCAACTTAGCATAAAGAGCCATTACCGATGCAGTTTTGTCTCGTTTTCCGAAGCTTTTACGCTGCTGGCTTGCCGTTCAGCGGTGGATTCACCAGTACCGGTACGTACTACTTTCTGCTATCCGCGTGAATATACAACATACCTACTGGTAATAATGACACTGTTGTGCCCGACAGCAGCGCCTCTAAAGTGAGTGGCTAATGGTGTAGCGATATTATGAGCAATTTATTAAAAGTTGGTTTATAGTTTTATCTGTACAACGGTTATTATCCCTTAATCGGCGTTAACTGGAAAGAGTAAACGGTTGTGCAATAAAGTGGATGGTGTTGTACAATGGCAGAATACAATTTGAAAGAAGGGACGTAATACTGAACAAATAGATCAATCATCTTAATGGTAAGTTAAGTTATTGTTCTAACTTGTGAAGGTTTCATTTATTTATTTATTTATTGAGATGCGAATCTAGGACCTGTGACCAGACTCTTACCTCCGTACCCCTAGCTCTGATTTGGGAATCTTTTGGAGCACTTATATAAACAGGATAACTTCTATGAATAAAGAGTAAACTCTAAATTACAATTACAAATAATCTTTAAGTACGATTTGAGAAGTTCCACTAACGGCTTCAGTCGATATAGAAATTTTGTCAGATCTGTTTAAAATGTTTTAAGAAATTTTTCAATTCTAAATGATAAAGGGAAAGTATCAGACAAATTGGCTAATAACTTATTTTAAAAAACACTGATTTCAATTATTACACCGAGCCATAAATTTCCATAATTGACGAAATCACTCAGACGAACCCACTTCACTCGTCGCGATTTCGCAGTGCCGCGAACAAAAAATGACAAGCCGCAAATGAGGTGATACATCTGAAATGCAACGCAAGCGTCCTCTCTTCTTCTCCCTCTGCCTGTCTAACCTTTCGCTTCCGATCGGTGCAGATTCGATCCATGCAAACACCCACCCGACCCTGCGGTAATGACCAACCACGCATTTCGCTTGGCCTGCGAACGAACTGCCACTGAAAAGTGGTTGAGTGCAAATGGACCGATAAAAAATTCACAAGAAATTAATATGAGTGATGTAGCTATTTTTGTGTCCCACAACCGTATACATATTTCTTTCTCCCCCGCTGCGACGAAACGACATTCGCAATATATTCATTTTTATGGTGCACTTGGTACAATTATTATGCACATAAAAAAATATTTATAATATTGGGAACGCGGTCGTCCAGCAAATCGTTCACCTCATCCCCACCCCCATCCCCACCGTCACTAGTCCTTCCGGCGAGTGCAGCGGGACAGTTCCGGCAACGTCGACATTCCAGAGCAAGATGAACAGATGCAGTTTTGTGCATGATTGCTCCGTCGAGGGTCAGGTATTTTTATTTGAACTACACTTGCTGATGGTTTTGAAATGCAATCGCTTGCTCAGATGTCGCCGCTGCGCTGTCCGGTTGGTTGGCTGGAGAAAATACAATCTCAATAAAAAGTTATTATTTGTGAATGTAGTATGGTACGCGGTAAACAGTCGCAGCAGGGTACTTATAATCATCAGCGGGAATCGTCTGCGTGCGAGGAAATGTATCGCGGTGAGCTCTGTTGGGTGCATCACCGTTGGGGATCTAATAGATTAGATTTAGGGATATAATTGGAATTTCCTATCACCTTGCTGTATCAGTCTGACTTTGAATTGAAATTATTGCCTCTAATCCGATATAGCTAATTTATATTCTGTTGGTTGTGAGTGTTGAGAGTTACTTACAACAATGTCTTATCAAGAAAGTGTGATAAATAAAAGGGTTCTGTTATAAGAAAACGTGTATTAATATAACTTTGACTTTGAATACCTTTCTTCAACAGTTTTTTTTATAAATTGGCACATCCTAGCTAGTCTTCTACAATCCCGCCACTAAATTTCGAGCTCCTTTTATTATTTCATGGAGCTTCATTTTAGGCACCAGTAAACATGGGAACCGAGTGTCTATAAATGTGAAAAGCATCTCAGCCGAATGTTTTCAGCATTGTGGAATATCTTAAAACTTGCACCTGTAACCCAGCGACTGGTTTTACTCCCGTTTGCTGCGTGAAGGAAAGATTTGATTTCTAGGGACGTTGCGATATTAAAATACACCGGTACTGAGAACCGATACTGGTATCGAATGCAAGTACTGATACTTTCGATATAATCGTAGTCGTAGTATCGATACTTGAAAATATCACCATTCGATTTCACAGTTTTATAGTAGCTCAATTCCCCAGATTAGGTAATATACAAACTGTTTGTTTGACAATTCAGCGGTGGGTTTTGTCAGTCAACCTTTTGCTCTACTTCTGTGTACAGACACTCCCGTTCGGCAAACAACTTTTATTGGTCCGATTCGTTTGATGATGGATCCAGTCGACGATTCTGTCGAACGTCGAATGTCAGAAAGGATAAACAATAAATAATTGGCTGATCAGAAAATTTCATGAACTGCTCCAATTACACTAGTTTATAAATTTTGGGTAAATTGCATGAAGTTAAGAAAAAAGGTGTTTTCTAAGTCAATTTTGGGTCGCTGAGCACGAAAATCATATCCATTTTCTTTTTCAAAGAACTGTTTTTGTGATTTTTTTTAAAAAAAAGGTGTTTTTGAGCACTTTTTGCAGTTTTTGGCCAATATCTCAGGAACAAATCCGATTAACACAAACTACTCACCATTCGAAAGGTATTGATGTACCCATTCCAAAAATGTATAACATGTTAGGATAAAATATCAACAATTTGGGGTTAAGAGCAACCAAAGTCAAAAAAGTAGTGTTTGGTAAAATTACTAATTTTTGGTTGATTTTTCATAAAAAAATAAATCAGCAAAAAAATCTTTTAAAATCTTATGTGACAGGCAAACTTCTCACGTGAATTTTAAGCCTAAGATCACGAAAATTTGACAAAAACTGGTGTTATTAGCATAATGTTTTTAGGCACCGAGTGAAAATTGCTCTGCTTTTCACATATCTCTTTTGGTCTTAAATAAGATTACACTAGTTTGCAAGAAAAATGAAGTTACGAGAAAAAGTGTTTTTTAGATTAATTTTGGATCGCTGAATATGAAAATAATACTCCATTTCTCTTTCAAAGAAGTTCGAGTTAAAAAAAAGTTTTTCTTTTGCTTCCGCTTTTTTGTTTTTGCTCTATTTTTTATTACAGAAAAATAATTTTTCATATTTTTAGAATCTAATGTGACAGATTTTAACAATTTTAAGGTAATCGCGATAAGCTAAGAAGAAAGGTGTTTCATCAGTTAATTTTGGATCGCTGAATACGAAAACCATTTCCATTTTTTTTTTCAAAGAAGCATTTTTAGGATTTCTTTGAAAAAGGTGTTTTTGGGCACGATTTTAGTTATTTGTCAATATCTTGTTCAAATAGGATCCGATCGAAACGGTTCGAAAGGTATTGACGTGACATATGATTACTGCTTAAAAACCAACTGTCAAAATTCTCTTTGAAATAAAATTTCAGACAAGCTATGTACTATTGACCTAAATATAACCATTATTTCACAAAAATGTTTAGTTCATGCGAATCAAGTACTGATACACAACCATGCACTGCTACGCCCCATGCAAAACTGACTCAGACATAACTTCGTTAAAAGTTTAATAACTTTTTTTAACAAAGCCGGATTCACTAGCAGTCTTCGACAAAGTTGTGGACAATTAAATTATCTTTCTTATTTTTACTTACAGTGATAATACGACGCATACAGTGCCACCTAGCGGCGAAAATGAGAGTTAGTGGGTTTTCTCCATGTAAATTGTCGAAAAATCCCATACAAACTTCAGGCACGTTGGTCCGGTAGCTAGCCTTGCCCGATTTGCTTCAAATTTGGAAGAAGTACTCCTGGTGGGACTAGAAATCGACTCAGCCATGGGCCGATAGGGGTAATTTTTTTTACTGTCACCCTACTGTACATACCTGAAACAGAAATTGGATGGGATAAGTGGGAAGGTAGGGCTATATGGCTTTTGTTGTCAAGCCATATAGCCAGGTATTCCTTTACATTCCGTGAAACCCCAAGGAATGTTTGAAGAGTACTGATGTTTTGATGAGGCTCAGAAGTTCTGAGAACCAAGTCGAATACAAAGAAAATACAGAAGCAGTATTTTTACAGAATCGATGACCGCTCTCTGGAATTTTTAGCGAAACAGTTTCATAAACTAAACTATGGCTTCCAAAAAATTACGTTTAAAGTTTATAAACCTAAATCCGTTTAAGCCGAATTTGAATGACAACTTCACTTGGGGGGTGTTGTCTTTCTGTTATATCAATATCCTCTCGGGGGTGTTGATATATCGGCTCATCGAGAAGTGTATTTATTTCCTAACCTTACAATTTCATCAATACTTCCCATCGGAAAAATGATGAAAAAACAAATCATGGCAAGGTACAAATTTCCGATCAACACGGGAACGTGCCATTTGAGCCAGTCGCTACTCATTCCTGATTCATGTAAAATTAAATCAAGACTGTTTGGTTCATACGGGTCAAAAATGCTGAGCTCTAGGTAGCTCGGTTTTTATCGTAATTCTAAGTTTTAAACGATTTGTGCTACTTATGTTCAACGCATTCAGTCCAATGGTAATGCAAAAATTGAGGCATATTTAAAAATGCGTGCTTTTCACAATTTTCAAAGTTATACTGGTTCTTAAGAATTAAGCAAATTTATTTATACCAATTTAAACGCATTGCACATATAATCTCAGGTGGAACTAGTGAAAAATACTTAAACTAGGAAAGGAAATATATTGTGAATTTACTCGTAGGTTGAATTTAATCGACAACTTCTGTTGGGTCGCAAAGTAATCGCTCGAATACTAAGGATACACAAATCTTATACACGGTTACGCACTGTAAGGGTGATTAATCTCTATTAACTCTCATATATTTCTAACGAAAAACAGTAATTTCAAGATATTGATATCAAAGTGAAAAGAACGCAATTGCCTCTGTTCAAGATGGTGCCAGTATTCGATCAGCCTTTCAACAATTAAAGGTTCCGTTCGAAAAATTACGTGTTCGTGTGAAAGGAAAGTGCTCATCATCAATGAAAGCGCGTCAGATATTTCGCGTGAGTTAACAGTATAATAATTTAAGGTGTTGTTGAATTAGATAATAGAAAAAAACATGATCGAAAAAAAGAAGGAAAAGGAATCCAAAAATAAATGCTCCGAAGCGCAAACATGATCGTCGCACAGCTAGGCAACCACGTGAACCAGAATGCACAACTTCAACTCTACACTCAACACACTGGTGACAACGAGGACACCGAAGAAGTCATTCGCAAGTACAAAGCCAGACACAGCAGCTGAAAAGCCTGTTTTCCAATATTCCCTTCCGCGATTTCATGACTTTTCACATTTGCCACTTCCTCATTTTCTTACCTAAATGGCGTCAATGGATTGCATTTATTTTTTGTGTTAATAATGTTTAAATAATCTGCAGTATTCATACTCTTCAAACAAAAGTTGAACCACCGATTTTCTAGGCGTGCACATTGTTTTATTTAACCTCAAATATAGTCCTGTCGTATCCCCAGATTTTGAAAGCAAGGAAAAAAATAACTTTCGCCTTATTGGATTTAGCTTAAAAAGGTATAAAATCATTGTTGCCAAAACATTGCTAGATGTATAACCTTTCCAACGAATGCTTGCTTGTCAAAATCAGTGCAAAAATATCATCGCACGAGCTCGCCAACAATAGCTGACCTACTTGACCCCAGTCTACCCAACTGAAAAAGCCACTAAGGCTCGAACTTCTGCCTTTAGAAGATTTAGGGATAACTTTGCGCCAGCGCGCTTGTAACATAAATGATATTTATCGTTCTGAAATTGCCAGATACCTGTTGTGATTACACTGATAAACATGCATGGTTCTGATAATACTTTTTATGAAATATCATCAGTTTTACACTAAATTGAAACAAATCATCCCACTGTACCATACCATTTTATGACTCGAAGGTTTTGTCCTCTTTAATTTGTCTACTACATGCCCAAATCTCGGAAGCTGATAAGGTTTCCAATGCTTACTATCTATCTTATATCATATTTGGTTCGGTTGGGAATTTTTTGTTTAAGAGTAATGATAATGTTAACCAAAATTGGCATCGGTGACTACCGTATCTGGCTTACAGCAACATTATTTTTAAGTTCTACAGTCGAGCTCCATATACTCATATATGGCTTATTTAAATGCTTGATATTCGTAGTGCTTATAAGCATTTACAAAGCTTGTTTAGAGCTTATAGACATTTGCAAAGTTTGTACAAAGCAAGTGAACATTTGCAAAGCTTGTGTAGAGCCTACAAACATCGAAAAGCTATTATACAGTGAATATAGTACTTGCTTTTGTGTTTAGTAATTTCCTGGGTGCTACTCTCGTAGTTATAGAAGTTATAGTTGTTTATGAATGACCCCTTAAAACTTAGCATAACTTCTTAAATATCGTAGATACAATTTTAGCCTTGTCAAGATACATATCTTTTTAAGAAGAGTTTATTGATCTATCTCTTGCGGCTTAGAAGTTATTTGGTAATTTTTGATAAAATTAGCGAAAGTTTCAGATCTAGTAACTATTGAACGGATAAAAATATTTTTTTTAAACTATCTTTTCAATTGACATACCTACCAGTTTCATATATTCTAAGAAAGTTATTTCAATCGTCAAAGTAGGTACACAATTTCATATTTTTTCAAATCATCTATAACTCTACTGGGGACAGCTAGAGACAAATAGGATTGATTGAGTTTTGAGAATTGATATAGCGCATCTAACTACAACTAGCTGTCTCCAGTAGAGTTATAGATGATTTGAAAAAATGTATGAAATTGTGTACTTTACGATTGAAATAATCTGCGTAGAATATATGAAACTGTTAGGAATGTCAATTGAACAGATATTATAAAAATATTTTTGAGGTTATCAAACATGAGCAATGACCCATTTTTCACAAACCTTCTTAAGTTGTTCGTTTGCAAAAAAATTAACCTAATGCTCTATCAGTGCAAAAAATTGTACTTAACCAAACCGTCTGACAGTTGTCTAATCCAACTTCCAAGCATTAATCAAATTTTGCAGATAGACTCATTGTGAATGACAATGTATTCTGTCAAATTTAACAGTTCCTATCTTTCGAAGCGCTACGTAGGAATTATTCTTTGATTAATTAGATACAGAGCGTGGTTCACTGCCATTATACGCCTATGTTCCAAAACTGACAACTAAGAAAAACACGATCGAAGACGAAAATTAAATTAGCGATCTGGAGAGAAACGGTACATCAAATCTAGACCAACATGAGAGAAGGGCGGAAGTTCAAATGAGAGTCTCTCTTTGTTTACTCTCTCTCTCTCTCTCTCTCTCTCTCTCTCTTCCGTCAATAACTCGGCCGCTTCTACGTTTGTTCCTTAACTCTTAGCGTAATATGCTAGACGACATCAGAGTCTTTCAATATCTATTGAAACAATGTTGGAAAGTTTTATGTTGACGCCATAATAATCGAAAGAGAAAGTAAACACAGAGAGACTCTCATTTGGACTTCCGCCCATTTTACATGTTGGTCTAGAAATATAGCTCTACAGGCTAAACTTACGTTCATATCAAATGTTTCTAACGTAATTGGTCCAGTTTGTCATTAGAAAAGTTAAATTTAAGAAAGTTTTCGCGAAATATGGTCCTGACCTGATAGAAATCGAAAAATTTTGAGCATGTTGGTCCAGCTACGATTCACGCAAATGATGTTTTCTGTTCATTTTGTTTACGAAAGTGTGCGCTGCGAGCTTTCTTGTTTAGCGGGCGTCTTTCAGTTTTATTAAAATCGGAAATGGATGTGTTCGTCATGTTTTAAATTCATGGAAGCGATTGCAGGGATGAATATTTTACAGGACCTTTCCCACTATTGTAGTTATTGATATCGTACCCATCTCTTAGTTAATAAAATTATCTTTTCCACAAACTTAATATTTTCCTTTTTGGTTATTTTACTAGTGGGACGTAATAAAATAACCGCTTGGATCACATAAGTCATAACAACAGAGAACAGGTACAAGACAATAGCTGCTTCAATTCGAAGTTTGTTCATTGATGACTCAAGCACGCTGGCAGGAGATCGTTTTATAGGAGTAGACAAACTAGACAACAGACATTACAAATATGCGCCGAATTGTATCCTCCGGACTGGTGTTCACAGACAGCTCGCCAAGTCTTTCTCGCATCTCTTTCAATTGTTATGTTTTCCACGGATAATATAACAAAGTGTGCTAGTTTATTATGAAAACACAGAGCTTTGATTTTTTGAAAACTCAAGCAAAATGTGATTCTAGTTCATCAATGTCATTAAATAGGACCAAAATTGGGTAAACTACCCTACTTTCCGACTACTACCTAACAGTGCAAGACCCCCTTGATCATATACAATTGGAAGGTTGTAGGCCTGAATTGCTGATATAAAGGAAAGAATTAATGGGTGGTAAAATCGGGTACAAAACGTTCATAAAATCGGGGGTGCGTAAAATAGGGAGTATATGAAGTCGAGTCGAAACTGTATAACGAGCTAATAACTTCTAGTGCATTTAAAGAAGATAGTTAGAGTGTCCAACAAACCTTAACAACTTTGTCTAAACGTCAGCTCATTTCTTCCACAAAAAAAAAATAATTGGAATATTTCACTTTTAGGAGGATCAAATCATAGCAGCAAATTGCTATTTTTGATAGGGGGAAGTGGCCTAGTTCGGACCGCTGGCCAATTCGGACCCCCAGCTGTTTCTCAGCTATGGTAATATTATGAAAAGCGCTTATATCATGTTCATGGCTGTCGTTTAGCTCTGTTTTATCTCACAAAATTTTGCGGTTCTTAGTTTTAGTGTACGTGTCCTAGGAGCGAATGTTGTTTCGAAGCGTTTTTTTTTTAAAAATGTGTAAGCCGAAAACAAGATTTTTTGTATTTTTTGTGTTTCGAATTCATCTCGTCAGTAACTAGCACCATCTGGGTGTCTAGTTAGACGATGTATCTGAACTAGTACCCAAATTAGCACTAGTTAGACACAAAAAATTCCAAACAGTTCACACGACATATGTGAACGCCTAAAGCCACATGTCCCGAGTGATGTCCCGGGAAGCAAATATAGCTCTGGTTTGCTGTCGAGAAAGCGAAAACGAACTCTTGTCTTTTGGTTCAAGAAACCAAACGCCTGGTATTATGCAATAAAAATTGGACTAAACCGTTTTGCGCGTTAAGGGCACAAGACCTAATTTTAATTAACCCATTATTGCCCAACCTACTATATATAGTAGGTGCTAAGAATAACTCCTATTACTCAATCAATAACGCAGAACAGGCATTATCAATGAGTTAATATTGTTCATATACTCTTGCAGAATACGTTTAAAGAAGTTAGAGTGGTTAAACCGGTGTTTATGTCTTGTTTTTATTAAATTTTCCCTTAAGGGGTTACACATTTTTGTCAGGATTAAAAAAATCGAATTTTTGAAAATTAGATACTCTAAAGCTATATACGCTGAAGAAAATTTTCTCAAAATTTCATGAAGATCGGAATACTACAACTTGAGTTACATCTATTCATAGACCGCTACCCATTATCCACTCGTAGGCGGTGCGTAGTGTTTGATACGCTAGACTGTTGACTCGCTGCACCGACAGTAAAACCCGATTATCTCGGAGTTGTATTTTATTGAAAAGTTCATTCGCGGCGATCACGATATCTCAGAAACCAATTAATCGATCAATCTGAAATTTTCACTGGTTGTTCCTTATTATATCAGCTACTTTGAGTACAAAAATAATATCACTGGGATAACCACATTATTTTTTTTCCGACCGGAAAACACAATTTGTGATGCGCGTGAAAAATAAGTTGGGCAATAATGGGTTAAGTTTTGTATTTTTTGTGTTTCGAATTCATCTCGTCAGTAACTAGCACCATCTGGGTGTCTAGTTAGACGATGTATCTGAACTAGTACCCAAATTAGCACTAGTTAGACACAAAAAATTCCAAACAGTTCACACGACATATGTGAACGCTTAAAGCCACATGTCCCGAGTGATGTCCCGGGAAGCAAATATAGCTCTGGTTTGCTGTCGAGAAAGCGAAAACGAACTCTTGTTTTTTGGTTCAAGAAACCAAACACCCAGATGGTGCTAGTTACTGACGAGATGAATTCGAAACACAAAAAATACAAAACTTAATTAAAATTAGGTCTTGTGCCCTTAACGCGCAAAACGGTTTAGTCCAATTTTTATTGCATAATACCAGGCGTTTGGTTTCTTGAACCAAAAGACAAGAGTTCGTTTTCGCTTTCTCGACAGCAAACCAGAGCTATATTTGCTTCCCGGGACATCACTCGGGACATGTGGCTTTAGGCGTTCACATATGTCGTGTGAACTGTTTGGAATTTTTTGTGTCTAACTAGTGCTAATTTGGGTACTAGTTCAGATACATCGTCTAACTAGACACCCAGATGGTGCTAGTTACTGACGAGATGAATTCGAAACACAAAAAAAAAATACAAAACTTAATTAAAATTAGGTCTTGTGCCCTTAACGCGCAAAACGGTTTAGTCCAATTTTTATTGCACAAGATTTTTTGTCAAAGTCAAATAAATCAAGTGCATTATTGTGATCTGCCGGATAGTATATTTTATTTAATATCTTGTTTTGGGCAAACTATTAACTGATTTCGTTTAATCTGAGTGTGAATAATAGAATATGGGTCTTTTTGCCGTATCTGATACGCGATCGCAGAAAACCGTTTAAGAGGAAAGTATGCACAGTCGGTCGAGCTTTCAGGAAAACATAAGTTTTCGCAAAACGGTTGGCAGATTTCGACGTTATAGTTCATAACCTGTTTCAAGGTAATTTGGCCTGAGCTCTTACTTTTTATTGTATATTCACTACAAAGTTTTATATATCAAAGGGAACTTTTCATTTCACAGTTAAAAATTTAGTGAAAATCGAATAGGAAGCACTTAGGTCAAAATTGCAATTCATTTCTATTGTAAAAAGTAAGAAATGAGTGGTTCGAATTGGAACAGGGTTGGGGTAATTCGGACTTTTCATACACCTTGGCGCAGAACCGTTTATACACAATATCGGAAAAAGTCGCCTTAGAAAAAATGTGCGCAATTGATCGTCAGGAAAAAATATTTCCTGTTCTACAGCTCATAAACCCATGCTAGGTCCGAATTGGCCCAGTTTCTCCTAAGTATCCCGAAAACACTATTGACGTAACCAGAGCCATTTCAACGTAAAGAACTAACCATTTTTTAAAGGTAAAAGGTCAGCCTAGGTAATTTTAAATCCTTTTTTCGTTTATAAGAATAACAAGTGATGTATCTTGTTTAGCTTCGCGTTTCCATTCACTATTTGAAACACTTCATTTTTTAAAATTTTGCCGTATTATTTCGAAAATATACGAAATCAGCCAATGTTGTAATATAGAAAGTGTCAATTTCGATTATGTGATCCTTTTTATGGCACATACCAAACTTGTCAGCATGATATTTAACAAGTTATCTTAATGATTTGGTTTTTAGGGGATCATCCACAAACAACAAGCGATTATGTTGAAGGTATGAAAGATAAAGACTTTGTGCCTTGTGCATAGTTGTTGGCAAAATCTTGCTCTATAACTTATCCGAAGACAGAATCTTATACATTATACGAAACGGCTCGTAATGTTCACAATTTCCTCATTGACCCGAACCCGATCGCACGATTTTGGCAAAAAAAACATTGTGCGATGTTTTAAAAAAACTAAAAAAGCATATTCTCAGTGAATTTCAAAATGATCCATCGAGATATTTGAGAGATATGGTGATTTGAAGTTTTATGACACGTTTGAATTCTCAAAGGCCCCCCATCTCATATTGTGACAAATGTCAAAGTAAGCTCAGATGCCAAATTTCACATTATTTGGACAATTCTAGACTCCCGCCCACTTCGCTTGAAATTTTTGAAATTGATGCTATGGGAAAATATGGGAGGAAAAATATATTAAATGCCATAACTTATGAAGTAGCAATCAGAAAATTACAATTCATACCTCTTTTTAAATAAAATAATCTTAGGATTAGAATGGGGATATTTTTGTCTCTAGAAAAATACGGGAAAGTAGGGTAGTGGGTCATTTTGGCCCCAAAGTCCCCTATTTTTTATATTTTTTTTGCTCCGTGATGCAAATTATACTTATTTTGCAGTTTTTCTAACGTGAAAAAATCTCAGAAATCGAACGGAACCTTTTTGACTTTTGTCCGAATACGAGAAGTTGGGGTTATATGGCCTTTTGTCATTCATATTAAATTTTATCATTCTCACGTGCATATATTTCTAAAATGTTTCACTTAATTTTAATTCTTCTTCTTCCAATTCTGTTTATTTTCCGTCGGCCTATTTCCGCTACGAGGCCAAACACCGACGCCAGAGAGGTCACACTCCCACTATCTGGACTGGATATCGACCCATCAACTCATGGATCGGGGACCAACGGCTTTACTTCCCTTCCGAAGGAAGGCATGACCACAGATTTTTCTCATCTCTGAAAAATCTCAACGACCTCGACTGGGATTGAACCCAGACCAACTGGGGTGGGTGGCGGTCACGCTTACCACCCAACCATCGGCGCCGTCAGACTCAATTTTAATAAATTTTACCTTGTTGAACGTGGAAAATCCTTAGGAATTAATTAAAAATAGGTTCGATACAGGTAAAATTCAGAAACATCAAATTATCTGACATATAGTCTCGATTTCACATTTTTATCATAAAATCGCACATATTAACTGTATTTAACAGCAAAATTACTATTTAATTTACTACTTTTAGTGTAAAATACGCTTAGGGATCACATGAGAAAACATTCATTCCTGGAAAAATAAGGAAAGTTGAGGTATTAGGACATTTAATGAAAAAAATGTGATTTGTAGAGTTAATGTCAAAAAATTTAATGTTTCTAAATTTTACCGCTAACGTATCTAATATTGTTGTATTCCTAATAATTTTCCACGTTCAACAAGTTACATTTTATGAAAATTGATTGAATAATAGAGATATATGCACGAGAAAATGATAAAATTCAATATAAATTACAAAAGGCCCTATAACCCAAACTTCTCGTATTCGGACAAAGATAAAAAATGTACCGTTCGATTGCTGAGATTTTTTCACATTAAAAAAACTGCAATAAATGTATGATTTGCATCACGAGGCAGAAAAATTATTAAAAATAGGGGATTTTGGAACCAAAATGACCCAGTACCCCTCTTTCCCGTATTTTTTTGGAAACAAAAATATCTCCATTCAAATAGTAAGGTTATTTCCTTTAAAAAAGAGGTATGAATTGTAATTTTCTGATTGCTACTTCAAAAGTTATGGTATTTAATATATTTTTCCTCCATATTTTCCCATAGTCCCCATTTCAAAAATTTCAAGCGAAGTGGGCGGGAGTCTAGAATTGTCCAAATGATGTGAAATTTGGCATCTGAGCTTACTTTGACAATGGGAATGGGAATGGGAATGGGAATGGGAATGGGAATGGGAATGGGAATGGGAATGGGAATGGGAATGGGAATGGGAATGGGAATGGGAATGGGAATGGGAATGGGAATGGGAATGGGAATGGGAATGGGAATGGGAATGGGAATGGGAATGGGAATGGGAATGGGAATGGGAATGGGAATGGGAATGGGGATTGGAAGGAGAATGGTACTCATTCAGAAAAAAATCACGCACTGATATATTCGACGGTGATTCGCGTAGTAATTCAATTGAATTATTTCTAGATTATTTTCTGTTGAAATACCGTCCCTCCCCCGAAACCAGGAAATTCTCCTATAGCTTATCGCTTGTCCAAACACCCCCACGTGCACCAACCCATGACTGACGGGTGCGACATGAGGATGACAAAGCCAAACACGACACATCGAATCAGCGCCCGCCCGGAATCACGATTATCTTATCGGGACCGTTCGATGGCGTTGTTGTTAGCCCACTTCACCAGAGTTCGTTTATCAGTGCACTTGGATGAAGGATGTGAGTTGCCCGTAATGCGCGTGTAATCAGTCCGTCCAGTTTGTCAGCGGTACTCCACCAGTAACCAGCAAACCAGTCACGAACGATGCGTATCATTACGAAGGGCAAACGGTATCACAAGGCGGCACGCGAAGCTAATTTGAAAGTTCTGAAAGAGGCCAACCGATGGGAGGTCAACGAGCCCGACGAGAACGGTATGACTCCGCTACTGTGGGCTGCCCACGAGGGACAGATGGAAGCCGTACGGATTCTGCTGGAACGGAAAGGAAAGGTTAGCAAAGTGGACCGTTTCGGCAATTCGGCACTTCATTTGGCGGCCGCTCGGGGACACTTGGAGTGTGTCAAATTGGTGTTCGGTAAGGGAGCTAACCTGTACGGATTGGATGGGGGTCGCCGAACGGCGTGTGATTTAGCTAAAATTGGGAAATGGCAAGAGGTGGTGGATTTTCTGGAATATCTGATGAAAATGAACGAAGAGAGAAGACCAAACGTGGTGTTGAAGTTGAAACAGTTAGCTAACGAACGGTATGCGAAGCTGAAAGTGAAATTTCCGTTTGAAAGTGAACATATGGCGTCCGAACAGTTTGACGAGTTTGGAGAGAATTATCAATCAAATAATGGTACACAAAGATGTAGTGATGAAGATTCGAGTAGCATTCCAGATGCTGATGATGATAAAGCTTTATCGGAAGAAAACGAAACGAAACAGAATAATGCGAATCTTTTTGAACTGATTCAGAACAAAAGTGGCGGGTTAGCATCCAGCACCAGCAAGAGTGCAGCTAGGACTTGTTTGGTATTTTCGGAATTAATCAAGGAACAATCAATCAACCAAACCATTGTCAATCGACTTGAAACGCGACCGCAACGAAAGACCATCCATGTTTCGAGATCACCAGACGACGACGAGGATTCGGATACTGGTGAAGATTTAGCAAGTGCGCCAGCGGAATCCTCCCTGCTGGCACTCCTTAAAATATATGACCTCCAACGGTTTCATCAGCAGTTTCTTGATAAAGGGGTGGATTTGAACAGTTTAATGCTGATGACTGAGCAGGATATCAAAGCATTAGAGCTTCCACTTGGCCCCCATCGGAAGCTGTGCGTTGTCCTCGAAGAGTACAAGACCGCCCGAAAGTGGGACGAAGCATAAACCCGATTCCGTTGAACCCTGTCCGATTGTCAGAGAATGATGCGGAACATGACACCAAGCACGATAAAAACAATCTTCCTTCGCATCATGGTTGGCAAGCTTCTCCCAAACATCATAAAACCATTTATCTCTCTCTCGTTTTCCTGGGTTTTGTGTCATTTCACTCATCTCGTCGTACCGGAATCACGATATAATAACGCACTTTCTCCGACAACGTCCCCCCCGTCCAGTTCCAGCTCGCCGAACCGTTCTGCAAAAAGGGGCGTTACAAGATGAAGATTGAAAAAGGCACGAATAAATTGTCGTTCCAATAATGCCCGGATCTATATCCACTAGGGGAAACAGGCTGATCATCGGAAAGCTTCGTCATCTTCATCGAGATTCAAACACGGAGTGGCTACACCATAGGAAAAAGAATACGCCCGATTACTTCCACTTCCACTGGCACATTTGGGGCAATATCGACAGTGTCATTCGAAGCTGTTATCGTCCGTCTCGGGCTTGGCCTCGGCCTCACCCAGTTTCGAATTAGGCACTGGGCATGCGAACATTATCGAGATAAGCAGCAGCAGCAGCATCAGACGAACGAAACGAGCAGATGTCATGCCAAACAAAGCAACTTCCCCCTGTGCGGGTTGATGGAGCTCGCCGGACGCCGTTCGCCGTTCGCCCAAAGGAAGCGGAACGGATATACTACCCACAACAAAACCACTTTTCGTGCTCCAATAACCTCGAGACCGAAATAAACCTGTTTCGTGTCATCGTCGTAGTATAGTTTATTGTAATTTCTATTTCCACTCTCGTATTTATGAAGCGCAGGACTAACTGTGTTCGTCGGGGGGTGTGGAACAATGAGTGATGGTTTGGGTTCAGTAAATTGAGCTGTCAATAAATTGATGCTGGGGCAAGCATTGGCAATCATTTCGAGGCTTTTAATTCTCCGTGTGATGAAAGAATCATTTATGGTTCAATTTGTTCTAACGGGACGGGAGTGTCTTTTTGGGTGTTTTGG
Source organism: Topomyia yanbarensis (assembly GCF_030247195.1). Classification (NCBI taxonomy): domain Eukaryota; kingdom Metazoa; phylum Arthropoda; class Insecta; order Diptera; family Culicidae; genus Topomyia; species Topomyia yanbarensis. Next base: position 94,409,917 of record NC_080671.1, read on the forward strand.
TATCAATGGATCAATGCAGGAACTCGTAATTGTGGTATGAACGCGCGGTATAATAAATTTCTTGGGACACGTTGATCAGCCATATAATGGATTTTAATGTATTCATATAGAATTCAGTAGTATAATTAGTTAAATCTTTGGTGGTGAATGGCAATGAAACTAAGCAACTTAGCCTTATTATGTATTCAGAGAAGATTTCGCAATTCGTGGGACTCTTGAGTTTAAGTAACATCTATGGTAATTTTAATTTCATAATGATCTGAATATTAACATTTTGATCGTCCCATGCTATATTCAACAGGTTTTTGTCTGTTCGGCCATCTATGGAAGCTGTCCTTCAATTTCTGTTTCTTTCTCCAAACAGTCTAGATAAGCCGTGTAGTGTCGGTAGTGGTTGTTTAAACCGGCTAAGAATTACCGGCTGATGATAGTTCGGTGAAGTTTTGCTGGATTTCTGTTATCAAATTTCTATATGTACAGACGAACCTGCTCAGAGGCAGTGTGGTGTCCAACCGAAAATTGAGCCACTGGATTCTAGCTTCCATGTCGTAGAAGGTGACTGAAAACAGGAGTCCCCAAGTTAAGATGTAGTTCCGTGCCGAGGACTTTTTGGGTTTGCCTTACTGTGTTATGCGAATAAATATGATCGTGTTCCTTTTCAGCCTGATATGTGGCCCGCTACATCCGTGCCTACCTTGAACCTTGTTGGCTACAGCATCATCTCACCAATACCGGGCGTATCGTAGAGTTCCAGTTCCCCCGCACGTTCAGGCATCTCAGGTCCTCTTTCACTGCGTATATCCAACGTGTTCGTGGCCTCCCGCGAAGTCGGCGCACAGTGGCTGGAGTCTGGCCAAAAGCTCAAAAATTTATTTTTGAAATATTGATATTTTACATTTTTCCTAAATTTCTTATGTATTGAAGGATGTATATTCAAAATTTTATGATCATTGGATAAGAACACGATTTTTAACATCACTTTAAACGTAGCAAAGTCCGGACTTTTTAATGATTTTCATTTCCGAAACCACCATTGCTCTGTTCACTTCAATTGCATGTTGCTCTTTCATTTTGGTCCGATTTTAGCCCAACTAGTTTCATTGTGTAGAGAAACGAAAGAACTTGGTTAGTGAATAAAATATATTTGATGACTTTGCTTGGAACTATGACTTTTTAGTTTAAATATGTTTGAGGTGGTCAGTTCAAAAATACTTTTTTCACTAATGTATTCTGTACAAATTTCGGAATCATTTCGGAACGGTCTCATAGTATACATTCTATGGGAAATAACCTCTACTTTTCGAATATCATGGTCTCGTTCTGCGCCTAGGTGCGCAAAAAGTTTTAAGGAGATTTTGAAGCTTTGTTGCTGATATGGAGGCGCATGGTCTTTTGTGTAAAATAGTTAGACAATCTACAGTAAACCAACACATTATACAATGGATTTAAAGTAGTGTTCTTCACTTTTTATGACATTGCTAACATTGGTGAACAGTAACGGAAAATCTATCATGAAAACGGGATCATAGTTATAAGAAAGGTTCAATGACACTGCATGGAAAAATACATTTAATATTTTACGACTTTTGACATCAAAAATGAGCTCAGCACCTCAAAATTAGCTTAAATTTTGATTTTCAGCAAAATTAGGTAACATTTGAGGTTTTGTCCGACTTTTGTTTGTCTTCACTCCACTGTGCGGCGTCCTCTTTCTGGCTCTTTGCTGAATGTTGTTCTCGTAATTCTTTCCTCCGACATTCGTACCACATGACCAGCCCATTGCAGTCTGTCATATTTTATCTGTTTAACAATAGTTTTGTATACTTGATACAACTCATTATTCATGCGTCTGTGCCAAACTTCATTTTCGAATATTCCACCGAGTATTGTCCGCAGACCTTTGTGTTCGAAGACTCCGAATGCTCTCCTATATGCCTACCTCAACGTCCGCGCTTCGTGGCCGTAAAGAGCGACAGGGAGGATCAATGTCCTGTAAAAGGTGAATTTTGTTGACGTTTGCTGGTTGCGGGACCTAAGCTGGTTACGTAGACTGTAAAGGGCTCTGTTGGCCTTTTTACCTTACGAGAAACATCGATGTCGCAAGTCACAAGTGTACCAAGATAAACGAATTATTCGATCACTTTAAAAACGTCACCATTAAGCACTACCTCGGAACCAACACCACTAGACCTGGCTCTCTCTTTACCTGCGACCATGTACTTTGTCTTGGCTGAGCTGATGACTAATTGTTTTGGATGGGGGTCGACTGTAATAACTATAAGGTTATGTGTTTCGGCTATGCAGTCTGCGGTTTACAAAAACACTATTTTGTCCTCATTCGACGTTGGGACCCTTTTAAAGGATTCGATCTGTGGTCCGGTGTCTTGTTTTTGTAAACCGCAGACTGCATAGCCGAAACACATAACCGTTGATGACTAAGCCTATCCTCGCTGTTTCCTTCTTAAAAGGCAAGAAGGCCTCTTCCACTGATCTACGATCGATTTCAATTACATAAATATCGTCCGCAAAACCAAAGAGCATATGCGACCTTGTGATGATAGTTCCGTTCCATTGCTCATCAGCTCTCCTGATCGCTCCTTCAAGAGCAATATTGAACAGCCAATTTGAAAGTGCATCGCCTTGCTTCAGTCCATCTAAGGTCACAAATGAGTTTGAGATCTCATCTGCAATCCGAATACCTGATTTTGAACCATTCAACGTCGCACGATTCAGTCTAATCAGATTCGCCGGAAAACCATGTTCTGACATAATCTGCCACAGCTCATTTCTTTTCACTGAGTCGTACGCCGCCTCAAAACCAATGAACAAGTTGTACGTCCCCCCCCCCCGACTTTGTCTAGGATCATCCGCAGGCTGAAAATCTGATCCGTCGTTGATTGGCGTTCTCGAAAACCAGCCTTCGCCGACGAAGGACTCTTCAAGCGGTCTCAGTCTGCTAAACAAGAGATGCGACAGTTTTTTGTACGCCGAGTTGAGAAGAAATGTCCCCCTGTAATTAGCGCACTGCAGTCTGTGCCCTTCCATGTGGATGGGGCAAATAAGTCCATTCAGCCAACTGCAATATTTGTTGAAACCAACAGTACAAATCAATCTGCAGCATAAATATTATATTTTTATTCTTGGAAATCAATAAAAGCTTCATAATAAATACTTAATTTAAAAGAAAAGCAGCAAAGAAGTACAATTGACTTGTTTTTTTGTTTTTTAGAATAGCGACAGCAAGGCAGCGAGCGCAAAAAGGATACCGTGATAAACTCATCCGCTCATTCTCCGATAGTTTTATTTACCCGGAGAAATAACACGTGGTATTTAGTGCCAATAACGTTTCGTGTGAACATGTGAGTTTTTATTCTCACAGAATAAATTATTCGGACGCATTTACTCATATGAGCGATAAATGCAATGCCTGATCTCGACTTATGCAGGAAGGTAAGGGCTTTCATAGGATTCAAGAACCGTGCTTCCATTAAGGAAACTTCTATATTGGGAAGTTACACTGTCACACTTTCTTCATTGCTTACAACAAGTCGGACATGACTAACCCATGTGAAATGCCTCGTGCATGTATTCTTGCAATTGAGGCTATTGACCAGACTTTGAAATTTTCGCATTCGTGAACAAAAATAGGCGATATTTCACCTACTTTGACCGATTTCACGGTCTGAGTTAATATTTTCGCTTCTAATATAAAACTATTGAATGACTAATGATTCCGCAAAAAATTACAAAAATGAGTAGATACTGATTCGTTAAATAAAAATACTGCGATATTGCGGAAAAATAATTACTATGGTGTTTTACATTTCTTATAAAAGAAATGTATAGAATTCGCTCAAACTTTCAAGATTTTTTCCGAGGCCCGGAGGGCCGAGTCTTATATACCAATCGACTCAGCTCGACGATTTGGGACAATGTCTGTGTGTGTGTGTGTGTGTATGTAACGGACAAATTCTCATTCGTGTTTCTCAGCAATGGCTGAACCGATCTTATCCAAACTAATTTTAAATGAAAGAACTAAAAAACAGTATGAACGCTATTAATTTGTTTTTGATTCTGCTGTTTAGTTTCCAAGATATGAATGTTTGAATGCGTAAAAATGGCATTTTTTGCAGTTTTTTTAAATTATCTGCCGAAATTGACAATATAGATTAACAATTTATATGTTTTTAGACAGCTTTAACGAATACCTTTCGAACAAGCTATAGTTTGTTGAAATCGGACTTTTATCAAAAGAGATATTTAACATTAAATGCGGACGAAAGATTTTTATCATTTCCCATTGCCAGAAATATGACCAAAAACATGTAATCTATTATTAACGCCAAAACGGCTTATTTTAGGTCAATTGTATCTTCGGAGAATTTAATGGAGGCAATATGCCCTTTCTTTTGGTATTGTGCTTTTGCTGATTAATCCCCCTATGAGTGAGATATTTTCACAAATTTTCGTGGAAGTGATTATATCGAAATGATGCCTTCAGCAAATTTGTAGCTCTTACTTTTGCGAATAACTTTACTGAAGACTTTAAATATCTATTTTGAATACTTTAAAAGTTATGGCTTGTTGTTTGTGGATTACTGTTTGTCGCCTATTTATTGTTCAATATAGTAATAATCCATTGAAATAAGCCAAACAATATTTCGATGAATCGAATTTTGTATTTCATTTTTCTATCTACAACCGCTATGAATAATCACCGAACACTTCCAAGTTGTCAGGAAGGAACTTGATAACTTATCAGTACAAAAATATTCATTTGTGCGAATCTTCTGACTGCAATTTTTCTAATTCATGACCATCGGATCGATCTGAAACATATCGGAAAATGAAAAGCGAAATAAATAACTCCAAGCAACGGCGTAGCCAAGAGAAGGAAGAGTTCTGTAATCAATCATAATCCTCAGATTTATTTTCAAATTGAGCTCGTTTTTGTAGAAATGTACTGTAATAAGGGTCTTTATTTAATAGGAAGCGAAGTTAAAATTGATTTAATGTCTATGAAACATAGAACTGCTCACCAAAAAAATGCATAACTTTCAACATTTGCTAAAAATGTTTTTGCCTTTCTCATTCACTCTAAAATTCGTCAATCTAATCCCGACACGAGAGCCGAGTGTCATATGCCAATCGACTGAGTTCGTCGAGATCGGAAAATGTCTGTGTGTATGTGGAAAAAAATGTGACCTCTGTTTCTTAGAGATGGCTGAACCGATTTGCACAAAGTTAGTCTCAAATGAAAGGTACAACCTTCCCATCGGCTGCTATTGATTTTTTTATTGATTGGACTTCCGGTTCCGGAGTTACGAGTTGAAGAGTGCAATCACACAGCAAATTCCCATATAAACTGAAATGAAAAATTTTCAAAATCAAATTTGTATTTTTGATGCCAAATGCTTTTAAAATGCATGAAACATTGAGATGTTTGGCAAAAATGGACTATTTTGGACTTTGGTACATTTTTGCCTTTCTCAAATAGAAAGGTTATGCAATCACTCTAAAAATCGTCAATCATACCGGCCCGGAGGGAGTATGCAGTGAGGGGTTGCTACTTTAAAATTAAAACTAGTTTAAAATTTCTTAACAAGTTGAAAATTTTCGGCAGGACCCGGACCTCCCGGATATTTCTGCATGATCCGCCGCTGGTTTCAAGTGATGTTTCAGTATCACATAGTATCTCAAGATCGTGGCTGTCGATCCATTGTGTGTATGTGCAAATCGTACTGAACATGTAATATTCATTTCCACCATTGTATTGAACATAACCAGCCATGGAATCGTAGTCTGGACAAATGAGAAAAGCACAATTGCACCACTAGGTGAATTAAAACAGGTTTTTATTTTGGGAATGCGTCGAGTTGAGACGAAAACGTAATATGATTAATAACGAGGATAACACTTTCCGAATGTAGAGAGAAATTTATGAAAAATGACGATTTCCATTCGACTCTAGTAGTTCCTGATCGATTTTGATGAGCATTTGATTTTTGTTGTATGACCAATTATATGTATAGGTCATATGTTCAAAAATAGTAATTTAAGGTCAAGATAGCATCCTTTTAAAACCGCCAGTACCTTCGATGAGTTAAACAGCGTATCATTTGATAAAATAATTTTGACGGTATATCGTCCAAGAAGTATTTATGGTGAATTTTCTCAGGTTAATATTCATGACTACAATAAAGTCTCAACAAATTCGCTAAAGACACGAACTCTGTTACTATTTTCTAAAAAAAATAATTCTGCATAATTTTAAAACTTCCAAAATTACGGTTTCGGAATTATGCCGTTTGGACAGTATGATCGATTTTCACCAAACCCCCACCAAACCGAATTTCTGGCTACGCCGCTGACTTCAAGTAAGTAGAAACAAAGTCGTTCTACACTCGTTCACAAGAAACTTTTTCGAATGCTGAATATCTATTATAATACATTGAAACCCTGATTTTATCAGCCAAATATGAACATATGTTTGATGGGCTCTAGCAGTCGAACAAGACTGAATTCGAGTAAATCCTTTCTTGAGCATGTTTTCCTTATCATGAAGATGGAAATATGCAAAAATGAAAAATTCATCATAATCAGAAATAGTTATCAGACTACATCAAGGGACGGGAAGAATATTTTAACAGCTTCAGTTTATTATAAAGAAAAAAATTGCCCGCTTTAGTCAATGTCCCCATTTTGTCAGCCTAAAATACGCCATGAGACTGATAAAAATGGATCTTTATTGTATGTATTATTCACTGTGTTTCACATTAATAGGTACATTTCATTTTTGGAGATTTTTTTATTGCATCGAACTACAACAATTTTTGGGTAGCTTTCAAGGGGTTATTTTATAGACTTCTTCCAAAATTTGGTGAACCTATTCCAATTAGTATACCAATTAATTGGTATACTTAAGGGTTTATATGTTGCAGATAGAGAAAATACTGCAATTTTCAGCTTTTTTCCTACACAACATTACGAAAGCTTATTAAACAATTTTTCCTAATAAATTTGTGAAAATTATAAACTATTTGAAATTTTTTAATAGTTTTATTTTTTATTTAACCGTGATTTTTTAATAAATAGTGACCATCGCTTCACAACGTAGTCTATTTTTCATGGCTTGCGGTGAACACGTTCTCTCGAATTGCTGAACTGAAAATTGTGGAATAGAAATTAATTTTTAGTATTCTTCACAGATTTAACTCGCCGCGCAGATAGCTCTGAATTAGACCCGCTGGTGCCCTAAGACGATTTTGCTAGATTTTCAGAGCACTGTGCACCCAGTGCATTAACGCAAGTGACGGAAGGTTATCGAAAAGTTTCGTGAAAATGAAAATTCCAGTAATGATGATGATTTTCCCAAACGGTTCGTTTTCGAGAGGTTTTTATTTGTTCTTTGGCATTAGGATTAGGGATAATAATTCAAATCAAGGATACTACTGGGAAGTCACCTTTAGAAAAAGTCGATGTCGAAGTAAAATTTGGAACTATGCACTCATGCACTTCAGAGATAGCGTGATATCAGGAGCTGCGATTTCATTTCAACGCTTTTTTGTGAAAAGGGCGATACTCACAAATGTAAACATAAGGCTTTTTTCATACATGCGAATGAGGGCTTTGAAACGCAACCAATTAACCTAAAAATTTTGATTCTACGATATTGCTTTCTTAAACTACAGCAAAAAATACAACGGGCCAAACTGTATTTTTGTTTGTTTATTTAAAGTTTCGCCCTCCACGCTCCATGCAAACAAACAGGGCGATACTTTTTGACATTAAAAATGTCTTACTCCACTATCTGGGGCTAGGTGTCATTCTAAAATCTAAACTATCTCCCATGTAACGAAACTATGTAAGGTTTGCACGCTTATAACTCCGATATTACTAGATGGATTTTAATCATTCATACACCAACCGATTCAGAAACACCTAACTTAAATATTGGTAATAATTTAATATCTCCCCAATAAAAGTAGACTTTTGGAAATTGGTAAAATTAAAAAGTTCACAAAAAACGGGAAAAATACCAATCGTGAGGCAGATTTCTCAGACACAGCCGTCAAAAGAGGGCAGCTTAGTTTCTCAATGAAACACGAAAAGTCATAAATAGAAGCAACGCATGTCCGTTTAAATCAGTTGTTGCTCTTATCCCACACGAGCAACGTCGTCTCCGGGCGATGCAATAGCGCTATCGATTTTCGGTAACGTTGGCATTTGCACACACTCGCACCTAAATAACTAAACCATATACGGTTAGTTTATAAATAGAGGTGACGCGTACCCGTTTGAACAGAGATGCCAGATTTGCAGACAAGTCTGCAAATTGGCAGACTTTTAATTTAAGCTGCAGATTTTTTCGATGACGCAGATATTTGCAGATTTTTTAGTTTGGTTGCAGATATTTGCAGATTTCTTAGTTTGGTTGCAGATATTTGCAGATTTTTGAATATAAAGGCTTTTGGTTACACTAGCTTTCCTGACATTTTTTGTTCTTCCCAGACTTTTAAAATTATTATCGCAGACATTTGAAAAAAGTACCTGGCATCTCTGCGTTTGAATCAGTTTTTGTTCTTATGTCGAACGGGTAAGATCATGGCTGCAGCGTCTGGGCACTACAATAAGTGGTAGACGCTATGCATTTTCGGCAGCGGTGGCCGTGTGCGGATTTTTCGGGTACCAGCACGGTGTTACAGAATGATTTGCAAAGTGGGTGGGTGGGGTGGTTTGGATTTAATTCAATACGGTGTGTGCTGCTTAAGAGTGTTGCGCTTGAAAAAAATATATTTATTTTTATGCACGCGTGTGCGTTGTAACTTGTTAATCCATGTTTACGGCGCTTTGTAGCTGCGTAGGGTAAAGAGCCTATTGGTTTTCATGTTTCATATTTTGGTTATATGTTTTTATCAGTAAGGCATCTGACAACGTGCTTCTGTAGTTATTGCACTGTTCAGCAGCGTAGTATTTTATATAGGAGAGTACACTCAGGTTTTTTACGCGGATTTTGAAATTTACGCGGTTTTCATCAACGCGTTGTTTTTTTAAATTTACGCGGTTTTCATTTACACGGCCTGTATCCCCTGCGTGAAAAATCTGAGTGTAATTGCATCGGAAACAATCACATTCCCAGCAGAACTTTTTGTTTTCTAATTTCAAACACTTTTGTTTCGTACTGCACACAACGGAAAATTTTAAAACAGAACTTACCGTCCCAGCAGCAGTTGAAGCGGGTGTTCTTTTTCGATTCAAATTTAAGCCATGTCTTAAGCGTTACTTGACTTAAAATTGTTTTCCCAGTTAAACCAGTCAGAATATCTGTCCTACCCTATGTATTTAAAACACAGTTCTAATTACGTTTTAAGGTATACAACAAATACGGTTGGGTATACTAATTTAAATTTTAAAATAAATCTGTTTTAAATTATGAAACAAACCACTGTACTGAAGATATAATTATGTCAGTCCTATTACCACATAAAACACCTATATAACATAAAACGCTGCAGAATTGGTTTAATAATACAATGTTTACACTACAGAGTTATAACACGTTTTAATAATTAGCAACAAGAAAAATGTCACCAAGATAGCATAAAAACCCGTTTTAACTGATAGTGCGAACGTTGCATAACAATGTAATTTATCAAATAATTTCATTTTTCCACCACTAATCGATCAAGAAATACTTACACTTAAGATTGTTTACTTAAGTTCATTAGTACATTATTGAAAATTTAAATGGAAAATGAAATTTCATATTTTATGGAGAATCTGTATATTTCCGTTGGCGGGCGTGGGTTTCCTCATCACAGCTCTCAATATGGAACTTTTCTTTTGAATATATTTTCTGGACAGACCAGCCTATTTTTACTAGATGGATCAGCCAAATAATGCCAATCACCTAGTGAGATACTTGATTAATTAATAGATTACCGTTAAAAGACCTTCAATAAATTATGTTTTAATGGGGAGGGTATATAGCAAATTGTAACATATGAAAACAGGCGAGTGAACAAGAACGTGTGTCGATATGTGTGATAGATAAAAAAGCTATATTTTTAATGTCACCGTGGTCGTGTCCTGTACACAACCCTTTAATTTTTTTGCTAGCAGTTTAGAAGCGAAACTGTCATTTTCGTATTTTTTTAGGATTATCAAGCTGATATCAGCTGTAAATAGTAACAATGATCGCTATTGAAAAAAACCCGGACGAAATCGGTGGTGTAGAACTGTAGTTATTGTAAAAAACGTAAGAACGATACTTCAATGCTGATAGGTGGGACCGAAAAAGTAAACAATCGCCAAAGGGTAAAGTATAAACTTCAAATCGATTAAAAAAAAATGCGATTTTTTTGGCTCAGTACAATATATAACCCCTTTAGGAAAATTCAGTTTTCCCACCACAATTTAGATATTTTATTAACAGAGCATTAACAATAATTCGTAGCTATGTCTATTTTATGGGCCATTTTTTCGCTTCCCATTGATTTGATTTGAGATTTCTAGCACTGATGTTGTCCTATGCTGATTTGAGCGATTCTCTGAGTCCTGCCACTTTCCCATGTAGTATGTGTTATCAAAAACATCGCGAAGCATCAAGTTCTAAATGTTCTCAAACGATATAATATCCGAAGAGAGTGATAAGAGTTATAAGAAATGTCTCATCACACTGTTAGGTGGATTAAAAGCGTTTTTTTTGGAAATATTTACAGTTATCTTAAAACTAACAATATAGATTGTTACACAAAAGGGGGAACAAATATTTATGAAAAATTTCACCGGTGTTTCAAAACTAGGGATACAACTCTATTTACAAGATGGGGGACAATAGTTTTAACAAAGAGGTAAAATTACAAATATCTTAAAACTAGGAATACGGAATACAAATTTAATTTTTTATCGGAGACTTATGCTTGGTCAAGATATTCAGAGGGGGGATTATTTCCAAAATCGGTGTAGAAGCAGTTGAATCAAGGACAGGGGAGAGAAGGCGTAGATGGTGACCGGGAGAGAAGAGCAAAACTTGCAACTTTCGGACAAACGGGAGATCAGCGAAACCAATTAGCGCCTCAGTCTAGTAGGTCGGATTGGCGGATGGTATTCTTCGGACCCGCGGGGAATCCTTCAAAAGTCATCGGACCTCGAATCGCTCTCGGTTCAGTTTCCGTAGTGGTAAGGGCGACGGCGGTTACATAGTGGCAGTCTGGAGCTGATCGGTTCCACACGGCAGGAGGAAACTTCTAAAAACGAGAAATAAAAAGAGAGGGTCTAAATTGGGATATTTATCGTTTTTATGAAAGTATAAATAAGGGACATATAGGGGAAATCACGATTTGCCAGCATATCTCGGACTGGGACATTGGGTGGTCTACCTCGGGCCCGAAGGGAATCCTTTAACTGAGACCTGGCGTCCAAATACCCGGCGCATATCCAGACAACGTGCTCGATGTCGTGATAGCCCTCGCCACAAGCGCACAGACTACTCTCCGCAAGCCCAATTCGCCGCAAATGCGCATCTAAGGTGTAGTGGTTGGACATAAGTCGGGACATTACACGAATAAAATCCCGACCCACATCCATCCCCCTGAACCAAGGCTTCGTTGATACCTTTGGGATAATAAAAAATTAGTTATTCGAAGACAATATGTAGATATAAAAATATACATCTACTAGATAGCATAAGAACCATTCTATAAATGCTCAAAACAGAAATCAAAGCAAAATTTTCGTTAACGTTAACGTTACATTCATCGAAGTGCGTTGACGATGAACGATGAAATTAACGCCAAAATTAACGCCATTGAAATCAAAGGAAAAATTATCGATTCAACGCTGAATTAATGCTGAATTCATCGAATTAATAACCCTGGTGTGTATGTATGTGTGTGTCATTTAAACTCGCAATTTTCTCAGAGATGGCTAAACCGATTTTCACAAACTTAGTTTCATCTGAAAGGTATAAGCTGCTATTGAATTTTTAGTTGAACGGACTTCCGGTTCCGGAGTTACGGGTTGAAGAGTGCGGTCACACAGCAAATTCCCATATAAACTGGATCAACCGTGATGTCCAAATGATATAAGACATATTAAAATTATTGCGGCTAATTGGGAAATACTGACCTATCATAAAGTAGGAAATACGGAAGCACAATAATAAAGTGAAATCGGAAGCAGAAATGTGGAAAAAAAATATTTCCACATAACAACAAGCTGACCCAAACATTCTGCAAGACCTTTTGAGCAGTGTTAAGAGGAAGGTACGTGAATTTCGATATGGCTATGAAATTAACGTGGAAAAATTTAATAAGAGGTTTTACATTTCAACGACATTCAATTAGCTAGAGATTACTGGGTAGGGAAAGTTATGAAAATTAGAGCCATAGTGCTTGTCGGTTGTCACGGTAAAGATGGACACGTCTATCGTTACCAGGACACATATTAATGAACTCGGGTGATTCGTAGTTATACTGCCTAAGCTCGGCCCTCATTAACAGAAGGCAAAGATTAATGACCCTGCCACTTCTAGTTTTCCGATCTGTTTACTTCACAACCTTTCTCTCACGTGAGTACTATGTCTCTAATTTTCGTAACTTTCCCTACCCAGTAATCTCCAGCTAATTGAATGTCGTTAAAATGTAAAAAAGAAAATGTGACTAACATAGTCGAAATATAAAAGAGTTTTATTTTATTCCCAGAAAGTTTAAAAAAGAGTTTTATTTTATTCCCAGAAAGTTTGAAAACCGATCGGTTGAATGGATGAATTTTATCGAACCTTTTCGTGTGATGCTATTTAATTCCGTTATATCCTTCACTTTTTTCGTGCGGTAGAAAGCAACAAAGCGGTAGGTATAATTTATTACTTGCTCTACTGCTAACTTTATTCGCGCGATTTTCAGCATATGCCCTGCATAATATGAAAAAGTAGACGGATTCGTTTGCTAGTTTAAAGAATATTCAAATATTTTAGTATTTAATATAAGGAAAAATATACAAATATTTTAATTGGAGAGAGTGGGATGGGTCAGCCCCTACTACCGCACCAAGATGCTATCTACATGCAATTATTTTATAGATATTGTGATTTAATTTAGGGCCGGCGGAAAGCGTGGGTAGTATGGGTAGTACTACCCACTCGAAAATAACCGAGTGGGTAATTACCCACTCGAAGTCTTGAACCTTTTCAAAAAATTTAGATGTGAAACGCATGTATTTCGCACTACACACATTTGAAACCATCGATGTACCACAATTCCATTTGCATAAACGTACGTGATTTAATGTGAATGTAATGTAAGCGTGTGCATTGCAAAAAGTGAAAAAATGCTTACTAATGGACCCCTCACCCTATACTTTCTCCCCACTCGGGCGTAAAGTGTTTCGCCGCCCCTGATTTAATATAAAAGACGTGTCGAAATAGGCTTTGTTGATTTAATGGGCAAAATACATTACATGTGAAATTAATCACAAAGTGCAACTGATTTGCGCCCAACTATTTTTAATTTGTAAAGCGGTAACATCCTTCCTTCGAGATGATGCTAAGAAGTAACCAAGCATCCAATCTACTGTAGCCGTGAAAGAACTCAACGTATCATCAATCATGTATATTCAATTTATCATATTCCCTCCACTGATCCGGATCCCATCTCTCTGCCGACAGGTTCCGGTTGCAAGGCTACAATGAATAAATGTATTTTCCCAACCTCACACATATCATCAGTTTATTTGCCGAAATAGATCATGTTACATTCCGCTATGAGTAAAGCGGCTGCCAGCAACCAATGATATGCGAAAATTGGGAATGCACTCTCATTCCTCCTTGATCAATCATACGTATTTCCAACACCGATCAACAGCAAAACCATCCACCACCCGCACCTGTCATCCATCGTACACATTCCGCGTGAAAAGCCGACAAACATAAATGAATCCATCATCTTATCGCACTTGATAAATTTTCCTCCAGAGGGAGTAAACCGACAACGTAAACCAATTGAAAACAAGATGCGCGTATATCTCTTCATCTCCCGACCAAATAGCCAAACAATAAAGAAACTCATCGAAACGGCGATGATTTAGTGAAAATTACCTTTATTCGATTTCCCGCGCCCGCCCACGCCCCTACCAGCTCATTCAACAATCGGATCAGCAACAGGGCAAAAAGCGATTTACGAGGTTTGCGGAAAGATTTAAAATCAATAACGAGTCATTCTTCCGACGGGGAATCATTGCGGGCGTTGGTACTTCAGTCGAGGTGTTGAATGGGAAATCAATCCGGTGCTTTTTATTTTCTGATCATTAGTTTTGCACCCGCACGAGAACGATGATTTGGTGTTAGGAGTGTAGCTTCCTACCGACTGAGTTCGACGGTAGTGGTTGTCTCGAAGGGTGTTGAGCTGATTTATGGGGGAAGTGGGATGATTTAATTGTTCGTCGTAGTTAGTTGTTTGACTGTTATTGATGTCTTAATCGGTATTTAGTTTCTAAATATGATCATTGTGGTACTGATGAATTTGTTAATTACTTTATGAATAAAATAGCGCTACGATGTGATGCGGATCAAGCCTCCAAATCACTTGTACTTCAATTCCTCCACGTAGCATGATTTCCAAACGCGTCGAAACATTACGGGTCCAAATCATTCAAACAAATGACCTTTAATTCCCGAGCAAATAGGCCACTTAATGAGCCCTCAAAATTACCAAAACCATCATTTGTTCCTGATGTTACCGAAGCAGCGACGCCAGCAGCAGCAGCAACGATCTGCCAAACCGCACGCTGTAAAATGACCATCATTTCACCACGGGAGGAGACTAATTGAAATGATTCGTCCCATTTCCGGGACCGTCACATCTAGAAGTGTAGATGGACCATCAACAAACGGGGAAGATTACGATTCGCCCGTATAGTGTCCCGCACTTGACGGGGCGTGATGGCTCGACATGATGAAATATTATGACATTTCACAGCGGAGCGGATTTACGAAAACAATTATCACCGACAAGATTAATTACAGTTTGCCAGCATTTTGTACATTTCCTTCTGGCCTGGCCCCGGCAGACTCGGCAGAATGCTTGAACGGTTGATGAGTGGACGACAACAACGAGAGCGCGCGCACGGAAAGTTGCGGAATTTCTGGTGGTCCGTTTTTCCTTTTCGTATCTGTTCTCGGGACGCGGTTTGATGTCACACTTTGTGATTCGCACATAAAATGCTACTTTTTACACTGTTGTGATACAAGCTTCGAAACATGGTCCTTTGCACATTTCATGGTGGGCCAATCTGGCGCGACGAAGATTGCTTTGTTTATTTTTGTTGCAGTTCCGGAGATGTTTCGAATCGGTGGGACGACAATGGTAATTAATTTAACCCTCTCCTGGTCACGTATAGTCGGTTTCGTCGGGTAGTATTTTTCTTGTTCTGTCCCAGTAGAGATATGGACTATCAGAGAAGTATTTGATATTTGGTAAAAGTCAATTTTCCCATACGAAATCTCATTGTAAAATGTATCATAGTAGGCACTAAAATTAAAATTTTGCATCGTTGCTCTGAATATAAAAAAGCAGTACAGATGGCAAAATGGATGGTAAGGCGAGAAAAGGCAAACTCATTGTTCCCCAGTGCAGTGCCGTCAACAACGCAACTTCACCATCAAGAAAAAAGATCTTAATACAGAGCTACAAACTTCGCCGATAAAATCAGACAACGCTATTGAGATGTCTTCCATTTTTACATATTGTAAAACATAAGATCCACGGCTGAGTTATGCTAAAGCTTTGAGCCGTGTCAAACAAACAAAAAATAGTTAAATGATGTCCCAAAAGAAAAGACCATTGGTTCGATATAATGTGAACCAGTGGTTACGATAACGGGATTAGAAATTCCGGAAAATTCAAATATATTTTTTTCAAGCTGTTGGATGAATGGAACTACGAATGACACGATTTTTCCTACATTTCCATTACACGGAAAACGTTTTTTTTATCCACGGATCATTACCGCCACTGCTACCACGGCCACAGAATATTACCTTACCGCCAATGACAATCATAAGCAAATCCTCTAATCTTCGGTGGGGGCCGGTACGCCTAGACACAAAAGCTATTTTTATCGAAATCCTTCGGCAACCAGGACAGAGCGCCACAAAGCAAAATGAATACTAAGTACCGTTTATTTTGGTGGCACTATTGTGTGTCGGAACGAAGGCAACGGACATAGCAATACGGCTACTCATCGGGGCGAAAAAAAAATAGACAATCATCGTGCCTGGATTGATGATCTGAATAAATATGACTAAGCTTGGGCATTGACGCGCGGTTTCCCCAACCACTATTCTTCTTCTTTATTTACTTTTGGAACACAATGTATTGAAGAGGAAAATTCAAGTCATGGCAAACCATTCAGTGTGAGGAATGAGTGTCGTTTGCTTAGTGCAAGCTTGTGTCACGTTTAGCTTTCAAAATACGCCGAAAATGTTGTTCTATAAATTCGCACACCCATAATTCATTATCATTATTTTTATTATTATTATCATGTCCATGGTTGGAAAATATTTTTCTTTTCATTGGGATCAGAACGAACGATGTTGGGAACAGGGACGCCATCAGCATCTAAAATCGGATAAAAGTATGTTAGGTCGATAAATGTTTTTTTGTTTTGTGTTGATGATTTATGGCCATTTTGGGATATTTTCAAGTTGCCTTTTGTAAGGTCCAACTGTGGAAATCTATTTCGATTAGAATCGTTAAGCGGGTTATAACCTTTTTATTAAAAAAAAAATGATTTTTTTATTACAAAAGAGGGATCCCATGAGAAACCGGCAGATCGCAAAATATGACCATCGTCGATTCGAACGAAACTTTACATTTGTGTTCGGTTTATGAATCTTCATGATTTTCTCTGGTAATTGCAGTATTCTAATACAAGGGCAACTTTTCAAAAGGGCGTAGATGTTCCTAGTGCAATAATTTCAATTTTTTTTGTTAGATTACATTATTTTATACAGTAAAACTATCTGAGAACGAGTTTTAGGGAATGCATAATTCTGCACGACAAAAAATATGCACTGAAAAAAATGTCGTGTCATTTTTCACAACAAAAAAAAAAATTTATGATAAAAAATCAAATTGCAAAAAAAAACATTTTTTTCTAATTTTTTATATTTTGTCAACAAAAACCTAAAGAGAAAAGAAACATTTTGAATGTGATTTCATGATGGAGAAATTATCACCAAAAAAGTTTTTATAACAATAACTTTATACATGTTTTAAAATTTCGTACTAATTGACATACAAAACTGTAATTTTATTACAGAATATAATTCTAAATATCATATTAAATTAAAATACATTTAACAAATATCTTGCAAAATGCGACAGTTTTCGAGATATTTGGAATTTTGCTACAAATAGAACAATTAATTCATGTAATTAAGTCCTTTTTAAAAGTTATTCGCGTTACCCCATCATAAATTGTCAAAAGTCTTTTGTTTATCGTTTTACAGACATAGAAGAAGCTTTTTCAGTGTATTTGGGTCATGAGGAAGCTTTAAATAAAAAGTTTTCCTAACAACAACTTTTGAAAAATTTTATTAATTCATGCTATTTGTAGCCAAATGTATAATTTTATTTTTGAATATGATTCCAAACGCCATTTTAAATCGAAATTCTTATAACAAAAATTTTCTGAAATGTAGTAGTGCTCGAGATATATTAAATTTTGTTTTAACAACCAAATTATTTTGTTTTAGTACGACCTTTTCAGAAGTTATTCGCGTTTCTCCATCAACAGCAATTAGTTTTTCGTAAGGCCCATAATATTTCCTGTAATTTTCCCATTGACATCAAGGCGTTATTCTAAACCATTTGAAAGGTATATAAAAACAATCAAAGTATTATTCATCCATAGGAACTGATGGTTAAACTACAGGGTGTTTGGTTCATGGCTAAAAACCTTTCGAGAGATGATTGACTGTCTTATTTGGAGAAAAAAATCGTTCTACACATACCATCAACTCTCAATCGTTGCTAAGTTATTGAACTTTTTGTGTTAAAAATTTAGTTGCCTTAAAATAGCTCTAACTCAAAAAGTATACTTTGTATTTCAAATCTTTTCGATTCGTTGAATAGGTGAGAAAATTTCCCATTAAATGATGTCCTCACATGTTTCAGTTAATTAGGTTAAGTAATCTTTTCACAGTAATTTATTTAAAATTTAACAATTTTGATCGATTTTTCGTTCATTTCGCGAAAATCTTAATAGTTAACATCACTATTTTAATAATTCAGATTGTTAGTCTTGAAGAGCTGCATAATTTGTTCTTTGACATAATACACTTATCTTTTCTTGTTTTCATGCGTTTGCGTTATTGAACTTTGATATTTTTATTTCATCATCACCATTATTATCATCGATATAATGTATCTCAGCAAGTTCTACAATTCTTTCTTTGACTCCATTCAATTATCTCTTTTAATTTCGAAGCAAAATCAGTTTTATCACCTCGCTTCATATGCAAAAACAACGATTTCGAACCCACTACATAGGTGGTGAGGCATGCTATGTTAACTATTAAATTGCAGCGAAATGAAAAGCGATACGGATAAAGTGTCAAACAACAACAAGTTATAGAGAATGTTAAGGGACACCAAATGAACAATAATAACGATAAATTTAGTTAAATAATATTTAGAATAATTACAAAACTCTTCAAGTACGCTAATTTTGAGATATTTTATAGTAAAAAGTCATTCAGTACACTTAATTAAAGGACATTTGCACTTACATCAAATGAAAATTTTCTCAGCTCAGCCTTGGAAATAATGATATAAAGCATATTTTTTAGATTTAGATTTAGAGTCTTTTAAACAAGTCGATTACAGGAAAAGTTTAGAAATGAAATTATAAATAAACGAGAAGATATAGGAATATGATGTTGAAGGACAAGTTATGAATCGTTCTAAAACCCAACATTTGGATAACAGATATTGCTATAATCATAATTCGTAATTTTGAGAAAATTAAAAAAAAACATCTTCAAAAACGCCAACTTTTAACCACTTTACAACTCAATGGTAATTAAAACTAGTTAACTGAAAGATATGAGTACGCCATTCAATAGAAAATTTTCTCACCTTTCCAATGGAACTAAAACATTTAAAATACGAAGTATACTTTTCGGGTTAGAGGTATTTTAAGATAAAAAAAGTTTTTCACGCAAAAACGTTCAATAACTCTGTAACGGTTGAGATTTGGTAGTATGTGTAGAACGATTTTTTTCTCCAAATATTATAGTTAATCATCCCTCGAGCGGTTCTTAATCATGAACCGAGCACCCTGTATACAGTTGAATTATATTTTGGTTGTTTTCATGTAGCTTTCAAATGGTTTACAATATCGCCTTGATGTCAATGGGAAAGTTACAGAAAATGTTATGGGCCTTACGAAAAATTAATTGCTGTTGATGGAGAAACGCGAATATTTTCTGATAAGGTCGTAATAAAACAAAATAATTGGTTTTTTAAAACAAAATTTAAAATATCTCGAGCACTATTACATTTCAGAAAATTTTTGTTATAAGAATTTCGTTTTAAAATGGCGTTTGGAATCATATTCAAAAATGAAATTCTACTTTTGGCTGCAAATAGTATGAATTATGAAAATTTGTCAAAAGTTGTTGTTAGGAAAACTTTTTTATTCAAAGCTTTTCCATGATCCAAATACACTGAAAAAGCTTATTCTATGTCTGTAAAACGATAAACGACTTTTGACAATTTATGATGGGGTAACGCGAATAACTTTTAAAAAGGACTTAATTGCAGGGATTAATTATTCTTATTAGAGCAAAATTCCAAATATCTCGAAAACTATCGCATTTTGGAAGATATTTGTTAAATTCATTTTGATTTAAAATGATATTTAGAATTATATTCTGGAAATTACAGTTTTATATATCAATTAGTATGAAATTTTAAAACATGTATAAAGTTATTGTTAGAAAAACTTTTTTGGTGATGATTTCTTCATCATGAAATCACATTCAAAATTTTTCTTTTCTCTTTAGGTTTTTAGTGACAAAATAGAAAAAATAGAAGAAATGTTTGTTTTGCAGCTTGAAATTTTATCATGAATTTTTTTTTTTGTGAAAAATGACAATTTTTTTTTCAGTGTATATTTTTTTCGTGCGGAAGTATTCATTCCCTGTAACTCGTTCTTAGATAGTTTTACTGTATAAAATAATGTAACCGAACAATTTTTTTTTTGAAATTATCGCACGTAGAAACGTCTACGCCCTTTTAAAAAATTGCGCTTGAGTCAAAATAATCTTATTGACTGTGGAAAAGGTTCAGTCTTCCATGCCGTAAACCTGTAAAGTTTTATCGGAATCTAAGATGGTCGGTCACGATTTTAGAGATTTTCTGAAGGATCTTCGTGGAATTCCTCTACTCTATTTGAAAGTATAACTCCTTGAGAATATTTTCACAATTTTTTATAGAGATCTAAAAAATAGATCGAAAGTTACAGCGCTTCCAAGCGAGCTTCGTCTACCAAGAGCAGTGCTAACTTGAAAGTTTAAACTCGATTATCTTGAAATGTCGTTTCCCAATATGTTTTTTCCGTGATCACGATTGCCGAAAATCCACTCAATCGATTTTCTTCAATTTTTTTTTTCAATTGGTCGTACATAATTTTTTTCATACCTTTACGATTGCTTTTTCATGCATAAACTTTTGTTTTGTAGATGAGAATTTACAATTTTTAGAGCTTAAGACAGCCCCTCTCGCAGGTTGATGGGATTGACGATATTGTAAACATCATCAAGCCACAAAAATATTTTTTTCAAGCTCTTTGATAAATGAAACTACAAATGACACAATTTTTCCTACATTTCCATTACACGGAAAACGTTTTTAGAGTTATTCAAATATAAGGACCTTCACTCTTTTTTGTTTCTTTTTGCACCAAATTGTGCTATTAGAGGCAGGGCCGTAGAGAGAAAATTCGGGCCCGGGGGGTCCAACGGACGGGTTCCCACCACTGCACAGTGGTCCAGAATGCAAATTTAGCAGGAATTTTAACTTTTTGCTAAAATTAAATGACTTAGCCTTACAACATGTTTGGCAAAGTTGTTGTACTTTGCAAGGCCCTTCTTTTTGTTTAAACCGATGCTGGGGTGGTTCTAAGTTTAGCAATATTTACAATAGAACTTTTTAACGGTTTGAGATAGAGCTTTACTGTCTTCGATGAAGTTGTAGAGCAACACATTTTAGACAAAATTGACTAGACATGCAAGCTCTAGCTTTTATATTTTCCATTGCACGAGAAATTCAAATGTAAGCTTTAGGGTGTTCCTTAAAAAACGGTTTTATTTCTATAACTTTTGAAGTTTTTATTTTACGCTAAAGTACCCTTTGGACAACTTAAAGATTATTTTAGGGCGCATAATTTGCTTTAAAACACCAACTACTTAACTATTTTCGTTTTAAAGTTATAAGAACTTTTATATAAAAATATAACTTCTTCAAATAGAATTATCTTCGATTCGGGCACTCAACATTGAATACTGTTGCTTTCATATAAAATAGCATGCTTTGTAGCATAGATCACCAAAAAATGGCAAATACGATATTTTTTATATCTTGCAATATTTACTCAAAAAAGAGTTTAGTAAAAAGTACATATAACTTTCTAACGAGCGAAGCTAGAGGTTCAATATATTAAGACAAATTGTTTTCCTTCAAAATATATGAAAGTATTTCTAAAGTTATACAAAGAAAACCATTTTTGAAGAAACACCCTAATTTTTTTGGTAAATTTCTTGTAAAATGAAAAGTATACGACATAGAGTTTCAGTGTCTTCGACAAAGTTTTTCAAAATTTCATTATCTTCAATTTTGTGGAAGACAGCGAAACTCTATCTCGAAACATTAAAAAGTAATTTTTCTGATTTAAAAAAAATTAGAACCACACTACCCACTATTTAAAATAATAGAAAAGTATTGCAAAGTGCAATATTTTATCATGAAAACGAAACTACATTTTTTATATTGTTCACCGTGACAGTAATTTTAACATATTACAAAGAGTCAATTCATGAAAAACCAAATTTTTAATATAACTTTTTCAGTATTCATTCAGATGTTTTTCAGAGTTTTTGAAGACGAACATTTTCTTCTAATACATCAAAACTCTAGCTTTTATTGTTCAGAAGATAGAAGCACTTAATATTTCAAAAATAGATTTTTTTAAATCAATTTTATGAAGTTTTAAAAAAATATCGTTTTCGCCATTTTTTTCTCAATTAAAACTCTAATCATGACCTTATTTATAGTTCAAAAAGAATTATCTTTTATTTGCCCCAAATGAGTGATATTGTTATTTAAAACAACCCCATTTTTGGCGAAAAAGTGCTCATAACTTTTTAACGCAAATAGCTAGATATAAAGTGCCATGAAACAAATTATTCGCCTTGAAACAATTTTGAAGTTGTCTGAAGACTACTTCAGATTTTAATGAATACAGCAAAAGTTAGTGGAATAAAACTGTATTTCGATGAAACACCCTAAGCTCCGACTTTAAATTTATTGTAAAATAAAAAAGTATGACAGATAGAGCTTACATGTCTTCAGCAAACCTTTCCAAAATTTGTCGCTTTACAACTTCGCTGAAGGTCGTTTGGCTCTAGCTAGAATTATTAAAAAGTTATTTTTTTGATCTTGGTAAAATTAGAACCACTCTAACTGTTGTTTTAACAAAAAGAGGGGGCTCATAAACTACGAAAACTTCTCTAAAGACTTAATAAGGCTAAGTTGTTTAGTTTTAGTAAAATCTCAAAATTCCTGCTAAATTTGCATTCTGGACCACTGTGCACTGTATATTGCCTGTGCACGACAAAATTAAAGTTTCAAATCCTTACTGATATTATGTTTATTATACTGAAATTATATTGTCATGTACCAGTTTTTTGCTCTAGTGGATTGCAGTGCCAATGACGGTAAAAACGTAGGGCCTGTTAATACTTTATAGTAATTTGAATACCTCTTCGAAAGTTTTGGTGACTTTGAAAAGAGTCATTTTTGTCAATAATATTAGTAAAGTCAAGAAATGGAAAGATTAAAAATGTAGTAATTACAAAAATTAAAAACATTATCTAAACGGAGATCAATTGTGCAAGAAAAACTAAAAATCGCAAAATCAACTACATAACCATATTAAAGTCAATTGTCAAAAAATGTATAATCGAAAACAAAAACCAAAACAAAACCTATAAAAATCGATAAAAGAAAACAGGAAACTAGACAAACAAATTGCAAAGATTAAAGAAGTCGAACATTATTGAAAAATGGTGAAAATAATCAAAAAAAATCGGCAGTTGTTGAAAATTTTTGGGAATCAATGAAAATGATAAAAAACAGCTAAAAAAATACGAACATTGATATAAAATAAACATACATAAAACTGTAAAGCACGAAAATAATAAAATATATTTAACATTAAAAACAAGAAATATTTAAAGCAATAAAAAAAGTGAATAAAACGTTAAGAATGCATAAAAGTAGAGGAATAGATATAAAACTCAAAAATAAAATAAACATGAAGAAATTTAAAAAAATGAACCGGAAGATTTTGAAAAATTGGAAATTGGAAGGATGGAAAGACGAAAAAAAAGAGTTTTGGAAGGTATGGATTGAACAAAATGGAAAAAAAATGGTTAAAAAAAATGATATATCACAGAAACACACAAAATCGGAAAACTATCAAGAAGAAATTGAAAAAATAGATTAGAATATTTAAAGAATGGAAAAAAGCATTAGAAATGAAGCTTGACAGAAATGTAAACAACAGCCTAAATGTAAAACGAAGAAAAAATGCGCATAATGACAAAAAAAGATAAACCTAATGTTTTGTCGAGAAATAAAAAAAAACAAGCCTATTGGAAAATGGCCAACAGGAAAAGCACTTTCAAAATATTGTTGGAAAAATGAAAAATAACAAAAATGAACAAAATGAAAGATTAGGGAACATGTGTAAAAATAAATAAAATTATATTAAATTACCAATGAGAAAAACTGGAAAACATCCCTCCCCATGGTTGAGGGGTTTGACGGTATTCCAAACGTCATCAGACATATTGCGTGCATCAGCGCTTTAAGATGGTTATTGCATTACGCCTCGATAATGATGCATCGAGGAGACCGAGAGGGCTTATGCGCCTTTTTTATGTTTCATGTTTCTTCATACTCTGCGCCAGCGCATACAAACGCTCAACCACTGGTCTGTGCGCGGTGATGTGGCCGACTGGCGGGTCGACGTGCATTAACTTTTGCTGTTTGCCGTATTTGCAAATATTGTTTCACAATTTGATGGCGGTATTCGTGGACGGGGCTCACAGTGGGAGTCATTGTGTGTCCATTTATCGGCCAAATTCGTCATCGTGCATATACTAATTAAATAAATTTAATAACTGAATTAATTTAATAAATACATAAGTAGGATCCTATTAGGAATAGGAATAGGAATCTAGGGAGTTGCTACAGACCTGTGCTCAAAGAAATTCTTCACTAAATTACGGATTGTAGTGTTTGTAGGCGCCGAATGCATGCCATATTTTTTACGATAAGCACGCACAGTTTCTACACGATCGTTTTCAATTTAAAGCGCTACGATTTCAGTGCGCTCTTTTAGTGTAAATCGACTCCTACCTAAAATGGCACTAAATGACGTTTCAAAATTGTGTCAAACTCGGCTGGAAAATGGCGGAGTTGTGTTGAAATAGGATAAATCCAGATGGCGCACCCTGTACTGTAAAAATTTTAGCCCGTAGGACACTACACGGCTTCATGAAAATTCGAGGTCAGATAACAAGCAAAAATACAAGTTTTGAAAAAAAAAATCTTGATGCCTTTGTAACCTAAAAAAAACCTTGAGACTTTGAACATCACTATTGAATTTTACAAACGAACTGAATTGCGGAACAGAACAAAACCAAAAATTATCAGGGGTTCAGGTTTCAAAACCGTTGTGAAGCTTTTCCATAAAACTATTTAAACTGTGAATCCACGTTCTATTTTTACATTTCTTACAAAAGAAATGTATAGAATTCGCTCAAACTTTGAAAACTTTTTCCGAGGCCAATCTTTTCAGCTCGACAAATTGAGACAATGTCTGTATGTGTGTGTATGTGTGTATGTATGTACAAAATGTACAAAATGTCATGTAATTATCTCAGCAATGGCTGAACCGATCTTAACGATACTAGTTTCAAATAAAAGGCCTAACACTATTACTTTTGTTTTTCGATATGTTGTTTACTTTTTGAGATATGGGTGATCTTGTCAAAACAAGACGGGTTTTAAGCGAATAACTTTCGGACAAAGCAATCACATCGCACAAACTAGATAGTAAAAAGCTTATGAAAATACCTTTCTAACTAGCTATAGATTCTCAAAATTCGTTCACGAGCGGCGGAGATATTAAACATTTTGTATTTTTATTCCTCTCTTACTAATTTTCACTAATTAAAAAGGATACCTTTTCATGCAGAGTATTGTTTTACTGGTGTTTTAGGGGCAAAACCAAACCGATTTTGAATATTGGGGTATGAAAACACATCTACGTGATTCAAGAAATTCGATATTGAAAAAAATTTGTGAATTACCTTTATACCAAATGAACTATTTCTCAAAAATTAATATGTAAGTTCATTTCAAAGACAAAATAATGTGTTAATGGTGAAATTTTTTCTAGAGTTCATGTATTTATCCCTTGGATTAGGCGTTGCATTCAATCGCGAGGTAAATGTTAATGGTAAACTAATACATTGATCATCAAGTAATTCACTTAGTAGTGAGATAAAAGATTTCTCATATAATTATACTCGCGGCATCACCGAAAGCAACTGTATTTTTGAATCCCAAAACTCTAGCGAAAATTCAGCTCCTTTGCAAGATTTAGGTTATTTATACTGGTCATGGCCTAAAAATTACTACTTACATTATTTATAATAAGGATGTAAGGAATCAATATATCGCATAATATACCTTTAAATATAAGGTCATGGCACTAAACATCATTTTCCATTTCTCACACGCTCCCTCTTCCTTTCTCACTCTCTCACTTTCTCTCCCTTCTTTCGTGTTCCTGGTAACTGTCACGACTCACATATTTCTTGCTGTTTCTCAATCCATTTCTAAGTTGTGTTGTGTGATAAGATCTTCTGATAACCTGAAACATTTATTAATGTCCAATCATGTGTGCGATGTAATTGTGGAGGTTTGAGAAGACAACACTATTTTTAGTCTGTCGTTACTCTGTAAATATATTTTTGCATTTTAGAGTATGAAAAAAGCTTAATATTACATCCTACTTGGTAAGTAAATTATTTTGTAGTCCTGAGAAAGTTTGCAAAATGTTTGTATTATGAGAAAACTATAACTATTTTCAAATGTTTACACCTAAAGATGAAACGTGTATCCCTCCGAAACGTTGAATTATGGGTTTGTAGGCGACCTAAATTCGAAAACTACATCAGCTCCAATTTAATTCAATTCTATTCAGAGCTTTTATATACACTATAAATAATGAAATTCGTGGCTCTCTAGAAAAATATTTAATTTAATTGGGTAATATTAATGTTTGAAGATGAAAATTTTAAGAAGAGACATTCCACATGCGTTATTTAAACTAATCGTATCTGAATTGAATTTTAAATGAATCATATGCTCAAATATGTCATGTGAAAAGTAAGAATATTTTTTTGTGATGATATTATTGAAAATATATATTCATTGCATTGGTATGAACTATTATGAAGGATAACGGATCAAAGCCCAAAAATATCCACAAATTACATCCGGGAAAGTAAGTCTCCTAAAGACCCCATTCTCGATGGGGGATACAAGTACAATGTTTCTTCTAAGTTATCGTTGTCCATTTTTTAGTAGAGAGGCGTTGGATGTACTGTGTACTGAAACATTTGATCTACATTTTTGTCATACACATTACTGTGTAACAACAAATGAACACGAAGAAACGTATTTATTCGCAGAAAATTAAGACTTGTAATGTCAAGCATGCCTATCCATCTAGAGCAGTTTTATATCAAGTGACACTTTCAATGGCGCTTGCGCTTCCAACAAATTAAATACTTATCCTGAAAAATTGAACCTTTTTCGTTGTATTGGTTTGTATAGGACTCATTTATCCATATTTCCTGAACGATAATTCCAATAATTTCAACTTTGAATTCCAAAACAAATTGAACGTTCCAGGTTCCTGATAACTAATTAAGGACCATTAATAAAGTAGATATACCAGATAATCGTAAACGACGCCGCCAAGAAAAGAACAACAAAAAAAGTTAAAACAAAAAAGAATGAAAACTTTAGAAACTTGATTGCATATTAATTAGCCATTTTTCAGATGATGGGATTATCAAAAACAATTTATAACTTTCTGATGCAATAGTTCTCAAATTCGTACATTCCGGTTTATTCATTTACTTTATTCAAAAACAATTTTTAATTTCATTTTAAAAAATCATTTTTTTCAGTTTCTTCATTTCATGGATTTTATTCGTCTTGTTTATTTTATTCATTTTTAATATTTGACTAGTTTTAAGTATATGATTTTTGCATTTTAATTATTTATTTCATTCGGCATTCTTTTTATTCATTTTGTTCATTTGGGTTCATTTAATCTATTTTATTCATTTCATTCTTTGGGTTCACTCTGATCAGTTTTTGCCTTTCTCATATAGAAAGGTTATGCAATCACTCTGAAAAACGTCAACCTAATCCCGGCCAGATCCTAGTTCGTCGAGATCGGAAAAAGTATGTATGTGTGTGTGTCTGTGTGTGTGTCTATGTGTGTATGTGTGTGTGTATGTATGTGCGTATGTGTCAAATAATGTCACTCATTTTCCTCAGAGATGGCTGGACCGATTTGCCCAAACTTAGTCTCAAATGAAAGGTGCAACCTTCCCATCGGCTGCTATTGAATTTTGGATCGATCGGAATCCTGGTTCCGGAATTACGGGTTTAAGAGTTCGGCCACACAGAAATTTCTCATATAAACTATAGGAAAAATTCAAAATAGAATTTTTATTTTTGATGCTAAATGTCTTCAAGGTGCATGAAACGTCGAGATTTGATGCAAACTCGAAAAAAATTTGACGACGATTCGCTTTTTTGGATTTTGGCACATTTTTGCCTTTCTCATATAGAAGGGTTATGCAATCACTCTGAAAAACGTCAACCTAATCCCGGATTTTAACAGGGGCGTAGTTGATGGTTTACGGAGAGGCGTTACACCCCCCCCCCTCTACTGTTCACTCCCCTCCCTTAAAAATCTCCTTAAATCACCCCTCAGACCACCACCCCATCCAGCCCTCATACCCCTCCCCTTCAACCCCATCATCTTTAAACCACCACTATATCACAAAGCATACCAATTTAAGCTGGGGAGTCGTTCGTTCATGGGACTTTCGTCCTCCTCACATACCCACCCCCGCATGACAAAATGAGTTAGCAAGCAGATAACATTGATCTAATGCTGATTAGGCAAATGAAGTCGATATTTTTTTGTTTCAAGTGTTTCACCGTCGACACGTAGCTCATCAAGTTCGTGGCTGGCATGCCATTGTGTATAAGTGTAAAGTGTACTAAGAATGTAATGGACATTTCCACAATTATGTTGAACATAAAAAGTCTCCGTGCCATAGTTTAGAGAAATGAGAAAGGCAAAATTGCACAGCTAGGTGGATTAAAACAGGTTTTTTGTACATTTTATTCATATCATTCATTTAACTTATTTTATTCATTGTTTTCCTTCTATGTATTCTCTTTGTTTTTTTCCAGTTCATACATGTTTTTAGTTTCTCCATTTTAATAATTTGACTATTTTTCAGGTTTATTCATTTTATCCAAATTATTTATTTGACACAATTTATTTTTTTCAATTAATTTACAACTTTTTAACATCGCCTTATTTTTCGTTTTACTCAATTCATTTTCTTCTTCTTTTTATTCATTTAATCAATTATTTCGTTTGGTTTATTTGATTTGTTTGTTTTATTTATTCATTTTATTCAATTAATTTACTCTTTTAGTAGTTTTATTCTTTTCATTCATTCCAGTCGTTTTATTCTTTTTTATATATTTCATTCATTTGATTCATGGTTTTTCCTGGATTCATTAAATTCGTGCTATCCATTTGATTAATTTGTTTCATTTGATTCATTTGATTTAATTGATTAATTTGATTCATTTTGTTCATTCTTTAATTTTAATAATTTCATGATCAGTCATTCCACTTATTCATTTTATTTAATTTGTTAGTTTGAGTCAATTTAATTTGTTCAATTAATTTTATAACTATTTTTAAATATTGACTAGTTTTTCATATAATGAGCTAATCCAATTTGACTTATGTATTTTATTAATTTGATTTATACAAATCATTGTACTCATTTTATGAATTTGAAAACATTTTGTTTTGAATTTTTTGCTTTATTTTTTATTTGGTTCGTTTTATTGATTTTCTATATTCTATTCAGTTTATTTGAGGTTTTATTCGTGCAGGACCAGAAACTGCAAACTAATAAAAGAGTTCTGCAAATTAATGAATGATCCAACAGTGACATGTGTAAGAAATGTCTCATCTCACTGCTAGGTGGATTAGGTTGGTTTTTTAAATAACTTGACCACGTGTTTCAAGGATCACAACTTTTCGTAGTCTCTATTTTTATTCGATTTCCAATAAAAAAATAATTTGATTACGGTGGGGAGGGGCGGGCCTTGTGGCTGGTTACGTCCTTTAGCGCACATCTCAAAAAAATAAAAAATTAGTGGATCAAATTGCCCAATTAGCTTTCTTTTGCTTCCTTCGCTTCACTAATTTCTGCGATGGGCATTCAACTGAATATTCTTTTGAGTTAATATGAACCGGACTAATTGCGCCCACATTTGTGCCAAAATTTTGACACACCTTCAAGCGTCGTGACTTCAAAAATGCATCCCATATGCCATTTCTCATTCACACTCACTCTCACTTTTCAACTCGTTCGTCCATCCTGCTGAACATCCGTCCGTTTTGAGTTGTATTTAAACCAGTGAGAACATGGCAAACTGGTGAAGATCGTTGTAAATCAACTGTTTTTCTCTTGTTTTCGCTGCCGTTGAATATATGTATCACCCAATGTTCCACTGCTGCTCAGGGGACAGCGATCTCGTGCGCTTCGAGATTATTTACCGTACCGTTTCTGTAAAGTGGCAGATTTTAGTCAACAGTCTGTAAATTTCTGCTGAAATAAGCCCGCTCGTGTACCTAGAGCGCTTGTTTCGAGTTGAGTTAAGTGAAATGTGTAGTTCAGTGTGGTCCTATATGAAGAATGACTGTTGTGACTGGAACGCAGCAAGCGCGAGTAGAGCAACTACAGCTGTATGTACAAAGACATTGCAGTCGTTTAACCCTCTGGTGCCGGTGCAATTTTCATTGTTTGTTGTGAACATCGATCTAATGTGTACCGGGTAATATTATCAACTAGAAACATTTACGTCCAATTTCCGCACTTAAATGGTTTTCGTTGAAAACCAGTTTTCGGGTAATTGGTCACCAAAAATTGGTTTTAAGCGAAGACCGGTTTTCATCCCGTGAAGAAATTGGCCGTTAGTAACACGCGTCTGAAAAAGTTTCAGGATTCCTAAATTCATTCCAATAGTTCAACAAAACGTTATTAGTTTAGAAATTAATTATCTAGCCGATCCAAAGATAAATCAGTTTTATTTTGTATTTCAAGACCAAAACATGAAGTTTGAACTGTGATCATTTTTCTTTAATTTCAGATGTATATATTTTTCTCTTTGTAACTTCAAACGACATCTTCATTTCGTTAATCGCTATAATTAGATGCGACATCATAAATCATCGTTAAGTTCTTTATCACCTTATTGTCATCGAAAAATTCTCGCCAACCAGCACCCGAGCACTCGCAACCACGCAAACTTATTGATTGATCCACTTCTGTCGATAAACAGTTGACATTAAAATTATGCTAAATCATGTTGACTTTTCGTCGTCG
This sequence comes from Topomyia yanbarensis, assembly GCF_030247195.1. Classification (NCBI taxonomy): domain Eukaryota; kingdom Metazoa; phylum Arthropoda; class Insecta; order Diptera; family Culicidae; genus Topomyia; species Topomyia yanbarensis. The sequence continues at coordinate 94,441,001 of NC_080671.1, forward strand.
ATACGCCAGAACGCCATAAGGATCAATCCCCACTCAGTCACGGATCAGCAGCAGAACTAACAAACACTCCATCAAAGTGGAGCAGCCGCGGCGTGTTCGTGACACATACCTACGATAGGCCTGCACGTTTTAGCAGAACGGTGCGGATGGCTGGCTGGCTGGCTGTAGAGGCATCTCGGAACTTCATAGTCATTCCGTGCCGCGCTCGGTAGCACCCTTTGAGTGGCGTAAATTATTATCCTTGGAAGATTGGAGGGAGGCCCCGGGAGGAAGTTGTTTACAGAATGGCGTGTCGAGAGCCAATGAAAGGCACTTTGCTTTTTATGATACTGTGCTGTGGTTTCACCGGCATGCAGGACCATCTAGCAGAAGCGAAAGTGAGAGTAGATGGTAGGCCACTTTCACTTTTCCTCGTTTCGTTCTATAATAGAACGACGACCACCGTTCTGGTGGGCTTCCTTGGACTGAAACGAACTTGTTTTTTCACGTCCGAGGTACATGTTTTGACGATATCTAACGGAACTCATCTCTACGGTACGACGGTGTACCTTATATAGAGAAAGAGGTCATTATGGGAAGAACATTCTCACGCAAACGGTACCGAGTGGTCATAGCCGATTGGAAGCTCACAAAGGCAGGAAGTTGATTAAGAAATTAAAAGGAGCAGAGTGAACTGCTCTTGGCACAATTTGATTAGATCGGTGTAGTGCAGATGTTGATAACTTGTACACAAGAGGTCGACTCGAGATGCTTGACATTTTTTTTCGTTTCGTTCTGTACTTTGAAGAAATAGGTGGTATAGTAAAGCATTTATCTCAGTTCTGTTTCCCTCGAGTGATACTGAACACACCGTAGATTATTTTTCGACGCTTTTCTTGTTTACAATAGAAATTAATGAACATCGTCTGCAAATAGAGAATCGAAACACTTTTTAATTAAAATAAACAGTCACTCCGGTGGAAATAGAGAGAAAAACAGATTGCCACCGCAAGCATCCTTTCTGACTGTCTCTATCGAGGATTGCTGCCATGACTGGATGGAACAAATAGGGAAGACATTTGTCGATGGAGCGCTACAGTTTATAGAAAGTAATGCCCCGGGGAAAATCAACTGTTATTCTAATCGGATTTGCTTCCTTGTTGATTGGTTTTGTCTGACGGATTTTGTTGGTGTTGTGTTATCTCTTCAGATTCAATTAAAGTTCTCTGTTTGGCAATATAATCGTTGTATTGTTGTAGTATAACTAGGCGGTTGTTTGGTGTTAGTCAACAGATATTCGATGATTGTTTTACAAAGCTGAAATTTGATGTTTAATGAGTGTTCAGAAACATAGGGGAACATGGGGAGACTTGACCAAGCGCAACATTCTATTTTTTGCTATGGAGTCTTCTATTCGATTCTTAATTTTTTTTCAAAATTATTTTTATACTTGTTTCGATCCCTTGAGGTAATTTTAAAAGTTTGGAATGAAAAATCCTTTCCTTACAGAAAATATTACGTGATTTATGAATTTTCATTAAATGATGTAATTTTTTATCAAACTTTGTATGGACATATCTACTCGACTACTAATTACTATTAATGTACTAATGTACCATCTTAATCCTTGTGAAGCAGTGAAATGATTTAACATAAATTGGAACATTGGGATAGTTATTACTAGAATTTGCATGATATTGAAAGCAAAAACTAATGTTGGGGAGACTTGACCAAGATTTTATGGGACTTGACCAAGTTGCAATTAGCTGAAGAAAGATACAAAATTCCTGATATTTACTATGCATTGATATCTTCTGTTAATGTTAATCACGCCATAAAAAAATCCCACCTCAAACATAAGCCTTTATATTTTAGTATTAGTAAACAAAGTTAGCAATAGTAGGACTGATTTCGTGACGTGTGAACATGCAATGCAAGCAGTACAGTTAATCGTTAAAAAGAAATGCATTACAAAAATCGAAATTTATCAAATGCAACCCTTTAATATTTTTTCTGCTACCTAAGGATCTCGACAATATGGAAAAAAATAATTACAGTATGTTTTATGTCATTGTTTTTTGTTATGATTTTTCAAAATTCTCTTGGTCAAGTCTCCCCACGCCTTGGTCAAGTCTCCCTGCAGTGGGGAGACTTGACCAAAAAAATCGATCACAGAAAAACTTTTGTAACTTTTCAAAAACTAAATTAAAAATTCTGCAAAAAATCATGAAGATGCACAATAACTTTGCACATTATATCTCAATGACTTTTGAGGGATTGAAGGCTTTTTTAGAGATTTATACAGTTTTAGCTGAAAACCTGGTCAGGTCTCCCAATGTTCCCCTAATCTATTCTAACAGGCATTATTTAACTCTATACTATCCTGCAACATTTTTTTTGATCGGTTTTGTTTTACCGTAGAAAGTTTATTTAATAAATATATTATTGAAATTAAAAAGTAGGGTAATGTGCCTATTATGGCAGAAGAGCCTATTGAGTGGTTTCGAACCAAGCCAATGGGATTACGACAATAGCTACTTGGCTAAAACAGGTGTGCAGAATTAAACTCGAGCTATTTTTTTTTGTTTTACATATATTCATTTTGAACTTTCCTCTAAATACAACTTTTAATTCGAATAAAGTCACCTTCTTAAAATATCTACTACCTCGTCTCATTCTCTTAGTTAACCGACGCAAGATGCAACGCCCTAATAAACATATTATGATCCAAGAGCCTAACGACCTGTTCAAGGTATAACCCAAACAATATGTGGAATCGTTGGATTATATGGGTTAAAGTTCGTGTTCACGGAAAAAAATCCGTTCATAAATTCATGAACAAAAGGTCATGATTTCGTGAACTGAACGATTTACGAAAACCGTGACCAAGTTCCTGAAATAATGAATAATAAACCTCGTAATCATGAAACTATTTGTGTTTTCTAAAAACCAGTTTGCCCCGAACATATACATGGCGTTACATTAGAATGTTTGGTTGGGTTACTGTTGTTGTTCCCTGAACATGTTTAGTTTTTGTTGTGATTCTTGTTCATGATTTGGGAATACACAGTCGACAGCCTAACGTTGCTTATGATTTCAAGAGCTTATTCGCGATTCTTGTGATTTCTCATGACGTTAACGGGATTAAAGTTCATGATTTCAAGATCTTAGTCGCGATGTTCGTAATTTCCATTCACGTTATCGTGATATTTTAGTCATGAGTAGAGTGCTTCATGCTCATGATTTCAGGATCTTTGTCACGATGTTAAATATTTTTGTCACGAGTTGTGTGATTTAAGTTCATGATTTCAGGATCTTAGTCGCGATTTTTGTAACTTCTGTTCATGTTATCGTAACATTTTAGTCATGAGTAGATCAATTCATGTTCATGATTTCAGGATGTTGGCCACGATTTTAGATATTTTTGTCACTAGTTGTGTGATTTGTGTTCATTATCATGATATTTTGTTTTAGAGTTTACTTTCAAAGACTAATGTAACTAATGTTCATGATATCAGCAGTTTTATCATGGTATTCGTAAATTCTCTTCGCCTTATCGTGATCTATTGCTTTTAGGTTACTAATGGTTTTTTACTCGGAATAACGTGATAATATGAACTGGATCATTAAAATAAGACTCATTCGCGATATCTGGTTCTGTGAACTATATCACACGCACTGTTTTGGGTTCTCAGTGTAGTTTTCGTTTTCTGTCCGGACATCACAATGAACCTTATCAAATAAATAACGATGTTCGAGGTTCTAATACTTTTTTATATCTACTGCTCGTACTTATTACTGGTCGCTAGCATACCTATTACTGTGTATTTCATGAAAAAGTTCATGGAACAAAAATGATTCAACGAATAATACTCCAACTTGTGATAGAGTTCACGTAAAAATTTTATTACTATTTTGCATGAAATTGTAAATGATTAGGGATATCTAAGCATCCCAAGCACGCAAATAGATACTAGATAGATCGTAAATCATGTATCATAAACCAGTTCACAAATACATGAATAATATTTCATGATTTAGTGAACTATTCCACGTGTACGGATATTTGATAGTGACTAGTATATTAGGAATCATGAACAAGTTCACGAATACATGAACAATATTTTATGATTTCGTGAACTATTTCAAGAAAACGAATGGTAAGTTGTGACTATTACACTAGGTATCATGAACCGGTTCACGAATACATAAATAATATTTCATGAGGTCGTGAACTATTTTACGAGCATGGATATTGGATCGTAACTAATATAATAGGAATCATGAGCCAGTTCACGAATGCATGAATATTATTTGATGATTTTGTGAAGCATTTCATGAGCACGGATATTGGATCGATCGTGACTAATATATTAGTTCACGAGGATTGAATGGATTCATGAATAAAATTCCGAATTTCGTGAAATAGTTCACGAAAAAATAGCCCGAATATTTTAATTTTGTGAACTATTGTTCTTATAACTATGAAAAAATCATGAGTCAATCTTTGGTTTTATGACTAATGTTCATAAAGTTGTGAACTAGCTCTCGGCGGAAACCGTGATTGAAGTTCACAAAACAAAATCAAATATTTCCACTAATGAAAGCGTTATGCGGGCGTTACTGAAAAATTGAAAAATTGAATCTGTTTTCATAACGTAAAAACGTGATTGTTCCAGAATTCATGGCAAAAATTGTTGAACAATTTTTTTCCGCGTATAATTTTTTTGGGCATCGCTTAGCAAATCAACAACGGATGAGCCGATAATTACCGTATCATATCTCGTTATTCCGCCACATCTATATTAAACATTGCACTGGTACATACCTTTATTTTAGCTGGGGAATCCATTTATGATTCATTCACATTAAAAGCATTCGTTAAACGCTACAATAGACTTAGTGTTATGATAAGTTATTCAGAAATACGGTGGTACACATACACATTTTTTCCGATACACTACCACAATAAAAATATACTTTTTGCATCAAGCACACAGAAAAGAATCAGCAGTGCGGCCAAACAAAACATAAACTTGAAAATATATTCCAATGCAATTTCAGATATAAATATTCAATTATTTCAAGTTATTCAACTGATTGCCGATTGCGGAGATTTTATTTTTGCCTGGACATAAAATTCGGCTCGGGACAATGCAATCTTTGATATGAAACTTGTCAAACTTTGAAATGTTGTTTCACAATTTTTGATTTTGTTCCAATTCTTTCATTTGATACAGCTAGAAGCGTAAGGGCAATGGAATCTTGGGTTTTCTATTTACAATATATAAATAAATAAAAAAAGCTATTCGTAATTGTTCCGTGCCCGCCATTTTTAAGTGCGAATATAGTGTCGTATTTCTCTCCTATGTAAAAAACTACAAGGGGCAGCCCTATGGGGTTGCACGAACTGTAGACGTAGGACTATACTACTTAATGTAAAATATTTATTTTCTTAGTACCTTTAGAGTAATAATAAATCAAATATATTTCTTATGTATAGTTTAAGCACAACCAATCAACATCGAATGTTACATATTGAACCAAACCTTCTTGTTTATCAGGTCACTTCATTTGTAGTAGGTGATCGAATCCGATTAAACTTATTTGAGAAGATCTGAAGAAAGAAGACTGAAAACTGTGACCGAACTAATATCTGGAACTAAATCCTTATAGCATAAGATCAGCTTTTAATAAATGTAAAAACTTTTCGATTGTGTATGGTAAAAACCCGGACCGGTTAAGAAAAATCAAATTTTAAGCAATATACTTACATTTCATGTATAAACCAAGCTTACTAGTTATATTTTGCCATTATTGTAACTTTCCTAAAGTACGCATGCAAATGTAGCGAATGCAGTGGTCTTAATCATATATCTAAACTATAAATATACAAGAATCGAAAATAATTTTATATATGGACTTAGATGCGGATTTGCAACGGTTTTTCGATTGGCAGTATATTCATTCATAAATAGACTCTGTAGTATGTACCTATTATCAGAATCAAAATATCAAAATGGGCTGAGTGGAAATAAATCACGTGAAGTAGATATGAATCAATGAATTGATTGAACGTAAATAATAAACTTTCGTTGTGCTTTCAATCGATCCGCGTAAATTATTGCTAAGAAAGTTTTCGTCTATGCGCAACGAAAGCACATATTGCTATCATGCAGGATACGCATGCAACCGCTAACAAACAGGGATACCACATTGAAATCTATATTTCGGCCAAAAATATCTTTTAACCATATGTGGTAAATGAAACAGGAGAAAAATCTGTGATAAATTTCCGAAAAATCTGTAAAAAATCACAATATTTTAAAAAATCTGTGAAATTTTCATAAAGATGCCAAAAATCTGCTATCTGTGATCAAAAATTGTGGAAAAAAAATCTGGTAACCCTGCTAACAAATTAGCAGGGTTACCACACAACTAGTACCACGACACTGTTATGTTAACTGTGTTTGCAAATGGAGCTCGAATGTACACGCGATTTTGTGTACGAACAATTGTGTTCGATATTGTACATAAAAGTGTGCTGGAAACGAGCACAACACAAAACAAAACATAGTGTTGCACAAGCTTAGTCGCCTGTTGGACGGTACTGGGTAGCGTACCTCCACAGCCAGTGTAACGAACTTCTAACTTAGCTACACTGGCTGTGAAAACACACAACGCAGTGATCTGCTCCGCTTGCCGTTCAACAGCCAACTGAGCTTGTCCGGCCAAATCCGTTCTTTAAATAGTCGATGATGACGTCATTCGTAGAAGCGTAACGCTAGGTACACAAATCTGTCGTGCCGGACTTGGGAAGCGCTATATTCTGTGTGTAGATGCGCGAGATTTTGACTAGGTTGTACATTATTTAAATTTTTAATGCCATTATATCAAAAATCTTTGGATTTATCTATTCGAATCTATTCTTAGAAGTATTTCAGGGCGATATGTGCAAAAAATTTGAAAATTTATCGTGAGATGACTGAATTATATGCTTTTAAAATTGGACCACTTTTCGTTACATACCATTTTTGTAGAATTTGCAACGTGCACCCTCATATCGAAAACAAAGACGTAGTCCTACGTAAAAATGTTCTCATCACTAACACGGAAAAATGTTCCCGAATTCGCGAAAATGTGCCATGAATTTTCGGACAATCATATAATAGTGTTCAATTTGCTTTCCATAAAACTTTCAACTGTGGAGATGTTTTTGTTATCTTCAGTCACGGTTGCCGCTATGTCATTATCAAATAATTTTTCTGCTCGTGAACTAGTTCACACCTTTATAAACATTACATCCTGATTATGAGCCTTCCTTCGTGGTTGTGAACTAGTTTACCAAAGTACAACAATCCTGATAGAACTATTTCACGAAAGTCGTAATATTAGTTATTGATACATTTACGTCTCGTGGACTGTATTATTAGTCGCAATTCGTGACTAAACCCTTCACGAATAAAATATCGATATCACGAATGGATGGATTAAGTATTGGTTAGTAGTCTATTCGTGCGGGCACGTTTGTCAATGCTAGCTGTCTTACGCGTAAAAGGTAACCAATACACTTATATCGCTAATACATAGACAAAATTCGTTTTTTTCTGTTTCTTGCATTACATGCAAGGAAACTTCTTATAACTCTTGCAATTTGAGCTAGCTACATTAACGCTAAAGATTCTTAATGAGTTTGTTTTGGGTGTGCGCTGTGTAGCCCACAACGTGTAGCTATGGGGTTCGATATTATGTTACCCAGGTATGAGATTGGTTAAACACTAACGAATCATTCAAAAGCTTTTCGGGAGCAAAGAAACAGATTCATTTACGCTCCCGACGATTCGTTTCGGGTGTATTGTTTTACATGGTACAACTGGACACAGGTAGTTTCACATTTTTCTAATTCTAACTTGAGTGATTTGTAGTTATGCTGCCTAAGCTCGACCCCCAGCAACAGAAGACAAAAGTTAAGCCTTTAGGATATTAAGCCTGCTCTAATGACCCTGCCACTTCTAGTTTTCCGATCTGTATACCTCACATCCTTGCTCTCACTTGAGTACTATGGCTCTAAGTTTTCATAACTTTCCCTACTCAGCAGTCTCTAGTTAAATGATGACGGCGCGGTTGGTAAGTGTCACAACTCAGCTGATCGAAGCCACTAAGATACTAGCAACGACGATAGCATGAACGAAGGTGGCACTTTCGGAGAAGATGAGCTGGAGTATGACACAGAAAATGCTCCTACATCGAAGACAAAATCACGGTACCCACTAAAAAATTGTATGCGAATGATTCGATGGTTCTACATCAATTTATTCATTGTATTATTATTGAAGTATTGTGCTAGCTCGTATGTGAATTCATGTAGAAAACCAACTTAATCCACCTAGCAGTGAGATGAGACATTTCTTACACATTTCATTGTTGAATTATCCATTAATTTTCTAGTTTTAGTTTCTAGTACTGCTTCAATAAAAGCTCAAAAAAGCTGAGTAAATTATGGAAAATCAAAAAAGAACAAATGAAGCAATGGAAAAATGTTATCAAATTCGAAAAATGAGCAGAATTATTAATTTAAATGAAATAAATAAAATATAAAAATTAATTAGTTGAGTCCACTAAATGCAAAATTATAAAAGTTCGAAAAGTTGTAAAATTAATAGAATAAATTAAATTAGGTTAAATTGCCAAACTGGATGAAATTAATAAAAGAAATGACTGAACAGTAGGGCATTGGAAACAATTTTTTTTTCTTGAATTCTTAAAGGCTGGCTCAGAGCCAAATTTCACATCATTTGGACAATTCTAGACTCCCGCCCACTTCGCTTGAAATTTTTGAAATTGGTACTATGGGAAAATATATTAAATTAACTTTTAAATAACCTTAGTATTTGAATGGAGATATTCCTGTTTCTGGAAAAATACGGGAAAGTGGGGTACTGGGTCACCTGCCTACCAAAAATAAACGATTTGCTTTGGTAGGTCAGAATAGCTCCGGGTGCCCCTACACACTGTGGTTTGAGTATGTAAAGTGTCATTACGATGAATTTCCACCAAACGTTATCAATGCTCGGAAGAAAACTCTAGGTCGCATTTATATTTTTAATTTTTTGGTTAATGAAGATTTCTACACCAACTTTCTGAATAAATTAGTACCACACTGTTTTACATAATACAACTGGATACAGGTAATTTCACATTTTTCTATCGATAAATATTTCTCTTCACGAATAGACGAACGGACATTGCAACACTTGAAATCTAATTCAAAAAACGACGATAAAATAATCACCTCGGACCTATAATTCTTGTTAATAACCCTAGTAGCAATGGAGGTTTTACGGTGGTTCTATAACAACTCATAAATCTTAGATTGCTCTTCTAGCGTGCTATAAAACTTCAATTGTTACTTGGGAAGATATTCAATCCTGTGGATTAATATAGATGGTATATGTTCATGCCAGAGAGAGATTCTTCATTCAATCGCTTGATGTCTGAAGTTGAGCTCCATAATCTTGTACATTGGTTTCCCTAATTTCAACTATAACGGGAACATCAAAGTACAAGATCGCAAAGCACACAACTTTCCCTTATGTTAGAACCTCTCAAAATTAGCATTTCAACGAATCACTTTGAACTTTGTTCAATGATGTATTATTAAATTAAATGTTAAATATAAAATGATTATTATTTAATTAATAAGTATGGGACATGGCTCAACACTTAAAAACATAATTCGACTTATAAAATATAGAACTCTACGTATTACTGCAGCAGCATACGAGTTCAAGTTTTTGAATGTGAATATATGTTTACTTTCAAAAGTAAATGAAAAGGCGTAGGTTATTGAGAATGTAAAACTACTTTTTGCCTTTCTCATATAGAAAGGATATGCAATCACTCTAAAAATCTTAAACCTAATCCCGGCCCAGAGGGCCGTGTGTCTTATCTCATTCGACTCAGTTCGTCAAGATCGGAAAATGTCTGTATGTGTGTGTATGTATGTGTGTATGTATTTTCTAAACTGACTCATTTTTCTCAGAGTTGGCTGAACCAAAGCGCTCAAGCTTAGTTTCAAATGAACGGTATAACGCTCCCATAAGCTGCTATTGAATTTTTAGTTAATCCGACATCCGGATCCGGAGTTTCGGGTTTAAGAGTGCGACCACACAAAATTTTTTGCCTTTCTCATATAGAAAGGATATGCAATCACTCTAGAAATCGTCAACCTAATCCCGGCCAATTTTTTTTCGATTGACATAAAGTTTCTGAGTTTTAACAGGAGAGGGTTACACCCCCCTCTCCCTCACTGGTCACCACCAACTAAAATTCCCCTTAAATCACCCCTCATTTCACCATCCACCACTCATACCCCTCCCCCTCTCAACCTCATCATCTTTGTACCACCGCTATTACACAAGGCATCCCGAATTAAGCTGGGGAGTGGTTCGTTCGTAGTTAGCAGGAAGGCAACATTGAACTAATGCTGATTAGGCTAATAAAGTATGATATGTTTTTTGTTTCAAGTATTTCACCGTCGACACATAGCTCATCAGGTTCGTGGCTGGCGAACCATTGTGTGTAGGTGTAAAGTGTACTAAGAATGTATTACATATTTCCATAATTGAAACAAACATAACCAGCTATGGACTCAGTTTAGAGAAATGAGAAAGGCACAATTGCACCACTAGGATTAAAACAGGTTTTTATCAGTTAAATGAATTGTCTTTTGTTGGATTCATGCCCCATTAAACATCTTGTTCTAATTGCATGATTACGTGTAAATTTGTACTTTAATAGGTTCTTCGTTTTTGCGACTATTTGCCGACCGCTTGACTGGATAGTACGATATATCATCAGACATTGATAGCTTGCTACAGCATGAAAAACCATATTCCCAGTACCGCTTTACAGACGTGTTTGGACTGTTCAAATAACGCGATGATGCTTTCGGAATTTTAATTACATTCTTCCATTATTGGGATTCGCAAAACGCTCGAAAGTTGGCAGACTATAATGGTGCAAAGTTAATCATCTACCGATCGAATAAATTCGTGTATCCCGCGTCAACTGTGCAGTATAGTAGTAACAAAGTAACACAAAACCAGGTCAGGCGTTCCGTTGCAACCGAACTTATGCCAACATCAAACGGCCACGGAACACAATAAACGTCAACCGCTTGTATAACAAAACCCGACAATTTGGTGCTTGCCAGTGCCAGTGCACTAACAGTAGCAGAAGCAGCCGCTGAATTGAATCAGCTGGTTGGTAGGGCATGTTTTACAGGCGAAACATGAAAATCCATTCAATTTTCTCCCCACCACTATTCGAAGCGTTGTGCAAACGAAGCTTTTCCCAGCTATAGTGGGAAAGATTTGACTAAGTTTTTTTTCTGCTATTTTCCCATTTCGGGAGCAAACGTTTCAAATCCACTATCTGCAACTGCATTGGAAGCCAATTCACAAGGGTGAAAAATCGTTGCACCATTGTCATCGCTGTTCAAGAAGAAAGCAAACACCATTGGAAGTCTTTCTTCGTGGGTATCGGAGTCTTACATGCTAGTTTTGTGTTGCTGCCAAACTGATGTCGCGTTTGTAGGACTGTATCACAGCCTGATAGATGATCAAATTAGGTAACTTTTGAATACCGAACGAGTGATGTTTGTTTTTGTAATCCCAAGCTGTTTTGTCTTTCTTATGTCGATTTTGGAATTTGACAAATCAAACATGAATACATACATTTTGAGATGGTGCAAATGCTCACTCATCTCACAGCATATTCGTTGATCACAACCTAAACATCATCAAAAGAGTGCCGGTCGTGCGGATGGTTCCCCAGCATAGAGAAACAATGAAATTGGCTCATTCATATGTAATCACACATTTAGCGTGGTATTATCGAAAATCTAGCGCAAAATCCAATTTCCGTGGTACCATCCTTGCGAAAATTTGTTTTGAGCTGCGCTACAGTTGCAGACAACAACGTGTCGTGAGCCAGTTATCATCTTACACAGATAGAATGTACACGTCATGTACCGGTACGCTAGTACGCGCTGATCATTGAATCGTTTGCTGACGACGCTCAGTCTACGGGAGCAAATCTTATCTCATCTAGTAAATAAATTGTATTCCTTTAATTAATTCGTCCTTTTCATTTCTTCTCTTTTCAGGTAAGTCTCGTATAGCTGAGTGTAACGTAATGTGGTTAAAATACTACTAGATAGGAATACCTAAAGAACGTGTTGCTTCTGATACTATGCCGCTTTCGTAATTACAAACGTTGGGTATTCCTAATGATGGTCGTATACTTCTAGAAACTACTTAATAACTTTGATGTCTCAAAAAATGCTGCTACCGTCGTGCAGGGCTATTTACTAGCAGACGTGCTTTTATTAGTTTTATTATACCTTTGACATGTGTAGAGCCATGTCTTTTAACCATGTTGAATATGCCTTTTGTCATTTTCCTTAACGCCGTTTACTAAAACAAACAAAACACTTCAAGGGTCGATAAAAGTGATTGGAGGCTCGCAAAATAAGACTGCTCAACAAAACAAAAAAAACCTTAAGTGTGCCGAGACCGCATACTGTTTTTCGGAAAAAAGAAGAAAAAAGATGAAAAATGGCGTTTTCCGTTTGTTGCTAGTATGTTAGGATCGGTTTTTCATGAGCAGTTAAGGTTTTTTTTTTAAAAAAAGTTGTTTTTAACACTTTACCGAAGATACCAAGCCTCTAAATAATGTTTTGAGTTTATTCTTCGTAATTATGTCCAAGAGAGTTAATTACCAAAATTGTTTCTTTTTTTCTTCAGGAGATGCTCTGTATTATGTTGTATAATTTCTTTGAAGATATTGAACCTCCACAGTTGGTGGTTGTGAAATAATGTGATCTTGCCGTGAAAAAACTGGATTCGAACCTGTATTTCAGAATTCTTGACATAAAATGTGCATAACTTGAGAACTTGGCCTTCTGTACTAATTACACCATCTATTTAGCACTCAAATATACGTCATAAATAGCCCCTTATTTCACTTTTTTATTTTGCGAAATTTTCAATCCCACCGTGTGGTTATATTTATAATTGATAATACAAAAAATCTTTAAATGCTCTTAAAAACCTAGAGATAAACTGATATTGCCATTTTTCTTAATTTTCCTTTTTTTCTATACAAAAACAATATACAGTCTTAACACGCTCAAGTTTTTCTGACAAGTAACGTTGTAAATGTTAAATAAAAATGAATCCCTTATTTTAGAAAATGCGATAAATGCGTGAGGCTTTATTGTTGAAAAGCCTCTGATATCAGTATAAGTTAATGAGATTTCAATGAAAATAAATAAAACTGGTTAATTTTTAATTTATTTCGAATTCAAGAAGGGTGCAAAGTATCCCCCAGCTAGTCTACAAAAAATATTTTTGAACGCTATATGAACAACTTTTTTATGTGTGAACCAATTCTGCTCATATTTGGCATAAATAATACATACCCGATGACGATAAATCTGTGCTGATATGATACAAATCCATTAATTATTAAAGGCAGAGCCGTCTTAAGACCCCTCGGGGCCCCTGGGCACAACTGAGCTGAGGGGCCCCTATAATTGAACAAGCATATACTGCTGTAGAGCAAGCTTGCTGATTACCGAGTGAACGTTGATATTTTCGCCATTCACTTTTTGCTGCGATGATGCACACGCCTATTCCCATAATGATTTGTTCATCCAAGTCTATGCGTTCATGCGATGAATACAATGCTTGATGATTGGCATTGGTGAGCAAAGGCTGTCACTATCTAGCGTAGAATGATTCGCACAGCATTCTCTTCGATGGATGAAGTAAACTGCTCCGAATGCCGCTCTCACTGAATCTGTATACAGCATTTTCACACGAATGAGATTTTCGCCAATCGGGTGAGTCTTTTTATGCGTGGTGGTATATGTGCTGCCGTGCTGCGTGTGGCAGTAGGATGGTAAATTGAAGATAATAAAGTTATTCTAGGTAGAAAGGCTGTCTATGAAGATTCAAAGCGAACGAATATGGGAAGGCGCACAGAGATTTCAAATGAGGTCGCGCAATGAATTTAAAGCGTTGAACTGAGAATGGTTCTAAAATCAAAACCGAAAAGAGCAAATTAAACCTTTATGAGAATCAATAAGCTGCACTTTTAAAATGTTCTACATACGATGAATGATTTTCATAAACTTCAATCGTGAGGGAAAAAAGCAGTTTGCGTTTTTCATTTTTATACCATTCTCTGTTCCTCCTTAAACTGTGACGTCTTCGAAGATAACATAATGTAGGGGCTACGCCAAATATAAGTTATGCTTTTCAAATATATTAGACACTATAGAAAGTATGTTTCTTAATTCAATTCGAGCATTTGGGCCTACAATGTCGATGCAAATTATTTTCACACTTAAACCATTTAAGCGGTGAACTTGTTAACCTAAATTTCTTTTTGAACTTCAACTAACCCAACTGGATTTTCTTTCGAAACACTAGCAAGTTTCACGTTCACGCATTTTTGTGCGCATAAAATTTTTTTTATAAATGGAAATTTCGATGAATTGCTTTTAATAAATGAATCTAGTGCTTGGTTTTGGAAATCAGAATATGGTGTTTTGAGATATACAAACAATATATAATTCAGTAGTTAGTTCAATTAGTGAATATTTCAGCAATACTGATTTTTTTGTCTAAATATTGTTCTACCAAAGACACCGTGCGTAATAAAGTGTGACAGTCTAGTAGTGGTCATGGAATTAAATAGAAAAGAACGGAGGATGTCTTTAATTATTTTACATACTGTATAAGATAGAAGAAAAAGATTTACATTTACAACCCATTATAGATCTTTAATTAAGAATTTTTTCTCCTATACTCACCTAAATGGACAATTTTTATATTTCTATCTTCGTTAGCGTACTATAAGTTCATACCGAACACAGCGCGACCTTTACGCGTCGCAGAATCTATCTTCAACGACACAATTTGATATTTAAGCTTCTCGCGTAATATTTCGCGACCGATATTCGCAGCGTCATTCACTAAATTGGCTAACGTTAAACGAGACATTTTAATCCCCACCGCATCTCACAGCGGTCCGATCAAAGTGACTGTTCCTTCCCATTCCAGGAAACGAAGCGGAACATTGTGGCCAGTAGCAGAGTGCAGAGTGCCGAGGATAATCTTGTTTCGAGATGTGTTTATGGACAGCTTACAAAATTTTGTTTTTTTTCAACTTCGATACACAACCTCAATTGCTGAGCGACATCCGGATGAAAATTCAAAATATGCCTTTTAAAATTGCCTACATTGTACTTCACTTGTGCATATTCACACTTTTTTCATCACCTATCCCAGCTTTGCACACAAACTTTGGACCCCTAGCAAACTGTTCTTCAGCAACTACGTCTTTAATCAAGTCCTTTTGGTACACCCGTTTGGACATTGTTCCAATTGCTAACTAGCAAAAACACTTTTAATCTTTTTCAGTTTTATTATAAGATTATCCGAAAATGAACCTTCCTTGTAGTCAACTCCTCTGAGCAAACACACATTAACGCGTACCCTCGAACGACAGCATACGAATGTGCATACGAACGGCATTCGCATGAAAAGAATTCGATTCATTCTCCTGAAAATCATTTTCATGGTTCTACAAACGAAAGATTCGTGCGAGTGTGGACTCACAGCATTTTCGGAATGGTGTGAAAAAGAATGATATATGAATGAACCTATGATGTGACCATACTTATCCATTCTCTGAGAGACTGCTGCTCCAACGAGGTGATTTTCGGCTCTGCTTTTCTCTCTGCGTGAATGTTTGTTCATTTAATACTTTGCTGAGTATCTCGCATTGCATGCCATTCGGCCGATGGGAGCATATCACACTCTATCGAATGAAAATTTTACAACCTTGCTGTAGAGCAGGATGATCAAAAATGATCCCCAGCATCAGGGAGCCATCTATGCTACCTTGAAATATATTTTTCAAATCTATTCAAACCATGTGAAAGTATTAAAAATACTGTAGGAATCAACATATATTGAGAAAAAATTTTAGATTTCCATCACTATACCGTCGAAAAAACAGAAAATGATTTTAATAGATCTTAAAAAGATATCAGCATTTCTGACTAATCTTACCGAACGTGGCAAAGGGCATAACATACTATATGTGGTTGTGGGAGTTCGAACTCAGGTGAGCTGCGTCCATTACACTGTAGACTTCCCAGCTGCGCTATTCCCACCCCATATAATATAATCTGATCTTCATAGTTGTAAGACGTTGTTTGGGGCTGAAGAGTACCTGCCTCAATAATGAGGAATGGTGGAGTAAGGCGAGTTAAACGTCAACACTACAATGTCGATGATTCATTCAATCATTTTCCTGACACTATGACAATCTAAGAAACATATTTATCAATATGCCAATAAAATTCAACTTGTCAATAGATGACGACTACGTGATTCACAAAAGTTACATTGATTCGTGCAAAGTTATTCTCAATTTCTTACTGTTCCTGATACGATGCAGTTGGAAAAAGTTAATTCCCAGCTTTAAAAAAGCCACGCTTTTTTCAATCATAATTCAACTACATTTACAGATGATAATATTGAATATTACAGCCATTGAAATCAATCGACATTATGTCGAATCCAAGTGCGCGATTCGAGGTTCATTCTTTTTAGATATTCGTATTTTTCGCTGCAGGATTCGTTGAAATAGTATCTCTTCGTACACAAATTGTCGGTAAGGTAGATTTTTGTTATATATTCTAACAGAAGTTATGTGCTTTCTTTTATAGTGAACGGTTCGGAGAGGCCAAGATAGCAAACAAATACATTAGAAGTAATCAAAATATTTTCATATTCAACGAATTAGTATCTCAAAGACGGCGCCGGTGGTTAAGTGGCAAGTCTAGGGTTTTGATGGTAGAGTCGCCTCTCTGATGTCGATGATAAGCACTCAGTGCAGAAGGAAACAGAAGGACAAAAAAATAATAACAATAATTAGCTTTTTCGCCTATCGAAATTACTCGAACCTATTAATATGAACAACACAATTCATTTCAACAATTCACAACAACAACTATTAGCAGTTCATTCATAATCAGCCACAAAAAGAAATGCAACTATCTACAAAGAAGCTCATCAAAGACGAAAAGCAAATGCTATATCACTTTGACTGCAATATTATAGAAAATGTAAACCCAAACATAAATGAATAAAAATTTAATTTACAAAAAAAAATCATTTCAAGTCTTGTAAAACAGTCGAAATAGGAAACACATCGAATGCACTTTGCCGTGAGGCACAAATTCTCGACTACTGATTCCTGATTCTGGCGGCCTAAAATATGTTTGATAAGGCGGAGTGTCGCACAAAAATAACATAATTGATTCTGTACCAGACTACGACGGCATCGTGGAAAATGCCCAATCTGTCCGCGAAAGTATCGTGAAATCTTAAGAAGTCCAGGAGTCATTTTTAGACGTTGTTCGGTCGCGGTGGAGTAAAACTCGCGGGTACTACTATTGCTGTATATTGAATTGAACTTACGGACAAAATCGCGGACTGACGAACACGAGCAACAGTACAACGAACAACTGACTTAACCCTCCGGAAGTCGCGCTTATGGCCCACTGAACGAGCAGCCGCTGGTGTCCTAAGACGATTACGCTAGATTTTCAGAGCAGCGTGCGCTCAGTGCACTAGCGCGACTGCCGGAAGGTTAACGACTAACATTTATTCACGGACTAACTTAAACGTAAGATGTAGTAACGTAAAAACGTGCCTGAACTACGCTCAACCAATTTTATCTAGAGGGATTCCATGAGAAACCGGCCGACCGAAAAATATGACCATCGTCGATTCGAACGAAACTTCACATTTGTGTTCGGTTTATGAATCTCCATGATTTTTTCTGGCAATTTCAATATTCTGATACAAGAGCAATTTTTCAAAAGGGCGTAGACGTTTCTACGTGCAATAATTTCATTTTTTTTGTTCGGTTACACTATTTTATACATTATTTATATCTGAGAACGAAATACAGGTGATGTATACTTCTGCACGAAAAAAATATACGCTGAAAAAAATGTTGAGTCATTTTTCACAAAAACAAAAATTTATGATAAAAATTCAAATTGCAAAAAAACCCATTTTTTATAATTTTTTATATTTTGACAAAAAAATCTAAAGAGAAAAGAAACATTTTGAATGTTATTTCATGATGGAGAAATTATCAGCAAAAAAAGTTTTTCTAACAATAACTTTTTTCACATGTTTTTAAATTTCATACTAATGGACATACAAAACTGTAATTTTATTACAGAATATAATTCTAAGTATCAATTTTTGTTATGAGCATTTTGATTTAAAATGGCGTTTAGAATCATATTCAAAAATAAAATTGCACTTTTGACTGTAAATAGTATGAATTATAAAAATTTGTCAAAAGTCGTTGTTAGGAATTTTTTTCTTATTAAAATCCTAATACACTGAAAAAGCTTCTAGCGATAAACATTAGACTTTTGACAATTTATGATGGGGTAACGCGAATAACTTTTGAAAAGGACATTATTACATGAATTAATGTTTTTTGTTGGAGCAAAATTTCAAATATCTCGAAAACTGTCGCATTTTGGAAGATATTTGTTAAATGCATTTTGATTTAAAATGATACTTAGAATTATGTTCTGTAATAAAATTACAGTTTTATATGTCACTTAGTATGAAATTTAAAAGCATGTATAAAGTTATTGTTAGAAAAAAAAATTTGCTGATAATTTTTCCATCATGAAACCACATTCAAAATGTTTCCTTTCTCTTTAGATTTTTGTTGACAAGATATAAAAAATTAGAAAAAAATCTTTTTTTTTGTAATTTAAATTTTTATCATAAATTTTTGTTTTTGTGAAAAATGTCAACATTTTTTTCAGTGTATATTTTTTTTTCGCGCAGATAGTTTTACTGTATAAAATAGTGTAATCGAAATCTTATAACCTTATTTACTGTGGAAAATGTTTAGTTTTCCATTCCGTTTGAACCTGTAAAGTTTTATCGGAATCTAAGATGGTCGGTCACGATTTTAGAGATTTTCGGACGGACCTTCGTGGAATTCCTATGGGCATGCCGACTGAACTTATGTTGTGTGTATAGTGAAACACTATTACTGTGTTGATAAGAAATTGTACATAGGTGCAAACAGAGGTTTTCATGAAGATTTGTTCATTCACAGTCTCTAATGCGATGAAGAAATTAAAATTTTCCACATGCGCGGATCGCTTGCCAAACAAGGATTGTGTACCGAATTTCGACATCTTCTTCTTCCACATTCTGTATATCTTCCTTGTGCAAATTCTGCCACCTTGTTGTCGCTCCTGCTTGGTGCCTTTCGAACTTTCTATACGTATTGTAAAAACATTTCATTGGAGTGAGTAAAGATACTATAATATAGGCTTATCAGCCAGGGCAGGGCTAAATACCTCTGTCCCATCCCAGGGGCTCTGGACCAAAGGAGTGACATTAACCTTTTTAGCCAAATCACTTCCAATGATTTTCCAAATCCCCATCAAATTGAAACGGTCGGTACGGTTGTCCCTTTTTTGTTCGTTATTGAAGGTTCAAAATGATTCGTTGATTAAATTCTTCATTAAATGAATGAATTACCGTATAAGTTTGAATCATCTTCATTCTGAATGCTGCACAGTTGGCCTGGTCGCTTCAATGATTGTGTCACATACCATATGTGCCACAAGCATTAATACTGACAAGAAAAATTGTACGTGAAAGTCTGCAATTTTCCAGGATTCCTACATGTATTGGCTGTGTATGTGTAGACTAGACTAAATTAGCATTGCAGAAAATAATTCATTTGTTTTTGTTCAAAATAATTTGAAACTTCAATCGAAATGTTGGAAAATTGGTCCAATACCATCCTGATCATGTAGTGCCTCGTTCCCTATCGCTACCATCACTCCGGTTAATTTTCTGATGCCCTTTAAAAGTTACATGGGATAAGGTGCAATGTGTGAATCCGAGCAACTGATCTATTGTTATTCCGCACGCTAAAGAGTTATAAACAATTAAGTGGTACTATTTTTTGAAACATAGCCTTCAGAATGACTCTATATTGATCCTAAGTTGGGGGCCCCTAAACGTCCCTGGCCCTGACCCAGTGTGCCCGTGCGTAAAGACGGTACTGATTAAAGGAGTTATAATTCGTCAAAATTGATAAAAAGTGCGCAAAGATACCCCGCACGACGGTATTTATTTTACAAGATTCAAAATGTTACCTAGATTCAATCACCACTTTCCCAAAACTGTTAATAAAACTTAAAACTTTCCCTACAGCACTGACATTTTATTCACTCGCCATCACATGGCATGCCTATACTGTTTACATTACTTAAATGCCATACATATCTTGTGAGAAGGTCGATGTTCGTCGAGAAAAGAAACTGTCGTCATAAATCACTAAAAGGTACACCTAGCTTGCATAGCTTATTTTACAACGAAGTGTTTCCATAAAGCATAGTCAACTGAAGACGGATTTAGGGTGGGATTTTTATACATATTTTGTTTACCCTAGCAACAAGATAAGCGTATAGATATTTCGGAAAATGTCAGACTGTGAACTGGTTAGAATAATACTATCTTACTAACTGATTGTTTTTCCTCGATTTTATTATAAAGGTTTCAGCGTGGAAAAAAACGAATGTTTTTTTTGAAATTTGGGTAAAGCGAATTGATCAAAACATTTGTACATCATAATGTATCATCTCAATAACATTTCGCAATTTTTCCATGCTCGGTAACTTTTTGTGGAACGTCTCTGGAAAAACACGATATGCGGTGTTAATTGCAATTAAAAAACTACTCAATCGATTTATTTCAAACTTTACATATACATTCTATGCACAAAAAAAATACCTAACCCCTACGTTGAGTTTTCGAGATAATTTTTCATGAAAATGACAGATGACGATTCTACTGCCACATTTACTAAACAATACCTATATTAAAAAGCGCAAACATTTGTGAAACAATCATACACAGGGCCGCAGAGAGAAAATACGGGCCCGGGGGGTCCAACGTACGGGCCCCCACCACTATGTATTGCCTGAGTACAAAAAAAGTTGTTTGAAATCCATTGGAGTTCACTGATATTATGTATAGTACACTGAAATTTTATATTTATGTACCAGGTTTTAACTCTAGTTGTTTGAAGTGCCAATGAAGGAAAAAAAGAACGTAGAGTTTTTTATACTTTGGGAGTTTTTTAATACCTCTTCGACAGTATTGGCGACTTTGAAAAGCACCATTTTTGTCAATAGTATTTATAAAAGTAAGGAAATGAAAAGATTAAAAATGTAGCAATTAAATAAATTAAAAATATCTAAGCGGAGATGAACAGCAAAAGATAAAAACAATAGGAAAATAAATATTAAAAGAATGTACAAATTTGCTAAAAACAACAAAATCAACCAAATAAACAATTTAATGTCAATTGTCAAAAAATGTTAAATCGAGAAAAACCAAAATAAAACCTATAAAAAATTGATAAAAGAAAACAGGAAACTAGAAAAACATATTGCGAAGATTAAAGAAGTCGAACATTGAACAAATGGTGAAAATAATGAAAAATCGATAGGAAAGTAGGAAATTTTTTAAGAATCAATGTCAATGAAAAAAAAATTACTGAAAAGAATACAAACATTAATATAAAAAATGCATAAAACTGAATAACTCGATAAATCAAGAATAATAAAATTTATTTACCATTAAAACAAGTAATATTCAAAACAATAGAAAAAGTAAATAAAACTATAAGAATGCATAAAATTAAAGGAGCATATATAAAAGACAAGAATAAAATAATCATAGAGAGATTTAAAAAAATGGACTAACCGTAAAATTTTTAAAAATTGGAATGATGAAAAGACGAAAAAGTAAAGAAAATTGGAAGTATTAAACAAAAACGGAGCAAACAAACAAAATGGAAAACAAAAAATAGTAGAAAATGCCGACATGGTATACTATACAATCAAAAAAAAAATTAAAAATTAACACGAAGAAAATGAATAAAATGGATTAAATTATTTAAAGAACATAAAAAACACTAGAATTTAAATTTGAAACAAATTCAAACAACGAACTAAATGTAAAGTGAAGCACAAGTGCGTATAGTGGCAAAAAAGATAAATCAAATGTTTTTTTAGGAAAAAAATCAATGTAAACGTATAGGAAAATGGTCAACAAAAAAGTACTTTCAAAATAGGTTAAATGGAAACAATGAAGAAATAACAATAACGAATTGAATATGAAGATATTTAAGGTATAAACAATAAATAAAATTATATTAAATGGACAATGGAAAAAAATAGAACTACGAAAAACGAAAAGCTAAAAACTAGAAATAAGGAAGAAAATAGGAGAAAGGTAAAAAATTAAACAATAAGACAAATTGGAATTGATTTGAATAAGTGAAATTGCTTTTGGAAATGTGAAAAATATAAAAAAAGGAAATAGAAAAAGGCTATGATAAAAATAAATGTAGTAAACAAACAAATTCTAAAAATTAGATGGAATGACAAAAGAAACAAATAAAAAAGCATGGTATTAAAATATGAAACAATAAGAAAAATAAAATAAAGAAAGAAGAATTTTCTCGAAAAATTTCGAATAAAATGAAATAACAAAGAGAGAACTATAAATTAAAGTAAGTGATAATGATAGCAATATAAAAAAGCAAAAGTAAGGAGCGTGAAATGATGGATAAGATGAAAGTATAAGAAAGGCAGAATCTTACAATTGTAGAAATACAAATAAAATCCACAACTTGAAAAAATAGATCAATGAAATTTTAATAAAATAAAAAAAATCCATGTAGGAATTATAAATGGAAAAAAATGAGAAACATGGATCAAATTTCAAGGGTTGTGGTTGGATTTTACGCTATGCTGGTTTCAAAAACATTCATAATCCTATAAAAACAGGAAAAATCTTTCATTTGTGTTGGTGTGCACACTTTAAAATATATTACAAGAATGTTGTAACTGATTTCTAGTAAATAGATCAAAAATAAAAATAAGATCGGTACGTTCAGGAAGCGACGTTCAAAATCTCACGCTCACTCCTCAGTAAACAAACACAGGGTGTGAAATCACACTCCAGTTTCTTTCGAAAATCTTCGTAAGGAACATTGATCCATTGAAGAGAAGGTCCTTAACAATTACAGCCTGCAACCCGAGGATGATGTTTACGAGGACTGGGTGCTGGACGATTCCTGGTATAGAGAAAAGGGCATCCAGGCGAATTCGGATTTACCTGAACGAAGACACGGAGTTCGCCCCCAAAAACCAGTGTGGCAACCCTAAGCAGGGTTTTTTCTTTCAATAATTACTGTCGATTCCCATCCAGCGCTTTCGAAGATTGGAAATTGAATAGATCAAAAAAATCGATTTCATGTTGGCGAAATTTGAAGACAACTTCATGACTTCTAATCAAACCATTTAATTGTTTAACTCTTACAAGTCTGATCATATTTTTGTTTCGATTATAGAGATTTTAACCTTAAGGTCATTCGCTCCTTCATTCAGGTTATGAATCTTTCTATAAAAAATCTCTATTCCTGTGTACGGGGTTGGGATTCGAACCTAGGTGAGCTGCGTACATGACATTCAATGTACAAATTTCGCTATGCCCGCTCGAGACTGATCTCGTTTCGATGCGAGAATTAGGTTGGGATAAACATAGTTGATACCAAATATGCAGTAGTTTAGAACTTTCGCTATTCTAGTTACCTCATACACAAGATATCGAAGTTTTAATTGCATTCTCAAATAAATTTTGGTCGAAAAAGTATTTGTCAAAATTTTAGTTTCTGGTAAAAATCCGGGCCCCCTTCAGAACTCCGGGCCCGGGGGGAAACACCCCCCCCCCTCTCGACGGCCCTGCATATACACTAGAGGTGTACGAATATGAGATTGTGTCACTTTATGTATCAGAAATGCTATGTACCACTGCATGGAGGATTGCTTTTGTAATTTCGTTCAAAAACAGTAGGCTTTTATGGCTTCAAGCTTCGACGAGCAAGAATATCCTACTTTGGGATCACCGAGCCGGAGCCTTTTTGGCAAGTTGACTACCCAATGCGTCTTCTGTTTACCGTTTTAATTTATGTCCTTCGAAGGTGAAATATTCAAAATTGAAAACAAATATCTATACGTATACAGGAACATGTATACTTTTACAGGAGGCTCATGTTATCTGACCCGTACCATAGGAGCGAAAAAGCTGGCTTCTCGACCTAAACACATTTTGGAGGCGCCTGGAATTTTATGTATCTTTTTATGGCCGTTCTGCACTATATACTGCCTACGTATCATAACGATTGTGTTGTTAGTCGGAAAATTGATTCATGGGTCGTAATCCAGGCAGAAGATAAAGCAACGCTCGGACGACTAGCCTTGTGTATTGTTTTTACTTTGGCATAATCATTGTGGAATAATGCGTTTGGTGCGGATGAATGTTTTTGTTTATGTCACACTATGAAAATGCCATTCGGAATGCCGCATAAACAAGTATGCTACACCACAGTGAGTGAAGTTAAAAAATAGCACAATGGACATGTGCTATCGTTAGCTTGAAATAAATTTAAATGTCAATTTGTTAAAATTGCTTTTTAATGATCTCTAAAATACATTTCGAGTGAAACTGTCGTAAGTGAAGTAAAATGGTGGCAGCGGATGTATTAAATATTCGTCAGTTTCCAAATATATGCTTTTACATACTTTCATTGGAACTAATTCACTGGCAAATGCTACATGTCTGTAATAAGGCGCAATAAATGACACCAAAAGTGAAAGGTTTGTAAGTTTCAACTAACCATCGCCTTGTGACCTAAATATATTCCTGTTGAAAATTTTATCGATGATAATGATAAATTATTTCCCCGTATATTGTGCGACCATTTCCGCTTTCATTGTCGGTGGGCGGTGATTTCCGACACACATTAGCACAGATCCGCACCCCAGCGGCATTGGAGATGACGGCGCGGATCTCTGTCTGTCTGTACGTTGAACGTCCGATGCTACCAAGCATTCAACCATTCCGATTTCAAATAATCATAATCATTTATTTGCGTCATTGCAATGTGTCGCATTCGATCCAGTTTCCCATATTTTCTTTCCAACAACGCTTGAGTAGGTTCTCGAGCGGGACTGGAGCAAAAGAGCTACAAGTGACCATTGCATTGTGTTGATGTCCTTTGCCGACAAAGCAATAGTCGAAGCCCAACCTCCCCCCCACCCCCATCCACAGCTGCTGATGTTACCATTTCTCCCAGTGACGCAAAAAGGAACCGCTTTGGTCCTTTGGCGCTTCATCTTTAAATATATTCCATTCACGTATGACAGCCGGCACTTGATACTGGTGGCGTCCACTAGCCGGACTTCAGCTGGACCACTCTCGTTCCACATACACATGCAGCTCACAGCCGGAGCAAAGAACTTGTAGCATTTGTGCTCTTCATTGAGGATTTCATGACCCAGAATCTCGACGAATCGTCATCGAAATTCATTGGAAAAAAATATACATTGATTGCGCACTGGGGGAACCACTCGTCCGTTCACACCTCCTTCACCGGGCAAATTTCTGAATATGGCAAGATCGTAAAATTATTATCGAATCAAATACGTACAGCAGCCCCACAGTAGAGCAAATCTAGCAATCTTGAGAAGTGGAGCGTGTACGATTGCCACACTCGGGTATCGAGAGCTGTATCAGTTATCGTAAAGGGCGGTCAACGGCCAGAACGGATTGTTTTCGGTGCGGTTGAATGAGCTGACTGGCGGTGTCCATGGGAATGATGCACCTGATTTGTTGATTATTGTCATACAGTGAAGGTGATGCGAATTATCGAGCATTGAGGCATCCATTGTACAATTTTCTGAAAAAAATGAGGGTCTGGTTATGTATTTTACTTGAACACCCCCCGTTATTGCAGTAGCACTACTGATCTCAATTGATCGCTCGTGGCAGAATCAGTTCTCTTTATCCCTAGCCATCCGATAGCGTGAGCGTGAGTTTGGAATAGGCGTTTGATTCCCTTTCTGCATAGATGATATAAAAGCAATATACCACTGATAGTCCAGTTTAGTTTCATTTCCTTCCCATCTAACTCTGAAGAGTCTTTCATGCAAAACTTAGCAGTAAAGACAGACCCCTCCAACACTTGCCTCTGATCATATAGATAGCCTGAATCATTTTGTCGAAAGTAATCGTTCTGTAACGCCAAATTAACAGGCTTCGAAGTACCTGATTTGGCAGGCCATATGCATCATTCATTCATTTATTTAGTTCAACATCAACTTCATGATAACACTGAATCAACAATTTGCCTCCACAATACTCGATTTGTAGCTGCAGCTCTCCAACGTCGGTTACGCCCAACACTCGCCAAATCACGTTCCACCTGGTCCGCCCATCGTGATCTCTACGCTTCTCGCCATCTTGTACCAACCGGATCATTAGCGAACACCATTTTTGCAGGATTGCTGTCCGGTATTCTTGCAACATGCCCTGCCCACCGTATCCTTCCAGATTTGGCCACATTTTGGATACTGGGTTCGCCATAGAGTGCAGCGAGCTCGTGGTTCATCCTTCGCCGCCACACACCATTCTTCTGCACACCGCCGAAGATCGTCCTTAGCACCCGTCGCTCGAAAACTCCTAGCGCTTGCAGGTCCTCCTCGAGCATGGTCCAAGTCTCGTGCCCGTAGAGAACCACCGGTCTAATAAGCGTTTTGTACATGGTGCATTTGGTGCGGGGGTGAATCTTGCTTGACCACTGTTTCTTCTGGAGCCCATGGTAGGCCCGATTTCCGCTGATGATGCTTCTTCGGATTTCACGGTTCACGTTATTGTCAGCCGTTAATAAGGATCCTAGGTAGGTATCCCCGCCGATCGTAACGCTGTTTCCTAGCCGGATTCTGTCGTTTTCGGTTCCGCCTACCAGCATATACTTTGTTTTGGACGCATTTACCACCAGTCCGACCTTCGCTGCTTCGCGTTTCAGGCTGGTGTACAGGTCAGCCACCGTTCGAAATGTTCGGGCGATAATGTCCATGCCGTCCGCGAAGCATACAAATTGACCGGATTTCGTGAAGATCGTGCCCCGGCTGTTGAGCCCGGCTCGTCGCATCACACCTTCCAGAGCGATGTTGAATAGTAGACACGAGAGTCCATCACCTTGTCTCATTCCCTGTCGAGATTCGAATGGACTAGAAAGTTCACCCGAAATCCTTACGCTGTTTTGTACACCGCCCATCGTTGCTTTGATCAGTCGAGTCAGCTTCCCGGGAAAGCTGTTTTCGTCCATGATTTTCGATAGCTCTACGCGGTCGAACTGTCGTATGCCGCCTTGAAGTCGATGAACAGGTGATGCGTTGGGACCTGGTATTCACGGTATTTCTGGAGGATTTGCCGTACGGTGAAGATCTGGTCCGTTGTCGACCGGCCATCGATGAAGCCGGCTTGATAACTTTCCACGAACTCATTTACTTTAGGTGATAGACGACGGAAGTTGATCTGGGATAGCACTTTGTTGGCGGCAATCAAAATGGTGATCGCTCGGAAGTTCTCACACTTCAAATGGTCGCCTTTTTTGTGAATGGGGCAGATCACCCCTTCTTTCCACTCCTCCGGTAGCTGTTCGGTTTCCCAAATCCTGACTACTAACCGGTGCAGACAAGTGGCCAATTTTTCCGGGCCCAACTTGATGAGTTTTGCTGCGATACCATCTTTGCCAGCTGCTTTGCTCTTCTTCAGCTGTTCGATGGCATCCTTAACTTCCCTCAACGTGGGAGTTGGTTCATTCCCGTCCTCAACTGCACTGACGTAGTCAAATCCTCCGTTGCCTTGGTCATCTGTATCTACATTCTCCTCGCCGTTCAGGTGCTCGTCGAAGTGCTGCTTCCATCTTTCGATCACCTCTCGGTTGTCCGTCAGAAGGCTCTCGTCCTTATCCCTACTTATTTCGGCTTGCGGCACGAAGCCTTTGCGGGATGCGTTGAGCTTCTGGTAGAACTACCGTGTATCTTGTATGTAAGGCACCGCAGTTCCATTTACTCGCACTAAGCTTCTCCCAGCCGGCGTTTTTTTCTCCCGGAAGAGGCGTGTCTGCTGCCTCCGTTTCTGTTTGTATCGTTCAAAATTCTGTCGGGTTCCTTGCTGCAGTATGACCGCTCGCGCTGCATTCTCCTCCTCCTAAAACCGCTCTGCACTCCTCGTCGAACCAATCGTTCCGTCGTCTCCGTTCCTCGTACCCGACAATGTCCTCAGCTACGTTGTTGATGGCTGCTTTTACTGTTCTCCAGCAGTCCTCTAGAGGGGCCACGTCGAGCTCTCCCTCGTCCGGCAACGCTGCCTCGAGGTGCTGCGCGTATGCAGTGACGACATCTGGTTGCTTCAGTCGCTCCGAGGTGGCCGTCGGTACCGTACAAGATTAATGACGGATAGTTTTGGGCGCAATTTAACCATCACCAGGTAGTGGTCAGAGTCGATGTTAGCGCCACGATAGGTCCTGACGTCGATAATGTCGGAGAAGTGCCGTCCATCGATCAGGACGTGGTCGATTTGCGATTCCGTTTGTAGCGGTGATCTCCAGGTGTAACGATAAGGGAGGCTGTGCTGGAAGAAGGTGCTACGAATGGTCATGTTCTTGGAGGCGGCGAAATCAATGAGTCGAAGGCCGTTCTCATTCGTCAGCTGGTGAGCGCTGAACTTTCCAATCGTCGGTTTGACTTCCTCCTCCTGGTCTACCTGAGTGGCTTGGGCAGCGGTCGTATTCTCGATCGAGCTGCGCGTATAAACCGTCTTTGTCATCATCGGTGCTTCCGGAGTGAGGGCTGTGCACGTTTATTATGCTGATGTTGAAGAAACGGCCCTTGATCCTCAACCTGCACATTCTTTCGTCGATCGGCCACCAACCGATCACGCGCTTTTGCATATCGCCCATCACAATAAAAGCTGTCCCTAGCTCATGTGTGTTGCCGCAGCTCTGGTAGATGGTATGATTACCTCTAAACATTCGCACCATGGATCCTGTCTAACACACCTCCTGCAGCGCTACGATTCCGAACCCGCAGTCCTTGAGAACATCGGCGAGTACGCGGGTGCTCCCGATGGAGTTCAGAGATCTGCAGTTCCACGTTCCGAGCTTCCAATCGCTAGTCCCTTTTCGTCGCAGTGGTAGTCGTCGCCATTGGTATCGGTTCGCATTCTTATCTTGTTGACTTTTCGCTGCAATTGGTTTTTTACGGCTGGCTCGCAGGGCTTGACACCAACCTCCTAACTTTCTGGAGGACCATAGTGCACAGTTGAGCTTAGAGTCCTGCAGTGGCACTCGGACGATGATCAGCCGCCCCTAACATGGAGAACAGACAACCCCCCCCTTCCCTGTCAGCCTACTACCAAAGTTCCCACCGGGGTTACCCGACCTTCCCCAAGGTTGCTCGTAGTTCCCGGCCAGTACCACGGGGAGATAGGGATAGGAGTTGCTGGGAAGAGACTCAGTCTTACGCATTACCCAGCTTTTACCGACCGGCAGGCCATATGCACTTGTGGCAAATAAAGTGAACCATTTGTGACCAAAGGCACCATGAACGGTAAGATTTACTAAACTGCCGTTTTTGAGAAAATATAATCATTAGGGTGGGGCATTGTTATATGGAAAAACGTAATCATAACCACATCAACCGAGCACAGCACTTTTTTGGTCACAAATAACTGATCTGTAACTGATCTACTGGTCTTGATCTCACAGTTGTCTAATAACATCAATATCAAATACCTGCCTAAAACATTCCAATATAAACTCATTCCAGAGTTCTAAAATCAATCATAATCCTCAGATTTCCTATCATATTGAGTTCAGTTAAAGGGACGTGCTGTAATATGGATTAGGGTCTTTTCAATAGGAAGCGGAATTGGAATTGATTTAATGTCTATGAAACTTAGAACTGTTCACCGAAAAATTGTCAAACTTTCAATATTTGCTGAAAATGTTTTTATTTTGGTAATGCGTCGAGTTGAAACGAAAACGTAATATGATTAATAACGAGAATAACGCTTTCCTAAAGTAGGGGAATTTATGAAAAATGGCGTTTTCCGTACGACTCTAGCAGGTCCTAATCGATTTTCGTTAGCAATTGATTTTTGTTGTATTACCAATTATATGAATTGGTAAAATAAATGTTCGAAAACAGTAATTTAAGGTTAAGATCACATCATTTTGAGACCGCCAATTTCGAAAGTTTAGTATCTTCGATGAATTTTACAAATGTTCAACAGCACATCATCTGATAAAATAATTTTGGCGTTATATGCTCCAAGAAATATTTATTTAGAATTAACTCTTCAAACAAATTTAGTTTCAGACTTATTATCTTCAGCAAAATTTTGGGGAGTGCTATTACAAACCACTTTGTTGATAACATGAAGGCTCCATGTGTAGGAACCATGAACATATTTTCGGTTATTTGTATTTACCTTTAAAATAAATTATTACGATTTTACTGTTTATGATAAATCTCTTCTACTCTTTATAAACAATAAAATTTACATTTTAACTAAAGTTTGAGTTTGTGAAACTAACTTATTTAAGAACCTCGATATGCTCCCTGCACGTAATATTCATGCCTTCAATAAAGTTGTTTTAAATGATAGTCTCAAAAAATTCGCTAAAGACACGAACTTTGCTACTAATTTTTTAAAAATTAATTCTCCATAATTTTAAAACTTCGAAGATGACAGATTCGGAATTTGAACAGTTAGTTTCATTTTCACCAACCAACCACCAAACCCAATTTCTGGCTACGGCGTTTAATCCAAGTAAGTAGAAACAAAGTCGTTCTACACTTGTCCACCAGAAACTTCTTCAAATACTGCCTATCTATTATAATACATTGAAGACCCGATTTGATCAGCCCTCGTTGTCCCGATTTAGTCCATGTCCCCAATTTTTCAACCTAAAATACACCATGCGGATGATCAAAACGGGTATTTACTGTATTCATTATTATTAGTGTTTTGAAGACATGTGTTTCAATTGAGTCGAACTACACCAATTTTTTAATAGTTTTCAAGGGGTTATTTTATCGATTTGTTCCAAAATTCGGCAAACCTATTCCTATTTATGCGACAGTTTTTGTTAAAAGGGTATCCTAAATTAATTGGTATACTTAAGGGTTTCTATGTAGCAGATAGAGAAAATTTAGAAATTTTCAGCTTTTTTCCTTCACAATATTACAAAAGCTTCTTAAACAACTTTTCCTAATAGGGTTGTGAAAATTATAAAGCATTTGAATTTTTTTTAAAGATTTTCAGAGAAGCGTACACCCAGTGCACTAACGCAATTGAGGGAAGGTTATCGAAGAGAAAATTCTAGTGATGATGATTTTCCCTAACGGGTTTTGAGAGATTTTTATTTGTTCTTTGGCATTAGAATGTACCCTTCTTTCAAACAGACACTCAGTCCAGTAACGGACTAATGAAATTTTCTGACATTGTAAATGTAATTTTCACAGCTTTCAATGTTACTGATCCTCTTAAAAGCATTCTGATACGTTTTCTCCCTATAGTGTAAATATTTTTGAAGCAACTGATTGCAAAATAGCCCTCCTTGCAGCGATCGTATCCTTCGATGCCTAAATCATCAAACGAGGTCACTGATTCGATCACTGTCTTACAGTGGAATTGCAGAAGTATCCTCCCGAAAATCGATTCCTTCAAATTTTTACTAAATTGTTTAAAATGTGATGTTTTCGCATTATGTCGAAAGTTGGTTTACGTCCGATATAAATCTCAATTTCCACGACTCTAATATAATCCGTCTGGATTGAGAAAACCCTTGTGGAGGAGTACTTTTGGGGATTAAAAAGTGCTATTCTTTCAACCGAATTAACCTCCCTTCGACACCAGGCATTGAAATTGTCGCTTGTCAAATTCTAATCAGAGGCAAACCTTTGCATTGCTTCCATCTACATTCCTCTTAGAGCCTCGGTAGGGCACCGAACGCTTTGTAATATCACGGAATCCTTACCGGCCCGCGGCTAGTTCTAGGAGACTTTAACTCGCACGGTACGGTATGGGGCTGTATTCATGATGATAATAGATCAACATTAATCCAAGATATTTGCGACAATTTCAACATGACCATCTTAAACACGGAAAACGAATGAAGCTCAGACTAAACCAGTACGCAGCGCGAGTACCCATGGACGGTCTCCAACCCCTTGAAGGGATAAAGAGTGCTCAGAGCTGTACGCTAAGAAGTCTATTCCATATAACGCCTTCCGGGATGACAGGTTACCTGCTAGTTATCAACAGTACGCGTCGTTAGAAAGGCGAATGAAGAGTCTAATGAAAGCCAAAGAACGCTGTTATTGGCGCCGGTTCGTCGACGGGTTAACGAGAGAAACAGCGATGAGCACTCTTTGGGGTACGGCTCGACGTATGCGTAACCGAAACAGTACCAACGAGAACGTGGAATATTCAATCCGTTGGATATTCTCTTTCGCCAAGAAGATCTGTCCGACCTCTGTCCCGGTACAGAAAACGTACCACGCCGCGTCTCCTCCCGATACCGCGAACGAAACACCGTTTTCGATGGTGGAGTTCTCACTTGCTCTCTAGTGATGCAACAATAACGCCCCAGGATTAGACAGAATCAAATTCAACTTGCTGAAGAAACTACCTGACACTGCAAAAAGGCACTTGTTGAATGTATTTAACAAGTTTCTTGAGGGTAACATTGTCCCTCATGACTGGAGGCAAGTGAAGGTCATCGCCATCCAAAAACCAGGAAAACCAGCCTCCGACCACAAATCGTATCGACCGATTGCAATGCTATCCTGTATCTAGAAGTTATTCAAGAAAATGATCTTGTTTCGACAATTGGGTTGAAGCAAATGGCATACTGTCAGATACACAATTTGGCTTCCGCAAACGATTGCCTTGCGTTGTTTTCTACAGAAATCCAAATAGCCTATGCTAGCAAAGAGTAGATGGCATCAGTCTTCTTGGATAGGGGGCTTTTGACTCAGTTTCTATCAATATTCGGTCAGAGAAGCTGCATTAGCATGGTCTTTCACCAATTTTAAATAACTTTTTGCTAATCCTGTTATCTGAAATAACATGCACTTTTCGCATGGCGATTTAACAACATTGCGATTTAGCTACATGGGTCTTCCCCAGGGCTCATGTCTAAGTCCCCTGCTCTACAATTTTTACATGAATGACATTGACGATTGTCTTGCCAATTCATGCACGCTAAGGCAACTTGCAGACGACGGCGTGGTCTCTGTTACAGGGCCCAAAGCTGCCGACTTGCAAGGACCATTACAAAATATCTTGGACAATTTGTCTGCTTGGGCTCTTCAGCTGGGTATTGAGTTCTCCACGGAGAAAACTGAATTGGTTGTTTTTTTCTAGGAAGCGTGAGCCGGCGCAACTCCAGCTTCTATTAATGGGTACAACGATCAACCAGGTTTTCACATTTAAATATCTGGGGGTCTGGTTCGACTCTAAAGGTACCTGGGGATGTCACATTAGGTATCTGAAACAGAAATGCCAACAAAGGATCAATTTTCTCCGAACAATAACTGGAACATGATGGGGTGCCCACCCAGGAGACCTGATCAGGTTGTACCAAACAACGATATTGTCCGTGATGGAGTACGGGTGTTTCTGTTTCCGCGCCGCTGCGAACTTACACTTCATAAAATTGGAGAGAATCCAGTATCGCATTTCCTTGGGTTGCATGCACTCGACCCATCGAGTTTCGAAGTGCTGGCGGGCGTTCTTCCGCCAAAAAAATCGATTTTGGTAAGTCTCATATCAATTGCTCATCCGATGCGACGTATTGAACCCGTTGGTGATTGTAAACTTCGAGAGACTCGTCGAGCTTAATTCTCGAACCCGATTTAAGTCCTTGTACTTCCACTACATGGTACAGAGCATCAATTCT
Source organism: Topomyia yanbarensis (assembly GCF_030247195.1). Lineage (NCBI taxonomy): Eukaryota > Metazoa > Arthropoda > Insecta > Diptera > Culicidae > Topomyia > Topomyia yanbarensis. The sequence goes on from NC_080671.1 coordinate 94,475,018, forward strand.
TCTTCGTACAATCCCCACCGTGTCTGTTTCCTAGATACTTCTGATTCTACTGTTTTCTTCGACACATCCATGAAGGAAGAGATTCGTGGAATCCCGGATCAACGCTCATCACCCGCAAGTGATCCCCAATATACTTTATGATAAATTCCGAGAAGTCGACTGTGACAAAATGTTCTACACTGACGGATCAAATCTCGATGGGTCCACTGGCTTCGGTATCTTCAATAATACTAGCACCGCTTCATTCAAGCTCAATGATCCCGCTTCAGTTTACGTCGCAGAATTAGCTCCTATCTAGTAAACCCTAGGCAGCATCGAGACTCTACCCACAGATCATCGTTTCGGGCAGCCTCAGCTCTATCGAGGTTCTTCGTGCGGTGAAGCCTAAAAAGCAATTTCCGTATTTTCTGGGGAAGATGCGGGAGTCTCTGCGCAAGTTATCTGAAAAATATTACAAGATTACCTTTGTTTGGGTCCCCTCTCATTGCTCTATCCCGGGTAATGAAAAGGCCGACTCCTAAGCAAAGGTGGGCATTAGAAGGTGGCATTTGTGAAACACCAATTTGCTTCAACGAAGTTTTCAGTATTACTCATCAGAGGACCTTCAAAAGTTGGTCAACTTCATGGAGCAATGGGTATTTAGGAAGGTCGCTACATTCGATAATCCCTAAGGTATCGACGAAACCTTGGTTCGGGGGGATGGATGTGGGTCGGGAATTCATACGTGTAATGTCAGGGCTTATGTCCAACCACTACACATTGGATGCGCACTTGCGGCGTATTGGGCTTGCAGAGAGTAGTCAGTGCGCATGTGACAAGGGCTATCAAGACATCGAGCACGGTGTCTGGGTGTGCACCTGGTATTATGACGCCAGGTCTCAGTCAAAGGATTCCTTTTGGGCCCGAGGTAGACCACCCAATTTCCCAGTTCGTGATATTCTGGCAAATCGTGATCTCCCCTTTATGTCCCTCATTTACATTTTTATAAAAACAATAAATATCCAAATCTAGCCCATCTTCATTTTTTCTCGTTTTTAGAAGTCCCCGGTCCTGCCTTATGAAGCCGACCTGCACCAGAGTGCCACTATGTGACTGCCGTCGCCCTTATCATGCCTGCACAAAATGAATTTAAAGCGAGAACAGGTCCATGATCTTGAAGAATTCCCCGCGGGTTCGAAGAATTCCACTCGTCAACCCGTTCCTTGACATCTTGGAATCCTGAGGCTCTAACTCATGCCACTGACCTCCCGTTTGTCTGAAAGTTGCAGATTTTGTTCTTCTTCCCGTCATCGTGTCTGCATACTCTCCCCTCTCCCTGATACAACTGCTGCTGCTGTTACAAAAATCAAACTAGTTTTAAGATAGTTTTAAATCTTTTTTCATAAAAAACCTTTCCTTTCCATCTTTTATACCTAATTGTATTACTAGGTTTAAGATAGCTGTGAAATATCTCATAAAAACTCCCCCTCTTGTATATTAATCTGCATTGCTAGTCTTAAGATAGCTGTATTTTTTTTGTATGAAAACTATTGTTCAATCGAATCATATATTTAGTTTTAAGGTAGTTGTAAAAAAGCCATCCTCTTAATATTATAAAAAAACAAATTGTGCATTGTAACCTCTTAGTTTTGAGGGTTTCAATGAGAAACCGGCCGACCACAAAATATGACCATCGTCGATTCGAACGAAACTTTGAAGTGGTGTTCGGCTTATGAATCTCCAATATTTTCTCTGGCAATTGCAATATTTTGATACAAGAGCAATTTTTCAAAAGGGCGTAAACATTTGTACGTGCGCAAATAACATTTTTTTGTTCGATTACTGTATTTTATACAGCAAAACTTTCTGAGGACGAGTTTCAGGGAATGAATATTTATGTGCGCAAAAATATACTCTGAAAAAAATGTTGGGTTATTTTTCACAAAAACAAAAATTTGTGTTAAAAATTTAAATTGCACAAAAACCCATATTTTCTAATTTTTTATATTTTAGAAGCAAAAACCTGTAGAAAAAAAGTTTTTCTAACAATAACTTTATACATGTTTTTAAATTTCATACTAATTGACATACAAAACTAATTTTATTACAGAATATAATTCTTAGTCTTATTTTAAATCAAAATGTATTTAACAAAAATCTTCCAAAAAGCGATAGTTTTCATGATATTTGGAATTTTGTTCCAACAAAAACAGTTAATTCGTATGATTATGCCCTTTTTAAAAGTTATACGCGTTACCCCATCATAAAATGTCAAAAATCTAATGTTTACCGTTTTAAAGGCGTAAAAGAAACTTTTTCAGTGTATTTGGATCATGGAGAAGCTTTCAATGAAAAAGTTTTCCTAACAACAACTTTTGACATGTTTTTATAATTCATACTATTTGCAGTAAAAAATACAATTTTCTTTTTGAATATGATTTAAACGCCATTCTAAATCAAAATGCTAACAACATTTTTTTTTGAAATGTAGCAGTTCTCGAGATATTTTAAATTTCGTTTTGACAACGCAATTCTTTTGTTTTCTTACGACCTTTTCAGAAGTTATTCGGGTTTCTCCATCAACCATAATAAGTTTTTCGAAAGGCCCATAACATTTCCTGTAACTTACTCTTTAACATCAATGTGATATTGTAAATCATTTGAAAGCTATACGAAAACAACCAAAATATGATCGAACTATTTAGTTTAATCATAAGACCCTATGGTTGAATAGTATTTTGATTGTTTTCGTATAGCTTTCAAATGGTTTACAATATCACCTTGATGTCAAAGAGAAAGTTGCTGGAAATGTTATGGGCCTTTTGAAAAAGTTATTATTGTTGATGGAGAAACGCGTATAACTTCTGAAAAGGTCGTAATAAAACAAAAGAATTATGTTGTCAAAATTTGAAATATCTCGAGAACTACTACATTTCAGAATTTTTGCGTTTAGAATCATATTCAAAAAGAAAATTGTATTTTTGACTGCAAATAGTAAGAATTATAAAAATATGTCAAAAGTTGTTGTTCGAATTTTTTTTTATTGAAAGCTTGAAAAAGTTTCTTTTACGTCTTTAAAACGATAAACATTAGATTTTTGACATTTCATAATTGGGTAACACGAATAACTTTTAAAAAGAGCATAATCACACGAGTTAACTGATTTTGTTGGAACAAAATTCCAAATATCCCGAAAACTATCGCATTTTGGAAGATTTTCGCTAAATCAAAATTTTAAAATGAGAGTTAGAATTATATTCTGTAATAAAATTACAGTTTTGTATGTCAATTAGCATGAAATTTAAAACATGTATAAAGTTATTGTTAGAAAAACTTTTTACCGATAAGTTCTCCATCATACAATCACATCCAAAATGTTTCTTTTCTCTTGAGGTTTTTATTGACCAAATATAAAAAATTAGAAAAAATGGGTTTTTCCACAATTTAAATTTTTAACGCAAATTTTTGTTTATGTAAAATATGACGCAACATTTTTTTAGTGTATATTTTTTTCGCACATTAATATTTATTCTCTCAAACTCGTCCTCAGAAAGTTTTGCTGAATAAAATACAGTAATCGAACAAAAAAATATTGAAATTATTGCACGTAGAAATGTTTACGCTCTTTTAAAAAATTGCTCTTGAGTCAAAATAATCTTACTGATTGTGGAAAATGTTTAGTCTTCCATGCCGATGAAATGTGTAACGTTTCATAGGAATACAAGATGGCCGATCTGGATTTTAATTATTTTCGGACGGATCTTCGTGGAATTTCTCCTTAAAATTAAGATATTCCAAATGTAAAAAAAATGTAAAATTTGGCACCGCTAAGCTAACGCATTTGTGCCTATTAAATAAACAAACTGAATAAAAAAGCAACAGTGTTGTGCGGCGTTGATTGATAGAAAACATTACCGATGAAAGTGTGATTCTGATAATTCTGCCTTCCGGATCACAGTGCATTGTGCCGTCGAATTTTTCGTGAATAATTTTACTCTTAACAGAAACAGAGAGAACGCGATAGTTTGCTTCAGCGACCATGCTTCATAGACATTAAGTGCAACAGGGAGTATCAGCGATTTCCTAGTGTTTCAAGACAAACGAGCTCACGACAGCGGTACCCCATCGGGATGCAGAAGCTACTTTAAGTGAATTGTTGACAGGTTTAGCTTTCTCGATCATATGTATATGAACATCTCAAAATATGTCCAGATTTCTTTGCTAAAAAAAACATGTCAGTACCCGAATGTAGTATCTACGACAATGAATTTGTGATTTGAGCTTAAAAGGGCAAGATTTGAGGTTTATTCTTTCTCCAAGTTCAAACAAACCTTTGACCATTTAACAGATAAAAACTGATCTGAAATATTATTACAAACGATACACAAAGACTTTACTTATACACCAACTTAATCTGATAATCTGAATCACATTTTTTCATAATGTCTGCCTAAAAAAGAACCCTAGTAGTACGAAAAGTCACAATGTAAAGTGTGTACGGAATCAAATTGCATCACTTCGAATTTTTATAACTATAATGTATTTTTCATGGACATTTCGGGTGAAATTGATTCAGTATGTATTGTTTACAAGGTGTAAGTTTCACTAGCAACTGTACACCCGAAAGTGGAGTCAGAAGAATAGCAGCAACGTAAACATTTTTTGCACACGTTCCTAAGAAATCCGGATCTTTCTCACCGTGTCATTAGCAAGAAGCTGGGAATGGTCCAATATACGATATGTTGTGTTTTGAAACGGCATAACGAACGTTTAACCGTCGATACAAACGACTAAGCGGTCGAAATGGATCACCGTACAGTGTGAAGGATCTCAAGCGAGTCGTCTAAGCTTTCAGGAGGAATTCCAATAGTTCAGTAAGAGATATGGCGAAGAAACTGTATTTAAGCAATACCTTTGTACAACATGCAAATAAACGTGCACATTCAAAAGGCACTACATCGCCATGATCGGCTGAATAGAGTGGGAAAATCACGTGCGCGGAATTTCCACACTCAACTGCTAACGGAACTGCATTGTCTCATCATGGGTGACAAGACTTTTGTGAAAGCAGATTTCCAGCAGCTGCGTGGGCTCTTTTTTCACTGCTCATCATAAGTTCGACGTTTCTGAGGAAGTTAGAAAGCTAAGTTTGCCAAAAAATACATGATTTGGCGAGCAATCTGCTCGTGTGGAAAGCGATGCTACCCGTTCTTCACAACTGGAACGGTCAATGAGTAGGTGGGTTTGAGAAAGTGCCTCCAAAACCGTCTATTTACAATTCTGATGTCTCACGATAGCTCTTCGCTTTTCTAACCGGATTTAACATCGTGCCATTACTCGAAAAATGTTCTCTGGAGTTAGACAAAGCTAAGGAGATCATTTTCGTGCCAAAGGTTTTTAATACCCCGAACGCACCGGAATTGATAACAGTTGGGAAATGCTATCCCGTCATGAAGTAGACACTCCGGAATCATTCTAAATAAGTGAAATCCGAAGCAGGAGTGAGGAAAACATAGATTTCCATGCAAAGACAGGTTGTCCTACACGTTGTGTAAGACTTTATGAGTAGTATTAAGAGGAAGGTACGCGTATTTTAATGAGGCTATGAAATTGAATAAATCGAACATGGAACAGTTCAAAAATATATCTTATTTTCTTCCCTGAAAGTTTGAAAACGATCGGTTCAGTGGGTGAATGGGTCTTGTGATGCAATATTATTCCGTACACCTTTTAGTCTCTCGTCTACGAATTTTGTCTACGTGGTTTATTAACGGCCTTTTTGCAAACACTAAGGCTCAAATGTAGACGTGCGCGACGATCAACATAATTTTGGAGGCGTTCGGTGATTTTTGGGTCACCGTTAACGATGGCGGTAGACCTGCATAAACGCAGGTGATCAAATTTTTCAGCAAACTATTTTAGTACCGGCTGCATCTCCCACATCTCTCCGGAACGTTTCGCCGTAGTATTCTATTTATAACATAGTGTCTTCAAAAAGTTCAATTGCAAATGCATAACTAGAAGAACGCATCAAATAAAAAAAATCATTGGAATTTGCGTGGGGAGGCTCGGGTCGATTTGTTTACTTAATGTGCGTTGACACGCTCCTTTTTAAAACCAAAACGTTCATCAATTCATCATACACTACGATTTTGGCAGCCTGTTGGATTGTTTGTTTTTTGTTGAATTTGCTTTGATCGTGAAATTGTTTCAGATAGTAATAGAAGACCATAATGCAGTTCACCGGTTCAACGGTTGCTGAACTCCAACTATCCACAGATTGGTATGGCACCTAGTAGTCTTGAGATCATCTCTGCCCACGGTTCAACTTACTTAGATACATTTCGATACAACAAAGAATTTCACGTTTTTAAGATGTACAGTCCAGGTACGCGTGCAGTACTAAACATGAATGTGTGTCACTGGCTGACCTTGGCTGTGGTTCGAACCGATTATTTTCAGTATCACTTTAAATCACTACTTAGAATGCATCACTGATTTAACGGATTTTTCAACACCACAATATTTTCACCCTTTCCGTTGGCACTATTTGTTGGTACTGACGGGCGGTGGGTATAGCTGCCATGAGTACGACTATTGAATTGATCAACCGTTACGTGGGGTAAATATGGAATTTTGGAATATGACCCCCTGCATATTATCAACGTAAAACTAATCAATTCACGTCCGGGCGATACATGATTCACAGAGTGTGATGGTAATTGAGTGCCCATCCGTCCAGCTTCACACCCAAAGACGGTATTATTCCCTTCGCACTGCTGTTACCGTCGGCGGTTAGATATTCACATAGCACTATAATATAAAAATCTCTCAAACCGGCGGCGCTGGTTGGACGAGTGGCACGTCTTGACAAATGTGTTCGTGTAATTGGCCGCATGATTCAGTCCGGCCGGTCTTGCACTTGTCAAGTTTAATAAGCACGGGAGAAGATCATACGATATTGGCTGCTATCGCATAGGTTCAGTACGATGCTCGCCTGATCGTAGATTTTTCTTGCCTGATTGGCTGAATCATCGTGGTGTGAAAGTCGAAGGTTTTTCCAGTGCACGTTGTTGTTCGAGAAAAAAAGCTTGTGCACACACCGTCATTGCATCAGATTCATTTGAAGTGAGTCCAGTGAGAAGTTAGCATTTGTAACGAGTACATATGATACAACACTAATACTTCTTTCATCATAAATTTAAGTGCGATTTTTTTATGTTTTCGGGTCCCACTAGTTATAGACAAAACGGTTAAATATTCATCATAGAAGTAGTTTTTAATTCATAAAACCGGTTGACGATGTCGTTCAAAAGCGTTCGAGATGTCCTGATTTGGTCAATAAAAAAAGTTAAATCCTTCGTAAAGGGCGAAAACGAAATTATTGCGACACATTCAACAGGGCATAACTTTTTTACCATTGGGTAAAAATCAACCAAATTTTGCACACTTTCTCATTGATGTGTATTGTTTACATGCTGTCAAACTCGAAGTCGTGTTTTTCGATTCAACGAAAATGGAGGTGAAACAACGCGAGTCGAGAGAACAAATTCTTTCCAAACACCTGGAATCTCCTGACCTGTCGCACCGGTAGTTGGGAAAAATGTTGAACATTCACCATTCAACCGTCTCCAGAGTGTTGAAGCGGTTCCAGGAGCGGTTGACGTTGGACCACGGCAAAGGAGCTGGAAGAAAACCGGGACCGGAGAACAAAAAGACGGAGGGAAAGGTGAAGCGGATGATTAAAGCAAATCCCAACGTCTCAAGCCGTGATTTGGCTAAAAAGATCGGCATGTCGCAGAGCTACGTCCAGAATGCAAAGAAGAGAGCTGGACTACATACATACAAAGTACAGAACTTCCCAAACCGCGATGAGCGGCAACAATCGACGGCTAAAACTCGGGCACGGAAGCTCTACGAGAAGATGCTGACAAAATATGGCTGCTGTGTGATGGACGACGAAACGTATATAAACGTATATAAAAGATTTTAAGCAAATTCTAGGGTTGGAGTTTTTCACCGGCAAGAGCAAGTTCTATGTGGACGACAAATTAAAGAAGAAGAAAATATCGAAGTTCGCCTCCAAATATCTCATTTGGCAGGCCATCTGCTCTTGCGGACTGAGGAGTGATCCTTTCGTGACAAAGGGCAAAGTAAATAGCGAGATCTACAAATCTGAGTGCCTCGAGAAGCGCCTTTTGCCGTTCTTGCAGCAGCATGACGAAGCTCCGCTATTTTGGCCAGATTTGGCATCATGCCACTATTCTAAAAGTGTCCTGGAGTGGTATGAGGCCAATTCTGTCCATTTTGTTCCAAAGGACATGAATCCGCTAAACTGTCCGGAGCTGCGCCCGGTGGAGCAGCACTGGGCAATGATGAAGCGGGAACTTCGGAAGAGCAAGAAGACAGTCAAAGACGAGAAAGACATGTTAAGAAAATGGAAAAAACTGAGAAACTGGTACCGGATGACACTGTAAAGACTTTGGTGGAGGGCATTACGCGAAAATGCGTTCAATTTTACACTCAAGGCTCCATCGATTAACTTTTCTTTTGATTTTTGAAGTAAATATATGTATAAAACTGCCCTAAAATTTTGGTTTGATTTTAAACATTATAAGGAAATTGGCATGACATTTTCGGTGTCGCAATAATTTCGTGTTCGCCCTTTACCAACCAACTGTTCTGGATCTAGTTTTCTTCTGTGCAGCTAAATATGCAATCTTTCCGCAAATGTATCCGGATCCTTGCGCACAAACTTCACTTTCCTATTTCAAAGCATTCTAACTATCTGCTTCACTTTCCAAAGTTTTTTTTTGTTGCTTTCCTTTTTATGCTATATGTTTACTTGTTTCATTCTTCTGTCAGTTCTATCGTTCTCTTTCAACATTCGCGATGTACTTCGTTCTTCGTCGTTTGTCAGCATGGCAGCTACTTTTCTGCATCTGTCAAATCCAACTTGGGTACAACAGTGCATCGGTCAGTGGTGCCAGTACATCTCCTACGACCCAAAATTGGTCAAACAAGAATATGTGTAAATCCATCAAACATTTTACTAAAAGATCAAATCATGTTTCATTTACTTATTCAATTCTTGCAGAATAAAGAAAAAGGATTCATTCAAGCTTACTTTTTAGCGGCTTTCAGGGCCTTTCGTTTGACTCTTTCCATCAAGTCTAACATAGCCTTCTTGGTTACTTTCCTCGCCGCAGAACGCCAGTTTATCTTGCCTTGAGCATCCCGCTGACAAGTGTCTTTTGGGTTATCTTGGGGTTCTGTTTGATGATTGGTCAATACTTTTCTATTGAACTGTAAAGAGTTTAAATAAAAAAGTTAGTAAATATTATTGCAAACTTTTTTTTTCTTATTTTCATAGAAACACAAGACGGACAGATATTTTGATTCCTTAATCTGTAACAATGATCATGGAGTAGACTGAATCAATTGTTATCGAGAATGTCGTACTACGAAAATTGAAATTTTCTCGATGCCGGGATATGTTTCGTGATGTCATAAATTTTTCGGAAACTAAGCGCTGGAAGCTCTGGAAACTCCTTGTTTGATATAAAACCAGGAGCAATTTGCTTTGACTTTGAATCAGAGCCCCAATGAGCTGCTATATTTCGCGGCCTCTCAAGAGAAAAATTTGGTCCCAATTGCCGATGGTTTTTAGGAGTTGTAAAAGATGCCCCCAGAGTGATGCTTTTCCTGAGCCAAGAGAGTATAATGATTGTACGTGGTGAGTGGCGTTGCTCTTTTTACTATTTCTGCACAAGAATACTTAGAGCTTCTTTCAAGGGAACGCTATAGATTCCTTGGGCGCTGTTTGTACACGGGGCATGGAAAGAGATCATCTGGGCTCCCCCCATAACAGGCATACTTTTCAGCATTTCTCAATGCAAGCATCATCCTAATGGCTCTCACATCGAGCATGACAAATGTTTAATGCGATGCTGCAATGCATGCGAGACGTAATTAAATATCAATCAAAGCCGATACAATTTTGGAGAGACATATTATTGTGTCCCTTCCACTGCGATTGCCATTCAACAATTTTCGTTCAATCGAGCAAAGGGACCTTGAAACAGCCAACTCCGTGCTCCAGTAGGCGCACAGTTGACAGACTCAAATCGGTCACTCCGCCGTCGATCTCAACTTTGTGAGCGAATATGTAGACGCGGTAGATCATCAAAAAAGCCTTGTCACCATTAACATCATTTGTTTGCTTTAGACAAAATCTCATCACACTGTTAGCTGGATTTAAACCGTTTTTTAACAAAGAAATTATGTTTATATATGAAATATTTATTCGAAATTCCTAAGGAAGCAAAAAAAATGTGTTATAAAAACTCAATCTGGTTAGTCACAATTGTCAATCAGTGCATCATGTATTTGCTGTGGCGTGTGCAATCGTGTGCATAGCCGCAAACCGCTGAACGGTTGTTGATGGAATAGGGGGTCCGAATAGCCCCGTAAGCTCATTTCGCACTACAGTGGTTAGCGTCTTGAAAATATCTGTGTTTTCACCCAAACAAAAATCATTCAATAAAATAGAAGCCTCAAGCTTTCCAAGACACTTACCTGGTATTTTGTTTACTTTTTTGTTGCTTTAATCACGATTTTTCCATTATAATGATTTTTGTTTTGAGGATGGCAAAAAAACGAAAGACGTTCTATCTCCTTTCTAAAAAAATCTCAAGAATTAGATTCAGCTGTCAAAATTAATCTTTTAGAATAGCGGTTCCACGAATATGTACGACAGCTGGAAAGTTTTACGATTTTCTGAAGAATCGAGTTGCTCTGTCATTGTCATAATAACCCCCGGTCCCTTTCTAATTTCTTGTCATCATTTATCAATGATCTTATTTGAACGGTTTTGCTGTTGGGTTAGACCAGTTAGACCAAAACCGAATAATTTAAAATTATAAAACACGGATTCGGTGCGAGACGAGAAAAGAGCAGATTGACATCTTGAATTTAGGGTTATAACAACTATTTTCAACAAACTAGCTTAGGGCTGAAAAACCCCAATATTCCTATTTCTATTCTACACAAGATCAAACCGAACTCATTCGATCCACTTGATCAACGAAGATATTGAATTTAGATACCATTTTCCGTTTTAATCAGTGTACATGGAATACCTAACCAGTACACATAGACCGACGACTGAACCTAGTCCCTCCAAACCAGCAGCCAGCACAGCTAGCGGAAAAGCGCTCGCGCTAGTGAAATCATAATCTAGAAGCAAAGCAAATGACATGGTCGAATACGATACAAAATGGTAAATTAAATGACCCCCACGTTTTTCCCTATTTTGAACAATTTCAATAGAATGTAAATAGCTGAAAACCTGAGTTCGAAAGCATTGATGGCCATGGTATACTTTTTTATAATAGTTATTTGACCAAATAGTCTCATGAGCCATTTTTCTAACATTTATGTCCTGAACAGGAGATATTTTCAATATCAATAGCATTTTTGTACTATTCCTGCAATAGATTGGAAATGTCTGGATTTTTTTTAATCCTAGGAAATCTCTTAAACTTTCTTAAAGTTTCCACAATGAAACAAATGAAACTTACATCAAGTCGTCCGACTTGTCGATCCAGATTGTTCGCATATTCCTTTATATTTATTTAATTAGCTCAGGAACATTGACCGATCGAATATAAATCATCAAAGTAGGTAATTTTGATTAATCGTGGATCTGGACGATGCAGCCGTCTGTCGAATCGTCGCTTCTTTTCATGCGTATAGGTGTTGCAGCAACCGGTAGTACGTGGTGTACGTTTATGGACACGCTCGTTAAATGATAAATTGCAATTCCCCGTACGCACCGACCCGAATCTTGTCACAGATGGTGTATACGTAGCGAGGAAGTCCCAGTTCTCGCCGCCTGCTTCTGTCTAGGAGGCTGTTTGAAGTCTGCTTTAACGTAGGTTTCGTCATCCTGTACCACGCAATTTTGGTGTTATTGTCACGATTTGGAGTAACCTCGACAGTCCGACTGGTTTTTTAGCTCGATGTACGGTTGAAAACGACACTCTCAGCTTGCTTGCGACATCTTGGACGGAGAGGTTGGGGTTTCACTGGAAAAAGCTGACCGCTCTTTTCATCGTTTTTTGTTGATATCCGACTTTCGCTTTTCCCCCGATCTTATTTTCCTGGCTGTCGAAGGAACGTGATCCGCACACTTTTATTACGTTGGTGATAGTTAATTTGTCCTCATTCATCAGTTCCGCCGTTTGACGTGAGGGTAATTCGGATTTTCGCGATGCGCGAGCAAAATGTTGCTCCTTTGCTCCTCTTGCTGCCATGTCAACTGAAGAGCAAATGTCAAAATCCAACAGTTGGCACATACATCTTCAAAATGAGGGGTGTGCAGGTTTTTTAAAGCGCAATGTAAAAATGCATTAAGTTGAACTTGACCAATTTTTAAACGTAACACCCTTTTTGTGTCAAATAATTTCACACGATTTTCTCCTAGATGGCTGAACCAATTTGCGCAAGCTCAGTGCCTGACAACGTCATTGATGTAAGGAGTAAAGGTCAGTAGCGTGCACTTCGTCAGGTTAGCCCAGACGAGGGGATCGGTCTTGTAGGCGGATGGGAGGAGGGAGGGGAGGTTTCGCAGAAATCTTGATTTGCTTTTTAAAATAACTAAGGAAAAACTATCCAGCATAACCAGTTCCAGGCATGAGAAAATCGAGAGACTGGACATACAACGATAGTCGAATGAACGTGTTGTCCAAGATTATGCCCGAGAGCCACACAAACCATTCGAAGATCGGCCTATAACGTAGAAGCAGGTCAATTAGGCGGTAATTACAACAACCGTAGAAGTGTTGAGTGCCACACGTGGAATCCAACGGGATGGCTGATGCGATGCTGAATGTTAAAAAGCGACGGATGATAAAAATCAGACCAAGAGCCGAATACTTGTAGCAGTTGCACGTCAGAATAGCAAACGATATGGTGAGTTGAGAGTAGCAGCCAAAAACCTTTAACATGGGCACGATGAAATGGTACTCACTAAGGCAGAGGTAGACCTATTAGTTTGACATCAACACTTCTGAAACTGATGGTAAAACTTCTGGACCACTATATTCGAACGGAGCACTTATCGAAAGTTCCGCTAAACAAGTACCAGTTTGCACATCAAAAAGGCAAATCTACGGAAACAGCCCTACATACCTTAGTGCCACTTATTGAGAAAACCCTCGCTTTCAAGGAAATAGCAATTTGCGCTTTTCTTGACATCGAGGGCGCTTTTGATAATACGTCCTACATATCAATTCACAAGGCCCTGGCAAAAAGAGGAGTGGAAAAACCGATAGGGGACTGGATTCATGCAATGCTAAAGAGTCGAGAGATCACAGCAACGTTGGGAGACACGAAAGCAACTATAACAGCCAATAGAGGTTGTCCCCAGGGAGGTGTGCTATCACCCCTGCTCTGGTCACTAGTGGTGGACGATCTTCTCAATGATCTGACTGAAATGGGTTTCGAGATTGTTGGATATGCAGATGACATTGTCCTAATTGTGAGGGGAGCGGATTCAACTAGCCCTGAACTTCATCATGACATGGTGTTTCAAAGAAGGACTCAACGTGAACCCTGCAAAAACGGTCATTGTACCATTTACCAATAGGAAAAAACTGAAGGTTGGATAGTAGTTCCGACGTTCTTTTGGTTTCTACGGAACTTGTATGTTATGGCAGCGACCTTTCCCGGTCAGGTAAAGCTAAGGAGGGTATATGTCCTCCCGAAGCTACTCAAGATACTGCGCACCTTAAACTAGATCCACAATTGCAGCATGCCGATGGGTGCAATCAGCCAGATTCCATCAACGACGTTCTTTTGGTTTCTACGGAACTTTTATGTTATGGCAGCGACCTTTCCCGGTCAGGTAAAGCTAAGGAGGGTATATGTCCTCCCGAAGCTACTCAAGATACTGCGCACCTTAAACTAGATCCACAATTGCAGCATTCCGACGGGTACAATCAGCCAGATTCCATCAACGACGTTCTTTTGGTTTCTACGGAACTTTTATGTTATGGCAGCGACCATTCCCGGTCAGGTAAAGCTAAGGAGGGTATATGTCCTCCCGAAGCTACTCAAGATACTGCGCACCTTAAACTAGATCCACAATTGCAGCATTCCGACGGGTGCAATCAGCCAGATTCCATCAACGACGTTCTGCTCTCCACGGAACTTTTATGTTATGGTAGCCAACTTTCCCTGTCAGGTAAATACAATGAATGTATATGTTCTTCCGAAGTAGGACATACAGATGCTGCTCCCGCTGAAAACCCACCCCCATTACAGGTGGACGTCATCGCCGCTCATCTTTCTACCGCTCAACCGTCAGGACATTACTTGCAGGAACACCTTAGTATCTACTATCAGAACGTGAGAGGACTACGCACCAAAATTGACGAGTTGTTCATAGCTGTTTCAGACGCCGAATATGATGTTATTGTTTTAACCGAAACGTGGCTGAATGATCAAATCAATTCACTCCAGTTATTCGGCTCAAAGTACACGGCTTACCGTAACGATCGCGATCCAGACAGTACAGGGAAAAAACGCGGTGGCGGTGTGCTTATCGCAGTGTCCAACCGGCTCTCGTCTAAACAAAAAAATACTAGAACCGATCTCGAACAACTATGGGTAGATATCCGCGGTCGCGATACTAATATTTGTGTTGGCGTAGTGTATATTCCCCCCGATTCCGCATGTGATAGTGATATTATTCAGAAGCACATAGACTCAGCACTTGACATCGCAACTTCCATTCAACCCAACACGGCTCATCTACTGTTTGGTGATTATAATCAATCTGGACTTCTATGGAAAAGTACCTCTTCCGGCTATGCCTTCCCAGACCCTTCTGAATCAACCTTCTCTAGAGCGAGTATTGCCTTACTGGACGGAATGTCTGTATTGAACATGCTGCAAATGTGTACAGTAAATAACAGACGAAATCGAACCCTGGACCTCCTTTTCGTAAATGAAGAAGCTTCTATTAACTGCACCGTTTCAGAAGCCCTTGAGCCGTTAGTTGCTTGTGACGCACACCATCCTCCTCTTCTAGTAACGCAGATCTGTCCCCAGTTAGTTGTTTATGACGAAATGTTAGATGTCAGGGAGTTCAATTTTTCAAAAACTGATTTCAATAGGCTCCACAACTCACTGCAGGCAATCGATTGGGAGACTTTGCTAAATTCTGCGATCGATGTGGATGTTGCCGTAGAAAAATTTTCACTGGTCCTAAAACAACTTTTCAAATTACATGTTCCCGCACCACGTCCCCGACCAAAACCAGCGTGGTCCAATCGTCAATTACGTAAACTGAAAAGACTGCGAGCAGCTGCACTTCGGCATTACACCAGCCGACGAAACCCCCTCACAAGACGAGAGTTTATTGAAGCCAGCAACAGTTACAAGGCATATAATCGCTTTCTCTATTCAAGACACGTCGCACAAACCCAATCGAACCTGAAACAAAATCCAAAGCAGTTTTGGTCTTTCGTTAACGGGAAACGTAAAGAAAATGGGCTTCCTTCCAGTATGTTCCTTGCAAATGAAACATCAAGTACCCCAAGCGGCATCTGTGACCTATTTGCGCAGCATTTCTCAAGTGTGTTTAAAAAAGTCTCGGCCAACTCCACTCAGATGGAATATAGTCTTCAGGATGTCCCTCATGATGTAATTAATTTAGGCATTATTCAATTTACTGACGAAGATATTCTAACTGCTATGAGAAAGCTAAAGTCTTCAACATCGGCAGGACCCGATGGTATTCCTTCCATTATAATCAAAAGATGCGCAAGCGCATTATGTACGCCTTTAAGACTAATTTTTAACCAATCGCTGTCGCAATCAACGTTCCCCGTCTGTTGGAAAAAATCAGTTATGTTTCCGGTTTTTAAAAAAGGTGATAAGCAAAATGTTGCGAACTACCGTGGCATAACTTCACTCTGCGCTGGCTCAAAGTTATTTGAAATATTAGTAGGAAATGTGCTGTTTCGCGAGACCAGAGCATATATATCGAAGGACCAACATGGCTTTTTTCCTGGTAGATCGACAACTACTAATCTAGCCCAATTCACTTCGCTCTGTATTAAAAATATTGAACTTGGATCTCAGGTCGATACTGTATACACGGATCTCAAGGCTGCATTCGATCGTGTAGATCACACTCTTCTACTGGCAAAGATGAAGCGGCTGGGCGCTTCGGATTATTTTATAGGGTGGCTTAAATCATATCTCGTAAATCGTTCTCTGTGTGTAAAATTAGGAAATAACGAGTCATACAGTTTCATCAACTTGTCGGGAGTGCCTCAAGGGAGCAATCTAGGACCGTTGCTTTTCTCGTTGTTTTTCAATGACGTTTGTTTTGTTATACCTCCTGGGTGTAGACTTATATATGCCGATGATCTCAAACTATTTCTTATTGTGCGGTCAATAGAAGATTGCAAGGAACTACAGAAACACTTAGATGCTTTTTGTTGTTGGTGTAATCGCAACTTGCTGGCTCTCAGCGTGTCCAAATGCTCCATAATATCTTTTACACGTAGAAAAAATCCAATACTGTGGAACTACACCATTTCCGGGGAATCGCTAGAGAGAATGACAGTTGTCAGAGACCTCGGTGTACTTCTGGACTCACAACTGACATTCAGAAATCATTACTGTCATGTTACAGCACAGGCAAATAGAAATCTCGGTTTCATTATAAGAATCGCCAAAGAGTTCACTGATCCATATTGTTTGCGGGCACTCTATTTTTCACTTGTGCGATCTGTCTTGGAAGCTTCAGCATCCATTTGGTGTCCTTACACAAGCATTTGGATCAACCGAATAGAAGCAGTGCAGGCAAGATTCCTCCGTTTTGCTCTTAGAACTCTGCCGTGGCGTAACCCAACAGAGCTACCACCGTACATCGATCGCTGTCGTCTGCTCGATATGGAAACCCTAGCCAAAAGGCGGAACACATTTAGAGCAGTATTTGTTGGGAAGATATTAACTGGCCAAATAGATGCTCCAGATATTCTCTCACAAATAAATGTCAATGTGCCCCCGAGAAGTCTCAGATCGCATAACTTTTTAAGACTCGAGTTTCGACGCACCGAGTACGGTCAAAACGAACCCATTAGGGCGATGTGTAATGTTTTTAATAGTGTTTATGGCCATTTTGACTTTTCTGTATCTTGTGATGTTTTCAAAAATAGACTAAGAAGGTTGACGTAGATTTTAAGATTCATTTTTTGTAATATTTGTATTTTTTATTTATGTAATGCTGTGTACTATGTTATTATATTTTATTGTAGTGTGAATCCATTGTAATCAGGTGTGAATATATGAAAAGATAATGGGTTTTTACGCCCATTTGAGGATTGCTTCTGAAGTATATCCTGAAATGGGCTTTTCCCATTCAACTACATTTCATGTAGACCAACATAGGTCAGATGAAAAATAAGAATAAATAAATAAATAAATAAATAAATAAATAAACTCTCAGTGGAACTACTATCAACTACGCAGAAGAAGTGAAACACCTATGTGTTATCCTAGACCAAAAACTGAATTGGAGCTCGCACCTGACATATGCCGTTAATAAAGCAACAACAGCACTGTGGGCGCGCAGTAAATTTTTCGGGAAAACTTTGGGTCTCAAACCGAGGTTGGCTTACTGGTCCTATACGACCATCGCCAGACTACGATTAACTTATTCCTCCATTGTGTGGTGGCCCAAAGTAGAGATGGCCGGGTTTCAATTTTTTCGAACCTGAACCCGACCCGAACCCGAGAGCTTGAAAATTGAAAAACCCGAACGCGACCCGAGCCCGAAATCATAAAATTTGAAAAAACCCTCACCCGACCCGAGCCCGCAAATTTTAAAATGAAAATTAAAATTGAAGAATGAGAATGAAAATTTTGTAAAACCCGAACCCGACCCGGCCGCGAGAATTTTAAAATTTGAAAACCCGAACCCGACCCGAACCCGAAAATTTTTAATTTGAGAAATCCGATCCGAACCAACTTGCTAATATGGAGAATCCACCAAAGATCTCGAAGATTTTTAATTTTAGGTACCCTAGGCTCATCTTAGAATAGTAGAATCACTCGAATCTGAAATAGCACCATACGCGTTGAGTTATATCTGCCTATGGCAAAACGAATCACTGGAGAGTAGAATCCTCATTTTTATTTACTATTATTGAACGTCGAATTTGTATTGTTATGAGAAACTTACAAATCGTCGATATATTAACCGGAAAGTAGAATAAATCGGTCGCTAACTCAAACTAAGGTGTACTTAACCAAAATTTATAATTTTGTATCAAAAGCGAATTCTACACATTTCTTTCCTAAAAAATGTAAAACCATTCCTGCAAGGCAGTTTTGTATGATTTATCACATGTATTAAATTAGATATGGTAATTGGCCACAGCAGTACCACCCAGTTTGTGATTTCAATATATGGGAATTGTGAAATCGTCCCCGGGCTAAGACGCCCTTTTAACTAAAAAGATATTTACCGTTTATTTTAACTGCAAGCAATCTTTATCATAAATCAATTTGATTATTATTAAACTTCCATTGAAGCAGGTACAAACTATTTGTTGCATTTGACCAACTTAACAGTGCCCGCTTAAAGTTTGTTTGGGGTACAAATGTACCCCACAAAACCGTTTACGTTAATGTTTTGTCATGTTTACATAGTTCCGAAGACATTATTATATCTTTTTTTAAAAGCAAAACATCGATACATAGTAAGCGAAAAACTTGTGTAAAATTGTATGTTTTAGAATAAAACTATCCAATTTTATTATAAATTTAATAAAAATTAGGCATATTAGAGCGATTTTAGTTCTGGGGTACGAATGTATCCCACAAAACCGTTTATTTAGAGAAAAAATCACGAAACCGTTGTAGGGTTAATGGACAATTATTATTCAATATGTAGCATATAGTGCACTCGCGACACCCACTGTTCGATTTCTTGCAACTGTCAAAACGACCAATCAGGAGCGGATCAATAGATTGGTTTTTATTGTTTCTACTTCCCGTAGATTCCTACTCGCTTAGCTTTAGACACTATTTGCTGTACGCATTAGCTGAGTTTTACGCGTTTACTTTGACCGCGGTCTACATATCGGTTTTAAAGTACCTGTCGAAATTAATATTTTAAAGTTGAACATATATTTTCCGATAAATTCCTGTTGACTTGATTTATTACTAATTATCATGAAAAATAAACCACAAAGAGATTTTAGATGTGAAACACGTATTTTTAAATGCTCTCTCATGAATGTTCTTTTAAAACATAAAAATAATTCAGTCAGTTTGCGAATCTGAAGAGGCAGAATTTTATACAAGAATGAAAAAATACTATATTTGAGCACCAGAAAATACGACGAATTCTAGCGATTTAAAGGTGCTACCATTTGGTATGGTTATATGTGTCTTCCATTCGTATCACGAAGTATAAAAAGAGAGTGGGTTTTGTGTATAGACAGCGTTAAGAATTGGTTGACTTGTTTTGTTCAAAACCCCGAGGGGTTTCCATCAAGCCAAAATAGTGACACTTAATCAAGAATTACTTCGATTTTCGAAATAATTCGGTAATCCGTCGATTACATTGGTAATCAATAATAAGCATGGTAATTGTCTGTATTCTTAAAATAATTCGCGTAATCAACCATAAATACAATGTAATCAATTAATCATAAAGTAATCGCAAAGTAATTCATTACTACAAGATCAATTCTATTTTGATTTTCATATTTTTGCTTTCATTTTTTAAATATTTTTGTGGTATTCCACATATGAATTTCACAATACCCTTTACTTGCGACTTAGGGGAACTGTACCTAAGACGAACAGCTTATGATTAAATAGCAAATTCGACTCATCGATTGATGCAGTTCTCACGAATTGTACACCAACCGTAATTTTAGATCATATTGCATCAACATAGTAACTGATGCTAATAAAATTTCAAACTGAAAGATGTTTAAAGTGGTTGTGAAAATGAAGCACAAAATGGACATACGGCGTTGGTAAAGATTGAAACAATTTAACAGCATTCCGCTGTGTTTCACCCAATAAATATGCCCATATTTCCCTACCCTACTGTGTCTGTCATATCCAAAATGACACCAGTATTGTTTTGCTTAAATTTCTGATAATTCGCGTATTAGATAATAGCATTATCTTCCAGAATCATTTGATATCCTCTAAAGATCAGATAGCTTCAGTATATTTTAACTTTTTTTTCCAGTTTGTAAGAAACAGAAGTTGTCCATATTACCCACATCTTACTCTCTCCTACTTCAATTTCAGTCGGAACCTGTAATTCAAAGTATATCAAAATAATTGGCCACAAACTCGAGCGTGAAGACTATTGAGGAATAATGATCCTCAATGCTGCTTACATGGTACTCTCTCGTATTCTGTTTAGCAGACTACGCCCGTTGGCTAAATCATTTCTCGGGGAATTCCAAGAGTAGAAATATTATAGTTTATAAATATCATCGGCAGAAAGGGTTTATTGATAAACTGGATCATATAACAATGTGATCAAATACAGGATTGTGCCTACTTAACATATTTTGCATTAAATAAATTGTTAATGGGTCATTCTGACATGCATTCCCCGTTGTGTTTTTCAATTTTGAATCATATTTAATTTTTGGCGGAAAGGGGCTGTTGTCACATAAAAATTACTTACTTTAAAATGTTTTATCCACTAATTCTCATTATTCTCATTTTTACACACAATTATTAGGCCATTTTTTATTTATTTACCTATTCCAATAAAGTTCTAGGGTAAAATCTAATCCGTCGATTTCGATTCTTACTAGACTTATTGAAACTACAGGGGAAAAGGTTTGCACACCTCATGCTGCTTTTAACAAATCGTCCCCAATAACTCCATGGTGTTTTGAAAGTAACAAATACAATGCTGAAATGTCGCATTAGGGGACAACATAGCAACATATTGAATCTACTATTTGCTCTTGCATTCATCAATAATTCTGATTTATTTAAAGGTTCAGAATGTTACCACGTTGCAGATGTGTACTAAACAATACGGTGTATTGAGATTTTCAAGCTAAAATTAATTTGTTTCTAGATAATCACAACTTTTGATAATGCATTTGGGAATAACGCAACAATGAACACAATCGGTAGCATATTAAATAATGTCCGCTGACGCATATGAAGTGTTTATTTGAGTGCTCTATTCAACTGGCACGTTTACGTTAAAAACTCGGTGCCAACAATTTTATTGTTTTACAATTCAATATTTTGAAATCTAGTGCGTTTCAGCTCCAAATATTTTTGAAATTTATTTTTTTTATATTAATGCATTCTAAAACTAGGAATATCGGTAATATACATAAATTGTTAATTGAATTTCCTAGGACCAAAGATATCAATCATAAACAATTGAATACATCCTAGCATTTTAACAATATTTAACATTTAAAACTAGAAGAAACACTTTTCGGCAATTGGTAGGCGTGCAAAGTATTCTTTGGAAAGACATTCACATCGGGGATCAATCCTTTGGAAATACATTCACAACGGGGTCATTCATAAGAGCGACATTCGGGGAACTTAGTAGTAGAGAGCATATTAGGAACAGCAACGAGATAGCGGACAACGATGACAGAAACAAGACGAACACAAACTTGCATCATTATGGCACACGGAAGACAACTCGACTGGTCTTTTTTTTAGGAGCCCGACTTCCAGTCCATTATTTGCATTCGGTTTTTAATAGTGCAGCAATAGATTTTCTGCTAGTCTTGTAGAAGAGATCAGAGAACGATAGGAAAAAAAAAGAAATAACTTATGTTTGAATATTCATCGCCAGCACATCCAGAACCCAAAAGAAATTGTTTATCTGAGATCTGGCGCCACAATGCTTGTCTCATGACTAGACAACTTGTTCGATGTCGTGATAGTCCCTAGCCACAAGTTCAAAAACCGTTCTCCACAAGCCCAATATACCGGGAATGCGCATCCAACATATAATGATTTGACATGGGCATCACCCGAATTAAATTACAACCCATATCTATCCCCTTAAAGCAGGCGTTCGTTGACACTTTTAGGGTTAAACTATGTTGCCACCTTCCTAAGTCTCTACTGCTCCACCAGCTTTGCCTTCTTTCGAGTGTCCCGTGAAGTGAAAAATATATTGTAAAATTCTTTGAAGTGAATTGATCTTTCATAAAAATTACCTTCTGATGCACTCGCCTTAGCTAGAGTTTGCGCCTTCTCACTACCCGGAATGGAGCAATTGGAAGGGCCCCAAACTAAGGTAATCTGATATGACTTCTCAGATAAAACACTCAGGAGTTTCCGTGTTTTCCCCAAAAAATACGAAGCGTGCTTTCCACGCTCCATCAAACGGACAGACTCTATACAGCTTATACTATCCGTAACGATGAAATAATGGTCTACAGGCAGGGTGTCAACGATCCCAAGGATATCCTAAATAACGGCTAATTCTGAGACATAAACAGGAAAGCGGAGAAATTTTGATCGAATGTGCCGAAGCTAGGAGACTCAACGAGTATTGATGAATCAGAGCACCCCACCATATTCTTGTTATTGAATAGAAAAAAATTTGAAAATTTATCCTATGTTGCCACTTCTATTTCAGATTTCTAATGTGGTTTTCGAGTCGAACCAGATGACAATATATTTTACTGTGGAGACTTGAGCGATAGTGTGACCCGTTAAAAGAAGCTGTACTCGTTGTGAATCACGTTTTATTGTAAATACGACTAGCTTTGTTTTGTTCATGGAAAACCTTATACCCGGTTGATAAGTCCAAGCAGACAAACTTTCTAAAGTACCTTGCAGATCGATGGCTTTGAATCCTATTACGGAGACCTCTCCATCATCTGAAAGTTGCCTTAGCGTGTTAAAATTTACAAGATATTCATAAATGTCTTTTACAAGCAAAATGTACATAAAGATGAACCCTGAGGAAGATGCATGCCGCTTGCCTTTTTTAATATTATAAAAATTGTGTGAAATGATAAAAAAGAGCAAGAAATCTTTCTATTTATCTGAATCGTCGTTTTGAATTTTTTTGTCGGCTCACATGCATTGGGATTCTTGCAGTGAGAATAATCCAGCAGAACTAGACTGTATCTAATAAAATCGCGATAAATTTGCTAAGCATGAACAGTTTCAGCTTAAAATAATTGAATAATCCAAAGTAATTCCAACAGGAACTCGCTTTGCTTCGAAGTAATCCAGAGAAATCGAGGAATTTTACAGTAATCGAGTAATTATTTAATAATCGTTTTTCGAAGTAGAAATATTTATAACCATGAAGTAATCTAGGTAATTTTTTTCGGGAGTGACTTGTAATCAATGCTGTTGGAAACCCCTTGCAAAACCCCAACCCGATCCGACCCCGACAATTTCTAATTTGAAAAACCCGAACCCGACCCAAGCCCGAAAGTTCAAAATTTTAAAAACCCGGACCCGACCCGAGCCTGAAAATTTTAAATTTGAAAACCCAGAACCCGACCCGATCCGAGAAACTTAAATTTATAGAACCCAAACCCGACCCGAAACCCGTCGGGTTCGGGTAGGGTCCGGGTTTCGGGTCTAAAACCCCGAACCCGACCATCGCTAGCCCAAAGTTAAGCAAAAGACCGCCCAAGCTAAACTAACTAAAGTTCAGAGGCTAGCCTGCCTCTCTATCACAGGCGCTATGAAATTAAACCCACCACAGCTATGGAAGCCATGCTCCCTTCAGCTACCTTCATTGCACAAACACGTTATGGGGGAGGCGAGACTTGGCTCTCTGAGAGTGCTAAAGGGTAAAGCACTATTTGATGGGGATTTAAATGGTCACCTGAGTATAATAAAGGAACTCAAACTAAATCCTATCTTGACTACAGTTCAAGATAAAATGGAGGCTAAACCGAACTTCGATATCTCATATGAGGTCCACATAGTGGATCGTCAGATGTGGGATGTCCTATACTGCCTCAAGGTACAATATCATTCTATACGGATGGTTCTAAAATGGGTGAGATGACTGGCTCGGCAGTCTACCTATCAAGAATTAAAGAAGCGATATCAATGGGAAAGTAGCCTACAGTTTTCCAGGCAGAGGTATATGCAATATACACCTGCTCGGAGGTCTGTAGGAAACGAAACTACAGACATGCAAAAATCGCAATCTTCTCGGACAGCCAAGCAGCACTGTTGACATTAAGGTCGTCGAAATGTGAATCCAAACTGGTTTGGGAGTGCATCATATCTTTACAACAACTGGCAACTCGGAATAAAGTAATGATATTCTGGGTACCTGGCCACCAAGGAATCGATGGTAACGAAGTGGCCGACGAATTAGCCAGGCGTGGTTCATCAAACATGTTTGTTGGACCAGAACCATTTCTAGGTATATTTACCTGTGCCATTAAACTAGAACTTTCGGCTTGGGCAAGAGACCAACTACTAAACGACTGGCGTAACGTAGAAGGCGCTCGACAAGCTAAGAAATTCATACATCCAGATACAACGAGAGCCAACAAACTAATGGATCTAAAACGTAAAGGCTTACGTATAATCACAGGTTTATTTACGGGACATTGTCATGCTAAGTATCAGCTGAAAAAAATTGGCAAAAGTCAAGATGACATTTGTCGATTTTGTAACTACGAGCCCGAGAGCTCGGAACATATTCTCTGCCAGTGTGCAGTACTATTTCTTCGAAGGGAGCGATACTTCGGAAGGCATCTTATGACTCCTCACGAGATATGGCATACCTGTCCCAAACGGATCCTCAGCTACATTAATAATGTACTACCCGGTTGGGACAACATGTGGACAAACAAACAACTCGCTTCCAACTACATTGGATTCGGGCAATTTGTAACATGTAGAGCAAACAGGGGCACCCACAAAAGATAACCTGAATAGTGGTCGCAGTGGCAAAGTGGCAAAGGCAGAGGGAAGCGTTTCCAGCAACGATGCAAACGGTCAACAATATAAAAGCACTCCGGTGCTGGTCGTGATTACCGATGGTGGTGGATTGGTGGTTTCCAGGTAAAAATCAGTACTTTGATCTTTTATTGAATGGACAAACAAGTAGAGAAGGCACAAACAGCATGAGGATTAGGGATGATGGACAAGCTGGGGATCCATGCACGCTAGAGAAAGTATGAAAGGCTATTCGAGGGCTGGGAAATGGTAAGGATGTTAGGAAGTACAGAATTCAGGCCAAAGTTATAAAAATCGGGAGCGTCCGGTTGTACGAAGCAATCCACTGTGTAATCGAGTATACTTGGGTGAAAGATGAAATTTCTACATATATTTGGATGGCTTCATAGGCCTTGTCTTCAAGAAGAGCCATACGCTCGAACTTTCAAGGAATAACGATTCTCAATGCTGTCTATGCTCTATTTGGCAGACTGCGTCCGTTGGCTTAATACATTCTCGCAGAATTCTAAAGCGGGTTTCGAGAACGGCGATCATCGACGGACCATATGCTTTTCCTGTGATAAAACACGGCAGACTACAGTGAGATGGACATATAGTGCGAATGCTGGAAGAGAGACTAAAGTTGTTCTCAACATTGAATCTGGAAGAGGAACGCTCCATACTCGCTGGTTGTGTGCAATCGAGTGATGATGAAATTAAGTGTGGCTTTCAGTTTTAAGTACACACTAAATTTTTGTTTGGAAGTGGAACTGAAAACGAAAGCCAGAGTAAATATAAAAGGAGCCCAAAACTGGGACTCTGGTAAGTACGCTCGAAGACCACACTATGGCGTTGAAGGTGATGTTCCGATTATCATTTTATTAAAGAGGAGGCCACACAAAATGCCACATTATTTCACTAACTACTTGGTCTTCAATCCAGAGGAATGCTATTATGCCATTTCAGTGAATGTGTTGAACTAAGATAGCAAACGGTGCACTAATCACTGGCAAAAATGAGCAGAATGACAATAGGTGATGTGTGTATATGATTTGGGAATGCGAAAAATCTGCGAGCTTCGCGCTACCGTAACAATACTGAATATTGAAGCGAGCTGATACTAAACGGCACTTGAAACCCCCCGACAGTTTGAATAGATGCGATTGCGACGAAAGCTGTCATAAAGCGAACTAAACCTACAAAGCGATTATTGATGCGAGCAGTAGCTAGAATGATGCCGTAGGGTAAAAGGGTATAATACGCCCCACCGGGGCTAAATGCCCCTCTTCGATTCCCAGGATTCCTGAATTATCTAAAAAGTAAAAATGACTGATAACAGTATCGTTTCATGAAATCAACGTACTAAGTTAGTTTGGTATTTTTAATATGTTGCAAAACAGTGGCGTAGCCAGGGGGGTTTTTGGGGGTTAAACCCCCCCCCCCCCAAACCAAAATTATTTGGATTGCAAAAAAAAATTGATGCTGGCGAATTTAATTTAATATTC
The DNA here is from genome assembly GCF_030247195.1 of Topomyia yanbarensis. Taxonomy (NCBI): domain Eukaryota; kingdom Metazoa; phylum Arthropoda; class Insecta; order Diptera; family Culicidae; genus Topomyia; species Topomyia yanbarensis. The sequence goes on from NC_080671.1 coordinate 94,501,477, forward strand.
CACAAAATATTTTTGGAAAAATATTCTCTGATCACTACATTGAGAACTGTGTTTAAAGCGTCATGAGAACTGGAAAATTGTGGGAAGGGGATCTTGTAACTTATCTCTTAGCCAAAATCCCATAGTTGTCAAATTACTTCAATGTAAAATAAAATAACTGTCTGAATTATTATGAGCTCATTTTTGGAAAGATGCTTCAAAATATGGATTTGAGACAATTTTTCGAATGGGAATCTAAATTTGAATAGGTTGATTGCATATAAAACATAAGCTTGTTTACCGAAAACTTACATACATTTCAACATTTGCTGAAAATGTATTTTTTTAGTTTGTGTAGAGTTTAGACAACAATTCAATATGGTTAACAACAAGAATAACATTTCAGAAACTAGTTGAAAGCTGATGTAATTTTGTCTCTAGCAGGTCAGGATCGGTTTTATGAGCATTGAATTTTTGTTGTATTATCAACTATATGAATAGCCTCTTAGCAGGATGCAATGAATGGCGTACTAAAATTTTGTGTGCTACGTACTAGTACTGCAAGTTGTGAGGTTGACTAATGAAGAAAAGTAAAATTAATGCTCGATAAATTTTTAACGGTCACGATCACATTCATTCGAAACTGCCAAATTTCGATGTTAAGTAACATTGAAGAATTTCAAAACGTAAAACTGTTCATCTGCTGATAGAATAATTTTGACGGTTAATCCTCCTAGAAGTAATTATAGACAAGAATTACTCTTCAACCAAATTTGGGTCGAGACTTAATGTGTCCAGCAAAGTTTTCGAAAGTGCTATTTCAAACAACTTTGTCAAAGACATAAATATCCCACATATTCAGAGTATCGAAATATAGTAGTAGAAAACCTTTACAACAAGCTATTCTGAAATTACTGTATTTGATAAATCTCTTCTGCGGTAATTAAATAATAAATTCACATTGCGTTCAAGGTGCCTTTGAAGCTTACAAAAAAATAAGGGAACTGGATTTAAAACAAGTAATTCCCAGATATTAAAAGGACTCAAAAACAAAGAGTGATTCCATTTTCAGGAGCTAGCATCAATTCGGCGCTAGCTTAGTCCGCCCACCAAGTTAGTGTCGGATTCTGATGAGATGAAGTCGAAACACAAGTTTCAGTTCCATCCATCCATAATTTAGTTATAGGTTTTGTGTTCTCAACTCGCAATGATTGTTTCAAACAATTTTATCCGTAGCGCAGAAAAAAATAGTTTTAACCTAAATTTTTCTTCACTAAGAAGAAATATAGCAGGCCCAGTCCATTTGAATCCCTATATGTTGAATTCATGTAGCCTTCATATTTTCAACAAAATTGTTTGAAATGAAATTATCAAAAACTTTGCTGAAGGCACCATGTCTCCTAATATTTTTGAAAAATTAATTCACCATAATTACCTCTATGAGAGTTAATCACTAAAATTTCTATATCAAAGCAGGCGCTGTTTTATGTTGATAACTTCCCGAAGTTGTCAAACCTTCAAAGTCAAGGATTATTATATTAGGTGATCTTGAACGTTGAAATTTTTTTAGATCATTTATCCCACTTGAAAAGATCGCAATTTTTGACTTCATTGACATATTATACAAGAAAATAATCTATAGAGGTTTGAAAACTGTTCCATGTTGATCCTTCTTGTTTGTAGACTGGAATGACATCTGTTAGACTACTTATGTTTTTGAGTTTTCAATAATTTATCAAACTCATATTAAATTTAAGCATTTTTTCAAAAAATTTGCGATTTTCATCAAAACCCCCTCCAAACCAAATTTCTGGCTACGCCACTTGTTGCAAAACAACAATATACACAAAAGCTTCAAAAGAGCTACTTTTATGTAAGCTTCCACTTTTTCCAATAGCATTACAACCAATTAGAAATAGTCGGATTCGATAGAACTATTTCAAGTAGCTTACTATAATGTTATAGTTACTATCTTAGTTTATAGCTTGGCTTAAAACTATGTGTGTGTAGAATTATTTATGTATTCACAACAGCTCATCACCGGCCAAAACGCCCCGACCATTGTTGTGGGGCATACTCACCGATTGCTGTGGGGCATACCGTCCTCTTGTTGTGGGGCATATTACACTTTCACCGGGGGCATTTTACCCCTGGGTGAAAGAAAAAACTAGAATTTAGGCATCTTTGAAAAATGTTTAATTGTACTTGTATCAGGATACTTTTAATAAAAAATGAAACGGGTACTAATTTCTAACTAATATAACAATAAATTAGAGTAGTTAGTGAGAAGACTATAGCGTCGAATGGTGAAATATAGCTATTTTTGCTTAAGGGGGGCGTATTAGACCTGTTTACCCTACATAGTAGATATCGCTTCATCGCTGTTTTTCCGCGAATAAAATATGTACGGTGATTTACATTCTGACTCAACGTAACAACATTAGCTCTTTCCTCAGGGGCGGATCCAGAATAAAAATTCGGGTGGGGCTCGAAATTTCGACGTTAAAATGAACATTGTACAATACGTACGACGTAAAAATCTCATTTAATCAAAAAACAGTATTGGTGGTCAAATTTGGTTTGAAAAGATTTTGAATTTGAAACTAATGTAAAATTCAAACTAATTTAAAATTTCTCAACAATTTGAGGGTTCTGGACCTGCAGGACACTCCCCCTAAATCCGCCCGTGTCTCTCCTTAAATCCTATTAATTTCTTCTTACTTAGACACGTACCGATTTGACAATCCATTATCTTTCCTCCTAAATTTATTCCACCTGATGTCTCAACCCGGTAGCTTATTGTAGTCTCACGCCACCGTTGGCGTCGTCGTCGTCTTCGTCGCGTTAGAGAAATGGCAAAAGTTTGTTCACCATAATGCATAAATTGCTGAACGAGATCGTGTGATGGAAAAAAGTTACGCCCCCCCTTTTCCTCGCTGCGGATACCACTTTTACCGATACGATTTTTATTAGTAAAGTTCAGCCGGTAAATCTTTCTCCTCTTGCACATACCTCTACCATTTTGATTTTCCGTTGGCAAGTTTAGTTCTAGGGATGCATTCAGCCGCGTTAAATCCTTGACAGTTAGCGGAAAAGTAACAAAATTATAACTTCACCGAATTGAGGATGCAAACTTTGGTAGATCTGTGAAAAGATATGATTTATCTATCACACCGACCGTTTGCATCGTAAAGAATTAGCTTTTATCGTTCGTTTCCCGATGCTGGTGATAAGCGTTCGTTGTCTGCTTTTCCCATAAATAAAATTTAGTGGCAAACTTTCCCCGCAAGGACAATGCAAATCGGTTCCGATCTTTTTTCCCGGATTCTTTTTCTGACACCACACTCCTGTCCTGACTGTGGACTGCTTGCTGCTGGTGACAATGCCCCGAGATGATCGTTCGGCTAACCAAACCACCGAGTAAGTAGTTCGTGCGGCCGAAATATGAAGTTTTATGGGAGTTGGGATAGTCCCCCATGAACACGCACACACACACACCCACAGAGATGCATTCAATATCCATAGCCTGGGAAGACCCCGGAGCATTATGGCAGCCATCATCAACCGGAGAGGTGTGTCAGTGATAAATGATTGTTTTTCTTCCCGTTAGCTCGTAGTGTGACCATTTATTTTCCGTTCTACTTTTTTCTGGTGGGTGCCTTATCGCAAATGACATCCTTTTTCCGTTCATTTATTATCGTTTCCACGCTGCCGGAGTTACGTGAGACAGTTTTTTTTTTTCGTCCCCAAACGACCATATAAGCTGTCATAAACATGCAATATTTTGGGGCAAAATTTATCGGACATTGAGTGTAGTTTTGAGAGTTGCGAAGTGCACATCAGACAAGGAATTTTAATTAGGAACATCACTTGTGCGGAGATTTTGGATCATTTAGCTACCTAATGTACGAGTTTGTTCCGTACAGTTAGATTTAGTTGGTTCAACTGTTTTACTGGATTAATGTTCCACTGAGAAAAAAGCGGCCATCTTGGAAAACGAAAAAAGCAGTTTTTTCTCATACCGCACAGTGTTTTAAAACGTCGATTTCGTGCTCAAAATTAATAGCGTCAAAGCCGTTAACTTTAGAAGTATAGTTTGTTCGGAGAAGTTGTTACAGACTGTCATTTCCCACAAATTAAATAACCAATACCATAAATAGTCCAGAATAGGGTTAACAACTTTACCGAAAGCTGTAACTTGCTAGGATTTGATTATAAAAAATGTCATTCGATTTCCAGATGGAAGGGTTTGATTAATCACAGAAACTTAATAATTCTGTCAACACTGTCAATGTACCACCAACACCTACTTTTCAATCTATCTGTTCAATCTTCAGAACTTGTACATCGCATAGACTTATAATCTTCGCAAGAATTTATCAGAATATTGTTTACATTTACATAAAGATAGTTGCGAAATCAGAAAGAACGATTAAATTCACCTAACAGTGAGATCGAACTATTCCGATACTAGCTATCATATGTGTTATTTTAATTTGCTCAATCTATTGCCAAGGTCTAGTGGTAGAGATCTCATGAATAAATTGTTACTTGTTTGAAATCTTATAAGGAAACATTTCTTGAATCAGCAGAAGCACTGACCAGTAATACTGTAATGGCCAAAGTATCATTCTGAATCATTCTGCAAAGTGTAAATGTTTTGCGAATAAAATAGCCTTCCGACTAATATTTAAGAAGGAACCTGAAACAATTCACAGACTAATAATTCTAATACAAGCTTCAGCTACTTATACAGACACAGAAAATCCTTTTTGATCGGGATTCGAAGAAATTACTGCTTTATTACGTATCTTGTTTCTATCGTCAGCTAATGACAATTAAATGCAATAAAAATGTGATAAATTATCTCAAAATGGTTCAATCTCACTATTAGGTGCATTGAGTCGGATTTTAGATATTTAGGATATTTTTAGATTAAACAGAAAAGTTTAAATAAATAATCGACACATTTTGAACAAACTCACATCAAAAGGAACTCATCTTTAATGGAAGACTAAAAAGGATCCAAACCAATTTATCATTCAACGTGTCACTTTAACAAAATACCCGGCAAACATACCCAACCGAAAACTGTCCCATCCCTTCCCGCGAACGTCTCGCTTGGGTGAACGGCATAATGCCTTTAAGTTTAGCTGTGGTTATCCTTTTCCCACAAAATTCGACCCCAACGCACCACCCAACGACGGGAGGATAATTCTCCCACGGTGCTGGTGCGTGACAGAAAAAAAGAGATTAAAATTCTAGAAAGCAAGCTTAGCCGTGGGTCATTTCGACACGACACGATCGGAGAGTTTGGCCGAACCGTCATATAAATCGTGCTTACCAACAAGCAGTAAATCATCAGGCTTCTGAAGAGGACGAAGGGAGAAAAAAAATAGTCTAGCAATGATGATGATGCGTGATTTTCTTTTTCGCTGACAAGCGCTATCACACAAACGCCACAATAGGGCGTTGGTTGGTTGGTGGCCTGGCCCACCGACCGCAAGCCGGTCGGATAGCAACAAGCAAAGCAAGCTTTGCTGTGTCGACCGCATCGAGATGTAATCAGATGTGTGTCTTTTTTACGACGAGCCCAGAAGCCAACCGCGATTTACTGCTGGATGCTTTGTTTTTTATTTAGATCTACGGAAAGGGGCTGTGAAGCGGAACGCCTTCTGCGTTCTTTTCACGTGGGTACTGTCGATCGCGGGTGTGTGATGAGATTTTATTGAGGTCAGATATGTTATGAGCATGGTTTCATATATTGATGTTCAATGATTCGTTTGTTGTCAGTACTAAAATCTCATTTCAAATGCTTAACTTGTATCACGATGCTGAAATAAAAATAAATGGAGATTTAGATGAGTTCGGGATCATTGTAACCGAATATAGAACAAATTTCATTTGTTTTCCCGATTGTTTGGGTGAAAACACAAATAATATTTACAAGACGCTCACCACTTTTATGCGAAATGAGCGTACGAAGTTATTCGGACCCTCTATTCCATCAACCACTGTTCAGCGGCTTGCGGCTGCGCACACGATTGCACACACCATAGCAAAGAAAATACATGATGCGGCAATAGATAGCTGTGACTACTCAGATTAATATTTTTAATGCAATTTATTTTATTTTTTGCGCCTTCAGGAGTTTCTCTAATTAAGAAGCTGAGGATTCAAACTAACAATTAGGACCATTGATCGATAAATTCTTTCACATCTATCCACCTAAAAGGGCGTTTTGCTTAGCTAGGTCCGAATAGCCCCGGGTTCCCCTATACTTAAATTTGTACATTCGGTCGAATCAGAATTAGCACTGGTTCTCTTTTACTTCTATGTCAAAACACGCACGAATCATTCGTACTGTGACTATCGGGTCTTCTGGGTGTATTACCATTGCCGTGCACGGGAGAATGCAGGACAAAATAAAACGTCAAAATTCGAAAAGAAAAGATAAACATCTTTTCTTTTTTTTACCATAGTAAATATACTCGTCACTCTGTTGCGATATCTTATGACAAACGCCATTTGTAGGTGAATTAGATATGCCATGTAACTTCATTTAACAATCACTATAAAGTTTTTCGGAAATTTGAAATTCTGCCTTGCTACTGTGATATAGCGAAACATGATTGTGACAAACTCCAAATTCTCGATTGAATGATTTCTACTATCTTGTTCCATGAAAACCAGCCAAAATGTTAATGTCACGTGACATTTCTGTAACGGTTGTCCACTCGGATAAAATCTGAACGATACCGATAACAGCTATGAAATTAGCATACCTCAGTGTAGTGAGCTCGAACAAGTTCCACATACTACAACGTACAAGCTTAAATCATCAGTGACACGCGACTCCGCTGTATCACTGTCAACACAATCTAATTCAAAACGATGCTTCCCGACACAATTCTTTTTCATCCGTGACATGACTAACAGCTTCCACGCCCGTCACGACAAGATTAATTTTTGATCATGTGCTCCCGTAGGCTAGCCAGTTCTGTCGTCGTCGGGGGGTATGCAATAGGGAGGCTGTTGGGTGCTGTCCGGCATCTATGTTGATATTAACATGCATATGTACCACGTGCCGGGAAACCACAAGTGGCCTTATAATGCACAGGACTCTACAGTCCGGTGAGTGATGTCGCCGTTTCCAACTAACATCTATCAAGTGTGAAAATGAAGGAAAGGCGGAATATTTGCTCATAATAACGACCAACCGTCCATCCAACTATGGCTGGGTGGGGCAGTGCATGCAGGGAGCATAATTGTATCAATCTTCCCTGCTGGGACGCTGATGGGATAGTTGTCAGCGTGAGAAATTACTAATCATCGCACATCTAATGGTTAGAAACGATATCGATAACTAGGCAAAGAGGTTGTGATGTTCTACAGTACAGGTCTTTAGATCATGTTGACCGACAGTCGCGTTTTCCCATCAAAGAGTATAGTGGTAAAAATAATTCGCATATTCTAATTCTATTTTTTCCTAAAGTTCCGGAGTTTCATTTTTTCACATTTGTTAAAAACTATTCTTAAGACAAACATACTATTAAATGCGTAATTTGTCTACAAGTGACCCGAAAATAATTATCATCATTTAAATCTTGATGAGTTTTAGCTTCGTGTCTTTTACTGTGATCTTTTATTTTTCAGTATATTTCATTGAATTGTTTTCTATATTCTTAGCGTCTCTCATAGCTGTGGCGTGACTTTTAAACAAAGCTGAAATTATGGGAAAATCGAATTGGTTTGTGATTAGCATAGAATGAGAATACAAAAAGAAAAAGGCAATTACTGGTTTCAATGAATGATAAATAAGACTCCTGTCTAGAGGAACACGGATCTTTCAAAATGAATCAAGCGCTGATTTTTCCCGAGTCTGTATAGAATCTACTCACTGGGATCCTGCTTCGCGATATTCTGTGCACGACCAAACAACATGCTCAATGTTCTGGTATCCTTCGCCGCCAGTACAATGATTTCCCTCGGCATATTTAATACAGTGAAGATGCACATAAAACGTATAACGATTAGATGTGAGCATCACACGAATGAAGTCACTATTTACATCCAACCCTTTGAACCATGGCTTTTGTTCACAATCGCGGGTATTTCTGGGAGATTTAAACTTCCGTTTTAGCAGTATCACTAGAAACAGTTTTAAGCTGAAATTTATTGGGCGTTATAAGCTAGTTGACATATACAGGGTGTTTGGTTCATGGTTAAGAATCTCTCGGGTGGTGATAGACTGCCATATTTGGAGAAAAAAATTGTTCTACACATACCATCAAATCTCAACCGTTACAGAGTTATTGAACTTTTTGTGTAAAAAACTTATTTGTCTTAAAATACCCCTAACTTTAAAAGTATACTTTGTATTTTAAATGTTTTAGTTCCATTCGAAAGGCGAGAAAATTTCGCATTAAGTGATGCCCTCACATGTTTCAGCTAATGAGTTTAAGTAGCCTTTTCAAAGTAATTTATTGAAAATTAAACAATTTTAAACGATTTTTCGTTCATTTATTGAAAATCCTAATAGTTAACCTCATCATTTTAATAATTCAGATTGTTAGTCTTGATGAGCTGCTTAATTCGTTCTTTGACATGATACACTTACCTTTTCTTATTTTCACGATTTTTGGTTATTCAACTTGGATATTTTTATCTCGTTTTCACTAGTACCACCTCTAATTGAAAAATTATGGCACTTATTCTACTTTTTTTTCTTTTTATTCGAAAACCAGGAAAATTCTACAGTGAAAAATGTATTAATACCTTTCAGTTAAGTGAATTTAGTATTCTTTTAAAAGTAAATTAGTTTAAAGTTAGTACTATTATTAGCATTTTCGTTGATTTTCTTTAAATAGTAAATAATAAACATCACCATTATTATCATGGAAATAATGCATCTCAGCAAGTTCTACAGTTCTTTCTTTGACTTCATTCAATTATCTCTTTTGGTTTCGACGCAAAATCGTTTTTATCACATCGTTTCATATGCAAAAATAACGATTTCGAACCCACTACATTTGTGGCGAGGTCACGCTGTGTTAACTATTAAATAGCAGCAAAATGAAAAGAGATATAGACAAAGTGTCAAATAAAAAGTTATAGAGAACATTAAGGGGCATCAAATGAATAATAGTAACGATAAATTTTGTTGATTAATAATTATAATAATTAAAAAACTCTCCAAAAAACACAAATTTTGTGTTATTTCGTTAGTAAGAAATCATTTCGTACACTTAACTAAAAGATATTTGTACATACACTGATAGGAAATTTTCTCAGCTTTCCAATTAAATCTTGTAAATTACGATATAAAGCATATTTTTAGATTAGAGTCTTTTAAGCACTTGCAAGTCGGTTACAGGAAAAGTATATTAATGAAATTACAAAGAAATGAGAAGAGATAGAAATATGACGTCCAAGAACAAATTTTGAACTGTCCTAAAACCCAACTTTTGGATGATGGATATTGCTATAATCATACTTCATTATTTCGAGAAAATTAGCAAAAACCTCCTCAAAAACACAAACTTTTAACTACTTTACAGCTAAAAGGTAATTAAAACTAATTACTTAAAAGATATGAGAACACCATTGAATAGGAAATTTTCTCACCTTTCGAATGGAACTGAAATATTTAAAATACAAAGTATACTTTTAAAGTTAGAGGTATTTTAAGACAAATAAGTTTTTTACACAAAAAGTTCAATAACTCTGTAACGGTTGAGATTTGATGGTATGTGTAGAACAATTTTTTTCTCCAAATATGGCAGTCTATCACCCCCCCGAGAGATTCTTAACCATGAACCAAACACCCTGTATACTAATTTAACTTACATTCAGTTTTTTTTTCTCTCTCTCTCAGAAATAGCGAAGGAACAGGAATCAGTTCTACGCTTCTCGGTAGTAGTTTCTAATAATTAAACAATAATTCAGTATAAAATACAATTCAATTGCTATGCAATGTAGATTTTATAATTCAGAATTAAATTTATTTATTTATACCTCCGCTCGTATTTTGTCCGTCGTACCTGTGGATGGGTTTGCCGAGATTCTTTCTTCGGATTTTCGCGCGGTCCGTACGGTTGAAAATTAGCAAACTAACTAGTTTTATCACGAGTCGCTACCAGGATAACTACAGCCGTGCACAACTACCTCGAGAAACACTGAGGCGGATTGTATGCCGAAATAAACCAATAAATGAGGGCTTGCTTAGCGCATATCACGCTTCTTTTTCTTTGTATTCCGTACACTTGTCTTTGCTGTTTTGTCCAATGACACTTGTCGTTGTTTTTTTTGCATTTCGATTATTTGACACGGCTCTTTGTCGTAACTTAACGGAGCCGTGGGTCTATTAAATTATTACAATATGTAAAAATAAAAATGAATAAAAAAATATTAATAAGTATCCTTCGGGTCTCGTTCACGCAACTTTCTATTGCGCGGAGAGATCTTCTTTCGTGGTAAGGTACGAATTGTCTGCTCGCCTAATGCATCTTGCGGGTCGATTATTTTTTTTTGTTTCTACAGATGTACCTCCTTTCTTATTGCCCTTACGGGTTACGAGAGTAAAGCTGTTGCCATTGGTATTAGCTTCCTCGTCGATGGTGCTAACAGTTGATTCTGAAACATTAGATGCTGCTTTTATAGCTGCCACAAAATTGGTAACCGTTTGTGGTTCTGGTGATCAGGGATGGGAATTATCATTCATTCGCATGATTCTTGGCGAATCCGTTCATTGCTTTGCCAGCAGCCAGTCATTCATTCACGATCCGATTAAAACTCTCCAAAAGAACACATCTGAACGTAGGTAGAGATGAACTTCCGAAGATGTGGGCCAGGTAAAAGAATGACACGTACTATGTTGAATGAAGAAGATCGTGTTCTTCATACGCGGATTGAATCGGAAGATTGTACTGTAAACATTCACAAGTGAATCAACTTTTAGTTCACAAATGAATGTGACATTGTATTCTCTGGTTGGGTTAGGTCAACTTTATAGTGCAAATGTACACTATAATCAATGTTGAGAAGCAGATTGCACTACAATCCACTTGAAATTGATATTGTGATATGCACGGAATCGTTTTAAGAAGTTATTTTTTTCACCAGCACATTGCAAAATACTTACTCAACAATAAGAGATCACCAAGTGAAAATTTAATAGGTCTATAAACAAGAACGACAAGTTTTTTTTATTAGAACGATCCGGTGAATGTTTTGAAATGAATCTTTATGAATGAAAAAATGCATTCATTTGCGATCCTTTCTGCTTTCATTCAAAACACTACGTATGCGATAGAGAATGAATCATAGCCGGGCGCTGACACTTTTTTTCAGTTTTGTGTTTTGCTTCTCGCTTTCGCATGAACGCGTAACTCTGCACAAGAAGGGTTGCCGAGATCGGGTTTCACAGTAAGAGCATGTTGGTGGATGATTTCAAATTGATCGTTTCGTGAAATGATTTTTCCCATGCCTGCTGGTGATGGTATTGAAGTCTGTGTTTCGGATTGGTTTTCCGAAGGTGTGTGGGGAATTGGCTATGATGCATTCTCCTCAACATCTTCCGCACAAGGTGTTCCATGATGTGCCGTCTGGTTGCAGTATTTGCATGTAGGTGTCTGCCCTTCGTGGGTGCATAGCGTGGTCTGTTTAATGTTAGTTCCATTATAATTGAATTGTATAGTCAAGTGGGAGGGAATAGATCTTTCCACTCGCATCCTCACCACAAGAACACCGTTATCAGGTGTAACGGATTCCACTTCTCCGTATCGCGACATGTATTTTGTAATTGATTCACGAGGACTACGCGGTGATAAATCATATAGTCTCACATCTATAAAATTATTTTCTAGGTACACTGGGATCTTCATTTCAACACTGTCACTTTTAATCACGTGTTTCAGGTTGTTCTGTAAAGCGAACTTCTTTGCGTGGTCTAATGTGGTGAATGATATCAATACTGCACTGCGCAGATGATGATATTGAAGATAGGTGACGTCCTTAAGCCTAAGCTTCATGTTCAACTTCAGAAAATGTTCCAGCTCTCGGAGACTCGGTCGTGTAGAACAAAATCTCAAGTCAACAACCGCTGTGTTGGGTCGAAGCAGCGCTTTTTCATCAAATTCACTCATGATGGCAGGAGTACATACAATGGTTCTTTTGTTCTAGACGCACTAACTGTCGTTCACTTTGCTCGTTTGTTACTCTTGTTTAGAGGGACTTTGGCAGATGTAAAAGTAGATTGAACGGTTTCCTTTGTTCTTAGGACAATGCACACAAGATAGCAATACTGTGATGTGGTTCGTTTTGCGCTGGCTCAGACAGCGGCAGAATTTCGTGGCTGGTGTCTTTGGTGGTTGTATTCTGGTTGCAGTTGAAAACAGGAAAATCCAACCAGCGACAATCGTATTTTCTCTGGTTCTAATCAATGGAATCACGTCGAAAGTAGTGCGCTGTTTTCGTACAATGATGCGCTATCCAGCGCACTACTTCCGACATCATGGATTAGCATTAAACAGGAGGAAAACCGGTTGTCGCTGGATGGATTTTCCAGCGCTCAGCTGCAACCAGAATAAATCGTCTTGTCGTTGTTGGGGAGCCTCCGAAACTACACAACCATTCGCAGTGTTGGCGGATTTGCAGTTTTCAACAACTTTGTTGATAGTGGATATTATTGAGTGTAGCCACCTTCAAAGATCTTCATTGTCCACTATTAATCGTCCTCTGAGAAGAAGCGCTATAAAATTCATTGAAAACAACGGGTCTTTCATAGATTTCACCGTCTAGTACCCCAATTTTGGTTAAATTATTCAGTTCTATCTCTCTCTTAGGTTACAGATTTCTTAATCGACCAATGGCCAAATGAAATTATTTAATAAATTACACTGTTATTAAACCGGTTCCAGATTGAAACTAAAATAACACTAGTTTACAAGAAAAATGAAGTTTCAAGAAAAAGTATTTTTAGACTAATTTTGGGTCGCTGAACACGAAAACAATATTCATTTTTTTTGTTCAAAGAAGCGATTTTGTGATTTTCTCAAAAAACTCGTTTTTTAGCACTTTTTGTAGTTTTAAGTCAATATTTCTTGTCAAAATCATTCAATTAATTTAGTCAATATGCACGTTGAAAGATGCTGAGGTGCCCTTTCCAAAAACATATAATATGTGTCGATCATATGTAGAATTTTTAGTGCTGCAAGCGACCAAAGTTTAAAAAAAGTGCATCTTTGACCATTTTTAAAAGTTACTCATTTTTAAATGATTTTTTTACCGAAAAACAATTTTTTTCGGACCTTTTAGAATCTAAGATGACAAATAATATGTTTACGTTAATTTAAGCCTAATATCACTAACATCGGATGGACAATGTTAATGCTATGGCACATTGAGCGAAATGGAAATTTTATGATTTTAGCGGACCCTGCTCTGGTGCGGCGGTTTAGAGGGTGTAGCACTGGTCTCATAAGCCAGTCGTCAAATATTCGAGTCCCTATCGGGAAGGAGTCTCAGTGGGATCGTAGCACTAGCCACGTAATTTTCTATGAACTGAGAATCTGCTGTGAAGCCTGTTGAAGCAGAAGGCTAAAATTCCTTTAATTCGTAAAACATGTACTCACAACAGACAAAACAAAATTTTTCCAACGATATTTCCACATTTTAAAAAGAGCACTTCGTTGTACAATGAAATATCCAAAACCATTTAAATGCCGCAGGATGGATGGATGCAAGCTCGAGAAGATAGTACCCAACACAAACAATAACTATCAAGTATTGAAGATTATTTCAGCCGAAAGTATGATTGTGCGAAAAATAAAAAGTTACAATTTTCACTCAGTGCTTCATACCATCTACATTTTTCATCCGACTTTTGTGCAAAAAGATTGTTTATCTCATTAGATTCTAAAAGAATTTTCTTCTGTTCTTGATTTGTTATAAAAAAATTACTAGAAATATGCATTTTTTTTTTAAAAAAAAGTCGAACATTAGACTTTTTTTACTTTGGTCGATTGTAATCATAATAAATGTACATTTCTCGACAAACATACGATTACGGCTTAAAAGCCATCTGTAAAAATTCTCTTTGAAAGGAAATTCCGGACAAACCGTGAATGGCTAAACGCAGTTCATATTAGTTAACGCAAGAGAAAACTTTTTTCTTTTGTTTACTATAAGCATCTGTGATTGGCGGGTAACAGTTTGTCTGAAATTTCATTTCAAAGAGAATTTTGACAGTTGGCTTTTAAGCCGTAATCATATGTTTGTCGAGATTTGATTTACGCATATTATACATTTTTGGAAAGGGCACATCAATACCTTTCCAACTGTTTCGATCGGATCCTTTTTGAACAATTATTGACAAATAACTAAAATAGTGCCCAAAACAACTTTTTCAAAAAAATCTTGAAAATGCTTCTTTGAACAAATGGACTTGGTTTTCGTATTCAGCGATCCAAAATTAACTGTAGAAGCACCTTTCTTCTTAGCTTATCGCGATTACCTTAAAATTGTTAAAATCTGTCACAGTAGATTCTGAAAATATGAAAAATTATTTTTCTGTAATAAAAAATTAAGCAAAAACAAAAAAGCGGAAGCAAAAGAAAAACTTTTTTTTAAACTCGCACTTCTTTGAAAGAGAAATAGAGTATTATTTTCGTATTCAGCGACCAAAAATTAATCTAGAAAACACTTTTTCTCGTAACTTCATTTTTCTTGTAAACTAGTGTAATCTTATTTAAGACCATAAGAGATATGTGAAAAACAGAGCAATTTTCACTCGGTGCCTAATAACATCACCAGTTTTTGTCGGATTTTCGTGATCTTAGGCTTAAAATTCACGTGAAAAGTTTGCCTGTCACATAAGATATTAAAAGATTTTTTTGCTGATTTATTTTTTTATGAAAAATCAACCAAAAATTAGTAATTTTACCAAACACTACTTTTTTTGACTTCGGTTGCTCTTAACCCTAAATTGTTGATATTTTGTCCTAACATGTGATACATTTTTGAAATAAGCGCATCAATACCTTTCGCGCGGTGAATCGCTTGTGTTAATCGGAAGATTTGTTCCTGAGATATTGACCAAAAACTGCAAAAAGTGCTCAAAAACACCTTTTCCAAAAAATCACAAAAACGGTTCTTTGAAAAAGAAAATGGGTATGATTTTCGTGCTCAGCGACCCAAAATTGACTTAGAAAACAATTTTTTTTCTTAACTTCATGCAATTAACCCAAAATTTGTAAACTAGTGTAATTAACTTAGTGCCATGTTCTGCAGCGTGTATATCAATAGTGAAGAATTACATTTAGGTTGACTACTATAAATCGCCATAGATTATCTTGCAACTTTTTAAACTCAAAATACCAACCGTCATGGATTGACACAACGCACACACAAGCATAAAAATTAATTAATTTTTTAAATGAACACTCTGAAGCAGTACACATGTCGCTCCCTGCAGTATTGAATTGCAGGCCAAACTCGGTTATCCGTAATCCTACTATTTCTAAAATAACTCAATTTTATATTATTTAAAATAATCACGAAATGACGTGAAAATACGGAAATTTTAAAAAACTTTAACTGCCCTTTTCTCGAAACCATTTTTTTAGAGCTGGCCGGAAATAGAACTTGAGCAAATGATTTTTGATCGCTTTGAAATTTTCACTGTATATTCGAAATTGATTTCTCCAGCGACGTACGTAGGATTTTATTTTTTTTATTGCTGTTTTGCCTTTCTCATATAGACAGGTCATACAATCACTATGAAAATTGGTAACCTAATCCCGGCCCGGAGGGCCGAGTGCCATATGCTATTCTATTCAGTTCGTCGAGATCGGGAAAAAGTCTTTTTTTAGAGAGCAGCAAAAAAATTTCAGGAAAATCCTGAGAGCTGAGGGAAAATGTACAAAACCATAGTTGGAACCTGTGTACATTTTTCGCGACATGTCAAGCCACCCGTACAGTCACGCTCTGCTGAAAATGTCTCATGTCTCAAACAGGTTAGCTTCCAAGCCTCGATGGTTGGTCTCGTGACATGTCATGGAATTTAAATGCGTCATTGGTCTTGGGACTGGTCATGAGGATAATTTACGTGTCGCGCGTAAGGCGATACCAGTCACAAAGTTTACGAACCTGTACAAAGATGAACATTTTGTTATGGTTTGCTAGTTTGACCTATTTCTTATTCTTGATCGTTTAAGTACCGTGCAGTGGCAGATAAACGAAATGGTAGACGCTATATAAATTCAATTATTTTGAACTTTTTTCAACTTTTTGATAATAAATGTTGCGAGTTACTAGGAGTTCAAAATCAATAGTTTTAAACATTTTAAACGCACACTCAGAAGTAAATGCGTCAAAATCGAAAAATTTTCAACTTTTCACAGACAAATATTGTTTTTTATTGCCAGTTAAGAGGTGTTGAAAATCAATAGTTTTAGACATTTTAAACTCACACTGGGAAGTAAATGCGTCAAAACCGAAAATTTTTCATCTTTTCACAAATAAATATTGTTTGTTATTGCGAGTTACGAGGATTTGAAAATCAATAGTTTTAGACATTTTAACGCACACTGGGAAGTAAATGCGTCAAAATTGAAAAATTTTCACCTTTCCACGGACAAATATTGTTTGTTTTTGCGAGTTGCTAGGAGTTGAAAATCAATGGTTTTAGACATTTTAAACGCACACTGGGAAGTAAATGCGTCAAAATCGAAAAATTTTCAACTTTTCACAGACAAATATTGTTTCTTATTGCCAGTTAAGAGGTGTTGAAAATCAATAGTTTTAGACATTTTAAACTCACACTGGGAAGTAAATGCGTCAAAATCGAAAATTTTTCATCTTTTCACAAATAAATATTGTTTGTTATTGCGAGTTACTAGGAGTTGAAAATCAATAGTTTTAGACATTTTAAATGCACACTGGGAAGTAAATGCGTCAAAATCGAAAAATTTTCAACTTTTCACAGACAAATATTGTTTCTTATTGCCAGTTAAGAGGTGTTGAAAATCAATAGTTTTAGACATTTTAAACTCACACTGGGAAGTAAATGCGTCAAAACCGAAAATTTTTCATCTTTTCACAAATAAATATTGTTTGTTATTGCGAGTTACGAGGATTTGAAAATCAATAGTTTTAGACATTTTAACGCACACTGGGAAGTAAATGCGTCAAAATTGAAAAATTTTCACCTTTCCACGGACAAATATTGTTTGTTATTGCGAGTTACTAGGAGTTGAAAATCAATGGTTTTAGACATTTTAAACGCACACTGGGAAGTAAATGCGTCAAAATCGAAAAATTTTCATCTTTTCACAGATAAATATTGTTTGTTATGGCGAGTTACGAGGATTTGAAAATCAATAGTTTTAGACATTTTAAACGCACACTGGGAAGTAAATGCGTCAAAATCGAAAATTTTTCAATTTTTCACAGATAAATATTGTTTGTTATTGCGAGTTACGAGGAGTTGAAAAACGATAGTTTTGGACTTTTTAGACACACATTAGTAAGTAAATGCGTCATAATGGAAAAAATGAACTTTCACACAACATTTTTATTTGTTATTGCTAGTTACGTGAAGTTGAAAAACGATAGTTTTGGACTTTTTACACACACATTAGTAAGTAAATGCGTCAAAACGGAAATTTTTTCAACTTTTCGCTGTTTTTTTTGTTTTTCGAGTTACAGTAAGATTCTGTTTTTGGCACGTTCCGTTTTTGGCATGCTCCCATTTTGGTACACTCCGATTTTGGCAACAAATGGGTTCCGTTTTTGTCAACATTCTTGTTGTACATAATAAATCTTTTAAAAATGTGCAATAGATGTTTTTTGTATCAATTGACATTACATTTGGCTTTATTTCCAAACATGGGAGTCATATTAATCCTCAAAAGCCTAAATCATTTTTTTTTAAATTTTGTTAAAATTGTCTCATAGTTTCAATACTTTACTGTGATAATTTTGCGATGTTTTTCGCAATGTTGTTTTAAAAAAGCGTTATGCATTTAAAGGTTAACTATATTTTACACAATATGTGTCGTATTTAATGATAACAATAAGTATAGAAATGTATTGTTTATGTATAATACAACTGATAGCAGTGTAACTAATGTTAGACGGAATCAATTTTTATAGTCGAATGCAGATGAATGCGCTACACGGCATAATACAACGTCACTACAAAACTTGGCACTAAATTTGCAGTACATATCGAAAGCCCGTATTTAGGAATGAAAAAATGATAGCTCCCAAATAGTTTACGATGTCTTTGGCAAATTTGTTAGTTTTTCGGCGATTTTTTCAAATAATTGGAATTAGGGTGGTTAGGGTGTTCAAAGTATCGACTGTTTAGATCTGTGAAGTTTACCTGCGCAATGCCCTACAATATAACACAAATAAATTAAAGCATGTTTGCTGAATAAACAAGGCTATCTTTAATGGTTGAATTGTTATGATTTTTTTTTAAATGATTTGAGGTAGGGTGGCTCTTGAAAAATCGGGTTGCTTATATTATCTTGAATTTTCATAAAGAAGAGATCACAGCCCCAGGAGCGAAACCAACACTACCATGCAGTGAATTGTTTGTGTTTTGACGTCCAGTGGGCCGAAGAAAAACGATTCGAATTAAATTATATGTTATACCTTCGTAATGACGAATATTGTACTCGAGAAGTGCGCGAAGGTTGTGAGAATTTTACTGAACTGCACAATGTCGCCAAAACCTCAAAATTTTATTTTGGATTTTTCCTGATTTAACCTTTTTCTCTGTTTGTAAACGGGTTGAATATAGAGGTGTGCGCCACGCCGCGGCCGCCGCGCCGCGCCAGCGATTGCATGTAAAAATAGTAAGCACATTGGCTTGACGCCGGCGCGCCGCCGACCTTTACCTGAAATCGGCGGCGTGGCGCACACCTCTAGTTGAATAGTCTTTTCAAAATAATATGTCTTGAGGACAAAAGATAGATATTTTACAGAACTTCAAAGGTGAAATAGATGATCAATTCTGAAAAAATGTGTTCCAACCTTTGTTATTTAAAAGAATATATCTTTTTAGTTAAGATTACGATTAGGGTCGAACTGATTTCATTAGTAAGGTTATTTACTGGACTTATATTTAGCATTCGATTTAGTCGCTAAAAGGTCTTTTCGCACTCAGAACTAATAATAAATCGTGCATTAAATTAAAATTATAATGTTCAAGTGGCTGTATTTTCTGCCCCGAAATGGTGATTTTTCATGATGTGTCTGAAGGAGACGCATGGTAGTGTTTGATTACCCCGGGCTCGCAATATAATTTATAAATATCTCTTAGCATTATCAACAATTGAAAACAGTGTATTCTGCTGAAAATTCACTAAACCAAGTTTTTTGAAAATGAATTTTCAGATATAGTGCACTTTATATTCGTAAATGTTGAATTTGCAAACCTCCCTAGGTGCTAAAATTTTCTGGTAAAAAGAAATAATAAATTAACACCAAATATGAATTCAGCGACGTAAAATTACACCAATGTGAAGTTTTCATCAAATTCGGAACCCTTTTGAGGTTTTGACCGACTTTTGTATGGAAGGTGATCACTGTGCGAAGACTGAATTTGATAAACATATGATAAAATTGAATTTTCTTATTTTTTCCTTTCATCTAATTCCATTTCACATATGATTAAAAATCCTTGAAACATTTTTGAAATCGTAAATTGAAAATCTAAACTTTAAAAATAAGGTTCAATTTTTGGCACGGTTCCGGTTTTAACAACTGCAAAAATTAAATCGTTGCCAAAAACGGAATCCTACTGTACTAGGATATGAAAATCACTAGTTTTGAACATTTCAAACGCACGTGGGGAAGTAAATGCGTAAAAATCGCAAAATTCACTTTTTACTTTTTACAGATGAATGTTGCTTGTTTTTTCAATTATTAGGACTTGAAAATCAAAAGTTTTGAACATTTCAAATGCACAACGGAAAGTAATTTCGACAAAATGGAAATTTAAATATGCGTTTAAAATTAGAGGTATGCCCAGCGCCGCCGCGCCGGTCCGCGCCGGCGGTTGCAGGTAAAAACAGTAAGCATTTTTAACTGATATTCGCGGCGCGTCGCATACCACTATTTAAAATGTCCAAAACTATTGATTTCCAACACCTCGTAACTAGTAATAACAAACAATGTTTATTTGCGAAATGTTGAAAAATTTTCGATTTCGACGCATTTACTTCCCAATGTGCATTTAAAATGTCTAAAACTATTGATTTTCAACACCTCGTAACTCGCAATAACAAACAATGTTTATCTGTGAAAAGTTGAAATTTTTTCGATTTTGACGCATTTACTTCCCAATGTGCGTTAAAAATGTCTAAAACTATTGACTTTCAACACCTCCTAACTCACAATAACAAACAATATTTATTTGTGAAAAGTAGAATTTTTTTTCGATTTTGACGCATTTAAAATGTCTAAAACTATTGATTTTTAACACCTCTTAACTCGCAATAACAAACAATGTTTATCTGTGAAAAGTTGAAAAATTTTCGATTTAGACGCATTTACTTCCCAGTGTGCATTTAAAATGTCTAAAACTATTGATTTTCAACACCTCTAAACCGCAATAACAAACAATATTTATTTGTGAAATGTTGAAAGAAATACAAATATCTCACTTTCTATATTTCCAATTATCCGCCAAAGTACGGTATTCAATATTTTACCCATTTTCAATACCGGTTCTTTGTCGACATGTCACATAACAAGCAAACCTGTTTTTCTATTGTCGCGACCGTTCGCAAACGAACATACATGTCACAGTTCAGTGAATGTACAGTCGCTTGACAAACCAGTTTTGTTTTGAAACATGTACAAATTTTTTGACATGTCACGGGGAAAATGTATCGTGTCATAGTACACGCGCTTGTGTCACATGTCGCAAGAATCCGCAACTTGTACATGTCACGAGCAAACACGCGACCAGTCACCAGATGACTGGTCATAACCATGACATTTTCCAGCTATGTACAAAACCCCAATGTCTCAGGGAACGGGTTTGCGCTGCCATCACCCGACCCGCTAAAAAACTACTGCTCTTGCCCAGAACCTGATTCCTCCCCGGCACTACCTTACGGCATTACTTCATGTACATAACACACACTCTAATTCTACAACTACGAGTTCGTTTCCTTCCGCAGGGTTACAGCACCACTCCTCGACACACCACCAATTCTCCACCATCCACACAGACTGGCATTTTCTGCATGGTAGTCGGAAAGCTGGCTGTGAGTCGAGACTTAGTGCTCCTCCCCTACGAAGACTTCAAACTGTCTAATTCACCGAGCCCTTGGGCTCCCTTGTGCCAGTTACCACCGCAACTCCCTTCTCGCACCATTCAGCACCGTTTACTCGTTGAGCCCCAGACTTGTTCGCGAACTACTCGGTCTAGTCTCCGACGATGGACCTAGCCTACTCCGACGGAGAATTCCCCGGCGTGAGAAGTTCTCCCGAAACCAAGCCAACCAATCAGGTGTCGAGGTCAGTTCGGCGATTCCGGTGGAGCAGGGCGTCCGGTTCGCTGATGCCCCGACGACCTGCGACTGGTGGTATCCCGTCGCGGTCTACTCAGTCTAGTCCGCGGCGGTGAATCTAGCTTACGCCGACGGAGAGTTCCCCGGCGAAGGAAGCTCTCCCGATATTGATTATTCTTTTGTTTTAGCACCACAATTTCTTGAGCCCTTTGGCTCCCTATACGGTGCCATTTAGCACCGCAACTCACTGAGCCCTCCATCTCCCGCCCTTACTTGTTCGCGAACTACTCGGTCTGGTCACCGACAATGGATCTAGCCTACTCCGACGGAGAATTCCCCAGCGGGAGACGTTCTACCGAAACCGAGCGGTAGATTTCCGCCGATACCGTTGTTCGTTTCCGTGAGCCATTTAGCTCCCCGTTTCGTCCCGATCTACTCGATCTAGTTCCCGGCGGTGAATCTAGCCTACTCAACGGGCTAGCCAGTAGGTGCTGAGGTCCATCCAGCAATTCCGGGTGGAGCGTAGCTTCCGGTTCACTGGCGCCCCAACGACCCACTGCTAGCTGTACGACGCGGTCTACTCGGTCTAATCCCCGGCGGTGGATCTAGCCTACTCTCGAGCTACCCGGTGGGGTGTCGAGGTCGGTCCAGCGATTCCGGTGAAGCCTGACGTCCGGTTCACTGGCGCCCCAACGACCCGAACCCGGTGCTACGTCGTGTACTACTCAACTGGTCCCTGTCGTTGGACCTAGTCCACACCATGGTCGATCCGGTGATTCCAGTTGGAGTGTAACTTCCAGTTCATTGGAGCTTCGATGGCTCGAAGCCGTGTACTGCTACGTTGATGGTCGTTGTTCCTCTTGCCAGCTTCGTTGCAACGCTGACATGATTTGAACGACTGTTCTGTTCACCGCGTCCAATTTTTCTTTATCCGCGCACATTCTTTGGACAATATTGTTCATGTTAACGTCCTCACCGACAATGGTTCTCATTTCGTTTTGCTCGTGCTCGAATCGCGGGCATTCGAGGACCACATGCTCAGGCGTCTCCTCTGCATCACCGCACGCGATGAAGAACGGCAAACTCGCGTGGCCGAACCTGTTCAGATACTTTTTGAAACAGCCGTGACCAGACAAGAACTGCGTCATGTGGAAGTTCACCTCCCCGTGCGCCCTGTTTACCCAGACCGACAAGCGTGGAATTAGTCGATGGGTCCATCTACCGTTAACGGCGTTATCCCACTGATGCTGCCACTTGATGAAGGTGTCAGCTCGAACTCGTTTACGGACTCCTCTCGTGCCTCGATCCCTATAATACTCGCTATCTTCTTCGAGTAGGAGACAGTTCGATACGCGCTGGACACCCGCATGGCCATCAGCCTAAACGTGCTGTTCAGCCGAGATGTGTTCCTCTTCGTCTGCAGTGCCGTCACCCAAGCAGGTCCTGCATATCTGAGCACCGATGTGGAAACACTCGCCAGTAATCGCTTTTTACTGCTGCTGATCGCCGAATTGTTGGGCATGATCCGATATAGTGCCGAAATCACTTTTACGGCCCTCCCGCATGCGTGGTCGATGTGGCTATTAAAGCTTAGCCGGTCGTTTATCATCACTTCTCGCTTTGAGTCGATGATACAATCTCCGACCGAAATTCTTGCCTGCCGCACTGCCTTTCGGTTGCTTATCAGAACCATTTCAGTTTTGTGGTGAGCTAACGTCAGCTTCTTCTCACCCATCCAGTCTTCCACAACGTCTATCGCCTCCGTTGCCGGTACTTCCACTTCCTCAAGTGATTCGCCGGTCACTAGGAGCACCACGTCGTCCGCAAAACCGAAAATCTTCACGCCCCTGGGGAGGCTCAGTTTCAGCAATCCGTCGTACATAGCATTCCAGAGAGTTGGGCCGAGAATGTAACCCTGTGGAACGCCCGCTGTTACTGTTTTTCCGGCATCAGTTTCGTAGATCAGTTGCTGGTTCCAGAAGTAGCTCCTCAGGATCCTACAGAGGTACTCGGGAACTTTCAGTCTGTACAGCGATTGCAGCCCAGCTAGCACTGTTGAAGGCATTTTTTACGTCCAGTGTAACCACTCCGCAGTAGCGGTTTCGGTTTTGCTTCTGTGCAGCCTCCATAGTTTCCACGACCGTTCGTATGGCGTCCAGAGTGGATCTACCTTTCCCGAAACCGAACTGCAAATTGGATAGTCCATTCTCTCCCTCTGTGTATGTTTTAAGCCTGTTAAGGATTACTCTTTCAAGCACTTTGCCGACTGTATCCAACAGGCATATCGGCCTGTATGGTGAAGGATCTCCAGGGGGCTTGCCTGGCATCGACAACAGCACCAGCTTTTGTCGCTTCCAGATGTCGGGGAAGTCACCATCATCGATGCACTTTTGCAACGCACTCCTAAACATACCCGGGTTCGATAGGATTGCTATTTTCACAGCCACGTTGGGGATACCTTTTTGGTTCTCAAGGCTTTTGTCACCACCATCAGCTCCTCGTTGGTTACTCGAGCTTCTTCTTCGTAGTCATACTGCGTCCCGTATGGCGTGGGCGGCAAGGCTGTCGGTTCATGCTGCAAGAATAGTGCTTCTACGATGGCTCTCATCCTCTCCGGGCACCTATCCGGTGGCACTGCCGGTCCTCTTATCTTCGCCATGGCAACTCGATAGGCGTCGCGCCTCGGGTTCGAATTGGCGTTGCGATAAAGCTCTTCTAGGCAGGCTTTCTTACTGAGCTTGATTTCCTTGTTAAGTGCGGCTCTTGCTGCCTTATACGCTGGTCTTAGAGCATCACTTTCCGCGACGTTTCGGGCTCTCTGCATCTTCCTCCGGGCTCGGTGGCAGCATGCACGTAGGTCGGCAATCGCCGAATTCCACCAGAAGGCTGGGCGGCGAGTGTACCTTGGTTTACCTTTTCTTGGCATGGTTGCATCGCACGCTCTTGCTAATGCCATTGTCACTTCATCTGAAGTCATCTGAAGTCAATGTAATTGCACTCACGCCTCCAAGCTTCGACGAAGACTCCCTTGTCGAACTTCCTTGTTGGAAAACTCCGCTCGTTTGATTGGATCATACGCGCTTCCGACTGTCTACTGCTTCCGATAGAGTACCGGATCGCTTGGTGGTCGCTGTGGGAGTACCCCCGCACACTCCAATTTAAACTTCCAACCAGCCCTGGGCTGCAGAAGGTAACGTCAATAACTGAATGTCGACCGTCGCGGCGGAAGGTGCTGGTTGTACCATCGTTTGCAACATCTATGTTCAGTTTTGCAAAGGCCTCGAGTAGACTACTCCCCCTTGAGTTAGTGAATCGGCTGCCCCATTCTACTGCCCAAGCGTTGAAGTCGCCGGCTATAACGACAGGTCTCCGATCGATAAGCTTCTCTGTCAGCTTGTCGAGCATTTCTGTGAATCGATCGGACGTCCACCGCGGGGGTGCATAGCAGCTGCAGAAGAAGACTCCATTGATTTTGGCGATTACGAAACCTTCATCTGCACAATAGACCACTTCCTGAAATGGGTATCTCCCCGTCGTCCAAATCGCCGCTGATTTTGCGCTATCTGCTATCTAGTTTCCATCGCTAGCCGGGATACGGTAAGGCTCCGAAATGATAGCTATATCGCGTTTAGATTCCGCTACAAATGCAGCAAGTGTTGTGCTGTGTCGCAGTGGTTGAGGTTGATTTGCGTTACCTCCGCTGTGATTTTGTTGCAGTCGCCTGTTTGAAGGCCGGCCATCGTGGGCCTCCTGTAACGTGGTTGTTACCTTCTTCTGTTGCACAGATCAGACATCTCGGAGCCTGCCGGCAGTCTTTTGCCATGTGGCCTTCTTCCCCGCACCTTCTGCATAATTTGCTCCTGTCAGGTCCACTGCAATTTCTCGCCAGGTGGCCGAACTCTTGACACTTGAAGCACACTTCCGGTCGCTGGGAGACGCTCAATGGACATACCGACCAGCCAACTTTGATCTACCCAATTTTAAGTGCCTTGTTTGCTGCTTCGACTGGAAGCCTAACCGAAGCCGCTTGGGTGCCGAAAGGTCCCTTCTTCGTTCGGATCATCATCTGTACTACTCCAAGTTCGCACTGTTTTACCAGAGCTTCTCTTAGCTCTTCTTCTGAGGATATCTCATCTAGGTCCTTACATCGGATGGTTGCCTTCGGGCACTTTCACCGCTTTGCCTATAGCTTTCTCGGTGAGCTCCTTATAAGCAGAGTAGTAGTTTAGTTCCAGAACCATCTCTCCGGTGCGGGTGCGCCTGGTTTTCTTGACGTCTGAATCCAGCTCCTTGAGTGCTGGGTTTGTCCTCATTGCGCGCAGTACCTTCTCGTATGAGTCATCGTTGGCTTTGACTATGAGAGCTTCACCTTTGTTTCGTCCCTTGAAATGCTTTCGCTTTTCGGACCTATCCTTGTTATTCGCCCTTCGTTTGGTGCTGCCGACGACTTCCCATTTGGTGTTTTTAACCACGTTGGTGGTTGCTTCGTTCGCTACGCGTGCCATTACGCCGGGAGTCTCCTTCTGCTTCTTGGAACCTCCTAGTCTCTCATCGCCTGGTGAAGCTCTTAGCCTCTACGGTGTAGAGAGAAAAGTCGCCTGCGGTTTGTCTTTCGCCTCGTACGTTTCCCTCATTTTCGGTGGTACCACTGGTTGCCTTATTTCCAAGGACTTCTTGGCCATCAACAGCTCCTTTCCGGTTACCTCCGCTTTCTGCTCCAAGGTTCTCCATTCCTTGACTGCCAATCCAAGGTTTCCTTGTATCTTCAGGACCAGTGTCTTGGTGTCCTTGTGCACATTACTCCTTTTGTCAACAAAGTCGTGCAGTTCGTCCACCAATTTTTTAGCTACTGCTATACTCGGCATGCTTGGTATTTTAAACCAGGCGCTCCCCTCCTGCTTTTGCTGCTTCTATTGAAGCTACGGCTGCGGCTGCTGGTGCGGTTGAGGCTGATCCTGGTGTTGAAGCTGCGGCAGCAGTTTCTCCTGGTCGTGATGTTGTTGCACTGGTTGGCTTTGCCGAGGCGGTGACCTCGTTAAACCGCTTTTGGCGAAGGGATTCGCCGCGTCTACTTCGTATGTGTAAGTTTCTCGGTCCATTTTATTTGGGTCCAAACTCCGGGTCGCTATCTCCACTCGTTGCATATAGTCGCCTCTCGTGATCCCATCATTATCTATACTACCAAAACAGCAGGGAGGTCATGTAAGGGTTGACACTATCCTTCATGGGGTGTAGTGTTCAGAGCCCGGATTGGCGTAAATCGGGAATGCTACAACTGAACCTAGTACCACCAACTAAATGGTGACGAGTTTTGAACGTACCTGGAGACCTGTCAGGGTTTTATTTGGACGGAGGCAACCGTGCTGTTAGCCCACTCGTCATTTCAAGTCGGTGTCATCCTTCCTTACTCAGGCAGTAGAACAGCATGCCTGTCAGCCCGAGGTCGTCGTCCAATTCGAGATCCGTGTCCTGTCCGTTGACGTTTGCCATGGCCAGTATGCCATCATCAGGATGTAACTGGCATCGATCCTGATGTGCCGGTTGGCACTCCGGTTTGGGCTAGAGTGCTTTTATTGCTAAGATCTTAGATTAATGGAATCTTGGGATCTTAGCAGAAGCAGCACAGACTCGCTTCGTCGGAGCTACTTTCGGAGTTGTGGCTTTTTTTAGAGGGCTCTGCTACCCAATCCAAACCCCACCATATCCTAGCAAAACTCCGAAGCTCGCAGTAGGGCCGGGGGGGCGGGGTTTCGTTAAGCCCCTAGACTAGACTCCTGTCCTTCCTGTCCCTGCTGCCCCCGGGAAAAAATCTGTATGTGTGTGTATGTATGTATGTGTGTATGTGTCAAAAATGTCACTCATTTTTCTCGAAAAAGGCTGGACCGATTTGCCCAATCTTAGTCTCAAATGAAGGGTACAACCTTCAAATGCTATTGTATTTTGTGTCGATTGGAATTCCTGTTCCGGAGTTACGGATTTAAGAGTGCGGCCACACAGAAATTTCCCATATAAACTATAGGAAAAATTAAAGATAGAATTTTTATTTTTGATGCCAAATGTCTTTAAGGTGCATGAAACGTCGAGATTTGATGCAAACTCGAAAAAAAATTGACGAAAATGCACTTTTTGGATTTTGGCACATTTTTGCCTTTCTCATATAGAAAGGTTATACAATCACTCTGAAAATCGTTAACCTAATCCCGGCCAATTTTTTTTTGACTTGCATGAGGTTTCAGGATTTTAACAGGGGCGTAGTTAGAGGTATACGGAAAAGGTGTTACCCCCCAGTCTACTGCTCCCTCCCCTCCCTTTAAAATCCACTTAACCACCCCTCAAACCACCACCCCATCCAGCCTTCATGCCCCCCCCCCTCAACCTCACCATCTTTAAACCACCACTATATCACAAAGCATACAAAATTAAGCTGGGGCGTCATTCGTTCGTGAGATTTTCGCCCTCCTCACACACCCACCCCCGCTTAACAAAATGAGTTAGTGAGCAGATAACATTGAACTAATGCTGATTAGGCTAATTAAGTATGATATTTTTTTGATTCAAGTGTTTCACCGTCGACACGTAGCTCATCAAGTTCGTGGTTGGCAAGCCATTGTGTATCCGCTAGGTGGATTAAAACAGGTTTTTTTCATTGTATGTTATCGAAAACTAAACCAATAAAAATCATAATCATCTTAGAATCAAATAAAACTTAGTTAGTGAGATGATATTGTCTAATTTAGCAACTCAGTATATTTTTATTAATCAAGAATCCTATTGAAAAGAGTTTGTAGTGTAACCTCCTTCATGTCAGCTCCGTACTACAGTAAAGACCCGTTTTTATCAGCCCCTTGGCGAATTTTAAGCTGATAAAACAGGGACATTGATAAAATCGGGACATACATTTTTCTATCTTTTAATAAACCGAAGCTCTTGAAATATTCTTCTTTGTTCCTTAGATAATGCTTTGCAACTTTTCTGATTATTTACTTTAAGTTCCCCTTAAGGGGGCGTGACAGCGCAAAATTAAAAAAAAAATATTTTTATTTTTGCATTTTTCGGATCTCTAAGATAAGAAATATATGTCCAAGAAAGGATTTACTCGACTTCAACTTGGTTCGTCTGCTAGAGCCCATCAAACTACCAACTATCAATATCCGTATGAAGCTGATAAAATCGGTCAAAAAGCTGATAAAATCGGGTCTCCACTGTACTTCCAATTTATCTGAAAATCCATACACTCGACCCTTGGCCTTGAACAAACGAAAACACCAACAAGTGAGCAGTCCGCTTCATTAATCTTGATAATCATTGTGATAGACTAGCAGACTAAGATTTGGCAGTAAATCTTATTGCCACTGGCACTGCTGTATTGCATTCACAGTCTGTAAGTTTACCGGCTCCTGTTACCTACAACACATGATGTAGGTACATACAACATATCTAAGTGTGTTTCTGCTGTGACCACCCCCACACACGTCGTTGCCAGAACCTAGAACCATTTCGCTTTTATTTTCGTTTGCTGATTCCACACAAAATATACCACCCACCCATGCGATCACCGAAAACCTCGCCTCCTCCTGGGGCTTGTTTCGGCAAGCGCTGAGTCAGGCGAAAATAAATATGTAGGTACCTACTTTTACTGCCTTTTTTTCTGTTACTCTAGATGCTATCAAAGGTTACCGCAGACGGACCGCAGCTGTTAGACGGATGTTATTAGATCCTTACGTGGCAGTATCAGAACGCTTGCTATGAGCTGATCCGTTCTGCCTAGTTCGGACGGAGCGAGCACTTCACTTTTACTTTCGTCGGGAGTCTGGCTAAAATCAGATTACACTGACGATGCTTCATCGATCGAAGTGGGTGTCTGAATGAGATCAGGGAAAGCAGAGTAAAATAATACGAACGATGGTTATCTTTTCGATGCCACCAAAGTTACTCCCAGTCTGGGATATTGATTAACATGCAGATTTTTTTTTTCTGGGACAAGATTATTCTTATTCAAACAATTTTTAGGGTTCGTTTACCAATACCATTCAGTACTGTCCACGGGAAACAAATCGTAATATCGAGCTGAAACCGAATCAATTTTGGAGTGATTTATTAAATAAATTTATTTGCTTGTGTTCAAATTTTTTAATGTCTTCTGTTGAACAATACTAAAAACCTCTATGAAGACTTGCTTTTATTTATTGAAAAAATGGTTATGTATAACTTGTTATTTCTTAAATTCAAATCTGTTTTGATGATGACATATTTTACTAAAAATTACACAGGAGACCTTCTATCAACCAGAACTATTACCAAGTTTATCAGGCTGTAAGGAAATGTAGAATATTTTCCATCAAAAAGATCTATCTTTAAGCCAAACACAAATGACCCAACCTAGCAACAACCCGATGGCCACGTTATTATTTGATAAACAACTCGGAAATGCTACCACTGTTCCGGAAAGCGTCCGGCAAACGGATCCAACTACTCCGTGAAAGCCGCAGATAGAGAAGAAGAATCAACAAAACCGTAACATATAACCGTCACTAGGCCGACTTCCTTCCTATTTATAAACGAGGGTTGCTTTACATCAACAAGAACCCCCATCATCAGTGCCAAAGTGTGCTTTTTTGGGTACTCCCACCGTGACGAAATGACCACCATCAGCAGCGGGATACTCTGACGATGTGGGCTAATTTATGCTGTAACTGGGTCAAACCAATAATCGTGCAGTAGCCGAATCGGCATTCGAACTCATAAATTAATCCTATAATCGTTTACATTATGAAGAAATGATGATTAGGCACATTTTTCACCACCCATGAACTACTTCCGGTTCAGAGTGCATTTACCACTGTTGATGTAAGCAACACAAACATTGCTAATTATTTTTTCTTCTTTCTTCTCTTTCAGTGACCTCAGCAGCAACAACATCTCTAGTTTACCAAATAAGTCGTTCGACATGCTACCAAAACTAGAAGAACTGTAAGTAGTCATTACCCTTCCCGCAGGATTCAAACTTCTCTTCTTTCTAGATTGGCCAAATTTCCGGCTAACAATTAATCAATTTCCCTCCCCACTCCGGATCGATCAAATAAATCGCTCTGAATAATTTAGTACGATACAAATTCCTCTGGCAAGACCAAACCAAACTGGGCTGCATCCGATAGGGAAACTATTTTCGCAATTAAAACTTTCTCATTTTCACAAGCTGACTAATTGTATTTGAACCTGTTGTGTTCGAAGCTGTGGGTGATGAACGGTCGGTCGGACTGACGGAACGCTGATCGGCAAGTTGCGTGGTTCGACATACGAAAGGAGTAACTTTTATGTCTGTTGGGATGAACTGTCTCCTACGGACGACTCACATCACAAACAAAAACATAAACAAAAACGACCGATTCGGGTGGAAGCTGTTGCATCATGCTGGGTTCGGGGATGGGGTTACTTTGATCAGTGGGTGGTAATATTTTTTTTGATTAGTTTGGTGTTGTATCAGTAATGATCGATCACGACGTACAACACCTGAAGGAGGGAAACTTTCCCGAAATTATATAAATTTCATTAATTTGTCTAGAGTTGCACAGAAATGTCTGGCTTCAACACAGGCGGTGCTAGTTTTTAGGTGAGATCGAACCCTGGTGAGTAGCGTACAAGGCAAAACATTTACCAACTACGATATGATTTTGCAAATTTGTCCGAAATTAACCAAATTTTGCGCAATTTCTGTGTATTGTTTACATCCGTTTAGTTATGTAGTCGCAGTGTAATGCCGGTCGAGATGGAAGAAAGTCAGCAAACCGTTTGCGAAATGATTTCATTTACTCACCCACGGAAAAAAGCTGTTCCCAAAATCGTGAATAAAGTGCCATGAATTCTGGAATAATCACGTTTTTACGTTACGAAAACAGGACCATGAACATAAATCATGGCTTTTATAATTATGTTCAATTTCTCTTGAGTAACGCCCGCATAACGCTTTCATTAGTGGAAATATTTATTTTTGTTTTGTGAACTTCGGTCACGATTTCCACCAAGAACTAGTTCACAATTTTATGAACATTATCTATATATATATATATATATATATATATATATATATATATATATATATATATATATATATATATATATATATATATATATATATATATATATATATATATATATATATATATATATATATATATATATATATATACATATACATATATATATATATATATATATATATATATATATATATATATATATATATATATATATATATATATATATATATATATATATATATATATATATATATATATATATATATATATATATATATATATATATATAACAGTCAATGTTTGTATGTATATGATTTATAGACTCCCAAACGGCTTAACCGATTGCCGTAAAAATTTGTACACAGTAGGCGTTTGTTATGGAGCGTGTTTGTGTGTTATTGCTTGGGGATTATCTGCCCGCCAGATGGCGCTTCCGAACAAATTTTGTTTTCCTCCTATTTCGTTCAAAGTCGCAGCAACGCGCGATGGGTATTAGCTAATTATTTATAAAACCAAAGGTTGACTCATGATTTTTTCATAGATATAGGAACACTAGTTCACAAAATCAAAATATTCTGGATATTTTTTCGTGAACTATTTCACGACATTCGTAATTTTATTCATGAATCCATTCAATCTTCGTGAACTAATTCATGATCCCTAATATATTAGTCATGATCCAATATCCGTGCTCGTGAAATGGTTCACAAAATCATCAAATATTATTCATACATTCGTGAACTGGTTCATGATTCCTAATATATTAGTTACGATCCAATATCCGTGCTCATGAAATAGTTCACGAAATCATGAAATATTATTCATGTATTCGTGAACTAGTTCAAAATATCTAGTATTATAGTCACAACTTACCATTTGTTTTCGTGAAATAGTTCATGAAATCATAAAATATTATTCATGTATTCGTGACCTGATTCATGATTACTAGTACATGGGTTACGATATATCTATTTGCGTGCTTATAATATTTAGAAGATCCGTAATCATTTACAATTTCATGCAACATGTTAATGAAATTTTTACGTGAACCGTTTCACAAAATTTGGAGTATTATTCGTGGAATCATTTTTGTTCCATGAGCTTTTTCATTAAATACCCAGCTGCTAGCGACCAGTAAAAGGTACGAGAACCTCGAACATCCATTTGATAAGATTCATTGTGATGTCCGGACAGAAAACGAAAACTGCACTGAGAACCCCAAATAGTGTGCCTGATATAGTTCATAGAACCAGATATCGCAAATGAGTCTTATTTTAATGATTCAGTTCATATTGTCACGTTATTCCGAGTAAAAAATCAGTTATTAACCAAAAAATAATAGATCACGATAAGGTGAAAAGAATTTACGAATACCATGATAAAATTGCTGATATCATGAACATTAGTTACATTACTCTTTGAAAGTAAGCTCTAAAATAAAATAATAATATAATCTCATAATAACATGAGCAGAAATTACGAAAATCGTGACTAAAATCCTGAAATCATGAACACAAATCACACAACTCGTGACAAAAATATCTAAAATCGTGACTAAGATCCTGAAATCATGAACATGAATTGTTCTATTCATGACTAAAATATCAAGATAACATGAACAGAAGTTACAAAAATCGCTACTAAGATCCTGAAAGCATGAAAACAAATCACACAACTCATGACAAAAATATTTAAAATCGTGAGAAAGATACTGAAATCGTGATCATGAATCACTCTACTCAAGACTAAAATATCACGATAACGTAAATAAAAATTACGAACACCGCGACTAAGATCTTGAAATCATGAACTTTAATCCCGTTTACGTCATGAGAATTCAAAAGAATCGCGAATAAGCTCTTGAAATCATGAACAATGTATAACTGTCGACTGTGTATTCCCAAATCATGAACAAGAATCACAACAAAAACTAAACATGTCAGGTAACAACAACAGTAACCCAACCAAACATTCTAATGTAACGCCATGTGTATATTCGGGGCGAACTGGTTTTTAGAAAACAAAAATAGTTTCATGAATACGAGGATTTTTATTCATAATTTCAGGAACTTGGTCACGGTTTTCGTAAATCATACAGTTCACGAAATCGTGACCTTTTGTTTATGAATTTATGAACGGATTTTTTTCCGCGCATGCAATCAAAATTTGCATGTCGCATCGTGCCTTGGGAGAACTGTTTCAAAGGTCCTCCAAAGGTTCCAGAACTAGATGATCGGGAACGACGCACAACAAACTGAGAAAGTGCTAATTGCTCGTTTTAATTCGTGCGTTTCGATATGGAAATTGGAAATCAGGAATCATAATGTATTAGCTCAAATGGCACGTTCCCCGTATGTAGTAGGGATTTGTGCCTTGCCGTATCTTCTCATCATTTCCCTGATAAGAAGGAAAGGAGAAGGAAAAGGAAATTAGAATGGTTTTTTTACTCATTTTAAATAGATTCGATTTTTCACGAAAAAGTTCGCCTTTTTATGTGTAAAAACCCCTTAATTTGAATATTGAAAACTCAACGTAGGGATTAGGTATTTTTTACATAGAATGTGTATGCAAAGTTTGAAAGAAATCGGTTTAGTAGGTTTTGAATGGCAGGAAACACCGCAAATTATATTTTTTCCAGAGACCTTCTACAAAAAGCTTCGTCACCGAGTCGGTTTGTCAATATTTTTGCATAGAAAAATTACAGAATGTTATTGAAATGATACACTATAATGTACAAAAGTTTTGATCAATTCGTTCTAAAAAAATCGGAAAAAAGTGTTTTTTCTTCACGCTGAAACTTTTACCCGTCCTTAAGTCAAAGATTGTTCTGATGAAAAGTCCAATAATTATTATTTGGTAATCGTCAGTAAACCCGTAGGTTGAAAATTCAAGCTCATTGAGTTTCCTCAACAAGCCGTCGGAAACCAGATTCCACAGCAAAGGTGGCAGCACGGAATCCTGAGGATAGCCAAAAATTCTCAACTTCCTTATCTCTGCCTGACTCAGTGGTGAGCGAAGAATGCGGTTACTAAGCATTGCGTTTATCCAACGTGAGATGCATCTAGATATTCTACGACCGCGCGTCGCTTGCAGAATAAATTGGTAGGACACATTGTCAAACACACCCTCAATATCTAGGAATACACCCAAGCTAGAGTGATTGAACGAGAAGGCCTTTTCAATGTTGTAAACAACATCGTGAAGAAGAGTGATCATGGATTCCCCACACTGTTGTTCCTGATGTGATCCCAAGAGACAATTCTGGTTCTATTGCACATCATCGCAAATCAGTCCCGTAAAGATAGGAAATCCCACAGTAAATGGGACAAATATGCGATCATGGGCAGCACAAGTGCATTGTAAGAGGGGCTTCAAGAGTACCATAAAACCTCAGTTGTTACTAGGGCGGATCGATTCTCCTTTACAAAGCTTTTAGAAGAAAAGAACTTAAGCTGATTGACCTTAAACTTTCGGCTTCTTCATAGTTTGAGCGCCCCCTTTGGAAATAAATCTAACAGTTTTTTTCGTCATGCTTTCGGGATATACTCGTTAGCAAGACTTCCTGATATTTTTCAAGACATATCAAATCCCTTTTTCAGCAGCACCGAAAAGATGTCTTCTCTTCCAGGCGATGTGTGTGGATCAAAGCTTTCAACTGCCCACTTCACCGATTCTGTGGCTACCAATGTGCGTGCTAACGCTCACGAGTTCGAATCAGCAGAATGAGATCTGTGAACATTGTTCAGCTCCAGACAGAGTTTGTTGTATCCACGACGTCATCCAAGTCGTCTAGTAGATATTAATTGTTGGAAAATATACATGAAATTTAATCGCCAAGTTTTACAAAAGGATGTCCCAGGTCTTAGATTTGGGATTGCGATATGATACCATATTGAGGGTGACATCAAGATGATCGAAAAATATATTTATGATCGAATAGAGACGGTTCCGTTTCATTTGGAACCTGCTATTTTCCCAGCTCATGCGAAATTCTTTCAGAGCAAAGCGTTATGTCTAACACTGCCTCTCTCTTTTCCAACTGATATGAAGATTTGTACTACTTATGAACCCCACCAGCTCAAAGCATCTCAAATGGATGTCTGAGCTACCCCAATTGATGTGATGAGCGCTTGAATCACTGCCGATAATGAGCGGTAGTCAATTTCTGCTACAATATGACACAATGCTTTGGAAATCATCAGAAGGTGATAACTCGTTATGCGGCAGAGATGCCGAGCAATATATAAACTTCTATGTTTATGTTACCAAAAGTCAGAGTATCTGTGACAGCACATATTTTGCGACTTGGGAGCTTCGATATGAGCTACGTGTTAATAGGCTTATTTGCAAAAATGCATCAACGAAGCATTTCACGGGGAATAGTCATGCATGTCTTGTTGTATACAATAAAGTCAGTGCTAAGTAGCTTTCCAATTTAGAAGTTTCCTTTATGGAAGCGTGACCTTGCTGCACGTCGATACAGATTCATAGTTAATTTGACTCAAGCTATTCTAACCATTGTTGATCAGAAAATTTTACATTTCAGCACCAAGATATATTGTACATCAACCAAAGGGTACAGCAAGTTTGGATATAAACGCACATAGCGAACCATATCATGTTTGAATGGGAGCCGATCATAATTTAATTCACGCGGTTTGCGAAAAAAATGCCACAAATTCGCATAACACATTAAGGGCAAAACCCAAAATGGTCCGTGCTCAACTAGCATATGTTAGACCCTCTAGCCATTAAGTTCTCAGTACGGAACTAAAGAAACATCAAACGCCTTCAAGCTACCTGAGGGACCATTCAAAAATTACGTAGCGCAAAAATTGGCCAATATTGCTGCCCCCTCCCCACATGTAACAAATTGTCACAGAATTCTCTATCCCCCCTCCCCTATTACGTAACAAATTCTTCGAAAAAAAATTTTTTGTTCTGTAAAAACATGTTACGTTACGATCTAGCTTACTCCCCCTCACCCATACGTCACAACATGTCACAACTTCTCGTACCCCCTCCCCCCTAAACGCGTTACGTAATTTATGAATGGTCCCTGATGACATTTGTTCTTTAGGGGGTAGGCCATTTGAATGACTGTCGATAACAACACACGACATTCGTTTGCCCCTTTGCCTTTGCTCAAGTCAAATTGTATATCTGATAGAAAGCCATTTGCATCGACGCAATAGTCGAGAGGGAAAGGTATCATTTTCTGGAATAATTTCCGAAAACAGAACAGCATCGCAATCGGTCGACTTGAGTTGTAATCGGAGCCCCCTTTTTCGATTTTGCGATGGCGATAATACTTACTAGTCTTCAAACGTGTGGGACAGAGATACCTTAAAAAACTTGTTAAATAAATTTAACAAGCGTCTCTTGACAGAATCTGGTAGATTCTTCAATTAGTTGAATTGTTTTTGTTTCATTATAAGAGAGCAAGTGAGACGAACTCAACGGGATGCGATGCGATACTCTTCTGTGCCATCCGGACGAACCCCTCTGGCGAAATTGATTATCCCACTGTTTGAATATTCCAAAATGTTGTTAGTATTGTTTTGGTCTCGCAAACGTAGTGTTGTGCCCCAAAAAGTGCGTATCGATGTTGCTCTAGTTAACCCGTCGACGAGCCGGTGTCGATAACTGCATATCTAACTCTTCATTAGCACCGCCGCCGCGCAGTAGGATACGATTACACTTCCAAGAGATGTCACTCTCGGATCTCCACCAAGGGACATTTTCTACTCTTTACAAGAAAATTTAGGAGAGGAAATGTTTCTCCTAAACTTTCAGGCACTCCAATGAATATTCCCTCTTATGGATCAGCCCTCTAAGAGAATATAGAGGTTCATTAAAGCTCGCGGCGTAGTTTTCTTTGGTATTTCAACAAAAGATAGCTTGCAACGTTCTCTGACTCTCCGACAGTCGCGCAAACAACTCCCCAAATATGCATCCGCTGTTGCTTAAAACCCGATTTCGCTAGGATTTCTGAAGGATCTGTCCACAGTAAAACGACGCGAGGGTAGACATATGCTCTGGTTTCCCAGGACATGTTCTGGTTTTTATTTAACAGTCCGGGTGTTCTGAGATGTCGTGGAAAATGCTTGATTTGTCTTGATTTTTCACTTCTAAGCATTTTTTTTTCGTGGAGTCGTCGCTTTATTCACTCTAGTTCAGGCGGCAGTTACGACCGACCGCAATCATAACAGCAACGTAAACTCACTCTCAACCAAACAAAGTCCAAAATTCTCGAATCTACCAATGGTACCAACGGATCGCAATAAAATCTATCTGGAAGCTGTTTGTATTTTTGGATGATTTCCATGAAATTCCGCCTCAAATAACACAACCGATTCTCAGTCGATCCTGCTGAAGCTAACCAGAGTTCCGGCTGTTTTAATCTCTTAATAGTGTCTCGTTATTTGTCTTTTCAACATCACTTTGACAAGAAAATCGAAATGAAAAACAGCAAAGCATTCATACGTATGTGAAATAAGAATGTGCTGCAGTCCGCTTGGCCGAAAATTTGGCTGCCGACAGATATGGGTCGTGATCAGAGATGCCAGATACATTTTTCAAATGCCTGCAATAATAATTTTAAAAGCCTGGGAAGTACCAAAAATGCCTAAGTTGATAAAAATGTAATTTGAAACTAGTGTAACCAAAAGCTTTTATTTTCAAAAATCTGTAAATATCTGCAACTAAACTAAAAAAAAACTGTAAATATCTGCAACAAAACTAACAAATCTGCAAATATCTGCGTCATCGAAAAAAATTGCAGCTAGAATTAAAAGTCTGCGAATTTGCAGACATGTCTGCAAATCTGGCATCTCTGGTCGTGATTTCGACAGCTGTCAACATTTTCAAAATGGCGCTGTCAGAATTATGCCGGTTATGGAGGGCAGATTGGCCGCACCGATTCACTTTTGCTTGTGCTTCGCCACGTTTATGTTTTAGATGTTAGATTTCAAAGGGCGATGACAGTTAAAAACACAAGGATCTATTTGGATTTAGTTTTATATGTTGTTAGAAGTACAAAATTTGTGTTCCTAGTGACTAAAGTCATATTTTATAGCAACATTTGAAAACAGAGAATATTGTAAGAACCAATCGAATCGGTTTCAGTTGCGGATCCCACACCGGGTGCTATCGATGTCGATAAAACAATGATTACTAGAGCTTCTCGGTCTTTTAATCTGTGATCCGATGGAGCTGATTCCGCTTATTGGCAACTTTCGACCATCTCTTGCCAGTGGTATTTTTTCGTCCTGCTAAACATCAACGTCCAGTCCGTAGAAAGAGGAATAAGCGAGACACCAATAACTATTGCGGAAGAACTTCATTGAACGCTGTCTCGAGCTAGTGATTATGGTTCTATGCAAGCAATATCTAATTAATAATCAACTAGATTTCACGTCTATACTTTGAACAGCGATTAACCTGCCGTATCTAATGTCCTACATAACTGGAAGTATGGAACGTCGCGCTCCAAGTGATATGATTTACACCAACCTATCTGACGCTTTCGATAGAATAAACCAAGACATAATAATCGCTAAAAAAGAAGAAATTTAGAATTAACGGTATTTTTGCAGTTTTTTTTTGTTCCTAGGTCACAGTTCAAGAGATGGATCATTGGAGTTTTCCATGCTCCCACATTTACTTCCACGTCAATAATAGCCCAGGGAAGCCACTTGGGACCATTGATGTTTCTGCTTTACTTCAATGACGTGTACTTGGCGCTGAAAACTTCGCAAACGATCTCAAAACATTGCGACTCATCCGCTCAATTAAGTATTGCAGATTACTCCAACAACAGTTTGAAACGTTCGATGAATGTGGTGTTGGAAGACCCGCGTATATTTAAATTTCGAAGAAGTGTTCCGCGATCGAATTTTTACGAGAGACATTTTAGCAGAGATACGGATCGTGCAAGACCTGAGATTTTTTATGACCGCCGCCGGTAACCTGGGGAGTATTTTGCTAGGCGTTAGAGCGAGATCGAATGATTAGGGTGGTGGAGTCGATATTCGTCGACGACAAATAACAGACTTCTGAGACAACTTCAAAGATTTTGATACCTATATTGCCAGGATTTTATCAAAATTTGCAAATCATTTCCTGGCAATGTAACATTCTTCCAAACATTCGGAAGCAACTAGACGCATTCACCCGTTTCATTTTCACTCATTCTAAAATAGGATAAGTTTCGTAATCGAAAACGTCCAAAAATGTCCAAATCGGTTGAAAAATGGCATAGTTATGAACTTTTTAATTGACGGGTTCCCGGGTACCCTTGTCGACCGGTTAAAGGTGTGTCTTGTCGAAAACACAAAGGTTAAAACAGCCAGCTCAAGCTGTAGTAGAATATTTTTATGTTAAACTCTTATTGATGACCACGCCATCCTTCTCGACTTCACGAGCGGGGTGTGAACTCACCAGCTCTTCTTGAAGATTTTATGGCAAGCAATTTTCCCGAGCTAAACTTTGATGTTTCTGTCATAAATGAAAGGTGGAATACTTAATATGTTTTAAATTTAATTTTATCTGTTACAGGGTCCAATGCTGCCGATTTGCAAGGACCATTGCAAGTTACTTTGGATAATTTGTCTACTTGGGCTCTCCAGCTGAGTATCGAGTTCTTCAGGGAGAAAACTGAATTGGTTGTCTTTTCTGGGAAGCGTGAGCCGGCGGAACTCCAATGTAACGATCAATCAGGTTTTCACATTTAAATATCTCGGGGTCTGGTTCGACTCTAAAGGTACCTGGGGATGTCACATTAGGTATCTGAAACAGAAATGCCAACAAAGGATCAATTTTCTCCGAACAATAACTGGAACATGGTGGGGTGCCCACCCAGGAGACCTGATCAGGTTGTACCAAACAACGATATTGTCGGTGATGGAGTACGGGTGTTTCTGTTTCCGCTCCGCTGCGAACATACACTTCATCAAACAGCAAAGAATCCAGTATCGTTGCTTGCGCATTGCCTTGGGTTGCATGCACTCGACCCATACGATGAGTCTCGAAGTGCTGGCGGGCGTTCTTCCGCTAAAAAATCGATTTTGGGAACTCTCATATCGATCGCTCATCCGATGCGACATTCTGAACCCGTTGGTGATTCAAAATTTCGTGAGGCTCGTCGAGCTTAATTCTCAAACCCGTTTTATGCCCTTGTACTTCGACTACATGACACAGAGCATCAATCCTTCTTCGTACAATCCCAACCGTGTCCGTCTCCTAGATACTTCTGATTCTACTGTATTCTTCGATACATCCATGAAGGAAGAGATTCGTGGAATCCCGGACCGTATACGCCCGCAAGTGATCCCCAATATATTTTATAATAAATTCCGAGAAGTCGACTGCAACAAAATGTTTTGCACTGACGGATCAAATCTCGATGGGTCCACTGGCTTCGGTATCTTCAACAACACTATCACCGCTTCATTCAAGCTCAATGATCCCGCTTCAGCTTACTTCGCAGAGTTAGCTGCAATTCAGTACACCCTTGGGATCATCGACACTCTGCCCACAGATCACTATTTCATAATTTCGGACAGCCTCAGCTCTATCGAGGCTCTTCGTGCGATGAAGCCCAAAAAGCAATTCCCATATTTCCTGAGGAAGATACGGGAGTCCTTGTGTACGTTATCTGAACAATCTTATATGGTGAACTTGGACGATGGCTACATTCCATTATCCCAAAGGTATCAACGAAGCCTTGGTTCAGGCGGATGGATGTGGGTCGGGACTTTATTCGTGTAATGTCCCGACTTATGTCCAACCACTACACCTTGGATGCGCATTTGCGGCGTATTGGGCTTGCGGAGAGTAGTCTGTGCGCTTGTGACGAGGGCTATCACGACATCGAGCACGTTGTCTGGGTATTTGGACGCCAGGTCTCAGTTAAAGGACTCCCTTCGGGCCCGAGGTAGACCACCCAATGTCCCAGTGCGAGATATGCTGGCAAATCGAGATCTTCCCTATATGTCCCTTATTTATACTTTCATGAAAACGATAAATATCCCAATTTAGCCTCTCTTTTATTTCTCGTTTTTAGAAATTTCCTCTTGCCTTGTGGAACCGATCAGTTCCAGAGTGCCGATATGTAACGCCTGCATAGATGATGATGATGATGATGGTCCCACCTCATACCCCCACAAAGGTGTGAGCTGAACGATTTATCTAGAAGATAATTGATATTTTAAATCATGACAAGACCACTTAACAAAAAAAAACGGACTGGTTCAATTTACAGACATAGCCTTTCCATCAAAAGAACGTAACCAGATATATTTCGAATATTCCATCAACAACCAGGGTCCATCAAGAAAATTTCCATTCCGGAAAGATACTTGATAGAATCGGGAATTGAACCCAATAGCTTCCATTTCTGATAATTCTCTGTAAGACTCCTCCCGCCTGACCAAGACATCGGTACTACCACCTGCTAAGGTGAGAAATTACGAGCCTAGTGGCAGTGCAGAGTCTAATCGAGTTATATCATCCACATCAGGCCCCTTTATTGAAAGTTGCGTACCACTAACCCAAGGCAATCCAGGGATATTCCTTTCCGGGAATACCCTGGATTGATCAGGAATTGAACCCGATATCTTGTTTTATCAGACGAAGTCACCAAGCCCCCCACTCAACGAACCAACTCCGTTATTGCCGCTATGGCAGCAATAACCGAGATTAACTCTATTGTCGAGCAAAGCCAGCAAAGCCACTCCATCATCAAATCAGACCCTGATCACAACAAAAGTCTAAAAGCTTCAATTCAACCCGATGAGCTCTTAGTACTGGTCACCATGTTCGATTTCAAGTTAGTCTCTATCTGCTTATCGCGCGCGTGGCTCAGACTTCTGTAGACATCTCATTATTTTTTAAAAACTATAATAAACAATTAACAAAAATCCATCATCATCATAGCGAATATAATAAATTAGTGTGACTAAATGCAAATAATAGAAGAGAAAAAAAATATACAATCTTCGTGGTATTACATAGTTATTCAAATAACTCCAAAATATAAAAATTCAAAAAATCTGTCTACAAAGCAGATTTTACGTGTGGAATACATAGTGTTTTGAACTCGGCTAATGTTGCCGCACGATTAATATGTTTAGAAGGAAACTGAAGCGAGAGCGTCTCGAGGTCCGATGACTTTTGAAGGATTCCTCGCGGGTCCGAAGAATACCATCCGCCAATCCGGTACTCGACGACTTACTAGACTGAGGCGCTAATTTGTTTCGCTGATCTCCCGTTTGCCTGAAAGTTGCAAGTTTTGCTCTTCTTTCCCTGTCACCATCCAACTGCTGCTACATTGATGTGGAAATAAGCCCCCCTCTGAATATCTTGACCAAGCATAAGTCTTCGTTAAAAAATCAAATTTGTATTCTGTATTCCTAGTTTTAAGATAGCTGTAATTTTTACTCTTTATTGAAACTTATGTCCTCCATCTTGTAAATAGAATTGTATCCCTAGTTTTAAAATATCTGTGAAATTTCCCATAAATATTTTACCCCCTTATTTGTGTACCAAACTATATTGTTAGTTTTAAGATAACTGTAAAATATTTCGTAAAATACTATTTTCCCTCTTGTGTATCAAACTAAATCCCTTGTTTTAAAATTTTCCATAAAAAGCTCTTTTGCCCCTCTCTTGTATATAAAATCTTATTTCTAGTCTTAAGATAGCTGTAATTTTTTCTCTTTTATAAAAAAACTATTTTAACATAAACTCCCAGAATATTCACCACTTTCAAAGCATGAGCCATATCAGGGAAAAGGTTGCGAAAATTTAAAATGTATTTTTTTAACCAAGAATAAAATAAATTGTATGAGAAAGTCTCCATTCTTGTAGTAAGGGGCTTGTTC
Source organism: Topomyia yanbarensis (assembly GCF_030247195.1). Classification (NCBI taxonomy): domain Eukaryota; kingdom Metazoa; phylum Arthropoda; class Insecta; order Diptera; family Culicidae; genus Topomyia; species Topomyia yanbarensis. The sequence continues at coordinate 94,544,911 of NC_080671.1, forward strand.
AGCTTATGGGACCTTTACTCATCACTGGCAGATGTTGAACTAAATGTTATCTATATTGAGATGGTGTCATGGAATCTAATATTTCTAAAATTTTGAATTTTAAAAACAATAATAATTCTAAAGATTTCTTTTAGACAAATGTATCTAACAATCAATATTTTCTCCGTTTCCCTTTTCCAGAATCCTCACCAACAATAGGATAGATCAAATCGAAACCGAAGCTTTCTTCGGTTTGTCGAGCTTGAAAAAGCTGGTGCTCCAAAACTGCGGCCTCGCACGCATCCCGTCGGAAGCCCTGCGACGAGTTCGCACCATTTCCTCCCTGTAAGTGATGACAGGCACACTGGTTGCCACGAATCGACTCACACTGAGACCGGAAAACGGTTCGATAGCCACCGGCCAATTGCCCCGCTCATACTAAGCTTGACCTTTCCATTAACGGTTTTTTTTCTCTTCTTTTATTATCCGCGCCGACAGCCAGCTGGACAGCAACCTGATAGACGGGGTGGAAAACGTAACCTTTCGTGGGTTCCACTATTTGAAGAGTTTGAGACTGGAAGGCAATCTGCTGCAACGGATCCCGACGGAGGCGTTGATCGGATTGAGATCACTAGAAGCTTTGTGAGTGGCAGTTTTATGTATTTTTTTTTTATTTTTCGACAGCGACAGTGTCCTGTGTTTTTTTTTGTTTCATGAATTATGCAATCGGCGTTGAAAATAATGTCCGCTGAAATTCTTTCAAATGAGGCCAGTATCGTATTTTGTGTGTGTTTTCTTTGAACAAACATCAAGGATAAATTGTTTCTTTTCTATATTCTTTTGTGCGATGTTTGCCTAAAAGACAAATATATAGCACAAGAGTGTCACGTAATTTGTGCTCGCATAATGTACGGATCTATGTTGGATTTGGCACCATGCCCAAAAGAAGAGAAGAAATTTATTTTCCGTAAACAGGGAATGGAAACGTGACAGTATCGGGGCATATGAGTGACGGTTACTGATAGAAACAATTTCGATACTCTTGGCACCATTTCTATATTCGAATAAAAACAGACATAATTCATTTCTTTGAATTATGATGACATCATGGATTTAATTCTGAGTTTTTCTATGTTTATCAAACAGGTCAGTATGAACTAGACTAATTCTCCTTCTCTTTTTTCCGTTACAGAAATTTAGGAAATAATTTAATAAGTATTATTAAGACAGGAGATTTTCCACTTTTGGAGAATTTACATATTTTGTAAGTATATTTCGAAATCAATCCTACCACCCTAATAAATATTCAACCCAACTCATCAACAAATCTGAAAACAAATTCCCAAAATACTGATCGAAGTCCTGTTTATTCAATTCATTTCCAGATTAGTCAAGAGGAATCAAATAAGTGAAATAACTTCCGGTGCTTTAACCAATTTAACTCGTTTAAAAGTTCTGTGAGTATCGTTTTCCTGCATGGAACCGTATCCGTATCGTAGGCAAGCAAGCAGCGCTAAGTTTGCTGCATTTCCGATCTAAAATCAACAGCTCCGTGCTCCGGGAGCGACCTTAGCTCGAATGGAAATCCTTTCATCCTTGCGATAAATGTGCCATGAAAGTGTGCTACAGCAGAGCTTTCTGCACTGAATGAATCAGGATGGGTCTGTGTGTATGTGCGTGTGTGAGAGTGTGGATCCTTAACGAATTCCGCCCCCTCCAGAGCTGGTGTGCAGTTGCTTTTAGAAAGTTAATACGATTATAACTTCCACGACCTTCGCCGGAAACTTCCTGGTTGGTGGAAGTTTTTTTTTCTCGCCTCTCCCGACAACAATGAAATTGTATTTTGATATTATTCTTCATTTTTGTTGCATGCTATACCCCATCCCCTCCCGGATCCGGCAGAGAATTAGATGATAATGTGTTAAGTTCAGTGCCTGTTGGCTTGGAAAACCTCGGGATGCTGCAAGAACTGTAAGTATGAACTTTTACAGCAAATTGTTTCTTTCATTGCTGAGGAAGACAACTAGTGGGTATTTTACTACAACTATATAAATCGTTGACGTTCGTTGGTTCAAATATATTAACTCTATTAATGAGTGTGTTTCATTCTTTTGTTAGTTGTTTTCCTGAACTTGATATACGATTACCTGAGGCTGAGATATTAGATACAGAATACGTCATCTTAAATGTCGCTATAGCTACCTCTACCTGGATTCAAACACTGCGTGTGGGTTCGCGCCGGTCGAAAATATCATTCGACTAAGGCAATGCCTCAAGGGGCCTTGCACTAATTACGTAAGGCTTTTTTAGAGTTTTTCAACCTCCCCCTCGCCCCAGATAAGAGTTCGTAAGATTTAGGTGAACTCCCCCTCCCCCTATATAAGGTCTTATCCTGATTAGCGTAATTAAACAATCGAATTGTTAATTCATCAAATAATAAGATAGCGAAAACGATATGTATAGAACAGGCCCGTGCGCAAGAGGAGGGTTTTAGGGGTTCAAACCCTTCTCATTGGGGTTTTGAATTACTTTCAAAATATTATAAACTTCCTGTTCAGGGATGAAATTATACAGCGAGCCGTGTCATTCGAGTTCGGTCACTCTAGAAACAAGTCGTTGAAAAAAACAAGGAAGAAACCTCGCGAAGGATGCTGGTAAGGGGTGTACGTTATGTTGGTCGGCATCTCTGGATCGGTTCATGTTTCGGCATGTTTCCATATTAGCACTAGTTGTGAGCAGATTAGCTTCACAGCAAAGGTCGGTCAGCGGACTAGCAAAGTGATCTAAGGAAAAAGCATGATGTCAGAGAAAATCAAGATATCGCTATTATTATTTATTGCCGATAATCTCTCCATCGGAGTGACTGACAGCTAAATGGCCCGCGAAAATGGTCATCGGTATCGGGAGGAATACCGCCGCCGAAAAATTCTCAGCAACAGCTAGTAAATAAATAGGAACGACTAACGCCAAGAAGGATAAGAAACCCTGCGAAGGTGGTTGTAAAGAGATGTAAATCATTACGGTCGACATCTCTGGATCGGCTCATGTCTCAACAGATGACGACATTTGCAGCAGATCTGAGCAGGTCAGATATACCGAGAAGGTTGGACAGCAAACAAGAAAAAGCATCAATGGAAAAAAAACATAAACGATTAACACAAAATAAAAAGTGCATGAGTACAATCCTCACTGAAGTAGTGCCTACACGGAAAAAATCCGATCACAAATCCATGAAAAAATGATCGCTATTTCGTGAACTGAACGATTTACGAAAACCGTGACCAAGTTCCTGAAATTATGAGTAATAAACCTCGTTTCCATGAAACAATTTGTGTTTCCACAAAACTAGATCGTCCCGACATGGCGTTACATTCAAATGTTTGGTTGGGTTACTGTTGTTCGCTGGACATGTTCAGATTTTGTTATGAGTCTTGTTCATAATTTGGGAATACACATCCGACAGTCAAGCGATTTTGATGATTTCCGGAGCTAATTCCCGATTTTTGTGATTTCGTATGACGTTACCGTGCTATTTTTTCATGAATTTTGGCATGATTCATGAAATTTTTATGCCATGGTAGCAGGATCTTTGTCGCGATTTTCGTAATTTCTATTCACGTTATCGTGAGATTTCAGTCATGAGTAAAGTGATTCATGCTCATAATTTTAGGATCCTAGTCACGATTTTGAATATTTTACTAACGAGTAATGTGATTTATGTCCATGACTGCAGGAACTTTGTCATGGTTTTCATAATTTCTGTTCATGTTGTAATATTTTAGTCACGAGTAGGGATTCATTTTTATTTATGTTCATGATTTCAGGATCTTAGTGACAATTTTTGCTATATTTGTCACGAGTTGTGTGATTTATGATTATAATTTCAGGACCTTTGTCACGATTTTTGTAATTTCTGTTTATCTTATCGTGATATTTTATTCTAGAGCTTACTTTCAAATTTGACACGTGGAGTAATGGGACATGATATCAGCAGTTTCATCGTGGTATTCGTAATTTCTTTTCGCCTTGTCGCGATCTATTATTTTTTGGTTACTATCGGTTTTTTACTCGTTGTAACGTGATACGGTGAACTGGACCATAAAAGTGTGACTGGTTCGCGGTATCTTGTTCTGTAAACTATATATCACGAAAACAATTTGTGGCGCTCAGCGCAGTTTCAGTTTTTTATCCAGACATCACACTGCACGGTATCAAATGAATAACGATGTTCGAGGTCCTAATATTTTTTTTTGTATCTACAGCTTGTATCTATTCTTGGTCGCTAGCAGCTGGATATTTCATGAAAAGTGCACGGAACAAGAATGATTCCACGACTAATACTCCAAATTTTGTGAAATTAATTCACGTAAAAATTTCATTATACTAGAAATCATGAACCACGAATACATGAGTAATATGTAATGAACTTGGGAACCATTTCACGGGCACGGATATTGGATCGTGAGTAATATACTAGGCTTTACACCAACCGACATAACCCAACAAAATGAGCCGGATGAACTTCGTTTGACAATTCTCGGTGGTTTGTTTACACGGAAGTTACGTGAGTTCGAATGTAACAGATGAGCACCCGTTGCACTCGCACTCACGCAACTGACAAAGTAAACAAACCACCGAGAATTGTCAAATATGAACTTCATTCATCATGAGTTCATTCGTGTCGTCATCTTGTAGAACTCGATTAGGAATCATGAACCTATTTACGATTACATGAATAATATTTGATGGATTTGTAAACTATTTCACAAGCACGAATGGTAACTTGTGACTATTGTACTAGATAAAATGATCTAGTTCACGACATGAATAACATTTTATAATTTTGTGATTTATTTCACGGGTACGCATGGTCAGTCGTGACTATTATACCAGGAATCATGAACGAGTTCTCGAATACATGAATAACATTTCATGATATTGTGAACTGTTTTAGGAGTGCGAATGGTAAGTCTTGACTAATATATTAGGCATCACGAATTAGTTCACGAGGATTGAATGGATTCATGAATAAAATTCCGAATTTCGTGAAATAGATCACGAGAAAATATCCACAATGTTTTGATTTTGCGAACTAATGTGCCTAAATCTATGAATAACATCATGAGTCAACTGAGTTTAATGATCATAAAGTTGTTAACTAGTTCACGTACAGATATTCGATTTGGTAATGACAAGGAAACCGTGACTGAATTTCACAAAACAAAAACAAATATTTACACTATTTCCGCGTTATAAGGGCGTCACTAAAGCGAAATTGAACATAATTATAAAATACATGATTTTTGTTCATAGTTTTGTTTTCGTAGCGTAATAACGTAAATATTACAGAATTCATGGTACTTAATTGACGATTTTAGGAACAATGTTTATACGGTTTAACGGTAGCGCCGGATGGATGAGGATGGCAAGATACAGAAGGTTGTTTGGTCGGTAGGATTAACTACTTCAAACCAATCAGACACTACCGTTAACCAATTCAATTCCTTCTCGATAATAGACATTTACCCCAATTTGTTGAGCTGAGTCGATTGGTACACAATATTCGGCCTTCCAGGTCTCATAAAAAGTCGTCAAAGTTTACCCTTTCTTTTATAAGAAACGTAGAAAAATCAAAACCCTCCCCATGAGCATTTTCTGCGCACGGGTCTGGTATAGAATTATTACAAAAAACTCAAGACAAAATTTAACTGTAATCATGTGCAGAATTTTAATTGCATGCCAATCTCGTCCAGTAGAAAGAATAACTGTTGTCAGATTTTCAGTAATTCCAATTTGGTCCACATGATCTGCTTTGCTATATTCCACTTTTTTTTGTTGGAGACGAACCACTGCGACCAGTATTTAGATCTATGTGCTATATTCCACTTGCTTTGAATCTATTTTCTTGTGATGTAGAATTTAAAAGAGTTTATAACCTCTTCTGGCATGAATTTATTCTGAGTTCCAGCTGTGACGCGTATCGTACGCATAGCTCCGAGTTAACCATCTTCAAATTTTCTTGAATTAAAATACAGTTCACACTCTGGAAATATTCGACATTCAAGATCTTTGACAATCGCATGTTAGAACATTTTCCAGATACCTTGCGGGTTTGAATCGAACGTTTGAAAAGAACTAAGTGGCTCTAACAACGCGAAGGGTATCAATACTTCGTAACTTGTCAGGCATATTGTGACTCCAGTTCCCGAACAAAACAATGTACAACCAAGAGCCAAAAAATTACTCATATTGTTTGATATACAAGGATTATATGGTACAAATGAAAATAGTTCCCTTTTCTTATTAAAAAGAATATTTTCCTTATGGATTTAATTTTTTAAACTTGTTTTATGATATCACGTAAGAAAGGACAAACCCTCCCCCCCCCTCAGATAAGAATTTGTAAGATATTTTGAAACTCCCCCTCCCCCCATATGTCCTTACGTAATTAATGTATGACCCCCAAGGGTCTGGCACGAGATGCGGTGGTGACTAAGCTGATGTTCCCGCAGGCTGTGACATCGATAATAGAAACCCTCAGGAGGTTGTACGGAAGGCCGGAATTGCTTGTGAAAAATTTGCTTGGGAAAGTTCGACGCTCGGAAGCGCCGAAGCCAGAGCGACTAGACAGCCTTTTCAATTATGGAATGGCAGTTCAACAATTATGTGACCATCTCGAAGTGGCAAACCTACGAGGGCACCTGACAAATCCGACGCTGCTAGAAGAACTGGTGGATAAGTTGCAGACCGCGATCAAGCTCGATTGGGTCCGGTACAGGCGGAAGTACAGTCGCTGAAGGAGTTCGGCGAATTCATGGATAGATTGGTGGTAGATGCTAGCGAGGTCACAACACTCGTACATACAAAGAATGAGAGTGGTTACTTCGATAGAGTGAAACTGAACCAAAAGGCTCACATCCACACGCACGACGGTAGTCCCGGTACGGATAATACTCCACCCCCGAAGCCATGCCCGATTTGCTCGAGTACGCAACTGCGATGAGTTCAAGCAAATGAGCCTTGCAGCGCGTTTGAGAATGGTGGAAGAAAACAGGCTTTGCGGTAGGTACCTTTTCGACCACGGTAACTGCCCGTGCAAATCAAGGTTTTACTGCAATATTGGGAATTGCCATGGGCGGCATCATCCATTGCTACACCGCGAAGAAGCAGAGATTGTGGTGAAAGCTGGCTGTAAGGCGCATCAGATTTCGATGGCGAACGTTCTATTTCGTGTTGTACCAATCACGTTGTTGAACGGTTCGTGAAGCGTTGACACATTTGCGTTCGTCTTCTCACACTCTGATGGATTCCAGTGTGACACGCAGTCTCGGAGCTGGGGGTGTTCTAGAACCATTGGAGTTGATGTGGACTTCGAACGTGATTCGCAAAAAGAGGTCGTCAGAGCGAGTTGACTTAATGATTTCAGCCAGAGGAGGAGTTGAGCGGCACAAACTTTTAGCCATGCGCACATTTTGTGCAATAAATTTGCCGAAGTAAAACTTGCGGCTAAATGAAATAACCAAGCAATTCAAACACCTTAAGGACGTCCCCGTGGTGTCGTTTGAGGACGCGGAACCAAAAATACTAATAGGTTTGCGTAATATTGATCTGTTTCCACCTATCGAGAGCTGTGTAGGACAACCAGGCGAGCCAATTTCCGTAAAGAGTGCTCTTGGCTGGACTATCCATGGACCGTGCGGAGAATGAAATGACTCATGTATGTTCCTGGGACATCACAGTCATAATTCCAGACATGAGCATGAGCTGGACGAAACGATCCGTCAACAATTTATCCTGGAAGATGCCGGAATTGATGTTTATGTTTATTTTTTTTTTTTCAATTCGTTTATTTGATAAGGCAGGTTTGCGTTAGCTTAAAGGTGCCAATTTTGTTTTGTTTTACATTTTAAATTACTTAAAACTAGGGGCTTACATATTGATTTTTGAAATTAAACTAAGGCTAATTTATAGCTATACATATACACAAGGGGGTAGTATAATTTTCGTAAGATTAGAGGGGTCATTTAGTTTTTATGGCATTACGGTTTGACATTTTTAGCAATGAGATTATTGGAGCAAATAATGTTTAACTAAGGGGGAAAATTTTTACGACTATCTTAAAAGTAGAAATAATTAGAGGGCGTGATTAAATTTTGTAAAGATTCGGAGACATTAATTAGAGTTATTTTATTTGGTAGTAGAGTTGGGCATTTTCAACGAGATCATATAATATAATAGTTAAAACTAGAAAAGGCAAGAAGAGCTAAATGCTTCATGAAGATATTTGGGGGGGGGGGGGGGGGGAAGGGGTGTTACTTCTGTGTATAAGAGTCAGGGGAAGTAGGGTGGACAAACATGGCAGGGGGAGAACATTATTTCAGTTTCAGACTTCGGGAGATCAACGGATGGATTACAGAATCAGGGTGGTCTTCATCAGGAAGAATCATGTACTGGGACGCCGGGTGGTCGTTCTCGAGATGGCAGGGGTTTCTCCAGACGATTTCGTAGTGCGGCTCAGATGTTGATCGGCTACATTTCGAGTTGTGCGTGTGATGTTCGTGCTTTAGGTCCCGTGTTTGTTGGCTCATTCGACAGGGATGTTTTGTGTCGCCTTGGAGTCGCATCAAACCATCGTGGGTGTATGGTACAGGTGGAAGAGAGCGCTTCTGAGAATGATAAGGAAAAAGGGGCAGTTAAAGTTGGATATTGATGGTTTTTATGAAGGTGTATATAAGGGACATATAGAGGACATCGCGGCTTGCCAACACATCTCGAACCGGGACGTTGGGTGGTCTTCCTCGGGCCCGGAGGGTGTCCATAAGCCGAGACCTGGCGGAACTGTACTCGGTGCACGCCCAGACTATGTGCTCTATATCGTGATAACCGTCGCCACAAGCGCAGATACCACTCTCCACGAGCCCAATACGTCGGAGATGTGCATCCAGCGTGTAATGGTTCGCCATGAGTCGGGACATCACACGAATGAAGTCACGACCCACATCCATCCCCTTGAACCAAGGTTTCGTCGATACCTTAGGGACTATCGAATGTAGCCACCTTCCTAGCTCCCCATTGCTCCACGAGGTTTGCCAACTTTCGAGGGTTCTCTGATGAGTAATACTGAAAAATTCGTGGAAGCAAATTGGTCTTTCAAAAACGTCACCTTCAATGGCACCCACCTTAGCTAAGGAGTCCGCCTTCTCATTGCCCGGAATGGAGCAATGAGAAGGGACCCACACCAAGGTAATCTGGAAAGATTTGTCAGATAAAGCACTCAGTAGCTCCCGTATTTTCCCCAAAAAATACGAGGAATGCTTTCCATGTTTCATCGAGCGAATAGCGTCAATAGAACTCAGACTATCCGAGACGATGAAGTAATGGTCTGCGGGTAATGTGTCAATGACTCCAAGGGTATACTGAATAGCAGCTAGTTCTGCGGCGTAAACTGAAGCAGGGTCACTGAGTTTGTAGGAGGCGGTGAACTTTTGATTGAAAATACCGAAGCCAGTGGACCCTTCGAGGTTTGATCCGTCAGTATAAAACATCTTAGAACAGTCGACTTCTCGGAATTTATTATAAAAAATATTTGGAACCACTTGTGGGCGTATATGGTCCGGAATTCCAATAATCTCATCTTTCATGGATGTGTCGAAGAAAACAGTAGATTCAGAAGTATTTATGAAATGCACACGGTTGGGATTGTAAGAAGAAGGATTAATATTTTGCGCCATGTAGTCAAAGTACAGGGACATAAAACGGGTCTGAGAATTGAGCTCAACAAGCCTTTCGAAATTTTCAATCACCAACGGGTTCAAGATATCGCATCGAATGAGCAATCGATATGAGAGTTCCCAAAATCGATTTTTCAGCGGGAGAACGCCCGACAGGACTTCGAGACTCATCGTATGGGTCGACTGCATGCACCCTAAGGCGATACGCAAACAACGATACTGAATTCTTTCGAGTTTGATGAAATGTATGTTCGCGGCGGATCGAAAGCAGAAGCATCCGTATTCCAGTACCGACAGTATCGTTGTTTGATACAACCTAATTAGGTCTCCTGGGTGGGCACCCCACCACGTTCCGGTTATTGTACGAAGAAAGTTGATCCTTTGCTGGCATTTCTGTTTCAGATACCGAATATGGCATCCCCAAGTACCTTTCGAGTCGAACCAGACCCCTAGATATTTTACTGTGAAGACCTGAGCTATAGTTTGACCCATTAATAGAAGCTGTAGTTGTGCTGGTTCACGCTTCCTTGAAAATACAACTAGCTCAGTTTTCTCCGTGGAGAATTCGATACCCAGCTTAATAGCCCATGCAGACAAATTGTCCAAGGTATTCTGTAATGGTCCTTGTAGATCGACAGCTTTGGGTCCCGTAACAGACACCACGCCATCGTCTGCAAGTTGTCTTAACGTGCAGGAATTGTCAAGACATTCATCAATGTCGTTGACGTATAAATTGTATAACAGGGGGCTTAGACATGAGCCCTGGGGAAGGCCCATGTAGCTAAATCGTGATGTCGATAAGTCACCATGCGAAAAATGCATGTGCTTTTCCGACAACAAGTTTAGTAAAAAGTTGTTTAAAGTCGCTGAAAGACCATGCTGGTGCAGCTTCTCTGAAAGAATGTTGATAGAAACTGAATCAAAAGCCCCCTTTATATCTAGGAACACTGATGCCATCTGCTCTTTACTAGCATAGGCCATTTGAATTTCGGTTGAGAGCAACGCAAGACAATCATTCGTCCCTTTGCCTTTGCGAAAGCCAAATTGTGTATCTGACAGTAAGCCATTGGCTTCGACCCAATTGTCGAGGCGGGATAAGATCATTTTCTCGAACAACTTCCGGATACAAGATAGCATTGCGATCGGTCGATACGAATTGTGGTCGGAGGCTGATTTTCCTGGTTTTTGGATGGCGATGACCTTCACTTGCCTCCAATCGTGTGGGACAATGTTAGCCTCAAGAAACTTATTAAATAAGTTCAACAAGCGTCTCTTGGCAGAGTCTGGCAGATTCTTCAACAAGTTGAATTTGATTCTGTCTGGCCCTGGAGCTTTATTGTTACACGACAAGAGAGCAAGTGAGAACTCCACCATCGAAAAAGGTGTTTCGTTCGCGTTATCGTGACGGGACGCGGCGCGGTAGATCTTCTGTGCCGGGGCGGAATCCGGACAAACCTTCTTGGCGAAATCGAATATCCAACGGTTTGAATATTCCACGCTCTCATTAGTACTGTTTCGATTTCGCATACGTCGGGCTGTTCCCCAAAGAGTGCTCATCGATGTTTCTCTCGTTAATCCGTCGACGAACCGGCGCCAATAATCGCGTTTTTTGGCTTTCATCAAACTCTTCATTCGCTTGTCTAACGTCGCGTACTGTCGAAAACTGGCGGGTAACCCGTCGTTCCGGAAGGTCTTAAACGCGGCGGCCTTCTCTGCGTACACGTCTGAGCACTCTTTATCCCACCAGGGATTGGGAGAACGTTTTTGTATGTTCGCGCCGGGTACTGGCTTAGTCTGAGCTTGATTCGCGCTGTCGAGAATCAAGCCAGCCAAAAAGCTGTACTCTTCCTCCGGAGGAAGTTCTTGAGTAGATTCGATGTTGTCGGATATCGCGGCAGCATAGCTCTTCCAATCGATATTTCGTGTGAGGTCATACGAAATATTGATTGTTTCCAATGGTCTTGAGCCGTTATTGATTGAGACTATGATCGGCAGATGGTCGCTACCGTGGGGATCAGGGATTACCTTCCACGCGCATTCTAACTTTAGCGAGGTCGAGCAAAGGGATAAATCTAATGCGCTTGGGCGCGCTGGTGGGGGAGGAATCCGTGTCATTTCACCCGTGTTTAGAATTGTCATGTTGAAGTTGTCGCAAATATTGTGAATTAAAGAGGAACGGTTATCATCATAAAGGCAACCCCATTCCGTACCGTGAGAGTTAAAGTCGCCTAAAACTAGTCGCGGTGCAGGCAGGGATTCTATGATGTCATGTAGCCGGCGATGCCCAATCGCGGTGTTGGGGGGAATATATATGGAAGCTATGCAAAGATCTTTGCCTTTGGTTGTTACTTGACAAGCGACAACTTCAATACCTGTTATCGAGGGAAGGTTAATTCTGTAGAAGGAATAGCGCTTTTTGATCCCCAAAAGCACTCCTCCATAGGGGGTGTCTCGATCCAGGCGAATAATATTAAAGTCGTGGAAGTTGAGATCTATATCGGAAGTTAACCAAGTTTCACATAATGCAAATGCATCGCAACTCAAATTATTTATTAAAATTTTGAAGGAATCGATTTTCGGGATGATACTTCTGCAATTCCACTGTAGAACAGTGATCAAATCCGTGACCTCGTTCGATGAGTTAGCCATCGAGGGATACAATCGCTGAAAGGAGGGGCCATTTAGCAGTCAACTGCTTCAAAAATGTTCTTACTGTAGGGAGAAAAGCTAACATAAGACTTTTAATAGCATCAGTTATATTGAAAGTTTTTATTATCCAGTCCACAATGTCCGAGAGTTTGATAATTCCAGGGCCGCGATTAGATTCAGCGATTTTGTTTTGGGCCGAAAGAAGACCACAAAGGGACCGGTCGAGAGCTCTGGATATTGTTTGGGTCGGGGGAGAGCCTTAGGAGTCGACTCGATCTCCATTTGGCCATCCGGGGAGGAAGCCATCGACAGGTAGATTTCACTTATCTGTATACTCGTTTCCCACGACGCACCAGTCCAGCTTAAATAGCTGGTTATTGTTCAATCCTCGCTTTACGAACAAAAGGTTGAGGAATGTGGCCTAACGGTTAACACACGCACAAAAGAAAATAAAAGTCCAAACCGAAGAGGCAGAGAATGGCAAAATAACCTTGAACGCGGATTACTGCACTGTTCTTTTTCCAACAGACCGAAAACAAAACACTTCTATCTCGATCGAGCGATGCGTAGAGACTGATGTTTATGTTTATTACTTTCACCAACAGGCCCCTTGGCCCCAATGGTGGTTGCTTAAACTAATTACATTTTCAAATTGCCAACATTTTCGCTTTAATCGCATTCCGCGTCCGGTTGAAGTCAAAGGCCGTCGCCACACTGTTAAAAATTCGCTGGAGTCCGGTAACAGTGCTCTGGAATCCATAGTTGGTTCTCCTGAACGGAACTCGCAGAAGAGAGTTATTACGTAGAGCTCGAACGCGGGCTTGAAGATCCAGACGTCCGAGGATTGTATGGCAATCCACTCTGTCAGAGAGTAAGTCCGAGACGAACAGAGCTCGAGAGCAGTCCCTCCGAATGCTGAGTGTATCGAGGTGTATTAGCTGGCAACGGTTTTCATAGCTCGGCAGCTGAAATCTGTTTCGCCATGGGAGATGACGAAGGGCGAAGCGTATGAACCTGCGTTGAACAGCCTCGATTCTGTCAATCCCGTTCTGGTAGTACGGATTCCAAACAGCGGAACAATATTCTAACGTTGAGCGGACCAACGTACAGTAAAGCGATTTAAGACAATATATGCCCCTGAAGTTTTTCGCTATTCGGCAGATGAACCCAAGCTGCCGTGATACCTTATCCACGATGTATGACGTGTGTGGTTTGAATTTTAGTGCCGAATCCATGATGACTCCGAGATCTTTGATGTGAGTGTCTTGGAGCTCGGCTCGAGCCGAAGAAATGGTAGTTAAACTGAGTCGGTTGGCGTTGCCGCGTGTACGTAACGATTGAGCATTTGCTCGGGTTTAAAACCATTCTGTTTAGATCACACCACGTACTAAAGCTGTTCAGTTCCCTCTGAAGAAGCTCGGTATCGGTTTTATCCCGTATTTGTTGATAAATTTTCATGTCGTCGGCGAAAGAAAGGCGGGGTCCTTGTAATGTGAAATTTACGTCATTAAAGTAGAGGATGAATATTACTGGACCGAGATGGCTTCCTTGTGGGATGCCGGATGTAACGAAGAATGGTGCAGATAGACAGTCCTTAATGCTGATTTGGAGTTACCTTCCATCGAGGCAGGAACGAAACCAGCGCAGAAGTCGTCCATGAATGTCCATGAGTTTGACCAGCTTCGCTATTGCGATATCATGGTTGATTTTGTCGAAGGCCGTAGATAGATCCATGTAAATAGCATCGGTTTGCAATCCGTCAGCGAATCCATCCATTACATATGTTGTGAACGAGAGCAGGTTTGTCGTCGATCGTTTAGGCATGAAACCATGTTGGTCATCTGCAATGTAGTGTTTGCAGTGAAAGAAAATAGGATCTAACACAACCAGCTCAAATAGTTTTGATACGGAACTTAAACACGAGATTCCCCGATAATTGTCAATGTTCGATTTGTTTCCTTTTTTATGAACTGGAGACATGTGCGCTGCTTTCCAGCAGGAAGGGAATGTACCAGTAGTGAGTGATAGCTCGAAGACTCGCCGAAGTGGTTCAAGAAGCCCGCTGATGCACTTTTTGACAAAAATCGAGGGAACACCATCTGGACCCGGGGAACAAGATGCTTTCAGTTTGGCATTTGTTGCAAGAATGGCAGAATTATCGACACAAATTCGGTTGATGGTTCGTCCTAGAGAAGGAGGTTAATTGGCGGCGGCAGCGACTTATTGTTGTGACAGGCGCTCGTTGGAAAAAAAACGCTTGAAAATTTGTCGGAGAACAGTTGGCAAATTTCTTTAGTGTCGGTGCCTAAAACTCCATTAAACGACATACAAGATGGTAAACCGGATTCTTTTCGCTGCTCGTTAACATACTTCCTGAACGACTTGGGCTTGGATTTCAGTTGACGCTCGACGTTTCGCTGGTGTCTAAAAAAGGCGCGTCTGCTTTGTTGTTTGTATTCGTGGTTGAGTTGAAAGTAGTGATTTCGTAATGCAAATGTCTTGTGCATCGAGAATTTTTCAAATGCAGCTCGTTTAGCAGATTTTAAACGTCTAAGGACGGTTGATTGCCAGGGAGGGTGTTGATCAGTACTAATTGTTCGTTTAGGCACATAAGTCGATAAGATAGTTAAGAATACTAGAAAACGTCATCGCTGCTTCGTTCGCGTCGTCATTGTTAAGATTTTCGTCCCAGTTTATATCCAACAGCGTGCTAACGATGCTGTCGTAGTCAGCGTTTTTACAATCGTAGACGATAGAGCTTGAGACGTCTTCAAAATTCACTCCTAAGATACCAGCGAATACAAGATGCAGTGGGGGATGATGACGCACCTGCTTGACTAGAGGAGTCGGTGCAGTACAGCAGTACGGAGCGTAGTTCCGGGCACTTACAAAGCAGAGATCCAATGTGCGTCCATTCTCGTTGATGACATTATTAATTTGCCGAAGAGTTGCTCTGCTGCAGTTGTCCAAAATACAACTGGCATTGTTAATAAGCGCAGATTTTTCGATATCCAATCGTAGAAAACCATTACTTGCCTGGTACCACGTCAAGCCAGGTAAGTTGAAGTCGCCCAGTATAACAATATCATCCGACGGGGCGGTGATCGAGTCGATAAAAGAAACGGAGGAAAGATGTACATTGATCAGGCTGGAATCACGAATTCTGCCAGGTGGAAAATACACAACACACAAGAACATATTGCGATCGGCTAGTTTCACTGATATCCACACTTGCTTGGAGCTCGCCCACCGGTCATCGTTGATCACTCGGGCTTTTATACCACGGCGAACGGCAATTAACACACCAACGCCTGATGTCTTGTGGCTGTTGAGGGCATTGCGGTCACAGCGGTAGACATCGAATGTTGAACCAAAGACCTGGCGAGACAGAGTACGGTTGTCGAGCCACGTCTCGGCCAAGGCGATAACGTCGTAACAGCAACCCGTGGTCGCGAGCAAATAGCTGTCCGTTGATGAATTTAAGCCACCAGCATTCTGGTAGTAAACCTCGATGTTGTCGGAGGACGGATCAGGTACAGCAGAGAGCGAAGCCATGTTGCCGTGTTGGAAGATCCTTTCGTCAATCCCACGAACAGTATCGGAACGGTTCACGGTCGATTGGTCGACTGTGGTGAGTGATTCGAAGCATCCCGAATCAACTGTGTCGCACCACAAAATACGACTATCGTCTTCGTCGTGTGAAATGGTTGGCATCTGATAACAAGATTTCGGAGCAAAAGGCAAAAAACTGGAAGCGAAGAATGCATCAGCGCTTGAAGTGTTCAGATGTATACTTGCCATTTGCGGCAGGTTGGAAGACCCTTTCACCCATCCCACACACAGGACCGGGACAACTGATGATCGCTGGCTGCAAGTGCTCGACTGTGGCGGGGGGATCGAGGGCTTCCATAGTGCCAACTGCGGTGCGTCCCAGTATGCATTGAAACCCGATGGCGGAATGCGGAGAGCAGGAACAAGGTGGTAGCAGCTTGCGGCGAGAGTCGTACGATGAGCTAGAAGCGTGAATCGGTTCAACCGTAGTATCGTTATAATTTGTATAAAACTTGCCGAGAAAGGCGGCTTGGAAGACCCTTTCTCCACCCACATATACAGGACCGGGACTTCCATAGTACCAACTGCGTTGCATCCCAGTATGCGATCGACATCGATACTCCTTCACAAGGGCGGTGTAGCTTGCTATAGTGGCATGGCCAATCGTTGCGGAGTCCTCTGCAGGACCATTGATGGGCCAGGTTGCATTAGAGAAGTACATGCTTCTTCTGGAGGCGGTGGAAAATCAGTCGGCGGGCTCCATATGTTCTGGGTACGGCTGTCTTCAAATTCCCTGAACAGTATGCCTTGCGGCCATGTGTCAGGGTTAAGAGCTGCATCACGGTACTTTGGATGAACTCCAACTTTGAAGGATATGAAGTTCAAAGTACTGACGTCTATGCCTTTTTTAACAAGCGGAATAACCTTTATCTCATCGTTACAATTTAGTTCTTCTTTTGACATTTTTTCGACAGTCTGTTTGCTAACGCTAGGATGAAAGCGGGAAAGATACATCCAGAGCAACGGCGCGGGAGGTGAAACCGTAACAATGTTTCTATTATCGACTAGCTTTCGACCACCAACAAGAATATTGCTCGGATCAGGGCCATCCTCGCAACGACGTTTCTGAGGTGGTCGAGAAGTACCGGAGTTTGGCCGGACTGGAGTAGATGTTGAAACTTTTCTAGCGAGGCGCGAAATTCGCTGGTTATTTTTGGATAACTCGGCTTTTAGTTCAGCACAGACGTCATCCATTTTCCCAGCGATAGCAGCGATAACACATCCAAGTGAAGAAACGGTGTCGCGAAAGCGAGCAAACTTCATCAGCTTGACACATTCATTGCACATCCAAAATAAATTTGGGTTTTCCGCAAGTTTTTTTTTTAAAACGGCTTGTTAAGTTGTTTCCCACATTGCATATGTACCACATTTTTGCAAAAATCCATACATTCGATAAAGTCGTCATCCGATTTGACGGTTTTCGTGCAGTGATCGCATGCACTTGCCATAATGCGTGCCGATCTGAGAATGCGAACAATAAAATATAGATGGCACTGCGTTCAGTGGAAAGTTTTGGTGGTTAAGTCACAGAAGTTCACTCAATTGCGTTCTTCGCTGGTTTTTTTCGCAACACAAAAGCAAACAGGAGACACTTCCACACTACACAATAACAATGTTAAAAAAAAAAATTCTCAGTCGATTAACACGACAAACAACGATAAAAACTTCACAGATCTCGTAAAAAGATAAAAATAGTTGGAGCGATTTATGTAAACAACTAATCGGTAGGAATACACTGAACCAAAATTGCACCGGTTTCGTTGCCGGAGTCGACGGAAACCACAAGAGCTAGAGAAATTTTGAAAAGAACCACGTTTCGCAGGAACGGAAGATTCATTACCGGACTGCCATGGAAGGACGGTGAAACATGCTTCCCGGACAGTCTGTCGATGGCGACGAAGAGACTAGAGATGGGCGGGTACGGGTATTTTTACCCGATACCCGACCCGAACCCGTACCCGTAGGAACCGGGGCGGGTTCGGGTTTTGTTATCACCGGGTACGGGTCGGGTCGGGTACATTAAAAAATAATTATTCCGGGTACGGGTCGGGTCGGGTTTTTTCGAAAAAATGATAACTTATCCCCGTAGAAAAATATTAAAACAAACACAATCTTCCAGGAGCGTGTATCGAGTGAACGGGATTATCCGGGAGATTTTGAACTGGAAGTTCATCATTTAGAATATTTCGTTTGAAAATTATTGCTGTTCAATAAAACAGGGAAAAAATTATCGCTTTTTGTGAAGTTTCTCGAGCATTTTTGAAGTATTAATGTTGTAAATTTCATTCATTCCACTATTCAAAAAGAAAAACAAGTACATGGGAAAGATATGTAGTGTATCGATATTCTATCGATCTGTTCAAGGAAAATAGTCTAAATTAACCACCAAACATCAAAAATTGTAGATTTTTTATGATTTTATTGGCAAAAATGTTTAGGGTTACTACAAAAGTTTATTTAAGAAGCAATGTTCACATGTATATGCTTACACGAGATTATTCCAATTGATCCAAAATATGCTGATAAATTGTACCTTTCTCAATTGCAAGATAACTCGCTAAATGTTTGCAATAAAATTGATGTTTGTTTAGATTTTTGGGAGAATTAATCTCATCGCACATTTACTAAAAGAGGTCTCATATAAGCTCAAATATACCCCGATTTTACGGAAAGGTAGTATTGGAAAAAATGTCCTCACATCACGGATGTTATGAGACACTAAGTAAACATAGGAACTATGTAATTTTCACCCAATCACACTTTCGGTCGAAAATAAGCTTTTCCACTTGAACGTTTTCGTATGTGTTGAATTGAATATTCCGGAAAGCCATACACAACGTCACAAAAAGCCTGCTTCGGCAACGTTCAAAAACTATGTTGAATAAACCTTTTTCAAATCGTCTATTGCAGTGATTCTCAACCTGCGGTCCGCGGACCCCTAGGGGTCCGTGAAGTCGTTGCTAGTGGGTCCGCGAAGAAAAATATATTCTCCGAGTGCAGATCGAAATTTCAAGTATTTCTCCTAAAAAACTGAAAACAACATATTGATAGCATACAAAATCGATGTTTATCCGCGGGGGTCCGCAGCGACCCAGGGTGATTTATAAGGTGTTCGTGGTACGAAAAAGATTGAAAACCGCTGGTCTATTGGCTATTCACGTGAATAGCTCCCAAAATGAGCAGCCGCTGATGCTCAAACGTGATTTTGCTGGAGATTTTAAGGGTGTTGTACTAGATACAAAGATGCGAGTTTTAGAACAACAAAGTTTAACAAAGTCGTGGAAGAAAAATCATTCTCAACACGTGCTCATCGAATCCTGCGCACGCATTAACCAGTGCAGACTGCGATTCTTTTCCTTGCTGGCGGGGCGTTTTCAGCATCCCTGATAATATCTGAGGTTCGTTTGGCCTAACCCTTCGAATACCTTTGGCGACCAAAACATGTCATCAATACATCATTGAATGTGAAATGATTCCGAGAATTAATGGCTGAAATATTTTATATAAAGGCTACTCTTAGGCTTTAAATTTATGTAAAGAGTTTCTCTGTCACATAAGATTTCAAAAGACTTTTTTCTGAATTGTTACTAAAAATGAATAATTTACAATAAAAGACTTTTTTTGACTTTGGTCGCTCTTAACCCCTTAAGTTGTTGATATTTAATCCCAACATGTTATACATTTTTGTTATTGACACATCAAAACCTTTCGAATGGTGGGTCGATTATGTTGATTGAAAGTTTTATTCCTAAGACTACAAAAAGTTCCAAAAACACGTTTTTCAAAAAGCTCAAAAACGATTCTACGAAAAAGAAAATGGATATGATTTTCGCGTTCAGCGACCTAAAATTGACATTGAAAATGCCTTTTTTCTTAGCTTACTGCAATTACCAGAAAATTGGTAAACTAGTGTAATAGAAGAGCTCGGGCCTGTTTGCGGAAGGCATAAGTTGGCAGAGTTCCTTTGGCTCCGTCCGAAAATCTTTAAAATCGTGACCGAGCATCTTAGATTCCAATGAAACTTTAGACGTTTCACCGTCATGCAAGACTAAATATTTTCCACAGGTAATAAGATTATTTTGACTCAAGAGCAACTTTTCAAAAGGGCGTAAACGTTTCTACGTGCATGAATTTCAAAAATTTTTTGTTCGATTACTGTATTTTATACAGCAAAACTATCTGAGAACGAGTTACAGGGAATGAATACTTCTGTCTGAAAAAAATATACACTGAAAAAAATGTTGCGTCATTTTAAAAAAAAAAAAAATTATGATAAAAATTTAAATTGCGAAAAAACCCATTTTTTAAAATTTTTATATTTTGTTACCAAAAACCTAAAGAGAAAAGAAACATTTTGAATGTGATTGCATGATGGAGAAAAAATCGGTAAAAAAGTTTTCCTAACAATAACTTCGTACATGTTTTTAAATTTCATACTAATAGACATACAAAATTGTAATTCTATTACAGAATATAATTCTAAGCACAATTTAAAATCAAAATGCATTTAACAAAAATCTTCCAAAATGCGATAGTTTTCGAGATATTTGAAATTTTGCTCCTTCAAAAACAATTAATTCGTGTAATTATGCTCTTTTTAAAAGTTATTCGCGTTACCCCATCAAAAAATGTCAAAAAATTAATGTTTATCGTTTTAAAGACGTAAAAGCAACCTTTTTAGTGTATTTGGATCATGGAGAAGCTTTCAATAAAAAAGTTTTCCTAACAACAACTTTTGACATTTTTTTATAGATCTTAATATTTGCAGTCAAAAATACAATTTTCTTTTTGAATATGATTCTAAACGCCATTTTAAATCGAAATGCTCTTAACAAAAAACTAAAATGTAGTAGTTCTCGAGATATTTTAACTTTTGTTTTAACAACACAATTATTTTGTTTTATTTCGACCTTTTCATAAGTTAGTCGCGTTTCTCCATCAACAATAATAGGTTTTTCAAAAGGCCCGTAAACTTTCCTGCAACTTTCTCTTTGACATCAAGGCGATATTGTGAAACATTTTAAAGTTACATGAAAACAACCAACATATGATTCAGCTATATAGTTTAATCAACAGACCCTATGGTTTGAAAATTTTGAAATTCACACACGTTGAAACGTTTACGCCCTTTTGAAAAATTACTCTTGTATCAAAATATTCCAATTGCCAGAGAATATCATGGAGATTCATACAGCGAACACACCTGCAAAGTTTCGTTCGAATCGACGATGGTCATATTTTGCGGTCGGCGGGTTTCTCATGGAATCCCTCATATGTTGCAATTCATTTTATTTTGTAAAAATCATGGGCGACAGTTTTCGAACGTAATAAACGAATTTCCTTAATGTTGTGGAATTTGTGTTATTTCCGGTGAGTTTTATTCTATTACGTGAATGATAATATTTTTCAATAATGCACAATCTACTTAAATTCCGCCAACTAGCACCGGGCTTCCCTACTCTTTCGAATCAAATAGGTTAAATTTATTTATTGAAAATCGGGTTCGGGTCGGACACGGTTTTTAATTTATTTTAATTTGGATGCGGGTCGGATTTGGGTCGGGTTCGGGTCGGGTACGGGTCGGGTTCGGGTTTTATATTTTTATAAAATCCGGGTACGGGTCGGGTTCGGATTTTTTTTACCGACCCGGGTACGGGTCGGGTTCGGGTTTTATATTTTTATAAAATCCGGGTACGGGTCGGGTTCGGGTAAGCTTACAAAAATAATATTCGGGTCCGGGTCGGGTCCAGGTACGAAAAAATCCATACCCGCCCATCTCTAGAAGAGACTCATGAACCTAGAGTCCAAACTGGCAAAAGACCCAGAACTGCGCCGTAACGTAGACCAGCAAATTCGCGAATACATCGGGAACAACTACGCTCATAAAGCGACGCTGGAAGAGTTTAGCATGGCCAACCACAACAAGGTGGCTTCTGCCGCTTAACGTGGTAGTTCACCGAAGAAAACCACACAAATGACGGCTTGAGTGGGATGCAGCCGCAAAGGTTGATGCGGTGTCGCTGAGCTCTCAACTGTTAAAAGGACCTGATTTACTTGTATTTCTACCGGGTGTCATCTGCAAGTTTCGCGAAAAACGCATTGGTTTCGTGGGTGACATCGAGAAAATGTTTCATCAAATTCGGATAAAGCCTGAAGATTCACAACGATTCTTGTTTCGTTTCAATGTGAGTCAACCCCCAGACGTTTACATAATGGACGTTGCAATGTTTTGGTGCTACCTGCTCGCCATGTTCGGCGCAATATGTAATGCATCGAAACGCAGACGAAAGGGCGTCGGAGTTTCCAGAGGCGGCGGAGGCGATCAAGGAAAAAACGTACATGAACGACTATTTTGACAGTGCCGACACCCCAGAAGAAGCCCTGGAACGTGCGCGACAAGTGCAACTGATCCAATCGAGAGAAAGATTTAACATGCGCAATTGGGTCAGTAATAGTACCGAAGTTTTGCGATGTCTGGGTGACGCGTCCGAGTAGAAGCTGCTTTCTATTGATTGCAGCAAAGAATACAAACAACAACGAATTCTCAGGATTGCGTGGGATCCAGAAAAGGATACCTTTGTATTTTCGACTAGCTGGCATAGTGACCTGACTGCTTGTGTACTGGAATGCCAACGGCCGACTAAGCGGATTGCTGTGCGCATAATCGTGAGTCTCTTTGACCTGTTAGGATTGCTTGCACCGTTTTTGATTCATGGACGAATGTTGATCCAAGATCTGTGGCGGCTCAACTTGGGCTGGGGCACCAAAGTAGGCGATAAGGAGCACGAGAAGTGGCGAAGATGGATTAACCTGCTTCCCAGTATCAATACGAGTCGTTGCAGTTGCACGTCTTCACCGATGCTAGCGAATTAGGATACGGTTGTGCCGCATATTTCCGTGTCGTGATAAATCAAGAAGTACGAGTAGTGCTAGTTGTGGATCGAAGCAAAGTAGCCCCTGTTAAGTACCAATCCATCCCGCGGATGGAACTTCAGGCAGCCCTTTTGGGGGCGAGAATGATGCATACTGTTTGCGACAACCATACACTGCAAATCGAAGAAAAGTACATGCACACTGACTCTGAAGTGGTTCTGGCCTGGATTCGTTCGGCACAACTATATACAATTTGTCGCGTATCGAGTTGGAGAAAGTTTGTCCTTGACCGAACCGGCAAACTGGCGGCATGTGCCTTCGAAGGAGAACCTAGCTGACTGTTTGATGAAGTGGGGTAAGGACACTGTACCCGATTCGGACGGAAGGTGGCTCAATGGTAGCAAATCGTTCCTTTACCAGGACAAGGAGAACGGGCCGAAACAGAAGCAGGTAACGGAGACCACAGAGGAATTAAGAGCACACCTCATGTTGCACCACATAGTGATGCCCGGAAACCTGATAGATGTTGGGCGATTCTCAAAGTGGAACGTATTGATTCGAACCGTGGCACTGGTGTATCGGTTTGTATCGAACTGTCCCCGGAAAATCAAGAGGTTTTCTATTGAGGTCATCAAGGCTAGCAAAAGTCGATCTTGGCTATTACGGCGATCGATCTCCGCTGAAATCGTTCCATTGCGCCAGAGCGAGTACCTAATGTCCGAACAGTATCAATGGCGAGTAGCACAGAATGACTTCTATCCGGACGAAACCAGGACTCTGGTGCACAACCGAGATGAACCACAATCATCCAAATGGCTGAATCTAGAAAAATCTAGCTCATTGTACAAGTTGTCTCCCTTCGCCGATCAGTTCGGTGTTATCAGAGTTGAGGGCAGGACGGCCAATGCAGGTTACGTTTCATTCGACTCCCGTTTTCCGGTAATATTACCGAAAAGTCACCCAATTACCATTTTGCTGTTGAACGATTACCACAGCCGGTACGGCCACTCTAATCGTGAGACGGTAGTAAAGGAAGTTCGTCAGCGATTCCACACCTCCAACTTGCGAGCGACAGTGAGCAAGGTGATGAGAGGATGCCAGCACTGCAAGATAACAAAGTGCCGTCCACAGTACCCGCGAATGGCTCCCCTTCCCGAATCACGTTTGACACCATTTGTGCGGTCGTTCTGTTATGTGGGTGTGAACAACTTAGTACCACTTGAAGT
Source organism: Topomyia yanbarensis (assembly GCF_030247195.1). Lineage (NCBI taxonomy): Eukaryota > Metazoa > Arthropoda > Insecta > Diptera > Culicidae > Topomyia > Topomyia yanbarensis. The sequence continues at coordinate 94,568,981 of NC_080671.1, forward strand.
ATCAGTTGGACGTCGGAAGGATAAAAGATACATAGCCGTTTTTACGTGTTTGGTCACGCGAGCCGTCCATCTAGAAGTGGCCCGCAGTCTCTCAACAGACTCGTACATCATGGCCGTAAGGAGGTTTATTCGCAGAAGAGGCTCGCCGGTGGGGATATGCTCGGATGACAGCACCAATTTTATCGGAGTAAGCAGTATGCTGGTCGAGCAGATTAAGAATACCAACAACGAGTGCGCAAATACGTTTACTGATGCACGCACTAAATGGACTTTTAACCCGCCGTCCGCACCCCATACGGGTGGCGTGTGGGAACGAATGGTGAGGAGTGTCAAAGAAGCTACGAGGGCGCTCGACGACGGGCGAAAGCTGAACGATGAAATACTGCTAACGGTATTGACCGAGACGGGATGCTTCATCAACTCCCGGCCACTTACGTACATGCCACAAGAGTCAGCAAATGGCGAAGCAATCACGCCGAACCACCCGCTCATGACCCGTTAAGGTCTCCGGTCGACTTGGCCGCAGCGTTGAGGAACAGCTATCAACGGTCACAGTTCTTAACAGAAGCAATTTGGAACCGTTGGCTGAAGGAGTACTTCCCTACATTGAACAAGCTATCGATATGGTTTTAAGAGAGTAAACTGGTCCAGATTGGGGACTTAGTTTACGTAGTGGAAGGGAGCAGGCGAACATGGATACGTGGAAAGGTGCAGCAAGTTATTGCCGGAAGTGATGGTAGAATACGTCAGACGATTGTGCGAACAGCGAGCGGGAGAGAGCTGAAGCGACCCGGTTGTCAAGTTAGCGGTTGTGGAGGTGGCTGATGGTGAATTCTGTGAGGGACCCAAAGGTCCTCATCAGGATCCACGGGGTGGGGAATGTTCTGGTGGCACTACAGCACTCGCCATAGAGGAAACAGATGGGTACCCCCCGCCCAGCCAACATTTTGATTCACTTTAATAAGTTGCAATTTGATTAACTGTACTCTTCAACGATATGAATTGATTGTATAAAATGCACAGATCTCTTCTATGTGAACAAAAGTGGAGGCCATATACGTAAAAAAAAAATCGGTATAGTAGAACTATGTGATTTACAACGAATTTCGATCTGATCAGAAGCATTATACAATCATCTAGCTTATCATTTATAGTTTATATATGATCAACTTTGCAATCACACATGAAGGTTTATGCAGCTTAAGGTCCCCAATGTGGTAACAAGAAGTATTTTTTTTTAAATAATATTATGAAAATAAAAAATCAGGATGAAATTTCCATAATTCTGTTATTAAGACACAGTAACGCCCACATTGGTAGATATGTTTTTCATGGATGAGGTTGGAGTTACTGGAACATCAATTATTAAAATTACCTGCTACGAATTACTTCCAGTTTCGAACCTGAGATCTTTGCATTCCCAGCATAGCCGCTATGTACTCATCTATTTATACACTGTCAAGTAACGATTATATTTGATCATTTTTATCGCTTTATGATTACGATCTAAAAATACCATAATCCAACCTAACTATGGCACTCCAATGATACCTTCTATACCTGTCAAATCACAACCTACATTCTGTACTCAAGCCATTTTTATTGCTCAAATATTGAATTAGTTTGGCAGAGAATTTGCGAAGTGCTATAAGAAGGTGACTATTTTTTTGAACGATTTTGCAGTTTAATCCAATTGCAAATTAATTTCTATAGAATGTTTCAAAATTGTCTTTATTATTCCACATGTACAATTTTGTTTAAAGTTGTAGTGGACTAATAAATAACTTCAAGTCAACATTGCATTTCGATCACAGATTTGCATTTTATGTGAACTTTTTACAACAAAACATAATTTTTGCTTGCACTATTTCTAATTTTGATTTAGTCTGGCATTATTTGTAATTTATTTTAAACTTTTATATACGATTGCTAGTTTGCTGGGCGGATCGGAATGTCAAGACGATATAGGTGGGCAACCCCTGGACCGGATGGCCGGGAAACGTCAGTGGAAAAAGTGTTAACGTCATCGCAGGTTAAGGAGTAGAAACCAAATTATCCATAAGGTTAACTGCTATTTAACAATTAATATTTCTTTTGCCCGTTGGCATAATTATTGAATTTGATAAAATACGGAAGACTAACGACCTCAATAAGTGTGACTGAACCGGTGAGCATCTACTACTAATTTAGGTTAGGTTTGCCTTCCCTGATGTAGTAAAATTACCGTATATTATCGCATACAGGGTCACTTGAACAGCATCTACAAGAGCCATCACTGTAGCAAAAGTTTAACGAATAAGAACTCGAGTGTTGTAACAAACAGAAGTACGAGGAAAAAGTAGCCCGTAAACTAACTAACCTGTAAGCTAAAAGGTATGATCCATACTGAAACCATTTAGGTCGAAGATAAACCCATCAATTACTTACCTTGTGTCCACGTGTATCGCATACTTCTGTTGAATTTACTAAAAGAAACTTACCTATAGGGAAAACTTCAATCGGTTTATCTACCTGTGCTACGATCGATAGGATTTTATTGTTTCGGATACTTTGATAGGGGAAGACCTAATGTAAGTAAAGGTTAAATTTATATACTAAATCAAGTTGTTTACGAAATGAAATGATTTCAGCTTTGAGCTGCTACACCGAGAGTGAGGCTGCTTCAAGGAACTTCCGCATATCCGAACAATCTTCCAAACATAATCATTGTCAATAAATTGAGCAAAAACCGATTTTTTTTAATATGTATGTGGGTTTTATTGGGAATACTGGCAGCAGATCACAGATGACCACGACTATCTATGATTTCGGATCAAGAAAGTCAATAAACATAACCGAATATCTCAACTATACCGATTAAACTGATTTATTGAAATGTGCTCGAAGGACCGGTCCCTAGCAATAGGTATCGATTACTGATCGCCTAATTCAATTTCAAGTGCGATCAGTCTAGAGAGAGTTCATGTGAGTATGAGAGTACCGATTCTCGCTGTAGGGGTGCTCATTTTGATTGCGACATTCGGCCAAACTGACCGTCATCCGGCCCGGATGATGCGACGACAGCATAACCGTTGATGGGCTCCTCGATATCGGTAGTTAACACCATATCAGCATCGTCGTACTCATCACCACCAGGAACAAATCGCTTCATATATTCGGCACACGTTGAGGTTTTGTGTGGTCCTTCGTGAAATCCAACTTTTTCGACGTCGTATCGGTCATTCCTCTTTTGCTTAGTAACACGATAGGGTCCTAGGAACTTTTTGGCGATTTTTAGGTGGCTACCGAATTGCGTGCGGCTTATTGCCACTAAATCACCAACTTCGTAGATATTTGCTCCTCTTCGTTTGCAATCGAAATGCAGTTTCATTGATTGTTGTGCTTCCAATATTTTTGCCCTTGCATCAGCCCGCTCTTCTTCTCTTGTATCGTCAAACAACTGGACTCTTTCTTGGCAGACGACTTCGGCCAGCCGCACGTCCTCCGGTGACCTCATTGTTGTTCCAAACAATAACTGGAATGGGGTTCGGTTGATGCTACGCTGATGAGAATTATTTAAATAACGCTGCAAGCTCCCAATGTGACGATACCAGTTCTCTGGATTATCTATCGATAATTTCGCTATAGCTGGGACGATGATTCCGTGGATTCTCTCCACTTGCCCGTTACCACGGGGAACACCAGTTGTTGTTAGGAGGTGTTGAATCCCCTCAGACTCACAATATTCCTGGAAGGCCACCGACGTGAAGGCAGCTCCACGATCGGAAATGATTCTTGCCGGGTTCCCGAAAGAAATTTTTTGAAGTTCCAACTTTTGTAGCACTTCTTCAGCTGTTGTTGATTTTACGGGGTACATCCACACAAATTTCGTGAAGGCATCAACGATAGTGAATATGTAGCGATATTGTTTTTTGGATGCAGTTAGTGGACCAAGATGATCGATATGATACGTAGATAAAGGAAGGTCGTCTTTTGGAATGGGGTGCAACATACCTTCCTTTTTACCAGATTTCCGGGACGCAAGGATGCATGGAATGCAGCTTTCGACGAACCTTTCAATTTTTGACTCTAAATTTTCTATCCAATACTCTCGTTGGATAAGTTCAGTCACCTTCTTTGCCTTGAAGTGCCCCTGCTCGTGAGCCTGTCGAATCACTGAATTTTGCATTATCCCTGGGACTACAAGGAGTTTGTCACCCTTATACTGCTTGTACAGCACACCATGGTGCAGTGAATAATCGCCGTAATCGCCCGTTTCGAGAATCTTCGTGATGGCCTGTAGTTTTTCGTCAGTGCGCTGATTCGCTTTAACTTGCTCGATGACGTCATTTTTCAAAAAGTAAACTGCAGGACTTCGGCTTAACGCATCAACATGCTTCATCCGAACGCCCGGCCGATGTTCGAGTGTGTAGTTGTACTCCTCTAGCAAAAGCGCCCAACCGGCAATTCTCGGAGCAATATCCTTCTTCTCCATTGTCATTTTGAACGCAGAACAATCGGTTACGATTGTGAATGGGATTCCAAGTAAGTAAACTCGGAACTTTTTCAAGGCTGCAACAATCGCTAAGACTTCCAGCTCGTAGCTTGGGTAGTTAGATTCTGTAGATGTAGTTTTTCTACTATAATAGTGAATGGGATGGAATCCACCGTCTTCTAGTCCTTTCTGTAGTAGAATCGCACCGTACCCCACCTTACTTGCATCGGTATGTAGTTCGGTAATTGCTAGTGGATGATACAGTGCCAAGGTTGGTCTTGAGGACAGCGCCTCCTTCAACATATTCACGGACACCTTCTGTTCCGAACCGAACACAAAATCGGCATCTTTTTTCAAAAGATCGGTCAAAGGCTTGGCAATTGTCGAGTAGTTTTCAATAAATTTGCGAAAGTATCCTGTTAACCCCAAAAACCGCTGAACCTCTTTAAAATTCTTGGGATCCGGAAAATTTTTCACTGCCGCTATCTTGTTCATCGTCGGTGCTATTTCCCCATCTTCGACTTCGTATCCCAAGTACTCAATGTTGCGCATGAGTAATTGGCATTTTGACCACTTTATTTTTAAACCGTGCCGTTCTGCTACCTCCAACACCAACGCCAATTTGTCCAACGCTTCCTGCTCGTTTTTAGCTGGTATCAGCAGGTCGTCTATGTAGACCACAACCACCTTTCGTTTGATCAGATCACGGAAAATATCGTTGATGTATCGTTGAAATACAGTTGGAGAAGTGCTAAGTCCAAACGGTGTTGCGAGAAATTCGTATTGTCCGAACGGCGTAACGAAAGATGTGAACTTGCGGCTACCTTCATCGACGGGAACATGGAAAAATCCATTCTCTAAATCTAGTGTCGAGAACACTCTCGCTCCGTGTAGGTCATCCAGTATGTCTTCGATTAACGGAAGAGGGAAGTGATCGCGAACGAGTACTTTGTTCAATCTTCTGTAATCCACACAAAGTCTCCTCGATCCATCTTTTTTGTGTGCAAGGACAATGGGGCTGCTAAATTCCGACGAACTGGGTTGAATGATGCCATCGTCAAGCCATTGGTCTATTTGCTTTTGTGCTATTTCCTTCTCCAATGGCGCAAGGCGCCGAGGGAGTTGCTGAATTGGCGTTTCGTCTTTCAAGATTAGTTTCAGTGTGACGTCACTTTTTCCTATATTCCGAGGACAGTAGTTTTCTACCATCTTCTGCACTCTCTCCTTTATTATGGGGTCCACTATATGCGAAAAAGGATCCTCAGTGACATCGGGAGTAGTTTCTATACAGTGTACGAAATTGTCTTCTTTTGGAAAGAACTTGGATCCATCAACTGACACTTTAACATCGCCGTAGAGAAGGATATTTCTACCAAGAAGCATTTCCATGTTCAGGTGCACCATTGACATCACGCAGAACTTCAATGACATTATTGTTTCGCCTATTTCCATTTGCAGTACTGTCGACCCTAATGACCAAACGGGGCCACTCAGGGTGTGTAATTCTTGCTTATCATCCTCATTCAATTGCAAGTTTAGTCTCTTTTGCACATCCTCACGAACTAGTGAAACCGCAGCACCACAGTCAAAGAAAGCTTCCATAAAGATAGAGTTCACTTTTACAGTCAAAAAAGTTCCTCCGTCGATGACAGTCTTAACGTTACACAACTTCACTGAATTCTGTTTTGGGCAGTTCCGCATCATATGACCTGGCTCTTGACATTTGTAGCAAACGGGACGCCTGCTTTCCCATGCCTCTACTTTTGGTCGCACCAGATTGTGGCGACCACCGCTTCTACTCGGGTTTCTGTCCCTGTCCAGCACCTGCGAGTGTTCAGCTGGATGTTTGCTATTTTTGATGTTTTGATAGACACGGAGCTTTTCCTTGAAATCATCCACTGTTTTTGCGCCATATAACACTGTCTTTTCCGCCCCACCGTCAGGTATTCCGCGGACCGTGTACGATATAATCGCTTCAGCGTCTAAATCTGCTTTCGCACCCAACTCCCTCATCATTAGATAATATTCGAAAACAGATTCCGTTGGGTTCTTCTTCCGATTCCTTAATTGTTCGTGAATCACAGCACTGTTTTCCCTACAGTCGAACTCTCCCAGTAAAAACTCCTTCAAAGCGGCCCAATTAGTCACATGTCGAACAGTGTTAAGCGATGACCGCGCCAATCCTATCAACTTTTTTTTCGCGACGACGTACTTCCGCAGCTCTGATAGGCCGATTGACTCAGCCATTTCCTCAAAGTCTTGAATCCACTTACGGACCGGATAAAAGTCTGTACCGGTAAACTCGTTAAAAGCTGATTCGACTTCCGAAACTGTCAATTTTGCGGCTTCGAACGTTCCCGACTCACACCGCGCACTAACACCTCCATTTTCGTCATACCTTGCATTGATGTTGCCGGTCTCAACTCGATCATCACTACTACCACTGTAATCACTTGCATCGTCTTCGGTAGCGTTCTCGCGACGTTCATGTGACTTGCCACTGTTCACACGAGGTAAGCGGTGTGGTGTGCTCGATACATGCGGCGAACATGTGCGAAGCTCGCCAATCGCATGATTGAGTCTACTATTTTCCAGTCGTAGATTGTTCATTTCACTGCGCATCTCGTTCATTTGTGTCGACATATTGGCCAGTGTCATGTTCGAGAAATTGAGCTGGTCTAACAATCGCGCAAATGTGTTGTCATTAGGATGAGACGATGATGTAAAGGGGGGAGGTAGTCCATTTTGTGAAGGACGCATGTTGGTATTAGTTTGAAAGAATTGCACTGACCACTAGCACTTGTATCCTCCTGCAGTCGGTATTCAACCGATGTCTCCTCTATTTGTCTCAATCCGTACACAAAGCCTTTGGTATCGCACAGTCTATTGTCGGTGGTTATTTTTTGCGATGATAATCACTATCAGATATTGTTCACAATGTTAGCCCGTAGCTTTCTTGCTACCACTCTGGCAATTGTTCTCAGGTACGCGGCCTCACTATGGGTCATGTGAAATGCGATTCCCGGACGAGCCCCCAGTTCTGTGGGTTTTATTGGGAATACTGGCAGCAGATCACAGATGACCACGACTATCTATGATTTCGGATCAAGAAAGTCAATAAACATAACCGAATATCTCAACTATACCGATTAAACTGATTTATTGAAATGTGCTCGAAGGACCGGTCCCTAGCAATAGGTATCGATTACTGATCGCCTAATTCAATTTCAAGTGCGATCAGTCTAGAGAGAGTTCATGTGAGTATGAGAGTACCGATTCTCGCTGTAGGGGTGCTCATTTTGATTGCGACATGTATTCGTATTTAAGATTCATTCTTCGAATACACACGTTCAATTCATCGTGCATTTCCTTGAAATTGATAGTTTGTGTGAACGCATGGTCTTTGATGAATTGAAAACTAGGCCTGCATGTACTAGCCCTCGAAATATTGGTATTACAAATAGATACCATTATTTACGTTATGGTAATGAAAAAGAGCATAAGCTTTGTAGCATAATATTGTACCAAATATCATATTTGAGCAGAAATACATAATAACGAAAATTGAACAATTTGAGAACTTATTTAGGTTCATCTTTAACGACTAAAATCTTTCAACCATGTAATAGTTAATTACGGGATCTTTGATTTTTTTCTAGGTAATTAGTACACAATTGCGGTATAATACATCCTACATCTCTTAGAAACGAAATTCCACCTATCACAAAGTCAAAAACCCTTTTAAATTCACCTCGGTACATCTGTCTAGTTGCAATTACCGAGAAATTACGACTTGAATTGCAGACTAACGTGATCTTATCTGAAGTGGTGTAGCAGTTAATTCAACGCAAATTAAAGCCCATCCACGTTGCTGGAAGCATATTCTCCGCATAATAAAAAAAATATGTGATGCCAGTTCCCTCTTCCGCTTTGTAGCTTTAGTAGGCATTCCACTACGCGAAAGCTTCTGCTCATTAAAATGGAAAGATTGTTGCTCTCCGCTCGCTCGAGCGTCTTTTTGCCCTCGACGACGACGACGACGACGAGGAACGGAGATGTGAAGATTTTTGAAAAGGGAAACGCATTATTTGTGTAGCCGGTAGGGAAGATGTTTCATATTTCCTCTAACCGGCGCAGTGCAAGCTTTGTACAATTAAATTTAATTTATGTGAATTTTATACGGCCAACCGGGCAGAAGCAGCACGGTCAGGGGTACACTGTTTTGCCGTTGGTCTAAAAATGACTTTCACTGGTAACAGATTCGGTTGGAAAAGCACGGCAGCACTGTGCACTAAATATTAAAGCATAGAAGCGATTCTTCCAATAAAAGGCACCCAAAACTGGAAAGCCGGATAGTAGTTCAGACAGCGGCTCTCATCCATTATTCATAAGCCTTTTTTTACATTGCTAGATTTATCTCTGCCGAAGAATCGTCTGGCCAAAGAAAAAAAAAGTGCTTCATCAGCTATTTTGAAACAATAGCCATTATGCTGCAGTATAGATTTGTTCATTTGAATTTCCTTCCTAACCATATTTTACTTGTCTCCGTTTCAGGTCAGCATCCGGTAATCGTATCCGATGGATCTCAAAGAATGATTTTCCCAAAAGTCTAGTCACGCTGGAGCTTAAATCCAATCCGCTGGTTGGCATCAAGCCAGGTGCACTGCAGAATATGTCCCGGCTTCGAAAGTTGTAAGTGAATGCATTAACCGTGGTTATTTTGTTTCAACTAATCCTTCCTAATGCTTTCCTTTTAACTCGCAGAATTCTTTCCGACGTTCGGACTCTCCAAGAACTACCTCCTCTAGAAGGCTGCACTTCGCTGGAAGTGCTACGAGTCGATAGAGCCAATCTAACCAAACTACCTGAACATATTTGTAAGATGTCGCCACGCTTGAGGAGTTTGTAAGTATATTGTGAGATTTAAGTGTTAAGTTCGTCACAAGATTGCGTCTGCTTTGTAAAATAAGGGTTAAAACTGGTAGTTTTACCGAAAAGTGGTAGTTTTACCGAAAAGTTGATGTGAATATTTGTATTGAGGCTCGAGATTCCAGCACTTAGAATTAATTTTGGTGCCGGGTACCTATACAGGGTGTTTGGTTCATGAGTAAGAATCTCTCGAGGGGTGATTTACTGTCATATTTGGAGCAAAAAATCGTTCTACACATACTATCGAATCTCAGCCGTTACAGAGTTATTGAACTTTTTGTGTAAAAAACTTGTTTATCTTAAAACACCCCTAACTCAAAAAGTATACCTCATATTTTAAATCTTTTAGTGCCATTGGAAAGGTGAGAAAGTTTTCTATTGAATAATGTTCTCATATCTTTCAGATAATTAGTTTTAATTACCTTTTAGTTGTAAAATTAAAAATTAGTGTTTTTGATGAGGTTTTTGTTAATTTTCTCAAAATAATGAATTATGATTATAGCAATATCTATTATCCAAAAGTTGGGTTTGAGGACGATTCATAATTTGTTCTTCAACATAATATTCCTATCTCTTCTCGTTTCCTTGTAATTTGACTTCTAAACTTTTCTTGTAATTCACTTGCAAGTTCTAAAATGACTCTAATCTAAAAAATATACTTTATATCGCTATTATCAGGGCTTCATTGGAAAGCTGAGAAAATTTCCTTTCGATGTATGTACAGATATTTTTTAGTTAAGTGTACTACATGTCTTTTTACTAGTCAAAATTTGCGTTTATTGGTGATTTTTGTAATTATTCTAATTATTATTTAACTAAATTTATCGTTACTATTGTTCATTTAGTGTCCCTTAATATTATCTACAACTTGTTATTTGATACTTTATCTCTATCGCTTTTCATTTCGTTGCAATTTAATAGTGAACACAGCATGGCCTTATCACAAATGCAGTGGGTTCGAAATCGTTGTTTTTGCATATGAAACGAGAAGATAAAAATGATTTTGCTTCGAAACTAAAAGAGATACTTGAATGAAGTCAAAGGAAGAATTGTAGAACTTGCTGTGATGCATTAATTCCATGATAAAAATGGCGAAGTTTATTATTTACTATTTTAAGAAATAACGAAAATGCTAATAATAACACTAACTCTAAACTAATTAACTGCTAAAAGAATACTAAATTCACTTAACTGAAAGGTATTAATACATTTTTCTCTGCAAAATTTTCCTGGCTTTCGAATAAAAATAAGAAAAGCTACAATAAGTGCCATACTTTTTCAATAAGAGCTAGTATTAGTGAATATGAGATAAAAATATCCAAGTTCAATAACCCAAACACATGAAAACAAGACAAGATAAGTATATCATGTCAAAGAACAAATTATACAACTTTTCAAGACTAACAATTTGAATTATTGAAATAGTGATGTTAACTATTAAGATTTTCGCAAAGTGAACGAAAAATCGATCAAAATTGTTAAATTTTAAATAAATTACTGTGAAAAGATTACTTAACCTCATTAGCTGAAACATTTGAGGACATTTTTCAGTGTAAAATTTTCTCACCTATTCAATGGATCTAAAAGATTTGAAATACAAAGTATATTTTTTGAGTCAGAGCTGTTTTAAGACAACTAAGTTTTTAACACAAAAAGTTCAATAACTTAGTAACGGTTGAGATTTCATGGTATGTGTAGAACGATTTTTTTCTCCAAATATGACAATCAATCATCCCTCGAGAGGTTTTTAGCCATGAACCAAACACTCTGTATACCCAAGATTTAGAAATTTTAGATGTGACTCAACAATGTAAAGCGTAAATACCTACTTAAATCATTCATTATTGAACATTGCGAATTCTGTCAAAAATGGACTTTCTATTGCATTTCATTCGAATTGTTCTTTCGACGATTTTAGAACTATAAAGTAGGTCTAAGGTATACCGGGGCAAGTTGAAATGCGGGGTAAGTTGAAACGAAAGCCTTAACCGTCACTAGAGATGAGTATTCGCCGAGATAATTTTTTCCAGCAAAAAGTTCCCGCAAATTTTGAATACCATACGCGTAAGATTGAAACATTGCAACGACTTTCGCACTTTAGTTTATTTTTCGTCATTTGCGAAATCAGAAAACTCTTTTTTCCAAACCAGGTAAATTGATTCAAAAATGTTATGGTTACATATTATTTCTAAAATATTACATGTTAAACAATCATTTAGGGTCTAGCAAGTGTAATGGTTATGAAATGTCTGCTCATTGTTCACCTTGAATTTTTAGCGTTTCATCATACCCCGTATTTTGACACCCCTTGGGGCAAATGGAACTGCATACAGAGGGACAAGTTTGAACTACTGTAATTATTCACTAATCTTCGATTTGGAGTTTATCATTTTATTTTAGCACCTATTATCGACCACTAGTACACTAGAAAACCGACCACACAATTCTTTCACATTTTTGTAACAAGTTGTTTATATATATTCAATTTATTTTCGTTTGTAATTTGATGGGCAACAGTTGTGCGAAATCTCAAATTTAGAATTGCCTATTTGAATTTAGCGAAACCAGTATTCAGCTCCAACGCCTTTCCCACTCATTTACTTGCAATCTGATTGAAGTTTCATGCAGAATCCAGTGCCTTCAGTGTAGAAACATTTTGAATTCTTTCAGCAACCAACCTATTCATTTGTTAGGGTAAGGTGGGGCAAACCCGACCGTTGGATAAACCCGACCTCCTTCTGTTTTCGAAAATCGGAAGCACTACGCGAACTAATATCAATGTTGTCGGGTAGAGCATCGAAAATTATCATAATGGTGACATGACAGCATTTTATTAGTCTACATTGAGATGCTTAAACGACAATACGTGTGTTTTTACAACTTTTGATATGAACCTTTTTTAATCCACCTAGCGGTGCAATTGTGCCTTTCTCATTTCTCTAAACTATGGCACGGAGGCTTTTTATGTTCAACATAATTGTGGAAATGTCCATTACATTCTTCGTACACTTTGCACTTATACACAATGGCTTGCCAGCCACGAACTTGATGAGCTACGTGTCGACGGTGAAACACTTGAAACGAAAAAATATCGTACTTCATTAACCTAATCAGCATTAGATCAATGTTATCTGCTTGCAAACTCATTTTGTCATGCGGGGGTGGGTATGTGAGGAGGGCGAAAGTCCCATGAACGAACGACTCCCCAGCTTAAATTGGTATGCTTTGTGATATAGTGGTGGTTTAAAGATGGTGGGGTTGAAAGATAGGGGTATGAGGGCTGGATGGGGTGGTGGTCTGAGGGGTGATTTAAGGAGATTTTTAAAGGAGGGGGAGTGTACAGTAGAAGGGGGGGGGGTGTAACCCCTCTCCGTAAACCATCTACTACGCCCCTGTTAAAATCCAGAAACCTTATGCGAGTCAAAAAAAATTTGGCCGGGATTAGGTTGACGTTTTTCAGAGTGATTGCATAACCTTTCTATATGAGAAAGGTAAAAATGTGCCAAAATCCAAAAAAGTTAATCGTCGTCAAATTTTTTTTCGAGTTTGCATCAAATCTCGACGTGTCATGCACCTTGAAGACATTTAGCATCAAAAATAAAAATTCTATTTTTAATTTTTCCTATAGTTTTTATGAGAAATTTCTGTGTGGCCGCACTCTGAAACCCGTAATTCCGGAACCACAATTCCGATCGATCCAAAATTCAATAGCAGCCGATGGGAAGGTTGCACCTTTCATTTGAGACTAAGTTTGGGCAAATCGGTCCAGCCATCTCTGAGAAAAATGAGTGACATTATTTGACACATACGCACATACATACACACATACAGACTTTTTCCGATCTCGACGAACTGAGTAGAATGGAATTTGACACTTGGCCCTCCGGGCCGGGATTAGGTTGACGTTTTTCAGAGTGATCGCATAACCTTTCTATATTAGAAAGGCAAAAAGGTGCGAAATCGGCAAAGTCCAAAAAAGAAATCGACATTTTCTGCGTGATCGTGCTCACCACCCTGTAATTCCGGAAGTCGGATCCATCAGAAATTCAATAGCAGCCTATGGGAACGTTGCACCTTTCATTTGAGACTAAGTTTGTCAAAATCGGTTCAGCCATCTCTGAGAAAAATCAGTGACATTTTTGGTCACATACACACAGACGCACATACACACACATACATACATACACACATGCATACACACACACACACACAGACATCTGCCGAAATCGACGAACTGAATCGAATGCTATATGTCACTCGGCCCTCCGGGCCAACTTGCTTCATATTTTTGCCTTTCTCATATAGAAAGGTTATGCAATCACTCTGAAACGTCAACCTAATCCCGGCCCGGAGGGCCGAGTGTCATATCCCATTTGGCTCAGTTTGTCGAGATCGGAAAAAGTCTGTATGTGTGTGTGTGTGTGTATGTGTGTGTATGTATGTGCGTATGTGTGTGTATGTGTGTGTGTATGTGTGTGTATGTATGTGCGTATGTGTCAAATAATGTCACTCATTTTTCTCAGAGATGGCTGGACCGATTTGCCCAAACTTAGTCTCAAATGAAAGGTGCAACCTTCCCATCGGCTGCTATTGAATTTTGGATCGATCGGAATTCTGGTTCCGGAATTACGGGTTTCAGAGTGCGACCACACAGAAATTTCTCATAAAAACTATAGGAAAAATTAAAAATAGAATTTTTATTTTTGATGCTAGATGTATTCAAGGTGCATAAAACGTCGAGATTTGATGCAAACACGAAAAAATTTGACGACGATTAACTTTTTTGGATTTTGGCACATTTTTACCTTTCTCATATAGAAAGGTTATGCAATCACTCTGAAAAACGTCAACCTAATTTTTTTTCGACTCGCATATGGTTTCTGGATTTTAACAGGGGCGTAGTTGATGGTTTACGGAGAGGGGTTACACCCCCCCTCTACTGTTCACTCCTCTCCTTTAAAAATCTCCTTAAATCACCCTCAGACCACCACCTCATACCCCTCCCTTTCAACCCCATCATCTTTAAACCATCACTACATTACAAAGCATACCAATTTAAGCTGGGGAGTCGTTCGTTCATGGGACTTTCGCCCTCCTCACATACCCACCCCCGCATGACAAAATGAGTTTGCAAGCAGATAACATTGATCTAATGCTGATTAGGCTAATGGAGTATGATATTTTTTTGTTTCAAGTGTTTCACCGTCGACACGTAGCTCATCAAGTTCGTGGCTGGCATGCCATTGTGTATAAGTGCCAAGTGTACTAAGAATGTAATGGACATTTCCACAATTATGTTGAACATAAAAAGCCTCCGTGCCATAGTTTAGAGAAATGAGAAAGGCAAAATTGCACCGCTAGGTGGATTAAAACAGGTTTTTTTTTAATTGCATCGTAATGAAAAATAACGCGGTGGGGTAAATCCGAGCTCTAAATAGTGGGGTAAATTCGACCGCTTTTTTGCTTAGAAAATGTTTATTTATTTGAAATATATTTTTATTGCCATTATTTTTTTTTTTTGCACAATGGTTCATAATTACAGACGAATGACACAAAACGTGATGAACATAGTATTCTTCGAGTAATTTCTCCGTTGCAGGTGGGAACATCTTTACGTGCTACTGCTCGTATTTTTACACTCTAAGCTTGACATTGAATACCATTTTCTACATGTTACAATTAAATAGAATAACATTCATCTATTTATCATTGAAAAACGATAGACTTTGGGTAATATTTGTGCTAAATCAACCAAAAACATAAGCGGTCGGGTTTACCCCATCATTTTTGAAAACAGTAAAAATGAACTTTTTCGTAAGACACTTGTATATCAAAATTAGGTACTCAAGGTACGAATAAAATGCTGTACATAGAAAGTTGCCGCGAAGTCCAACCTTTAATTTGGTATATAAAACGACTCGATCCGATGTAAAATGAGCATTTTACAGCCAAAACCATTTACTAGGTCGGATTTACCCCACCTTACCCTACATATGGACAAATTGGAGGTAGAAGGTGACATCCACTACATTTTCGTGCATAAGTGAACGTCTGATGTATTTTTGCTCGATAATCCCACTCAAAGGCAGCGCAGAATCAAAATTCATTTTGCAACTAAAGTGAATTTGAACTGAAAATAACTGAATGAATGCGCTACACCGAACGATTGAGCGACGAGGCAAGTAACCAAAGCACGGCGATCGTGAATCTAATGTCGTTCCCCTATCAGGCTCACATGGGAATGTCAATATTACAGAGCTCTGCTGGGCAGGGTCTAGGGCTCGAATTTATTATTGTTGTCTTACTTTTTTTACCCTGATACTTTTATTTGCTGGTATTAACTTTCTTCAGATGTTAACTTTTTGTAACGAATAAGGTATTAACGGGTCATATTGACTCGGAGTTCGAACTCAGTTTTATGGCACATTTTCTGTCAAATCTATATGAACCTGGACCCAAATTGTGTGTTAGAATTTCAATTGTCAGTTTCTAGTACATATTACCGTTTTTGACCAGTTTGGCTAGTTTTTTTTTTTTTTTTTTATTCAAATCGTTTATTTGATAAGGCACGTTGCGTTAGCTTAAAGGTGCCAATTTTGTTTTGTTTTACATTTTAAATTGCTTAAAACTAGGGGATTACATATTGATTTTTTAAAAATGAAACTAATGCGATTTTATAGCTATCTTATATATCTACACAAGGGGATAATATTGTTTTCGTAAGATTAGGGGGGTCATTTAGTTTTTGTGGCAATATGGTTTGACATTTTTATCAGTGAGATTATTGGAGCAAATAATGTTTAATTAAGGGGGACAATTTTTTACGACTAACTTAAAACTAGGCATAACTAGAGGGCATGATTGAATTTTGTAAAGATTCGTAATTATAGTTATTTTTGTGGGTAGTAGAGTCGGGCAATTTCAACGAGATTATATAATATAATAGTGAAAACTAGAAGAGACAAGAAGAGCTAAATGCTTCGTGATGATATTGGGGGGGGGGGGGGGGTAGGGGTGTTACTTCTGGGTATAAGAGTCAGGGGAGGGAGGGTAGACAAAGATGGCAGGGAGAGAAAATTATTTCAGTTTCAGGCATCGTGTGATCAACGGATGGATTACAAACTCGGGTGGCCTTCATCAGGGGAATCATGTACTGGGACGCCGGGTGGTCCTCCTCAAGATGGCAGGGGTTTTTCCAGACGATTTCGTAGTACGGCTCAGATGTGGATCGGCTACATTTCGAGTTAAGCGTGTTATGTTCGTGCCGTAGGTCCCGTGTTTGTTGGCTCATTCGATACAGATGGTTTGATACAGGTGGAAGAGCGTTCTGAGAATGATAAGGAGATAACAAGGGGCAGTTAGACTTGTATATTGATGGTTTTCACAAAGGTGTATATAAGGGACATATAGAGAACATCGCGGCTTGCCAGCACATCTCGAACCGGGACGTTGGTTGGTCTTCCTCGGGCCCGCAGGGTATCCGTTAGCCGAGACCTAGCGGAACTGTACTCGGTGCACGCCCAGACAATGTGCTCGATGTCGTGATAGCCGTCGCCACAAGCGCAGATACCACTATCCACGAGCCCAATACGCCGGAGATGTGCATCCAGCGTGTAATGGTTTGCCATGAGTCGGGACATCACACGAATGAAGTCACGACCCACATCCATCCCCTTGAACCAAGGTTTCGTCGATACCTTAGGGATTATCGAATGTAGCCACCTTCCCAGCTCTCCACTGCTCCACGAAGTTTGCCAACTTTCGAGGGTTCTCTGATGAGTAATACTGAAAAATTCGCTGAAGCAAATTGGTCTTTCGTAAACGTCTCCTTCTAAGGCACCCACCTTAGCTAAGGAGTCTGCCTTCTCATTGCCCGGAATGGAGCAATGAGAAGGGACCCATACCAAGGTAATCTGGAAAGAGTTGTCAGATAAAGCACTCAGTAGCTCCCGTATTTTCCCCAAAAAATACGAGGAGTGCTTGCCTTGTTTCATCGAGCGAATAGCGTCAATGGAACTGAGGCTATCCGAAACGATGAAGTAATGGTCTGCGGGTAATGTTTCAATGACTCCAAGGGTATACTGAATGGCAGCTAGTTCTGCGGCGTAAACTGAAGCAGGGTCACTGAGTTTGTAGGAGGCGGTGAACTTTTGATTGAAAATACCGAAGCCAGTGGATCCTTCGAGGTTTGATCCGTCAGTATAAAACATCTTAGAACAGTCGACTTCTCGGAATTTATTATAAAAAATGTTTGGAACCACTTGTGGGCGTATGTGGTCCGGAATTCCACTAATCTCGTCTTTCATGGATGTGTCGAAGAAAACAGTAGATTCAGAAGTATTTATGAAATGCACACGGTTGGGATTGTAAGAAGAAGGGTTAATATTCTGCGCCATGTAGTCAAAGTACAGGGACATGAAACGGGTCTGAGAATTGAGCTCAACAAGCCTTTCGAAATTTTCAATCACGACCGGGTTCAAGATATCGCATCGAATGAGCAATCGATATGAGAGTTCCCAAAATCGATTTTTCAACGGGAGAACGCCCGACAGCACTTCGAGACTCATCGTATGGGTCGACTGCATGCACCCTAAGGCGATACGCAAACAACGATACTGAATTCTTTCGAGTTTGATGAAATGTATGTTCGCGGCGGAGCGAAAGCAGAAGCATCCGTATTCCATTACCGACAGTATCGTTGTTTGATACAACCTAATTAGGTCTCCTGGGTGGGCACCCCACCATGTTCCGGTTATTGTACGAAGAAAGTTGATCCTTTGTTGGCATTTCTGTTTCAGATACCGAATATGGCATCCCCAAGTACCTTTCGAGTCGAACCAGACCCCTAGATATTTTACTGTGAAGACCTGAGCGATAGTTTGACCCATTAATAGAAGCTGTAGTTGTGCTGGTTCACGCTTCCTTGAAAATACAACTAGCTCAGTTTTCTCCGTGGAGAATTCGATACCCAGCTTAATAGCCCAAGCAGACAAATTGTCCAGGGTATTCTGTAATGGTCCTTGTAGATCGACAGCTTTGGGTCCCGTAACAGACACCACGCCATCGTCTGCAAGTTGCCTTAACGTGCAGGAATTGTCAAGACATTCATCAATGTCGTTGACATAGAAATTGTATAAAAGGGGGCTTAGACATGAGCCCTGGGGAAGGCCCATGTAGCTAAATCGTGATGTCGATAAGTCACCATGCGAAAAATGCATGTGCTTTTCCGACAACAAGTTTAGTAAAAAGTTGTTTAAAGTCGCTGAAAGACCATGCTGGTGCAGCTTCTCTGAAAGAATGTTGATCGAAACTGAATCAAAAGCCCCCTTAATATCTAGGAACACTGATGCCATCTGCTCTTTGCTAGCATAGGCCATTTGAATTTCAGTTGAGAGCAACGCAAGACAATCGTTCGTCCCTTTGCCTTTGCGAAAGCCAAATTGTGTATCTGACAGTAAGCCATTTGCTTCGACCCAATTGTCGAGGCGGGATAGGATCATTTTCTCGAACAACTTCCGGATACAGGATAGCATTGCGATCGGACGGTACGAATTGTGGTCGGAGGCTGGTTTTCCTGGTTTTTGGATGGCGATGACCTTCACTTGTCTCCAATCGAGTGGGACAATGTTAGCCTCGAGAAACTTATTAAATAAGTTCAACAAGCGTCTCTTGGCAGAGTCTGGCAGATTCTTCAACAAGTTGAATTTGATTCTGTCTGGCCCTGGAGCTTTATTGTTACACGACAAGAGAGCAAGTGAGAACTCCACCATCGAAAAAGGTGTTTCGTTCGCGCTATCGTGAGGAGACGCGGCGCGGTAAATCTTCTGTGCCGGGGCGGAATCCGGACAAACCTTCTTGGCGAAATCGAATATCCAACGGTAGTTTGGCTAGTTGGTATCGGTGCCGAATGGGTTCATGTTTGGCATGCATAAATGCATGCAGAACAGTCATCATAAATCACAGGTTTTTTGACAAAATACTGATAATAAACACAAAACAAAAATAAGAATGTATGTACCAAATTTGTACTTGATACGACCGATCTTGGACATTCTGGATTTCGATTCCGATACCGATTCTGGCGGAATCATAATATTGAACAAGCGACAATGCACTATGGTCCCAAAGCTGTATGTATTTAGGAAGACAAAACTGTTTGCGCCCAAACCGTTGTTTTTAGATATATAGTGTCTTCGGAGAACTTTCTTAGAATTTTCTTGCCGATTTTTTATATTAGTTGAATTAGGGTGGTCCTTGTGGTTTGGGTGTTCCAAGTATCAACTTTTTAGATGTGTTGAATTCAGCTACATAATGTTCTACAAAGTTATAAATTAATCAAATTGAAGCAACTTTTCTGAAGAAACTGTATGGCTATCTGTAATGGTTCATGCGGTATAATTTTTGCAATATTTAAAGTAGGGTGGCTCTTGAAAAATTGGTTTTCTAATAATAACTTTTAATGTGTTTACTTCTCGCAAATACTTTGTTCTAGAGATTTTTAGAACTTTTGTAATTGCATATTTTTGCCTAAGCAATAAAGTTTCTATCTCTTATGTTTGCATAGTTACAGGCGATTTTCAAAGCAAAAATGGTTTTTTTCAAAGCTCTGTATCTTCCAAGATTGCTAACGGATTTTCAATTTTTTAACTTCATTTGAAAGATCGGAACTTTTATAGTTTTTAGTGAAAAAACAGCGGGAGCGTTATTTCTGTAAAAAAATATGAATTTTTAAAAATGGTGCATTTTTTCAACAAAAATCGTTCATAACTTTTCAAATAGACGAGATAATAACATTGTTACTTCAGCAAAAATATGCGCCATACAAAGTTCTAAAAGTGCTACAAACAAAGTATTTACGATAAATCAGTGTATGAAATGACAAATGGAAAGTAGTGATTTTAAGAGGTCTCGTTTTCGTTGCTCAATCTCGTATAGTATAATTAACTGAGATATAGTCATTAGGGCATTACAAAAAAAAAATATTTTTAAATTCTCAAAGGCCAAAGTAAGCTCAGATGCCAAATTTCACATCATTTGGACAATTTTAGACCCCCGCCCACTTCGTTCGAAATTTTTTGAAATTGGTACTATGGGAAAATATGGAGGAAAAATACATTAAATGCTATAACTTTTGAAATAGCAATAAGAAAATTACATCTTATACCTCTTTTGAAAGATCTTAGTATTTGAATGGAGATATTTTTGTTTCTAAGAAAATACTGGAAAGTGGGGTACTGGGTCATTTTGTACCCAAAATCCCATATTTTTAATGATTTTTCTGTTCCGTAATGCAAATCATACATATTTTGTAGTTTTTCTAATGTGAAAAAATCTCAAAAATCGATCGCAGCCTTTTTGACCTTTGTCCGAATACGAGAAGTTGGGGTTAAATGACCTTTTGTCATTCATATTAAATTTCATCATTTTTTCGTGAATATATCTCTATTATTCTTCACTCAATTTTCATAAACTATACCTTGTTGAACGTGGCAAAATGGAGTTTCGTCACCGAGTCGCTTGTCGATATTTTTGCATAGAAAATTGCAGATTGTTATTGAAATGATACATTATAATGTACAAAAGTATTGATCAATTCGCTTCACCCAATTTCGATAAAAATCAAAAAACAATTTTTTCACGCTCAAAATCTTACTCCCCCTCCCTTGAAATGCATGAAACTTCGAGATATTTTGTAATCGCGGAAAAAGAATATTTGAGAAAAATACACTTTTTGGGACTGATGATTTCCACTTTTTTACCTTTCTCACATTGAAAGATTATGCAATCAGTCGGAATTTGGAACTTTTAACCGAGGTCTGCAGGGCCGAGTCTCTTATACTATTTGATACAGTTAGCCGAGATCGTTAAATGGCTGTGTGTATATATGTGTGTATGTGTGTGTCAAATAATGTCACTCAATTTTCTCAGAGATGGCTGAACCGATTTGCACAATCTTAGTGCGAACGGTACAATGCTCCCATAAGCTGCTTTTGAATTTTTAGTTGATCGGACTTCCAGTTTCGGAGCTGCTGGTTGAAGAGTACGGTCACACAGCAAATCCCCTTATAAACTGATAACAGCATGGTGTCCGAATGATGTAATACATATTCAAATAGATTCAACGTTACTTGGATTTGCGGGTCTAGATCACCAATGACCAATCAAAGTAACTTTGACATTGGCCACCTATGACGATCCTTGATGCCACCCGGAACAATTATGTGGTGCCTGAGCGTTTCAAATACTAACACGTGTTCTTCATTTATTTACTAGCAACCGAAAATAAATTTACAGTGCACTCAATGAACCCGAAAGTTGCACGAAACGAGTCTGACTTAGCGTAGTTCTTTTTGCCGCCCTTTATTACGGTTGAATTTTTACTGGCTGTTGCAAGTGATTTTTGAACAGGCCTATCCCGTCCCTCAGTCCATCTTCATAAGTGATATTCTTCTTGGTGACGTCACCATCTATTTCAGCATCACGAACTGAGACATATACACGGTCCCTTATTGTAAACAATCGTGCTCTACAGATTATCAACAGTAGCATGCCCATCGGGTATGTTGTCAGGTCCCGAGGAACGCTTAAAATGTTCAACCCCTTCCATGGCCCAGTCCATAAAATTTATTTGCACTGTTGCTGTCATCCATGGTGGAGTCTGCAGAATCAACATTTTGAACCCTATCTTGGAGCATCTTTTCGAAAGTACACCATGCACAGAAACATGCACAATCAACTGGCATTATGGATACTGTGCTGGCCGATTAAACGATCCTATTGCACCCAAAAGAACTGTACCGCTACAATACTATTACTAGTACACCGCGGTAACTGATCACACACGACTATTGTATTAGAAACGATGGGCTGTTACCACGCTAGGCTTATCTAGGCAAAACAGTTTCAAAAGGGTACCTTATCCGTTGAAACGTTGAAATGGTTATGTTCTTTACCCATGGAATCATGGTAGAGTCAATAAGGCTCTTTGGAAAATTCCAAATCCCTATGAAATTGTAGCCTATTTGACAGTTTGCTGACGACCAACTGAAGAATGCTATTGGTAGCATTTTGGTATGATTATCAGGTTTCATAAATAGATATAACAAAACTATTTACCGTACAAGAAATTACAGAACAATAAACGAATAATTCTTTTTGCCTTTCTCATATAAAGAAAGGCTATGCAATCACTGTAAAAATCGACTTTTTAACCGAGGCCCAGAGGGCCGAGTATCATACAACATTCGATTCAGTTCGTCGAGATCGGCAAATGTCTGTGTGTGTGTATGTATGTGTGTGTGTGTATGTGTGTGTGTGTGTGTATGTGTGTGTGTATGTGTGTGTCATTTAAACTCACACAATTTTCTCAGAGATGGCTGAACCGATTTTCGCAAACTTAGTTTCATCTGAAAGGTATAACGCTCCCATAAGCTGCTATTGAATTTTTAGTTGATCCGACTTCCGGTTCCGGAGTTACGGGTTGAAGAGTGCGGTCACACAGCAAATTCCCATATAAACTGGTACCACCATAATGTTCAAATGATGTAAAACATATTAAAATTGATGTAACATTACTCTAGTTTGCGGGTCTGGATCACTAATGATCAATCAAAGCAGCTTTGACCACATTGGCCACCTATGACGGTTCATGACGCCCTCGGGGAACCCGCCAAGTTCCTAAGCTAATATCACACCCATTCCACAACGAATTCTCTACCGATTTTTACAAACTTAATTTCAAATGAAAGATACAGTAATGCCATTGACTGCTGCTGAATTTCATTCGGTTCTGACTCTTGCTTCCGGAGTTACAGGGGTGTTAGTAAGGATGCACTGGAATTTCCCATATAAATCGGTACAATCGTAATACCTCAGAGGTTAAAAACTATTGAAATGGTCACCAAATTACTTCTAATCGCAGATCTAGATCACTGATTGCCAATCAAACATTCTTTGAATATATTGTCCACTATTGACGATTCCGGAAGTCCGGAATTCCGGGCATATTCCACAATTAAAGTCACATCGGTTCATCGGTGATGACTGAACCGATTTTCTCAAACCAAGTCTCAAATGGAAGGCAAAATATGCAGTTGAGTATTGCGTAGCCGCCCCTTCCCCCCCCCCTCCCCACCTTGCCCTTATACCTCCCTCCTTCATCACTCCCCTCTTCTTGGATCACCCTCACGCCCAGATTTCCTTCATCCACCCCGTATACCGAAATAAGATGAAGGATTTCTGACGCATCCTCCACACCCACTCTACTAAACCCCCATTCCCTACACGTTCAAACGCATTCCACCAACCTTTGCAAATTATAATCACATGAAGATAACATTGAACTCATGCTTATTAAGCTAATTAAATATTATTCTTTTGCTTTTCTTATATAGAAAGGTTATGCAATTGCTCCAAAAACCGACTTTCTAACCGAGGCCCGGAGGGCCGAGTCCCATATAACATTCGACTCAGTTCGCCGAGATCGCAAAATATCTGTGTGTATGTATGTGTGTATGTATGTATGTGTGTATGTGTATGTGTGTATGTATGTGTGTGTATGTGCGGATTTGTTAACAAAATGTCCACATCGGTTACTCGGAGATGGCTGAACCGATTTTTACAAACTAAGGTTCAAATGAAAGGTATAATATTCCCATAGGTTGCTATTGAATTTCATTTTCAACCGACATCTTGTTCCGGATTACGAGTTGAAGAGTATGGTTACAAAACAAAATTTGTTGATTTTTTTTTCCAAAATGTAAACACAACTGTTGAATTTGTAGATCTAGGTCCCCAACAGTCATTCAAAGTCTCTTTGGCCACACTGGCCACCATCGACGGATCCGGAAGCATCCAAAGTCAGAATAACGGTTATATTGGTTTCTCGAAAATGGCTAGATTTGCTCAACTTAGTCTCAAATGAAAGGTGTTGCGTCCCCAGAAACTGATATTAAATTCCATCTCCATCCGACTTCCAGCACCGGAGTTACGGGTTGTGGAGGTCGATCACATAGAAAACTCCGATTCAAACCGATACCGCGATGAATGCAAAAAGGTGCTCTTATATATACTTACCAAGTGTAATAAGAATGAAAGACATTTCCATAAAGTTATATTGTACGAACCAGCTATTAAATCATAGTTTGGAGAAATGAGAAAGGCACAATTGCACCTCTAGGTGGATTAAAACAGGTTTTTTGTTTTTGGCGTAAGTACCAATTACCACATTTAAGACTTTTCTGATTGTATCAAACGGGAAAAAAAGCAATTATGTGAAAAAAAACCAGAGGCAGTATTCGAACCTACAACCCTGGGGACCCAATGCACAAACACTTATGCTATCCCTGGAATATGACGTCCCAAAAAGAACACATGATTATCGTATTAGCGACAGTGATCGTACCCTGCTTCTATAGCGAGATCACATACACACAAACGCAGCTGCCGCTTAATACATTTGATCTATTCAATTTCCCTACTAGATACCAGGGCCCAGGTTTTTATTATCGTCTGATATCCAATTTTAGCTCATCACCCATCGTGCTTCGGTGGATGACAGAGCTAAAGGAGACTGTCGCTTTCTGGTCCCTTGCCCAGCTAACAGAGGAATGACGGGAGCGAACGCACCGTTCGAATTTAACAAATAATTCTTTTTTTTTGGTTTTTGGCGTAAGTGCCAATGTCTTATTTAAGACTTTTTTCATGGTATCCAATGAGGAAACAAATCGAAATGGTGAGTAAAGCGAAAGTAATTATGTGACAAAGAGGCAGGGCACGATTACTGACGCCAATCACGTGCTTTTCTAGGACGTCATCATATCCCAGGGATAGCATTAGGGTTTGTGAATTGGGCCAGAGTCCCAAGGGTTGCACGTTCGAATCTTGCTTCTGGGAGATTTTTTCGCATAATTGTTTTCGTTTAATTTACCATTTCTATTTCCCCCTTGGATACCACCAAAAAGTCTTGAATACAGTGTTGGAACTTTCGTCAAAAACCAATGAAATAAACGTTGTGTACAAGTTCATAAGCATTTGATATGAAATAAATGCCAACACATCAACATATTTTAAACAGTTTAATTAATATTATTTTTCTTATTTTTTTCAGAGACTTCAAATCCAATAGATTGAGAAGCATTCCAAATGTGACAAACTGTCGTGAGTTAAGAGTTTTGTAAGTTCCCCCGCGCTACCACCAAAAGAAGCAAATATCCTAATTAATGAACCCATCTTGACCGTCTTTCCCACTTGCAGAGATTTAGCCAGCAATAGCATAAGCTCGCTCCACGGAGCCCCCTTCTCTAGTCTGAACCAGCTGCACGATCTGCTCCTTTCGAACAACGAAATCGAATCGATTCCGCACGATGCCTTCATTGGCCTGTTCCGGTTGCAAGTGCTGTAAGTTTAAGCAAATAAATCAAACACCAACCCAACCCCACAGCATCAGCGGCAGCGGGATGGTGAACAATGATAGAATCAATGAAGAATTGGTGCTGTGGGACCTGGGCCCAAAGCAAATGAAATTAAATTGAATTTTCTGCCATTTCTTGTGTACCTTTCACGCGCAACGGGGGATCATCGCAGAGACTTGGAAGCAAATCGCATTTACTTCATCCACCAGGACGCCTTCCGGCAACTAGTCAAGCTGGAAGATTTGTAAGTTTTAGTCGACATCCTAGTTAAACAAGCCATGCATGGTTTTTTTTCATCCGCAGAAACCTCGGCAACAACATATTCCCCAACCTTCCCACTGCCGGGCTAGCACGAATTCTTCATCTGAAAACGTTCAACAATCCGAATCTGCGAGAGTTCCCTCCACCGGAAATGTTCCCGCGCATTCAAACTCTGGCGCTGTCCTACGCTTACCACTGCTGCTCGTTCCTGCCGCTGATGGCGAGCGTCTCCAAAGTTCCTAAACATCATCCCATCCGGGAGGAGGTTCTGTTTCCGACTGACAACGAGTTCGATATGAGCTTGTGGAACAATAGCTATAACGATTTGTGGCCGCAGCTGCGTAAGTGAACTAAATTTTAAGTTAACTCTCTTACTTAAATGTGTCAACTTGAATTGCAGAAAATCTCAGCAAGAAATTCGGAACGCAGATCAACGACTTGCTGCACTCATATGGACCGGAGTACTATCCCGGAGGTATGCCAACCTATCCGGAGGAATACTTCGAGGAGGAGGGAGGTGTCACGCATGCAATGCCAACCATGCAACCCACCAGCGTCCAATGTCTTCCGGAGCCGGGTCCCTTCATGCCTTGTCAGGATTTGTTCGATTGGTGGACGCTCCGGTGCGGCGTTTGGGTAGTGTTCCTGCTAGCCATGCTCGGCAATGGAACCGTCGTGTTCGTTCTGATATTCTCCAGGTCGAAGATGGATGTTCCCCGGTTTTTGGTGTGTAATTTAGCGGCTGCTGATTTCTTTATGGGAATCTACCTGGGGTTTCTCGCCGTCGTTGATGCGTCCACACTTGGCGAGTTCCGGATGTATGCGATTCCGTGGCAAATGAGTGCGGGTTGCAAACTTTCCGGATTCTTGGCGGTGCTGTCTTCTGAGTTATCCGTTTACACACTGGCTGTGATAACGTTGGAGAGGAACTACGCCATAACCCATGCGATGCATTTGAACAAAAGGCTGTCGTTGCGGCATGCCGGCTATATCATGACCGTAGGATGGGCGTTTTCGATCACGATGGCGATTCTCCCATTGTTTGGGATATCGGACTACCGCGTGTTCGCCGTGTGTCTTCCGTTTGAAATTAACAGCGGAACCGGGAGTCTCGTTTATGTGGTCTTTCTTATGTTTATCAATGGACTAGCGTTTCTCATCCTAATGGGATGTTATCTTAAAATGTACTGTGCCATACGAGGCTCCCAGGCTTGGAATTCCAACGATTCTCGAATAGCGAAGCGCATGGCACTCCTAGTCTTTACCGACTTCATCTGTTGGTCTCCGATTGCATTCTTCTCTCTGACAGCCGTCTTCGGTTTACACCTTATCTCTCTAGAACAAGCCAAAGTATTCACTGTGTTTGTTCTGCCTCTCAACTCCTGCTGCAATCCGTTCCTGTATGCCATTCTCACGAAACAGTTCAAGAAAGACTGCGTCCTCATCTGCAAGGCAATTGAGGAGTCTCGAGTCACTCGAGGAATCGGACGTTGTCGGCATAGTTCCAACTTCAGCAATCGACACACACCGGCCAACACCAACTCGCTGGTGGAACGATCCTCGCGGGAGCTACCCCCACTTCTTCCCGGACAGATGTGTAATTGCTCGGCAAAACTGATGGAACAGGAGAACATGCGGCGTCGTTTTCAGCAGGAAAATACCTTCTCCAAGACGTGGCGTCGATTGCTGTGTAACCTTGGCCAACGAGGAGAAAATCGACGAGCTGGACGCAACGGTGACCAGTATGCCTACCAAATTGCTGAGATACAACAAAAGCAACACAAACGAACCGGATCCATGTCATCGAGCGAGAATTTCAGCTCATCCCGGTCCGATTCGTGGCGAAATGCTCAGCACCATTGTGGCATTCCACTTCGACTGCTGGATCCTAAGAGAAGGCACACTTCTTGGCTGATCACCCGGAAGACTTCACAGGACTCGAATCTGTCGAGCTCGCGGAATGATTCTTCCGGTTCTACGGCAACGCAAAGTACCGGAACGTGGAGGATATCGCGCTCCAGTGCCAGTAACTCCGTAGTCCTGCCCGGAGTGAAGGTCGATGGAATAGTGCATCCGCATCATTCAGGTTAGTCGAAAGGTGTTCTTAGTGCATTGATTTTAATTTAAATTGAAATGATTTTATTCAAACACTTTCACAGGTGGCGCTCGCCAGTCCATACCGGGTGGCAAACCTCGCCTCGTGCGTCAATCCGCCGTTCAGGATGACTCCCAGGAACTATCCTGTTCACCTCCGCGGTTGGCTGTTCGCTTCCTACCAACGATTCCGTCGGCAGCCGACAGCAGCGTGCAGTTGGACGACGACACAGCGGAAGCCCACTCAAGTCCCACGTCCAGCCACAGTGAGCAAGGTGCGAGCGGAACCAGCGGTCAACCATCACCGTCACCATTCTATGCTATCCTGCACAGCGGCAACCCTCAGGCGGCTGTATCTAGTCTTAAAGATAAAACAAAACCACCGTGAGCCACGGAAGGCGAAGAGCTGTAGATTTAGGGATTTTCCTCGTGAGTTCAAAGTGCTTTGTCAGTGTTCGGTAATTAGCCAAAATGCTCGATTAGTTTTGGGTCGGTGACAAAAGTATGCATCTATAGATAAATTCTTTCGAAAATCAGCCATACAACCTGTAAATATTTTATACCTAATAATATTAAGCGAATCCGAAACAGTGTGATACTAAAATGAATACTTTCTATTGTCTAGAGTATTTGTAATAATTTATTTCATATTAGGATAGGTATTGAAAAAATGAACGGGGCATTTAATCAAAACTCAGTCAGGTCCAACCGCTTCGCAGTAAAAACAGAAGCAGAAACAAGCACGATGCGTTTCACTTGACCTGCCTTAGTC
Organism: Topomyia yanbarensis; assembly: GCF_030247195.1. Classification (NCBI taxonomy): domain Eukaryota; kingdom Metazoa; phylum Arthropoda; class Insecta; order Diptera; family Culicidae; genus Topomyia; species Topomyia yanbarensis. Next base: position 94,597,923 of record NC_080671.1, read on the forward strand.
TAGTCAAAATCATCGCGAGCGCCAGTATGCTTGTATACGAAACAGCTCGTACGCAACATCTTGCACACAAGTCGCTTCGCCGCGAAAGCTACTACAAATCGTTTACCGCTGTTTTCCATCATATTTCCCTGCGATGGCCCTAGTGAATAAAAGCTCACATTGTGCTTGCTGCTTGATTTTCCTTGTCGAAAGCTTTTCACTAAGTACCACGAGGGGGGAAAATCTGTGAACAGCTCAAACTACTACAGTGCGATACCAAATAGAAACAAAACTCGTGTGAAATGCACCGTCCACAGACAATAATAAATCCTTACATCCTGAACAAAATGAAAAGGTCCCGTAAGTTTGCAAGCAGAGAAAAACAAAATAAAAAGTGCTCGATGAAACAAATAATAATTTAAGAACTAAGAAAAACTACATTTCAAAATTGAATGAGAAAAATAAATGCTGCCAAAAATACTTCTTGTAAAACGGATCGAGGATCAAAAATTTAGTTCAATGATCAACACTGCCATTCGAATTGGAATAACTTTATGTTGTACTTTTAGACCAGACTTAGATTTTATAGGACTTCCCGTCGGACGAAGAATACATTGAATGCAACCAGAACATAGCTATTTTCGTTAAATATGAAAGGACGATGGGTGAATTGAGACAAAAACAAATACAAAAATCATTCAACTTGAAACAGTATTATTTCGCAAAATACAGATGATACAAAAAAGCGGACTTCGTTGTATAGGAGAAGCCGGAGAAAAAAATAATAAAATATTACAAACAAGAAATCAAGCAGAAAATGTACTCAACCAAACTCGTGAAAAACAACTTCTAACAATTTTTAATCGTTGTATGTTGCCTGTTGTGTATGGAAGGAATCAGAGCGTAGGTTATGCGAGTCGATAGAGAGAGAAAAAAAGTTGAATTAATGGGAAATGTGCACGAACAGAAGATTTAGAAATTATATATTTATTCCAAATACTAACTTTACAGGTCTTGATAACTTCAAAAGTTATTGGAACAACTTTACATAAACAAAAGAGTAATATTAAGTTATAAAAAATGTGGAACATTGTGAATGTTGACAACGATTTTTTCTTCATTTTATGATGACTTCCAAGCAAGGATAATTTTTCCTTTACTTTTCCGTTTTGCTTTTCTCATATAGAAGGGTTATCAACCTGAACATCGAATTACCAGTCGAAGCACAGTAGTCGTAGTACTACCAAAACGTGCGTGTTTTAAATATTGTTTGTCTTTTGAGAGTTGATTGTAGTTGAATAGAAAAACCCGCTTCCTTCGTCTGGTGTACTCTGAATTGTGATTAAGCCCCCTAAAAGTGAGATCCTTTAGAAAAATGTTGAACAATTTAAATATTTTGCATGATATCATCGAAAAAGATTTTTTTTGCATTATTATTATTATTGTTTATTGTACTTTAACCCCAATGGGATGTTAACTTTGATAAAAAAATTGTTATATTGCATTTAGGAGAGTTTAATTAATATTCTATGACTTCGGTTGGTTATTGGGTTCTTCGTTGAGGTATTGAGCTCCAGGCTGAAAGCACCTAGCCAAGGCAGTGGAGAGCCTCCCCAGCAGCGATGTCAGATCTACGGAATTCCTGGTACGCCTACGGATTAGAAGGTTTTCTCACCGAAAACCATTCGATGAAGAAAATAACAAAACAAATTCTTGTTTTCCTAATTAATTCAACAGAAAAATGAAAAACGTAACTAAATTTTCTCTTAATTTTGCGAGATTCTCAAATAATAGTTACTGAAAATTATTATTGATTTTGATTCAAGACGCACATCATACGAAATGACAGCAAAGTAGCCAAGATGCACACTTTACTAGAATACATCATGGTAGCGACAGCAACTATGTTCACGCTGGGCATAACGGTTATGCAGGTAGATAGTTGTCTCAGCTTGGAAACCTTGTTTTAGCCCGGACGCAACTACCTGAACCAGTACACAAAAACCTATTTTAATCCACCTAGCGGTGCAATTGCGCCTTTCTCAATTATGAATCACGAGAATGTGTGCGTTGTTTATATTCATTAAAAGAGTTCGAGTTCTAAAATTTTGAAAAAAAAACAGCCACGGTAATATTGAACTGAAAAACCTGTTTTAATCCACCTATAGGTGCAATTGTGCCTTTCTCATTTCTCCAAACTATGATTTAATAACTGGTTCGTACAATATAACATTATGGAAATGTCTTTCATTCTTATTACACTTGGTAAGTATATATAAGAGCACCTTTTTGCATTCATCGAGGTATCGGTTTGAATCGGAGTTTTCTATGTGATCGCACTCCACAACCCGTAACTCCGGAGCTGGAAGTCGGATGGAGATGGAATTTAATATCAGTTTCCGGGGACGCAACACCTTTCATTTGAGACTAAGTTGATCAAATCGTTCTAGCCATTTTCGAAAAACCAATATAACCGTTATTCTGAATTTGGATGCTTCCGGATCCGTCGATGGTGGCCAGTGTGGCCAAAGCGACTTTGAATGACTGTTGGTGACCTAGATCTACAAATTCAACAGTTGTGTTTATATTTTGGAAAAAAAATCTCCTCACCAATTCATCGCAGAATTCGTTAGAATCGGGATTTGCTGCGTGATCGTACGTATCACCCTGTAATTCAGGAACCAGAACTCGGATCCACACAAAATTCAACAGCAGCTGATGGACCTTTCATTTAAAATCAAGTTTGTCAAAATCGGTTCAGAAAATTCCGAGAAACCGATGTGGACAAATCAACAAATTTTGTTTTGTAACCATACTCTTCAACTCGTAATCCGGAACAAGATGTCGGTTGAAAATGAAATTCAATAGCAACCTATGGGAATATTATACCTTTCATTTGAATCTTAGTTTGTAAAAATCGGTTCAGCCATCTCCAAGAAACCGATGTGGACATTTTGTTAACAAATCCGCACATACACACATACATACATACATACATACATACATACATACATACATACATACATACATACATACATACATACATACATACATACATACATACATACATACATACATACACATATACATACACACATACATACACACAGATATTTTGCGATCTCGGCGAACTGAGTCGAATGTTATATGAGACTCGGCCCTCCGGGCCTCGGTTAGAAAATCGGTTTTTGAAACAATTGCATAACCTTTCTATATGAGAAAGGCAAAAGAATAATATTTAATTAGCTTAATAAGCATGAGTTCAATGTTATCTTCATGTGATTATAATTTGGAAAGGTTGGTGGAATGGGTTTGAACGTGTAGGGAATGGGGGGTTAGTAGAGTGGGAGTGGAGGATGCGTCAGTAATCCTTCATCTTATTTCGGTATACGGGATGGATGAAGGAAATGCGGGCGTGAGGGTGGTCCAAGAGGAGGGGAGTGATGAAGGAGGGGGCTGTAAGGGCAAGGCGGGGGGGGGGGGGGGGGGGGGGGGAAGGGCGGCGACTCAATACTCAACTGCATATTTTGCCTACCATTTGAGACTAGGTTTGAGAAAATCGGTTCAGTCATCACCGATGAACCGATGTGACTTTAATTGTGGAATATGCCCGGAATTCCGGACTTCCGGAATCGTCGATAGTGGACAATATATTCAAAGAATGTTTGATTGGCAATCAGTGATCTAGATCTGCGATTAGAAGTAATTTGGTAACCATTTCAATAGTTTTTAGCCTCTGAGGTATTACGATTGTACCGATTTATATAGGAAATTCCAGTGTATCCTTACTAACACCCCTGTAACTGCGGAAGCAAGAGTCAGAACCGAATGAAATTCAGCAGCAGTCAATGGCATTACTGTATCTTTCATTTGAAATCGAGTTTGTAAAAATCGGTAGAGAATTCGTTGTGGAATGGGTGTTATATTAGCTTAGGAACTTAGCGGGTTCCCCGGGGGCGTCATGAACCGTCATAGGTGGCCAATGTGGTCAAAGCTACTTTGATTGATCATTAGTGATCCAGACCCGCAAACTAGAGTAATGTTACATCAATTTTAATATGTTTTACATCATTTGAACATCATGGTGGTACCAGTTTATATGGGAATTTGCTGTGTGACCGTACTCTTCAACCCCTAACTCCGGAACCGGAAGTCGGATCAACTAAAAATTCAATAGCAGCTTATGGGAGCGTTATACCTTTCAGATGAAACTAAGTTTGCGAAAATCGGTTCAGCCATCTCTGAGAAAATTGTGTGAGTTCAAATGACACACACACACACATACACACACACACACACATACATACACACACACAGACATTTGCCGATCTCGACGAACTGAATCGAATGGTGTATGACACTCGGCCCTCCGGGCCTCGGTTAAAAAGTCGATTTTTACAGTGATTGCATAGCCTTTCTTTATATGAGAAAGGCAAAAAGGTGCGAAATCGGCAAAGTCCCAAAAAGTCGATTTTTACAAAAAAAATTTTTTCGAGATAACATAAAATCTCGACATTTCATGCATTTTAAAGATGTTTGGCATCAAAAATACGAATTCGATTTCTGAAATTTCATGGGGTCCTCCTTTGAAAAAAAAATTGAGTTCTGGCTTATATGGGAATTTCATATGTGACCGGACGATTTAGTCTATATTTCCGGACCCATATAAGCGATCCGTACGAAATTTTATAGACATCTGTGGGGATATTATAGCTATCATTTGGAACTAAGTTTGTGAAAATCGGCCCAACCATTTCAGGGAAACTGATGTGAGTTCGTAAATTTTGAAAGATGGCCGCTTTTCCCGGGCACTTCCGGAACCGTCTATGGTGGTCAATGTAGTCAACGAAAGTTTGGTTGGCCGTCGGTGACCTAGAACAGCAAATTTAAGTTGTTTGAGAGACATTTTAGCGAAATTTTTACCTTTTTTGCTTTCAACGGAGTATCGGTTTGAATCACAATTTGCTATGTGATCGCACGCCACAACCTGTAACTCCGGAACCGGAAGTCGGATCGGGATGAAATTAAATAGCCATTTACGGGGACGCAATACCTTTCATTTGAGGCCAAGTTTAGTCGAATCGGTCTAGCCATCTCCGAGAAACCGATGTGACTGTTATTCTGAATTTAGATACTTCCGCCGGGGCTTCCGGAACCGAGGATGGTGGCCAATGTGGCCAAATAGACTTTGAATGGATGTTAGTGACCTAATACTACAAATCGAAGCAGTTGTGGTCATATTTTGGAAAAATTTTCACCTTTATACATTCATTGCAGAATTTATTAAAATCGACATTTTCTGCGTGTTCGTACTTATCACCCTGTAATTCCGGAACCGGAAGTCGGATCCATTAGAAATTCAATAGCAGCCTATGGGAACGTTGCACCTTTCATTTGAGACTAAGTTTGTCAAAATCGGTTCAGCCATCTCTGAGAAAAATGAGTGACATTTTTGGTCACATACACACACACATACACACACACATACATACATACACACAGACATTTGCCGAACTCGACGAACTGAATCGAATGGTATATGTCACTCAGCCCTCCGGGCCTCCGTTAAAAAGTCGGTATTCAGAGCAATTGCAATACCTTTCTATTGAGAAAGGCAAAAACAGAAATTCAACTGACCTCATTTTGGTTTTACCTAGTTTTTCTTCAAACACATTTCAATAAAGGAATGACTTTGATTGACATTTTTAGATTTCTTATAAAAGAAATGTATAGAATTCGCTCAAACTTTCAAGATTTTTTCCGAGGCCCGGAGGGCCGAGTCTTATATACCAATCGACTCAGCTCGACGATTTGGGACAATGTCTGTGTGTGTGTGTGTCTGTGTGTGTGTGTATGTAACGGACAAATTCTCATTCGTGTTTCTCAGCAATGGCTGAACCGATCTTATCCAAACCAATTTTAAATGAAAGAACTAAAAAACAGTATGAACGCTATTAATTTGTTTTTGATTCTGATGTTTAGTTTCCAAGATATTAATGTTTGAATGCGCAAAAATGGCGTTTTTTGCAGTTTTTTTTAATTATCTGCCGAAATTGACAATATAGATTAACAATTCATATGTTTTTAGACAGCTTTAACGAATACCTTTCGAACAAGCTATATATTGTTGAAATCGGACTATTATCAAAAGAGATATTTAACATTAAATGCGGACGAAAGATTTTTATCATTTCCCATAGCCAGAAATATGACCAAAAACATGTAATCTATTATTAACGCCAAAACGGCTTATTTTAGGTCAATAGTATCTTCGGAGAATTTAATGGAGGCAATATGCCCTTTCTTTTGGTATTGTGCTTTTGCTGATTAATCCCCCTATGAGTGAGATATTTTCACAAATTTTTTTGGAAGTGATTATATCGAAATGATGTCTTCAGCAAATTTGTAGCTCTTACTTTTGCGAATAACTTTACTGAAGACTTCAAATATCTATTTTGAATACTTTAAAAGTTATGGCTTGTTGTTTGTTGATTACTCTTTGTCGCCTATTTATTGTTCAATATAGTAATAATCCATTGAAATAAGCTAAACATTATTTCGATAAAACGAATTTTGTATTTCATTTTACTATCTACAACCGCTAGAAATAATCACCGAACACTTCCAAGTTGTCTGGAAGGAACTTGATAACTTATCAGTACAAAAATGTTCATTTGTGCGAACCTTCTGACTGCAATTTTTCCAACTTATAACCATCGGATCGATCTGAAACATATCGGAAAATGAAAAGCGAAATAAATAACTCCAAGCAACGGCGTAGTCAAGAGAAGGTTTAACACCATACAACCCCCCCCCCCCCCCCACACCCAAAAAAAAATATTGGATTGAAGTTGAAAATTTATTGATGCAGACTGATTTAATTCAATATTACAATAACAATTATCTGATCCGTAGATTGATAACCTGTTGTTGTAAACATCATGAGGACTTTTGATAAATTGTCGGAATGGGGTCCTGATATGTAACTGATCTCTTGGTCTTGATTTCACAGTTGTCTAATAGCATCAATATCAAATTCCTGCCTGAAAACATTCCAATAGAAAATTCCAGAGTTCTGTAATCAATCATAATCCTCAGATTTATTTTCAAATTGATCTCGTTTTTGTAGAGATGTACTGTAATAAGAGTCTTTATTTAATAGGAAGCGAAGTTAAAATTGATTTAATGTCTATGAAACATAGAACTGCTCACCAAAAAATGCATAAATTTCAACATTTGCTAAAAATGTTTTTGCCTTTCTCATTCACTCTAGAATTCGTCGATCTAATCCCGACCGGGAGGGCCGAGTGTCATATGCTAATCGACTCAGTTCGTCGAGATCGGAAAATGTCTGTGTGTGTATGCATGTCTGTATGTATGTGTGAGTATGTGTGTATGTGGAAAAAATATGACCTCTGTTAATCAGAGATGGCTGGATCGATTTGCACAAAGTTAGTCTCAAATGAAAGGTACAACCTTCCCATCGGCTGTAATTGATTTTTTATTGATTGGACTTCCGGTTCCGGAGTTACGAGTTGAAGAGTGCAATCACACAGCAAATTCCAATATAAACTGAAATGAAAAATTTTCAAAATCAAATTTGTATTTTTGATGAGAAATGACATTATAATGCATGAAACATTGAGATTTGATGTAAACTCGAAAAAATTACGTTTGACGAAAATTGATTTTTTTGGACTTTGGTACTTTTTTGCTCTGTTACTATTTTCTGAAAAATTAATTCTGCATAATTTTAAAACTTCAAAAATTACGGTTTCGGAATTATGCCGTTTAGACATTAAGATCGATTTTCACCAAACCCCCACCAATTGTAAAATTGGTATTGTAAAAAAACGTAAGGGCGATACTTCAATGCTGATAGGTGGGACCGAAAAAGTAAACAATCGCCAAGGGGACTATATACTATTATATACAATCATTTTGTCAATTTCAATAGCAAACACACATAATAATTTCAAATACTTCATGAAGTTTTGGGTTTCGATCACTGAATCATGCAATCTAGGATGTAAAAAACACAATAGTTCTTAAATAGGAAATAAAACTAAGTCTAAAAATATGCTCTGTTGATTTTCTTTGAATGGTGGGTTTTTTCAAGAAAAAGCGTTGATTTCTTAATTCTCAGTCGCGTTGGAAATTTGAGTAAAGTATCAACTTTAAATCGATTAAAAAAAATCGATTTTTTTTTGGCTCAGTACAATATACATAACCCCTTTAGAAAAATCAGTTTACCCACCACAATGCATTGATTGAGGAATTTAGATATTTTATTAACAGAGCATTAGCAATAATTCGTTTGTATGTCTATTTTATGGGTCATTTTTTCGCCTTCCCATTGATTTGGTTTGAGATTTCTAGCACTGATGTTGTCCTATGCTGATTTGAGTGATTCTCTGAGTCCTGCCACTATCCCATGTAGTATGTTTTTTTTTTTTTTTTTTAATTTTGATTATAGAGGTTTTAACCTTAAGGTCATTCGCCTCTTCGGGTTAGAAAAATCTCTTATGAAAAATTTCTAACCCTATGTGCGGGGTCGGGACTCGAACCCAGGTGCGCTGCGTACAAGGCAATCGATTTACCAATACGCTACGCCCACCCCTGACCATGTAGTATGTGTTATCAAAAACATCGCGAAGCATCAAGTTCTAAATGTTCTCAAACGATATAATATCCGAAGAGAGTGATAAGAGTTATAAGAAATGTCTCATCACACTGTTAGGTGGATTAAAAGCGTTTTAATACATGTACCAACTGAAAGTTTAACCCATTCATGCCCATGTTGTTGTTTGTGGACAACAAAGTTTTTAAGCAGCTATAACTTTTGATTGAGGCAAGATTTCCTCACAAAAACAAGTAAGGCTAATAAATGTGACTATTGGCTTTCATTTGAGTATCAACAGTTACAAGGATCAGCTCTAGAACTGAAGTTATTGCAATTAGTCTGATTGAACTCCGATGGAGCAGTGCTGCCAGGAACAGTTTACGTTGACGACGAAAAATGATTTTTTCATATAACTTTGATATGTTGCAATATTAGTGAAAACTGATAAAAGTAATTAATTTAGACTATATTGGCTACGTTTTCCACATAGTTGGACACTTGAAAATATTCTAGGAGAATTGTAGTGAACATGGAAAGGTTAAAATTGAGCAGCTTCTAGCACTGCGAGGGATGAACCTACTTTTATGAAAAAAGGTTTTTCGAGTTTCTTGACCTTACTGTTTTCAAGAAAAAATTGTTTTGAAACCCTACATGCACTAGAAAAAAGTTGGGCATGAAAGGGTTAAAGTATTGTCGAAAATTGTCAAAATCAATCTATTTCAGATTTAGTCGATTATATAGTAAAATATCAATTATTAACAAATGTAATATGCAATATGATAATTATTTTTCATCTTTTGAGATTCCAAACTAAATGTGGAATAAGTATGAAGTTTTTTTGTAGTGCTGGCTGACTAAATAGAAAAGAAATAAAAATAAAGGTATAAAATTGAAATCATCAATCAATTACCAACAATCCTTAAATAGCTTTGGCTATTTTGTCTCATTTAAGAGTGCAGTTTATAAAAAGATAACATTATGAGAAACATAACTCTATATTATATTTACGTGTGAATTACTGGCATACACGTATTCCAACAATTTAATTCCATACCTTTATCCGTTGGTCGGTGAAATAAAACGTTTGAAATATCCTATGTTGTATTTTACGATGAAGGAGTTTAATTCAACAATGAGATTAGTTGAATTCCAGTCGTTTGTGTCTTGGCTGAAAAGGTAGTGTAACGGCATATGCAATTGTGTCTGAACTAAAACAAGCGTTACAAGCTGAGACAACCTTTTCAAGCTTTAGCTCAGGTAGGCTTTTTAAGTTTTGTGCTAGGCTAAAATGTTCGTGTCCAGACTGAAACTGACAGCATCAAACCAACAACGTTGGATCATTATTTTCAACAAAAACTTAGTTAGCACTTTGAAGCGCTCTGATTCAATAAAACCATCATTTCGTTTCCCAGCTAACTAAACCAAAATCTTGCCAAGAATTACACATTATTTCGAAAAGAAATATCCTTGTAAAAGTTTGAACTTAGCACGGACAATGTAGTAAAACGAGGAAAAATGTCAAAAATGTCAAATTTTTAAAATATCTCACATTCAAAATGGAAAAATTATGTGCAAGTTTTTTCGCCAATCTAGTAGTATTTGGGTTAAACTTAATCAGGGCACAAGAGTTTTCACTGGGACGGATTGGGAACATAAACTTTTCAATTTTAAAAAGTGAGAAAATGGCGGATTTTTGTCTTTGTATTTAAGTTTAATAAGACTAATATTTTTTAGAGTCTATAGAACCATCTACTCCAAAATATGACCCTGACCTTGGTTTATTAAAAAAAACATAGGATATTTGAGTCGGAACAATTCGAATCACTAATGTTTGGAAGATTTTGTTTCCACGCGCAACTTTAAATCAGCCTAGAGTATTAAAAACCCCTACCTTTGATAGTTAACAGCGTTGCCAAACTTTAGTAAATACACGCAACGTGGTTGCCATCTAATGCATTACTAGGGAATATTATGATATAATGTAATGTCCTTGATAACGGTTTTTGAAAATTTGACTTTCGGCCAGCTTTTTCGGTCAAATACTCCTCTGTGCGTTGCACAGTGGCGTAACTATATCAAATCAATGGCCAAAATTATTTCACATGTTTTTAAGCTTTTTTTATACGATAACAAGTGATGAAAAATGGTTTTTCATGGTTTTAGACAATTTATGGCAAAAATATGAAAATATTAAACCTGCAAGGGTGATGCAAACCCGAAAATAAACGAATTCCACGAGCATTATTATTTTTCAATGTAAACGTGTTTTTAGAGTAATCTATCAGTTTGAGGAAACCTCGCAGCTCTGTGTGTTTAGTCTGTTTCAACTGTTTTCATAAATTAAAACATTTTGTTTCAAGTTCATATGTTTATTTTGCTTTTCTGGTTTTCTTATAGTAAAAAAAATCAAGTTTTTGTAAATTCGGTAATAGAAATCTATCCAAGTGATTATCGTATTCAATCTGGATTATTCACGTTAACACTTGCAATCCGGAGACAAGGAACTGGAATGAGAAGATTGCATAATTTGTTTGTTATATTTGTTATATTTCACACTCTTTTATATGGCTATCGTGGTCATAATAGCTCAATTTGGTTAATGGACGCAATCTAACAAAAAATAATATGGGGGACTCAATTAAATCATTCTTGTCATATAAACTTGAGCTTGAGCTTGTGCGACCACCCCTGGGCGCTACTCCGTTATCGATCTAGACTAGCTGAAGTAGCACAGGGAATAAGTAGATAATTAGGCTTGGGAGTAGCGAAACATCTTTCAATGTGTATCTGCTGGTAATCCTAAATTGTTTATTGATCAATACCGGCGCCGCCATGCCCTAACGTAGATCGCGGGAGGAAAGCGAAGGAATCGTTAGTCCGATACTTGCTTTTGCTAGAGGCCGCACTACAGCGCACTCCACAAGTATCACGGGAGGAGGATATTTGTTAGTAAGTATAGAAGTTGGATACTACTTCTTCTTTACCGACGCCAGAGAGGTGAGTTCACTTCTGGACTGGATATCGATCCATCAACTCATGGAGCGGGGACCAACCGCTTTACTTCCCTTCCGAAGGAAGACGTCACCACAGATTTTTTCACCTCAGAAAAACCTCAATGACCCTGGCTGGAATTGAACCCAGCCCAACTGTAATGAGTGGCGGTCACGCATACCGCTCAGCCACTGGCGCCGTCTCAAATTATTCTTTTCATATAAGATCTTTTAAATAGCCCCAATACTGATTTTTTAATTGTATTCTCTTAAATTTGAACAAAAAACACGACATTTTCAAACAGCTGTAAAAATCAGAATGGGATTCATTGAGAATGTTTTCTTCGTGGAACAGTGAGAGGACACTCCAAATAATCTTCTCCTTTTAACAGATTTACCCGACATTGCCCGACAAGGTACTTTTTTATAACGAATATGTGGAAAATTGATAAAAGTGAGCACTTTTATAAAACCTACCCAAAAATGACAAAGAATAGCTAAAATTGACACCAATTGATTGTAGTTGCTGGAGTTTGCTATGAAAAGTATGATTTTGATTTATATATTGACTTTGGGTAATTAGTTTTTGGGCAATCTGGAAAATTTAGGGATAATGGCTTTCAAGCTAATAAAATGTATAAAAAAAACTCATTTCAAATAATTGCATACAAAAATCATCAAACGAAAACGCTTTTCTTTTCAAGCAGAACGTTAGAGTATGTTTCGAAGAACAATTTAAGCTAAAAATATGGACAAATAAACAAAAACAATATTTTTTTCTATTTTGGCCAGGATTTGACGGCAGTTACGCCTCAGTGCGTCGGTAAGTTGGATAAAGCACAATATTTGCTCTTGATTTGAATCCGAACATTCCAACCATTGGTGTAGCTTGTAAACTTTCGTTCAAACAAAATCTTTTATGCCGGAGAATCTATTGGGTTTTTAAGCACACTTGCAGTATTCTATCCGAGGCACTAATTGGACATTGCAAACTCCATTATCTCATGGCTACTATTCAGTGTGCTGAGTATTATTCGTCTGATTTTTGTGAATCCGATTACGGAGCTACATACTATTTTGGTTCTCTATAGTCGAACGTATGTATAGAGAGCTCAATTTCATGTATAAGGTTCCTACACCAGTGCAGTGTGGTAAAGAGTTATAGCTTCAGCCGCATTGAAATTTTCTGTCGTTCTCTGTGTCGTTATTTTCCTTATCCCTAACTTTACCGCTTCCTCAATCCTTTCCATCAGGAAATGATGAAAAGACAAATCACGGCAAGGCATGTATCTCCGATCAACATGGGGAACGTGCCATTAGAGCCAGTCACTACTGATTTCTGACAGTTCTTCTGCGCATTAGAAGAAAAGCGTAGGCTTCTATACCTACATAGGCTATTAGTGCACAAGGAAAATCAAACATTGAAGGTTTTTTTTTTGAATTTCCACTCAAATCATTCCTACCAGCAAAAAATCTACGATACCAGAAACTTCATCAGCAGAGTCGAAAAGCTATCCACCAATTTCATCAAACCGGATAAAAAGATTAACGACTATCCGAAGTAATTATGAAACAGATTAATCAACAATAAAGCAACACACATCATACCCACCATTCAACATGAAAAGGCCCTGCTTTCTTCTAGAAATAGGATACAATGAAGATAATAACCAGTTAGCCGAGCAAACACAGAAAAATGCTTTTCTGGAACACAGCATATCATAACTTCGATGTCACCAAAGTCAAGGTGCTAGATCAGCACAACCGAACGACATTTCTTCCCATCTTGGAAACGTGTCACATCATTAATCAGAAAAAAAACTGCCAACTAACTCAAAGACACCGAAGGGTATTAGCTCTATATACGCAAAAGTATTACAAAAATTAAAAAGCAACTACAAAACAGATACCACTATCACTGCCGCCTTTAAATTATAGCAAATATTCTACGGCCAATAGACTCAATACCACAGGTACTAGATAAACTTTAGCTAGCAAAATAGATAATTTAATACAGAACAATTTCATTGGAAACATAGAAGTGCGAAATTATGTGTGAGTAGTAGTGTGTAGTATCTAGTAACCGATTTTAACACTTGTAATACTTCAACTCACGTCAACTCCTAGATGACGCTCACAAAATATTAGGATGGTTAACTATTTTCCACAAATCTTTTGTAAGTATAAAATTAACATTTTTTTGCAAATCAATCTTTTATACGACGAATTTTGCGCCAATTCGAACAAATGTTTGCAGCACCCTCTCAGATTTTAATGAAACTTTCTGTACATGAGAAGTTTGTCACAAAAAGCCACTTTGCATACTTTGTTTTTCTCAAAAAAGGGCCCATCTTTTTTACCAATTTCTTTCAAATGGATTTATTCTAAAAATGACGAATCCTACAAAAAAATGTTGTAATAGTGATTTTAACAAAATTAGTCAAATTTTTTAATAAAAATATTGAAAAAAATCTTCATCGACTCCTACACTGAAAAAAATCAATTTTAAAAATTTAAAGTCGATTTACAAAAAAAAACATTTTTGATTTGAATGAAATTTTGTTCCAAGATAGGTAAGTATGTTCTCTACCCACCGTCAAAAATTCAAGTAGGGCACATTCAAGGAAAAAAGTTATTTGAATTTTTTTTTCAGTGCATTTTTATCGAAAACTAAACCAATGAAAGTCATAATCATATCAGAATCCATTTTCCCAAACTGATAGTTGCCTGATACACGCAAAAAGTATCAGTAACGAATTTGGTATATATTCATAACAAACTTGAATGAAAACTGGAAGACTGGAAGACTTGAAGAGTGAAGTTCATTTGTTCAACTCAAAAATGATAAATTTTATGAAACAATTGACAAACTTTTCTAAAATTTATTTTATATCTGATGGAGCAGCAGCACAATACGAAAATAAGAAAAACATCGCAAGCTTGTGTAAATTCCAGTCGAAGTATAAATTAAGCGCAGAATGGAATTTTTTTGCAATATCCCATGGAAAAGAACCCTCTCAAGCGAATGGCAAAAAGAGCCAAGAGCTCGCGACTATGAACAAACCATAACAACTCCCCGAGAGTTGCATAACTGGGCAGTTGAAGAAACTGGGATGCAACGCAGTTGGTACTATGGAAGCTCTCGATCCCCCCGCTACAGTCGAGCCCTTGTCGCCAGCGTTCAGCAGTCGTCCCGGTCCTGTATGCGTGGGTGGAGAAAGGGTCTTCCAAGCCGCCTTTCTCGGCAAGTAGGGTGATGAGCCCATTTTCGCCATGTTTCTATTATCACCCTACCTATTTGAAGCCGTTGGTTAGAGCAGTGTCTGCCATCTTTGTTCAGCGCATTGAGTCAAATAGTAGCGCAACAATAAAGGCACTCGATTCGAGTTTTCGTTGCGGTTAAACACGAGAATTTAACTGTTTTCAGCGCATTTGTGTTATTATATTGGTTTTTAACAACGAAGTAAAGCTGTTGATAACAGTTTTTACGCATTTCATTGATTGTAGGCCGTGAAATTAATGAATTAGTGGGGCACCCTGCTTAGTATGGTGAAAATAGGCACTATACCCTATTATACAAATTATAACGATACAACGGTTGAACCGATTCACGCTTCTAGCTCATCGTACGACTCTCGCCTTAAACTGCTACCACCCCGTTCCTGCTCTCCGTATTCCGCCATCGGGTTTCAACGCATACTGGGACGCACCGCAGTTGGCACTATAGAAGCCCTCGATCCCCCCGCCACAGTCGAGCACTTGCAGCCAGCGATCATCAGTTGTCCCGGTCCTGTGTGTGGGATGGGTGAAAGGGTCTTCCAACCTGCCGCAAATGTCAAGTATACATCTGTTCCGAACACTTCAAGCGCTGGTGCATTCTTCGCTTCCAGTTTTTTGTTTTTTACTCCGACATCTTGTTATCAGATGCCAACCATTTCTCTCGACGACGACGATAGTCGTATTTTGTGGCGCGACACAGTTGATTCGGGATCCCTCGAATCCCTCACCACAGTCGACCAAGCGACCGTGAACCGTTCCGATACTGTTCGTGGGATTGACGAAAGGATCTTCCTACACGCCAACATGGCTTCGCTCTCTGCTGTACCTGATCGGTCCTCCAACAACATCGAGGTTTACTACCAGAATGTTGGTGGCTTAAATTCATCAACGGACAGCTATTTGCTCGCGACCACGGGTTGCTGTTACGACGTTATCGCCTTGACCGAGACGTGGGTCGACAACCGAGACGTTGCTCGCCAGGTTTTGGTTCAACATTCGATGTCTACCGCTGTGACCGCAATGCCCTCAACAGCCACAAGACATCAGGCGGTGGTGTGCTTATCGCCGTTCGCCGTGGTATAAATGCCCGAGTGATCAACAATGACCAGTGGGAGAGCTGCGAGCAAGTGTGGATATCAGTGAAACTTGCCGATCGCAATCTATTCCTGTGTGTTGTGTATTTTCCACCTGACAGAATTCGTAATTCCAGCCTGATCGTTGTACATCTTTCCTCCGTTTCTTTTATCGCCTCGATCGCCGCCCAGTCTGATGATATTGTTATACTGGGCGACTTCAACTAACCTGGCTTGACGTGGTGCCAGGCAAGTAATGGTTTTCTACGATTAGATATCGAAAAATCTGCGCTTATTAATAATGCCAGTTGTATTTCGGACAACTACAGCAGTGCAACTCTTCGGCAAATTAATAATGTCACCAACGAGAATGGACGCACATCGGATCTCTGCTTTGTAAGTGCCCGGGACTACGCTCCGTACTGCTGAATTGCACCGACTCCTTTAGTCAAGCAGGTGCGCCATCATCCCCCACTACATCTTGTATTCGCTGGTAACCTAGGAGTGAATTTTGAAGACGTCTCACGCTCTATCGTCTACGATTTTAAAAACGCTGACTACGACAGCATCGTTAGCACGCTGTTGGATATAAACTGAGACGAAAATATTAACAATGACGACGCGAACGAAGCAGCGATGACGTTTTCTACTATTCTTAACTACCTTATCGACCGCCATGTACCAAAACGAACAATTAGTGCCGATGAACACCCTCCCTGGCAATCAACCGTCCTTAGACGTTTAAAATCCGCTAAACGAGCTGCATTTAAAAAATTCTCGAAGCATAAGACACTTGCATTACGAAATCACTACTTTCAACTCAACCACGAATACAAACAGCAAAGCAGACGCGCCTTTTTTAGACACCAGCGAAACGTCGAGCGTCAACTGAAATCCAAGCCCAAGTCGTTCTGGAAGTATGTTAACGAGCAGCGAAAGGAATCCGGTTTGCCATCTTGTATGTCGTTTAATGGAGTTTTAGGCACCGACACTAAGGAAATTTGCCAACTGTTCTCCGACAAATTTCCAAGCGTTTTTTCCAACGAGCGCTTGCCACCACAACAAGTCGCTGCCGCCGCTAATTTAACTCCTTCTCTAGGACGAACCATCAACCGAATTTGTGTCGATAATGCTGCCATTCTTGCAGCAAATGCCAAACTGAAAGCATCTTGTTCCCCAGGTCCAGATGGTGTTCCCTCGATTTTTGTCAAAAAGTGCATCAGCGGGCTTCTTGAACCACTTCGGCGAGTCTTCGAGCTATCACTCACTACTGGTACATTCCCTTCCTGCTGGAAAGCAGCGCACATGTTTCCAGTTCATAAAAAAGGAAACAAATCGAACATTGACAATTATCGGGGAATCTCGTGTTTAAGTGCTGTATCAAAACTGTTCGAGCTGGTTGTGTTAGATCCTATTTTCTTTCACTGCAAACATTACATTGCAGATGACCAACACGGTTTCATGCCTAAACGATCGACAACGACAAACCTGCTCTCGTTCACAACATATGTAATGGATGGATTCGATGACGGATTGCAAACCGATGCTATTTACATGGATCTATCTACGGCCTTCGACAAAATCAACCATGATATCGCAATAGCGAAGCTGGACAAACTCGGCATTCATGGACAACTTCTGCGCTGGTTTCGTTCCTACCTCGATGGAAGGCAACTCCAAATCAGCATTAAGGACTGTCTATCTGCACCATTCTTCGCTACATCCGGCATACCACAAGGAAGCCATCTCGGTCCAGTAATATTCCTCCTCTACTTTAATGACGTTAATTTCACATTACAAGGACCCCGCCTTTCTTTCGCCGACGACATGAAAATTTTTCAACGAATATGGGTTAAAACCGATTCTTCAGAGCAAACTGGACAGCTTTAGTACGTGGTGCGATCTAAACAGAATGGTTTTAAACCTGATACCATTTCTTCGGCTCGAGCATTCCAAGATACTCTCACATCAAAGATCTCGGAGTCATCATGGATTCTGCACTAACATTCAAACCACATACTTCATACATCGTGGATAAGGCATCACGACAGCTTGGGTTCATCTTCCGAATAGCGAAAAACTTCAACTTATTGATAATTGGCGCAGCTATGGCTTTTTCCCCGATTTTTTTTTATTTAAGAGGTTTGCGGTGATCACGATTGAAGACCAATAGATCATCTAAAATCCCAAAACTCAAAAAGTTTTATTGGTATATGAGTATTCCTCGTACCTTAACGATTAGTTGAATAAATAATATTTTTTCCGACATTCGAGAACGTTTTACATTTCTTATAAAAGAAATGTATAGAATTCGCTCAAACTTTCAAGATTTTTTCCGAGGCCCGGAGGGCCGAGTCTTATATACCAATCGACTCAGCTCGACGATTTGGGACAATGTCTGTGTGTGTGTGTCTGTGTGTGTATGTAACGGACAAATTCTCATTCGTGTTTCTCAGCAATGGCTGAACCGATCTTATCCAAACCAATTTTAAATGAAAGAACTAAAAAACAGTATGAACGCTATTAATTTGTTTTTGATTCTGATGTTTAGTTTCCAAGATATGAATGTTTGAATGCGTAAAAATGGCGTTTTTTGCAGTTTTTTTTAAATTATCTGCCGAAATTGACAATATAGATTAACAATTTATACAACCTTTCGAACAAGCTATAGATTGTTGAAATCGGACTATTATCAAAAGAGATATTTAACATTAAATACGGACGAAAGATTTTTATCATTTCCCATTGCCAGAAATATGACCAAAAACATGTATTCTATTATTAACGCCAAAACGGCTTATTTTAGGTCAATAGTATCTTCGGAGAATTTAATGGAGGTAATATGCTCTTTCTTTTGGTATTGTGCTTTTGCTGATTAATCCCCCGATGAGTGAGATATTTTCACAAATTTTCTTGGAAGTGATTATATCGAAATGATGTCTTCAGCAAATTTGTAGCTCTTACTTTTGCGAATAACTTTACTAAAGACTTTAAATATCTATTTTGAATACTTTAAAAGTTATGGCTTGTTGTTTGTGGATTACTCTTTGTCGCCTATTTATTGTTCAATATAGTAATAATCCATTGAAATAAGCTAAACATTATTTCGATAAAACGAATTTTGTATTTCATTTTACTATCTACAACCGCTAGAAATAATCACCGAACACTTCCAAGTTGTCTGGAAGGAACTTGATAACTTATCAGTACATTTGTGCGAAGCTTCTGACTGCAATTTTTCTTACTTATAACCATCGGATCGATCTGAAACATATCAGAAAATGAAAAGCGAAATAAATAACTCCAAGCAACGGCGTAGCCAAGAGAAGGTTTTGGGGCTTAACACCATACAAGACCCGCCCCCTCCCCACCACACCAAAAAAAAATATTGGATTGAAGTTGAAAATTTATTGATGCTGACTGATTTAATTCAATATTACAATAACAATTATCTGATCCGTAGATTGATAACCTGTTGTTGTAAACATCATGAGGAATTTTGATAAATTGTCGGAAAGGGGTCCTGATATGTAACTGATCTATTGGTCTGGGGTTGCTACTTTAAAATTAAAACTAGTTTAAAATTACTTAACAAGTTGAAAATTTTCGGCAGGACCTGGACCTCCCGGATCTTTCTCCATGATCCGCCGCTGGTTTCAAGCGATGTTTCAGTATCACATAGCATCTCAAGATCGTGGCTGTCGATCCGTTGTATGTATGTACAAATCCTACTGAACATGTAATATTCATATCCACCATTGTATTGAACATAACCAGCCATGGAAACGTAGTCTGGACAAATGAGAAAAGCACAATTGCACCACTAGGTCCAGTTGCGTCCAGTTGAGACGAAAACGTAATATGATTAATAACGAGGATAACACTTTCCGAATGTACAGAGAAATTTATGAAAAATGACGATTTCCATTCGATTCTAGCAGGTTATGATCGATTTTGATGAGCATTTGATTTTTGTTGTATGACCAATTATATGTATAGGTCAAATGTTTAAAAACAGTAATTTAAGGCCAAGATAGCATAATTTTGAAACCGCCAATTTCGGAGGTTTAGTATCTTCGATGAGTTTTACAAACGTTAAACAGCGCATCATTTGATAAAATAATTTTGACGGTATATCGTCCAAGAAGTATTTATGGTGAATTTTCTCAGGTTAATATTCATGACTACAATAAAGTTTCAACAAATTCGCTAAAGACACGAACTCTGTTACTATTTCCTGAAAAATTAATTCTGAATAATTTTAAAACTTCAAAAATTACTCCGCTGATTTCAAGTAAGTAGAAACAAAGTCGTTCTACACTCGTTCAAAAGAAACTTCTTCGAATGCTGAATATCTATTATAACACATTGAAACCCCGATTTTATCAGCCAAAAATGAATGATGGGCTCTAGCAGACGAACAAGACTGAATTCGAGTAAATCCTTTCTTGAGCATGTTTTCCTTATCATGAAGATATGCGAAATATGCGAAAATAAAAAGTTCATCATAATCAGAAATAGTTATCAGGGACGAGAAGAATATTTTATTATTTTTTTTTTCTTTTAAGTTTATTATAAAGAAAAAAAATTGCCCGATTTAGTCAATGTCCCCATTTTGTCAGCCTAAAGTACACCATGAGACTGATAAAAATGGGTCTTTATTGTATGTATTATTCACTGTGTTTGACATTAATAGGTACATTTCATTTTTGGAGATTTTTTATTGCATTGAACTACAACAATTTTTAGGTAGTTTTCAAGGGGTTATTTTATAGACTTCTTCCAAAATTTGGCGAACCTATTCCAATTCGTATATCAATTAATTGGTATACTTAAGGGTTTATATGTTGCAGATAGAGAAAATACTGAAATTTTCAGCTTTTTTCCTATACAATATTACGAAAGCTTATTAAACAATTTTTCCTAATAAGTTTGTGAAAATTATAAACTATTTGAAATTATTTAATAGTTTTATTTTTTATTTACCCGTGATTTTTTAATAAATAGTGACCATCGCTTCACAACGTAGTCTATTTTTCATGGCTTGCGGTGAGCACGATCTCTCGAATTGCTGAACTGAAAATTATCGAATAGAAATTAATTTTTAGTATTCTTTACAGATTTAACTCGCCGCGCAGATAGCTCTGAATTAGACCCGCTGGGGCCCTAAGACGATTTCGCTAGATTTTCAGAGCACTGTACACCCAGTGCATTAACGCAAGTGACGGAAGGTTATCGAAAAGATTCGTGAAAATGAAAATTCCAGTAATGATGATGATTTTCCCAAATAGTTCGTTTTCGAGAGGTTTTTATTTGTTCTTTGGCATTAGGATTAGGGATAATAATTCAAATCAAGGATACTACTGGGAAGTCACCTTTAGAAAAAGTCGATGTCGAAGTAAAATTTGGAACTATGCACGCATGCACTTCAGAGATAGCGTGATATCAGGAGCTTCGATTTCATTTCAACGCTTTTTTGTGAAAAGGGCGATACTTACAAATGTAAACATAGGGCTTTTTTCATACATGCGAATGAGGGCTTTGAAACGCAACAAATTAACCTAAAAATTTGGATTCTACGATATTGCTTTCTTAAACTACAGCAAAAAATACAACGGGCGAAACTGTATTTTTGTTTGTTTATTTAAAGTTTCGCCCTCCACGCTCCATGCAAACAAACAGGGCGATACTTTTTTTGCTAGCAGTTTAGAGGCGAAACTGTTATTTTCGTATTTTTTTAGGATTATCAAGCTGATACCAGCTGTAAATAGTAACAATGATCTCTATTAAAAAACACGGACAAAATCGGTGGTGTAGAACGGTAGTTATTGTAAAAAAACGTAAGGGCGATACTTCAATGCTGATAGGTGGGACCGAAAAAGTAAACAATCGCCAAAGGGGCGATACTATCATTTTGTCAATTTCAATAGCAAAAACAAATTTTAATTTAATAATTTCAAATACTTTATGAAGTCTTGGGTTTCGATCACTGAATCATGCAATCTAGGATGTAAAAAAACACAATAGTTCTTAAATAGGAAATAAAACCAAGTCTGGAAATATTCGCTGTTGATTTTCTTTGAATGGTATCACTGCTAGTATCGCCCTTTTCAAGAAAAAGCGTTGATTTATTAGTTCTCAGTCGCGTTGGAAATTTGAGTAAAGTATAAACTTCAAATCGATTCAAAAAAAAAATTCGATTTTTTTGGCTCAGTACAATATATAACCTTTTTAGGAAAATTCAGTTTTCCCACCACAATTTAGATATTTTATTAACAGAGCATTAACAATAATTCGTTGGTATGTCTATTTTATGGGCCATTTTTTCGCTTTCCCATTGATTTGGTTTGAGATTTCTAGCACTGATGTTGTCCTATGCTGATTTGAGCGATTCTCTGAGTCCTGCCACTATCCCATGTAGTATGTGTTATCAAAAACATCGCGAAGCATCATGTTCTAAATGTTCTCAAACGATATAATATCCGAAGAGAGTGATAAGAGTTATAAGAAATGTATCATCACACTGTTCGGTGGATTAAAAACGTTTTTAGTAAAAAATCTCTGTTCCGAGCTCTAAAAATTGCATGAGAATCCATGAAATAAAAATTTATGCATAAAAAAGGAATCGTTAAAGTACGAGAAAAATTAATTACGATCAATTAAAAAATAAATAAAGAGAATCGATTGAGTAGTTTGTCGGCAATCGTGATCACGGAAAAACCATTGTTGATAATACGACATTTCGAGATAATCGAGTTTAAAATTTCAAATTACCACTGCGCTTGGTAGACGAAGTGCGCTGTAACTTTCGATCTATTTCTCGGATCTCTATGAAAATTTGGGAAAAAATTCTCAAGGAGTTGTTTATTACTTTCAGATAAAGTATTAAAAAAATTCGATTTTCTTAAAAATGAAAAGGTATGTAACCCCTTAATTCAAATAAACTTAGTTGCTAAATTGGGCAAATTCTTCTCATAAACTGAATTTTATTGGATTTTGAGATTATCGTGACTTTCATTTCGATAAAAATACAGATTGGACAAGGAAAAGTTTTTTTCAAATAACTTTGTTTCCTTGAAAGTGCCCAACTTGAATTTTTTAGGGTAGGTAGGTAACATAATTACCTATCTTGGAATAAACTTTCATTCAAATCAAAAATGTTTTTTTTGTAAATCGACCTTAAATTTTTAAAATCGTTTTTTCCTTTCTCAAAAAGAAAGGTTATGCAATCACTCTGAAAAACGCCAACCTAATCCCGGTCCGGAGGGCCGAGTGTCATATCCCATTCGACTCAGTTCGTCGAGATCGGAAAAAGTCTGTATGTGTGTGTGTATGTGTGTGTATGTGTGTGTGTATGTGTGTGTGTATGTGTGTGTATGTGTGTGTGTATGTATGTGCGTATGTGTCAAATAATATCACTCATTTTTCTCAGAGATGGCAGGACCGATTTGCCCAAACTTAGTCTCAAATGAAAGGTGCAACCTTCCCATTGGCTGCTATTGAATTTTGGATCGATCGGAATTTTGGTTCCGGAATTACGGGTTTCAGAGTGCGGCCACACAGAAATTTCTCATAAAAACTATAGGAAAAATTAAAAATAGAATTTTTATTTTTGATGCTAAATGTATTCAAGGTGCATAAAACGTCGAGATTTGATGCAAACACGAAAAAAATTTGACGAAGATTCACTTTTTTGGATTTTGCACATTTTTGCCTTTCTCATATAGAAAGGTTATGCAATCACTCTAAAAAACGTCAACCTAATCCCGGCCAAATTTTTTTTTCGACTCGCATAAGGTTTCTGGATGTTAACAGGGGCGTAGTTGATGGTTTACGGAGAGGGGTTACACCCCCCCCCCCTCTACTGTTCACTCCCCTCCTTTAAAAATCTCCTTAAATCACCCCTCAGACCACCACCTAATACCCCTCCCTTTCAACCCCATCATCTTTAAACCACCACTATATCACAAAGCATACCAATTTAAGCTGGGGAGTCGTTCGTTCATGGGACTTTCGCCCTCCTCACATACCCACCCCCGCATGACAAAATGAGTTAGCAAGCAGATAACATTGATCTAATGCTGATTAGGCTAATGGAGTATGATATTTTTTTGTTTCAAGTGTTTCACCGTCGACACGTAGCTCATCAAGTTCGTAGCTGGCATGCCATTGTGCATGAGTGCAAAGTGTACTAAGAATGCAATGGACATTTCCACAATTATGTTGAACATAAAAAGTCTCCGTGCCATAGTTTAGAGAAATGAGAAAGGCACAATTGCACCGCTAGGTGGATTGAAACTGGTTTTTTTAGTGTAGGAGTCAATGAAAAAATTTTGCAATAATTTTATTCAAAAATTTGACTAATTTTGTAATCAACATTTTTTGTAGCATTTGTCTCTTTTATACTATTGCCATTTGAAAAAAAAACATGGTGAAAAAGATTCGACCCTTTTCAAAAAAATAGTCTAGATCAGTTTTGGAAAAACAAAGTATACAAAGTGGCTTTTTATGACAAAGTCATCATGTACAGAAAGTTTCATTAAAATCTGACAGGGTGCTGTCAACTCCGAATATGATTTGTCGCGAAATTCGTCATATGTAAACCCCCTGTAAGCTGTAACTATTAACCTCTGTTTTTAGAATCTTTGATAAAGTTGAAATAAGTCCATCGAAACGTTGGAAGTAGACACTATATTGTTGTTTTCGCTATCTAATCTTCGATTGATAAGCCGAAAAACTCATTATGAAATTAGCTCGACAGTCAAGAGACATTTTAAATTACTCAAGAAATGAATGCATAGTTATAACCTTGTAACACAAAACACAGCACGTTTGACAAAACACATTTCATGGTAGAATGTTCCCATAGGAAAACAATTCTTTGATTTGTTAAGTAAACTAAATTCTGAATGTGAACTCTTCCCGGATAGGAAAACACAGGCGCTGCGCAAGCTTGGTAATCGATTTTACTAACCCTCTTTTTAACAGAAAATTCCCACTTTGGCACCCACAACATCCTGCAACGACCATAAATCCTGTTTACGGTAAGTGGGGTTATTTGTTATCATAATACACTGTTGGACAATCTCAAAAAATGCTCACTTATCAGAGCCTGTCCCCCAAAATATCCGCCTTGTCGACGAAATGTGGGAATTATAGCGAGTGCTTAGTGTTTGTTTAGGATCAGCGAACATCGTCACGGAGCTGCTTTGCGTGGGTCGTCTTGAAAGGGAACCAAGGCCACTCCTGTGTATTGTTTATTTCGTTTCTGTCGTCATGGGATGAAATATGCATGCCGAAGCGTAGGTACTTTAGCTATCTAAATATATGAAGGTAGAGTTCAACTTTCGACCATCCGCCGGGCTGGCTTCAATGATTAATTTTAAATACCTCCTGGATTTGTTTCTTCCTGGGATGCTGTGCGCATTCATCGCGCTGGATAAAGCGTGTACCTTCAGCCCACATAAATTGCGAAATGTAACAACGTACCTACCCTGTATATATGATTGCTATCATTTGGCCCTCCGTATTTTGAGTTGAGCGTCAAGCGGGCTCTGAAAAGTTGTCCGGATTTGTCTCTTCTTTGCTAGTCTAGCTGTGGAACTGCCTCCATCGCGCTTTCCCGCACATTTCGGTGACTTGAGGACCGTTGTTAAATGAATAATGGATGCCACGAGGGTGAGTGGAGCGCAATGTTAGCAGGATGTTCCGCTAAAAATTACACATACAAAAAAAAACAATGGTCCACCGAGCTGTGGAAATTAAATGCTGAGTGGTTAAGACCACGATATTGCACTTAAACTGTTCTGCGTCGCGGGTGTCACACGTCGTCACACGCGGTAGGCTGAATGAGTAGCACAATATGATGCGCTGGAAGGGAGTGGCATGCGAATGGCACAATGCATACCAATCTCTGCCGGTATGTTGTTTTGGAATAAGAGCAAAATGAAATGACATTTCAGGGGATATGTATTAAGGAGTATACTGTTTTGCTATTGTGAGTGGACTGAACTGCCGGGGAAAAAAATAAATATTATGGGGGTGCCAATGCCGGGATTCCGGTGGTACTTAGTAGATGATAGTAGTGTCACTATAGCTCAACAATTGTTCTTTGCGCATAGAATCGGATGCGATGTTTGCAAAAATTGTAGTTCCATCATTTAGAAATTTATTTATTACATTTATACGACAATTTGAGCGGCATTTCCCAAGTAACAATTGAAGTTTTATAGCACGCTACAAGTGCAATCTAAGTTTTATGAGTGGCTATAAAACTATCACAAAATTTCAATTGTTACTAGGGTTAACAAGTAAAGAAAAATCTGGCAAAAAGTTCTTTTGAGAGATCATGATGGTTCGGCTCAGCTTGGGTGACAGGACGTCCTGGTTTCTCAGGATATGTCCGGGTTTTTAAATGACTGCTCTGGTGTCTTCGAGAAAAATACTAACTTCTTCAGTTTTTTTTATTCGTATGAGTCTTCGTTCTATTCGTTCTAGTACAGGTTTCAATAACACTATAACCTTCTCCTCACTACACCCTATTGCGAAACTACCTATGCCCATGAAATTGAGCTAAGGCTTTTGAATAATTCATCCAAACATACCAATGTGGTAAATCTAAAGTATATGATGTTATTTCGGTATGCTATATGCAATATCATTGATACACCCGCAGTGTTGGCAAAAAAATGATTTTTGGCAATTAATTCGATCTATCGAATTTTGAACAGCTATAACTTGT
This sequence comes from Topomyia yanbarensis, assembly GCF_030247195.1. Classification (NCBI taxonomy): domain Eukaryota; kingdom Metazoa; phylum Arthropoda; class Insecta; order Diptera; family Culicidae; genus Topomyia; species Topomyia yanbarensis. The sequence continues at coordinate 94,624,608 of NC_080671.1, forward strand.
TGTAGAGACATTCTAGCACCATACATCCTTCGGCAAAGTTGTTCAGCATATCCTGGGCTACACTTTTATGCAATTGTTGGTATACTGCAGGAAGAATTGTAGTCTGTAAAATTGAAAATGCAAAAAAGTAGGTTTTCCAATACTAATTTCCATACAAATTTCAAACGCAATGCGCTACGCCGGGTCAAATCCAATCGACCCCAAATTTTGCACAGTTGTTTGGGCCCCTAAATGGAACCAAAAAAGTGCTGTGCTCGGTTGATTAGGTTATGATTACGTTTTTCCATATAACAATGCCCCACCCTAATGGGCATATCGTCTTATAGCCATTTCAATTTTTTGTTGCTTTTAGATCCTACAATTTGAATAATTACGACAACTATAACACAAAGAATAGACAACAAAAATAGACAATAACGACAGAGTTAGGTTTTGTTGTATCCAAATAATTGTCAAGTAGACTACAATGGGTGAAATAAAAGTATTTACCCAAAAAAGTATGACACACGTCATTATCGTATGCTATTTTTACATTTCTTATAAAAGAAATGTATAGAATTCGCTCAAACTTTCAAGATTTTTTTCTTATAAGAAAAGGTAAAAAGATAAAATCAATCAAAACATGAAAAAAATTCCTGCTAATATGAAGATGAACTCATCAAAATGTTTTTTTTCAGATAAATATTAATGTTTAAAACCCGTGGTATTCCTAGTAAATATTGTATGCACACCGGGGTTGCCAGGCCCGGCTTGCCTTTTTGTGCATGTAAAAAATTCAAACATAGCTGCGCATCACTCCATAGATGAAAATTTCACAATTCTTTATTTTTGTTATAGATTTCAAAGCTACTTATCAAAATTTCCATGCCCAAGCTTATACTGCATACACATTTTTTGTAACTAAAAAATTGTAACGTGCCGGGCCTCTGAGACCCGCTTGCCTTTTTGAGGGTTAAAATAGAATAGAATAGAGACATATGATTACGACGTAAAAACCAACTGTCAAAATTCACTTTGAATAAAAATTCCAGACAAACCATTGCTCTCCAATCACAGATGTTGATATTAACCAAAAAAGAAAAAAAATCTTTTTCATCAACTGCTGTGAACTGTGTTCGGCCTGTAACGGTTTGTACGGAATTCTCCTTCAAAGACAATTTCGACACTGTTAAAGCCCCAATAAACAAACTTAAACTTAACAATTTCGACAGTTGATTTTTACGCTGTAATCATATGTTTGTCGAGATTTGTTTACGTTTCATTCGGATCGAATCGAGGCCTGTCAATAGAATACTTGTATTTGCATGTTTATTTGTGATGATAGCCTGTTAGCGTATTTGCAATATTTAAATTGACTATTCTCGTGTATGATTAGAATGTCACTAACCTCTGTACATATAAAAAGAAAACAAATATAGAGATTTCGAGTCATCATCCAGTGATTCTGCGTTTTTCTGTAAATCTATTAAATAAAAAGTGTGTAGTCTGTAGACTGTGCTATAACGAGTCGTTCACATGGCAAGTGGGCGAAGAGATGAATCGAATTGATTTATGAATATTAATCTCTACCTACTTTTCTATCATTACAGCTTTTATTTTTATTTTATATAACTAAGTTTATTCAGGCCCAAATACGGTAGCTTAACGAGGCCGATAATTCATTTTTTAAGGTACAAGACACGTCTTAGTGGGGGAAGAGAAAGCCGTATTTAGGGGCGGCTTACTCCCCTCTTAGTAAAGGAAAAAGGTAGGAAGTGGGATACATATTGTAAAATTGACATTCTCGTTGGCTGGTTGATGATTGTGGGGGATATGCACACTTTATTGTAGTGGTTTACATCCCGTAATCGCAGGGGTGAGGGGAGGGTCGATATTTCGGATGATTATTGGCACTCCGATGCTGTCATGATGTTCTTGTGACATGTGTCATGATGTTCTGGATGGACGGTTATCAAGGAAGGTATGCATCGTAGACTCCTGAAGCAATGCCATATTGTAGATACAGGGAGAAGTTGACGAGATTCTACTGTGAATGAGAGGGGAAAATGTATTAAACTTGGACATCAATAGTTTTCAAAAAGGTGTAGATAAGTAAAATGTAGGGGTGGTCACGGCTTGCCAGGACGTCCCGGACTGGCACATTAGGTGATCTACCTCGGGCCCGAAGGGAATCTATTATTTGGGACCTGGCAACGGTCAAATAACATGATCGATGTCGTGATAGTCGTTCTCACAAACACAATGATCACTGTCAGCAAGCCGTATACGACGGAGATGCGCATCAAACGAGTAATGCTTGGACATGAGCCTTGACATCGTACGAATAAAGTCCCGGTTCACATCCAAGCCCTTAAACCAAGCATTCGTTAATACCTTCGGGATAATAGAATGTAGCCACCGTCCCAGATGCCCATTGCTCCTTGAGGTTTGCCAACTATCGAGCGTCCTCTGACGAGAGATACTGAAATTCGTTGAAGCAAATTGGTCTTTCGTAAGTGTCGCCTTCTAATGCGCCCACCTTGGCTAAAGAGTCCGCCTTCTCATTGCCCGCAATAGAACAATGTGACGGGACCCAAATCAAAGTAATCTGGTAAGATTTTTCAGATAAAGCACTCAGATATTCCTGTATTTTCCCCAGGAAATACAGTGAGTGCTTTCCAGGCTTCGTCGCCCGGATGGCCTCAATGGAGCTGAGACTGTCCGAAACGATGAAGTAATGGTCTGCGGGCAGGGTGTCAATGATCCCGAGAGTATACTGAATGGCAACTAATTCTGCAACGTAAATTGAAGCAGGATCATTGAGTTTGAATGAGGCAGCAAGATTTTCGTTGAAGATACCGAAGCCTGTGGACCCGTCGAGAATTGATCCGTCAGTGTAGAACATTTTGCCGCAGTCGACTTGATGGTATTTGTTATAGAAAATATTTGGGACCACTTGTGGGCGAATGTGATCCGGGATTCCACAAACCTCTTCCTTCATGGATCTGTCGAAAAAGTGCAGTTGGAGCAGAAGTATCTAAGAGATGAGCACGGTTAACGTTATACGAAGATGAATTGATGTTTTGTGCCATGTAATCGAAGTACAATGACATGAATCGGGTCTGAGAATTAAGCTCGACAAGCCTTTCGAAATTTGCAATCACCAATGGGTTCAAAATATTGCATCGAATGAGCAATCGATACGAGACGTTCCAAAATCGATTTTTTTTAGTGGAAGGACGCCCGCTAGCACTTCTAAACTCATCGTATGGGTCGAGTGCATGCAACCCAAGGCAATACGCAAACAGCGATACTGGATTCTCTCTAGTTTGATGAAATGTATGCTCGCAACGAAGCTAAGGCAGAAACATCCGTACTCCATCATTGATAATATCGTTGTTTGGTACAGCCTGATTAGGTCTCCTGGGTGGACACCACACCATGTTCCGGTTATTGTACGGAGAAAGTTGATCCTTTGTTGGCACTTCTGTTTCAGATACCTAATGTGACATCCCCAGGTACCTTTAGAGTCGAACCAGACCCCGAGATATTTGAATGTTGAAGCCTGAGCAATAGTTTGAAATGCATTTGTTTTTCAGACAACAGGTTTAGCAAAAAGTTTAAATTGGTGAAAGACCTTGTGCAACTTCTCATAATGAATGTTGATAGAAACTGAATCGAAAGCCCCCGTAATATCCAAGAATACTGATGCCATCTGCTCTTTGCTAGCATACGCAATTTGAATTTCTGTTGAGAGTAACGTAAGGCGATTGCCCTTTGCCTTTGCGGAAGCCAAATTGTGTATCTGACAGTAAGCCATTTGTTTCGACCCAATTATCGAGGCGAAACAAGATCATTTTTTCGAATAACTTCCGGATACAGGATATCATTGCAATCGGTCGATACGAGTTGTGATCGGAGGCTGTTTTTCCTGGTTTTTAGATGGCGATGACACTCACTTGTCTCCAATCATGTTGGATAATGTTACCCTCAAGAAACTTGTTCAATAAATTCAACAAGCGTCTCTTGGCAGAGTCTGGTAGATTCTTCAACAAATTGAATTTGATTCTGTCTAGCTTTGGAGCTTTATTGTTACATGATAAGAGAGCAAGTGAGAACACCACCATCGAAAGCGGTGTTTCATTCGCGGTATTGTAAGGCGACGCGGCGCGGTAGATTTTCTGTGCCGGGGCGGAATCCGGACAAACCTTCTTGGCGAAAGCTAATATCCAACGGTTTGAATATTCCATGCTTTCGTTAGTACTGTTTCGGTTTCGCATACGTCGGGCCGTACCCCAAAGAGTGCTCATCGATGTTTCTCTTGTTAACTTGTCGACAAACCGGCGCCAGTAACTGGGTTTCTTGGCTTTCATTAAATTTTTCATTCGCTTGTCTAATATCGCGTACAGTCGATAGCTAGCGACTAACCCGTCGTTCCGGAAAGCTATATACGCGGCAGCCTTCTCCGCGTACACGTCTGAGCACTCTTTGTCCCACCACGGGTTGGGAGAACGTTTTTGGGTGTTCACGTCGGGTACTCGTTTCGTCTGAGTTTGAATCGCGATATCGAGAATCGAGTTGGACAAAAACTTATACTCTTCCTCCGGGGGAAGTAGCTGTGTTGAATCGATAGTTTTGAATATCTCAGCAGCGTAGCTCTTCCAATCAATGTTTCGTGTGAGGTCATAGGAAACATTGATTGGTTCCGAAGGTCTTGAACGAGTGGTGATTGCAATTACAATCGGCAGGTGGTCACTACCGTGGAGATCAGATATTACCTTCCACTTGCAATCTATCCGTAGTGATGTCGAGTCTAGAGATAAGTCCAGTGCACTTGCTTGCGCTGGTGGTCTAGGAATTCGTGTCATTTCCCCTGTGTTCAGATATCCCATCATGGCCCTAGGAGAAATGTGAATAGAAGCAATGCAAAGATCTTTGCCTTTGATTGTTGTTTGACAAGTGACAACTTCAATGCCTGGCGTCGAAGGGAAATTGATTCGATTGAAGAAGTAGCACTTTTTGATCCTTAAAAGTACCCCTCCATATGAGTCTTCTCGATCCAAGCGGATAATGTTAAAATCGTGGAAGTTGAGGTTTATATTAGAAGTAAGCCATGTTTCACATAGGGAAAAGGAATCACAATTGTTGTAATCTAGCAAGTGTTTTAATGAATCAATTTTGGGGATAATACTTCTGCAGTTCCACTGTAAAACAGTGATCAGATCCGTGATTCCGTTTAAGAAGTTAGCCATCGAAGGATACGATCGCTGCAAGGAAGGGTCATTGTTCAGTCAACTGTTTTAAAAATGTTCTTACTGTCGGTAGAATAGCAACCAGCAAGCTTTTCAGAGGATCGGTAATGTTGAAAGCTGTGAATATCCAGTCCACAATGTCAGAGAATTTAAGGAATCCCTCGGGAAAAAACGATCGGAATTGGTGACTGAAGCTAAGCAATCATGCGAAAAAAATTCCCCCCCAGAAGCGAGATTCGAACTCGCAACCTTTGAGACTCCGACCCAACCCTTATGCTATCCCTGGGTATGGTGACATCCCAGAAAGAACATATGATTATCCCACTGGCGACGGTGATCGTACCCTGCCTGCAAAGCGAGAATCACACACAACGGCAGCTGATCACCCCAACACATTTGATCTATTTAATTTCCCCGCTAGATTCTAAGGCCCGGGTTTTTATTATCGTCTGATGTCTAATTTTTAATTCATTACCTATCGCTCCCGTCATACCTCTGTTCACTGGGCAAGGGACCAGAAAGCGACAGTCTTCATTAGCTCTGTCACCCACCGAAGTACGATTATATTGTTTTATATTATATTGTTTTCCATTGCTTTTGTCTGCTGATTTTTGCATATTCCGTTATCCACCGCTAACGGTTGTACCTACTGTATAACGTTCATTTGGTTGTATTGTGCGATCGCTGTTTTGGCTCACTTCCACTGACTGTGCGATCGCTCATGCTGTTCGGTTTACATAGTTTATTCATAGGGTGGTTCATTATTTTAGTTCGAGGTTAGTGAAGGTTTATTTTCATTGACTTTAGGTTCATAGGATTAATGAGTTAATGCGTTTAGTATTTTAGGTATTTAAGTTTAGTTTGTGTATTTGGATTTCTATGTCAGAGTTATGCATCAATAAACGTTTTTAGTGGAAAGGCACGGAAGTGAGTCGTGATTCACACACAGTGCAATACACTACAGACCAGGCTTTTGAAGCTCTTTAAACCTTACTACAAAAACACACACACACACACACATACATATATATATATATATATATATATATATATATATATATATATATATATATATATATATATATATATATATATATATATATATATATATATATATATATATATATATGTATATATATATATATATATATATATATATATATATATATATATATATATATATATATATATATATATATATATATATATATATATATATATATATATATATATATATATATATATATATATATATATATATACATATATATATATATACATATATATATATATATATATATATATATATATATATATATATATATATATATATATATATATATATATATATACAGACACTTTCCGATCTCATAGAATTGAGTCTCGGCTCTCCGCGCCGTGGCTAAACAATTCCTAGCGATTACATAACCTTTCTATATGAAAAATGCAAAAAACCTTATTTTCAAATGGTAAGGGTTTTTAAAATTTTTATTGAACCTGCTCTACAAATATACCGTGGAAAAACTGACAATTCAAGCGAAATTCTGCATGTATACCTTCAAATTGCGCTATTCATGCAGGTTTTATATTTCGTCTCAAAACTCTCGAAATTATTGCTCAGATCAAAGTCCCTCTAAACATTATTGCTCAGATCAAAGTCCCTCTAAACAAGGTCCTAGCATGCGTCAAAACTGTTAGTAGTAGTGAACAGAGACATCCTATAAAACGTGGTTTTGATGACGTAGACGCTACCATTCGCCCATAGAAACTGTCACACATATGAGCGCAGAGGCAGTTTTCGTTTTGACGCATGCTAGGACCTTCCTATATAAGGACTTTGTGCTCAGATATCAATTTTAACTGCCATGAAACTTGAAACATGCCATGATTTTCCAATAAATTTAAACCATTAGTTATTGGATCATATGAAACTGGACTGACAAATTATTTTTCGCATTTGTATTATACAACATAATATGCCTCGTTTTTCAGAATCTACCCTATTCTGCAATACGAGTAACATACAAATTCGAAAAATAAATTGTAGCTTTACAAGAAAGGCTTTAGTTGCATTCTTTTTTTCGTATACTGAACGATACAGCTCATTCCATATATTTATGAAATTAGTTTTATTTGATCAATATCTGAAAAATCCTGAAGTTCACATTCAAGTTTGTCGTCTTTCGGCGACAACCGACCTTCAACCACTCTGTGTTACCCCAACGAGAAAACAAATGGGTTGGCAATTTACATTGAAATTTATTTTCATTTCTTTTTTTTTTTTTAATTTTCATCCCATGCAAAATTTCAATAAGAAAAACAAAACAAACAACACTGTTACATGCATCCCGCACAGCAAGCGTTGTAGCCACAGACAGCCGGAGCGCAAGAGGATGTGTAACAGGCATTGGTCATTTGACAATTGTATCCCATCGACATAGGTTGGCAGCAGTATGGAGCCGGCGTGGACGTACAGTATCTACTCGTATCACAAATCGGTTCCGGTCGGCATTGTCTGCAAATATTAGAATATTTCCATTGTCACATTTGATTCGAGCACACGATGGAACTGACTGGTCTATTTAAAATATAAGAAATGTAAAAAAGTTCTACCATATCAGCGTTATGGAACAAATTAGGTATGTATTCTGCTATAAAGGACATTATGTAACAAAATATAAATAAAAAAAATATTCACTTGAGTGTGGCTCCTACTGCTGCAACTGGTATTCCTGCGAATTTTCCAATTGCTCCACCAGTTCCTTTAACGGGAGTTTTACCACCATTTGCTTTCTTGTCACCCTTCGCGTCGCCCTTGTCTAACCCTCGGCCAAGATTAACCCTTCCGGCGGCTGCCTTCGTGTCACGCAGATCTGTTCGACCGACTGGTGTACTCACGTTTCCGACTGCCTTCGTGTCACGCAGATCTGCTCGACCTACTGGTTTACTCACTTTCCCGGCTACCTTCGTGTCACGCGGATCTACTCGACCGACTGATTTACTCATCTTTCCGGCGACCTTCGTGTCACGCGGATCTACTCGACCGACTGATTTACCCATCTTTCTGGCGACCTTCATGTCACGTGGATCTACTCGACCTGGTTTACTTTTAAGCTTATCCGCTGGAGTCTGTACTTTGTAATCCGCTTCGCAGTACTGCGTTTCCGTACATACGACATCTGGTTTTCGGACACCCGAGTTCAGCATGGCAGATGGAGGTGTAAATTCGAGATCCAAGTCAGACTCACTTTCCACGGGCACTTCTTTTATTTCTGTGTTGCGTGGAAGTCCCAACCGTTTCGATTGCCTACGAAGTTCCTGTGTAATGAGTTTTTTCTCCTTATCGCTTCTATGGGTACAGGAACCTAGGTCGGCACAACCACACAATGTGAATCCCTTGACTTTAAGAGCATTTCGCAGTTGATACAATTTACCCACATTTGGATCTTTTGCCAGCTTGAGCCGTATTGGTGGACAGGATAGATATGGGTCTTGGGCCGATTTAAGTGTTTTCGAATCTTTCAGTGGCTTCATGACGATGACATATTCTCCATTTCGTTTTTCTATCTGTAAGGTTGGCTCTTGCTTAGCAGGATCTGCATCGTTCTCGGCTACATTCAGCTTCCGGGTTCCCTTCCTGCTTACCGGTATATTGTCCAGCGGGTAACTAACCAAAAAGTGTCGCATCAATTCCTTGATGGGTTTTCGTACTGCACCTGGGCGCCAACCTTTCCGGATGCGTCCGATTCCCGGTGTACTCACGTTCCATTGCCAACCCATATGGGGAGGAACAGGATTCCCTCGATGCACGCATTCACGGTGGCCTACTACAATGCCAGGGTAGCGGTTTCCGTAGAGATAAGAGTATTTTCCTTGGTTCTGCTTTCTGATGCGACGCAGTAAAACGCGTTGATTTTTACGAATCTGTGCTGCGCTGATAACCGAACAACCTTTATCTAAAGTATCGCTCGTAGAATTCTTCGATTTCGATCCAACTTTACGCAGTTCTACACTCTGAACACCATCGGAAACAACCTTTCTCTTGTGGGTATCAGCTTTCTTCAATATTTCCTCAACGTTCAGTGAAACTAAGGAGCTACGCGTTGATCTACGACTAGATTTTCCCTGTTTAGGGGATGTTTCCTCCCCGTACACTTTCTTAAGATCAGCCATTCGTGCTGATTTAGTAATCTTTTTTGGCATCCCGCTGAATCGATCCCTGAGTGATTGTCTGGTTTTGGGTCTATCGTACGCTTTTCGGTTAAGAATTTCCGAGTCGGAAGTAGACGATTGATTGGTGGAATTTTGGGCTATGTTGTCTTGTTGAGCCATAGATTTACGTCTCTCACAGTCAGGACACCGGCCGCCGCGAAGTCGGCAAAGGGGACAAGGTTTCTCCTCGAGTGATACCGACCGGCCGGTAGCCACTATCGAGGAATGTCTTCGTTGAATTTCGCCGAACTCGAAACTTCCTAGCCATGAGTTCATTACACTGGGAGTGAGTTCGTCCGCCTTGGGTCGCGGGCTTGCCGGACGTTCAGGTTGACATTTGAAGCCGCATTTTGGACAGTGAGCATGCAATGGCAACCAGTCCAGGTTGAGTCCGCATCGTTGGCAGTGGCTGAAAGCGGGTGAGTATGGTTTAATGTTGAGAATAAACGAGGAGAAACGTTTAGTAAATATTTACCGAATGCCTACAGATGTTGGGCACATTTTGTTTTCCTGCTGCTGTATGGTGTTGAAATTGTAGTTATACGCTCCTGTTGGATTATTTCTGGAAGGAAGATAAACTGGTATAAGTCAGCGCTAAAAAAGTTGTTTCAATGAGGAACGCTTGTTGGCCTCGTTCGAGAATTTTCTCGCATTTTTTTTTGCCAAAGTGCAAGTCATCGCCATTCAGTAGCCTGCTAACCCGACCAAGCCCATAATACCCAAATGCTCATGGGGTTTGACATGGGTGTTTGAAATGGGTTCAACCCATGAAAACACCATCACCATGGTCCGGAAGATCCCATATAAAATACCATATGTTGGTGTATTTATGGGTTATTGAAACCATTTTATGGTGTCTTGATGGTTGTGTATTTTGGCACGGACCATGTTTAAGGTCTTTTCAAGGGGCTATGTGGTGTTTGAACCCATGAGTATTTGCTCGGGAAGCCAAGTTCTTACGCCAATATCAAAGTTATCTTTGATGCAAGACTTTTTATTAGAGAAAACTAAATTTATCAAAAGACGGATTCGAATCAGCGGCTATGGTAAACTCAGATAGGATTCTGTATGAGGTATAGCTTCGCATCGGGATTTCAATAGTACGCAGATTGTTTACAATATTGACACGTGAGAGACTGATGGTTATAAGTAGACAGCGTGGTCGAAGAGTAGGAAAATCAAGGTAACAGAGTTACGAAAGAAGGATCAGGCAGTGATGACAGATTTATCTAGAAAGGTACAGAGAGCAGCGTAAAATAATTAAATATTGAAAACTTAGTAAATAGCCAGCAAATAGGGGAGACTGAGGAGACTTGATCCCCGGGGAGACTTGATCTCATCATCGTAACTCAAAGGCGGATCAGAATACAATAATCGAATATTCTAGAAAGTTGCGTAGTTTTATCTGAAAATAAATTTCTTTAATGCTAAAAAAATTGGGCATGTGTAACCGGTTTTACCGATTTAAAAAAAAAGTCTCAGAATAACTGACGTAGATTTATTTTCTAAATTTTCAAACTTTTATACAATTGATAAAATCACCCACTACATACTATACTTTTGTATACAAAATTACTGGAGAATGTCAATTATATGAATACTTTATAATTGAGCTGATTTTTGTTGTTCAACTATATTTTTATTAAAATTTGCTGAAATAGATGCTATGGGTTTACTTGATCCCTTCAAATTCGTGGAAATTTGATCCCCTTCGCCATGCTTCATACACACCGCATAACCAAACCAAATTCAAACCAGAAGAATTGAAGTCATTGTTGCCAGACAATAACAAAAATAATTTGTTAAAAATGAACGCTTCATCATACAGAAACTTACCTGCAATTGTTTACTACAGTATACGTAGCAACTATGCATCCCACATTTGACGTTCCTCAACCATAACAAAGACAGCTTTTAAATAATTGCGCGGAGATTTAGGGAATTCGTTCAAAAATTCAGGTGAGAGATGCGTAATATACAGTAACAAAAATAACAATGTCTAATCACAACAATCAACACAGCAATCCATTTATAACATTGAATAGGGTAAGTTACCTATTTTTACCCTAGTAAGGAGGGCACCATATTATTTTATTATTTATTAATTTTATTATTTCAGCTTTTTTGCTTTGTTATTAAGAGCCAATATAATAACAAAAATGTCTTGAGGATGGTTAAATTCTTCTGTTTAAGCGCAGCAAAAACTCTAATCGGGTACCCCAATTGTCACAATACCATTTTAGCCAATGCTTTGAGCAAATATGGTAGTCACTGCTCTAACCAAAGGCTTCACATGGTTAGGGTGATAATAGAAACATGGCAAACAACGGCTTATTACCCTACATACTCTTTTAAACACGCTTTCAAAGAGGAATCAAGTGTCCCCAAATTAGGGATCGAGTTTCCACTAATCTGAGAATTTTCCATTTTTTTGTTGTTTTCCAGAAATGCTCATAGCTCAGGTCCAGTGTAATATTTCCATGCATTTTTTTATAATTAGCAGTCATCCCTAGAAACAATTTAAAACGACAAAAAAAACTTTTTTTAATCATCTCAAGGAGTTGGATTGAAAAATAAAAAAAGGGGATCAAGTCTCCTCAGTCTCCCCTATATAGTTGGGCAGTTGACAAAGTTACAGCAAAAATCTGAGCTGGAGCTACCGCTGACACTGGAATGCGAGATGTGAGGAATCCTTTTGCAGCAAATCAAATCGAGTTTGGCAGACTAAAAGCAGACAATCCACACAGATCTGCTCGGCCTTCATTCAAGCCTCATCCCTTTGATTTGCTGCAAGTAGGTTTCTCGCATATCGAAGCTTAGTGTTAGTGTTAGTTTCGACCGGAATGAAAAATATGTACATCGAAAGTTTTTTTAAACGAGCTTGTTATTGTTTTGGTACAAATTCCGGTAAAGATTTTTCTATATAAAAATACAGATAGAAAAGATTTTTGAACTCCCGGTTCGGATATAATTGTGGCAACACTGGGATCAGGTTGTTTCAACCACATTCTCACTCGAAAACCGATGATTTAGAAAAATATAAATAACTAGATTTCCGTGAAAATGAAACTCACATCCAGAAATCGATATGCTTTGCATATCGTTGGCAAATTCGGCATCTGCGAATCCTTATAAGTAGATGGTGTCCTTGTGTGATCGATATACTAGCTTTGTGTCAAGCGTTCTTTGTAGATAACGGAGAATGCGTTTTAATCCGTTCTAATGGGTATCTGTTACATTAAATTGGAACTTGCTCAATGTGCTCACTACAGCACAGATGTCAAGCCTAGAAGATAGGGTAAGATATTGTAGACATTCATTCAATTCATTATATGGCTGCTTGAGCGTGGTTGAACGGTTTCATCCCATTTGACGTTAAAATCCATTGGTGTCAGGAATCTGGAAACAGAATATATTGCCTGAAATGGCACGTTCCCCGGATGTAGTCGGGGATTTGTGCCTTGCCGTGTGTTTTCATCATTTCCTGAGTGGATGGAAAGGAGAAGGAGGTGTGGGGAAGTAGAATTGGAAGGGTGGGTAAAATAACAGCACAAAAACAAAAACAAACAGCAGGTAAGTTAATCTCATAAGTAGTTCAACTCGCCTGCGAGTAAGCATAAAGCTCTTTACCACACTGGATAAGAAACTTTAGTATGTCTCTGAGTTTCAGTCGTCCAAACATGGTGTCGTCTATGTAAGGACGGCCGAAAAGTCGAAATCGCAATTGCGCTACTCCTGGGCAGTTGCATATCAGATGATATGAGGTTCCGTAGTCGGATTCACAAAGATCACATGAAAAAGATTCAGCGCGCTGAATAGTTGCCATGAAATAATTGAGTTTGCAGTGGCTTGTTAAAGCCCTGATCAGCATGCCGCAGTGGAGTTTCGAAAAACGTAGGAGATTTCTCGAAATCACCGGGCACGGTTCTTCTAGAAACGCCTTTATTTGGCGACACGTTTGTAGATTTCTCCAATAATCACGGTGTTCGGACGAAGCCCTGGACCGTATTTTTTTCCTTATGAAACTGTCGAAATTGGCAGGGCGGGCTCAGGACCAACGAAGTCAATCGCTGAACCTGACCTGGCCAATTCGTCAGCCCATTCATTTCTAGTAATACCAGAATGTCTGGGCACCCAGACAAGGCAGATAGTGTTGACAATGCTTAGTTCTTCGATTTGGGTTCGGCACGCGATCACTAGTTTGGACAGTGATTTGTCTGAGCTAAGGCCCTTGATTGCAGCCGGACTATCGGAGCAGAAGTTTATAACTCTGCCGGACAAACTCAGTTGAAGGGCCGATTATACCCCGCACATAATCGCAAAGATTTCTGCTTGGAATACAGTACAATATCTACCCAGTGAGTGAGATTGTTCTAATCTCATTTCACGACAGTAGACACCAGCACCAGCACGTCCCTCCAACAGAGAACCGTCACTGTTGTTGTCTTTCCATATAGCCAGACAACCACTTTTCTCGAGAGGGAATCTTCACATGGAATGTCCTGAAAGGAAAACTACATGTGAGTGTAATATCGCTGGGACCAAGAATATCTTCACCCCATGTAACCATTTGTGACCACAATCGCGTATGACTAGTAGCAAGATCAACATGGTTACTGTTCCAAAGTCCAGTAACCTGCAGTCTGTTTGCACATGATAGTGCTTCTTGTTTGAGGTGTATGTGTAATGGTTTAGCAGTGCCTCAGTCACAGAACAGAAGCGGTCGTAGTTGTGGTGAAAGCACCAGTCAACGCAATGAGCGCCATTATTTGCAGATGGTTTAGCCTTGACTGGACTGTCATCACCTCTCCCCTCTGCCATAACACAAGGCATCCGTATGACAGTACTGGACGTACAATTGTCGTGTAAATCCAATAGATGTTTGAGAACCCAGGTCTTTCCAAAAGTTTGTCTGCACTGACAGAAGGCCATGCACGCTTTCTTGACTCTGAACTCAATGTGAGCAGACCAATTCAGTTTGGAATCCAACGACTTGACTGTTTGACTTGATCGTCACACAGTAGCTCAAACTCACGGGATGCACGGGAAGTATTTCATCTTTTCCGGGAGATGGAGCAAAGCTGTCAACTGCCCACTTGACCGATTCAGTGGAAACCAATGTGCGTGCTAACGCCCACTAGTCTAAATCACCGGAATGAGATCTGTGAACATTGTTCAGCTCTGGAACGATATAACCTAGAAAGTGTGCGTCGAAGAGACAATTAAGAACATCTTTTTCATCCGTCACATAAATACCATCGCTGGTTTTTAAGGAGTTCATCTGAAATTTTTTCGATTTTGTGAGAATTTTATTTAACCTGCTAGCCTTGTTCAGACTAGAGACATTAGTGCATAAGTTATGTCAGCCAGCCCGCTCTGCAGACCTAAGACTTTTCTTATTTGCGTTACGAGTTGATCTGAAAGCCCTGGAATCATCACGCTGACGCCGGTTCCAAGCTCTTCTCATATCCTTCTTCATTCTTTCAAGCTTAGCCCACCACCACGGGGTTCCCCTAATCGTTTTAACAGTACGAAGTGGACAAACTTCTTCGTATGATGCTACTATGAATGAGTTTGTCGTATTCACGACGTCATCTAAGTCGTCTAGTTGACTAATTGTTGGAAAATATCCATGAAATTTAGTCGCCAAGTTTTCTAAAAAGAGGTCCCAGTTTGAAGATTTAAGATTACGATATGTTACAGCATTGAAGGTAACATCAAAATGATGGAAAAATATATATTTATGATCGGATAGAGTCGGTTCAGTTTCATTTGGAACCTGCCAATTTCCCAGCTGCTTCGAAATTCTATCAGAGGAAAGCGTTATGTCTAACACCTCCTTCCTTTCAAACCTCGCCAAAGTTGGTCGGTTTCCCACATTCAGAATAGGGAGATTTGTACTACTTATCCATCAGTTCAGAGCCTCTCAGATTGATGTCTGAACTGCCCCAAATATTGTGAAGAGCATTCGCATCACTGCCGATAATGAGCGGAAGCTCATTTCTGCTACAATATGATATAACGCTTTTGAAATCATCAGAAGGAGATGACTCGTTATGCGGTCGATATGCTGAACAATATATGTATTTTTTGTCTACGTTACCGACAGTCAGTGCAACTGTGACAACACAGATATCGCGAGTTGTGAGCTCCGATGTGAGACACGCGTCAATAGCCTTATTTGCAAGAATGCAAGCACGAGGTATTTCACGTGGGTTAGTCATGCCTGCCTTGTTGTAAGCAATGAAGGCAGTTTTAAGTAACTTTCCAAAATAGAAGCTTCCTTTATGGAAATACGGTTCTTGAACCAATGCTATGGAAATTTTACCTTCCTGCATGAGTCGAGATAAATTCATAGTTGCTGTACGTTTATGCTGGAGATTGATTTGTGCTTTTCTAACCATGGTTGATTAGAGAACTGCACATTTCATTTTCAACATAAATTGCACAACAACTAGAGGATACCAAGCTAGTTGTGATATAAACGAATATAGCGAGTCATTTTAAGTTTAAATGGGACACGATCATTTGATTACCACGATTTGTGAAGAAAATAATGGTCCACTGTGTAAGAGATACACATAACACAGTAAGAGAAAAACCCAAAATGCTCCGTGCGCGACTGGTACATTTAAACCCTCCAGGCATTAAGTCCTTGGCACGGAACTACACCTTGACTTAGGGACTCCTATTTTCAGTCGCCTCCTACGACATGGGAGCAGGAACCTAGTGGCTCAATACTTGACCGGATACCACACGGCCTTTGGGCTGGTTCGTCTGTACATATCGAAACTTGATAATCGAAACCCAGCAAAACTTTACCGAACTACTATCAGCCGAGTCTCAAAAATTCGGCAAAAATAAGCGGATCATCGTCGAAAAAACTTCGGCGCGTAGAGTGAACGCTTCGCTGCGTAATACAGCATACTGGGGAGTTCGCCCAGCTCTTCCCTGGCTCCGTACGCCATTGAGAATATTTTAAACAACCTCCACAATTTTACCCATAGCACGGGTCGCATGACACTATGGAATTGGGGGCTATTTAATTTCCTGTGGTTGCGAAATCATTTCACAACCAAGGCAACGAAAATGTACTGTTTGTGCAATGGATAGATTACAAAGAGTTAGATAGAATTGATTTACTGATAACTGTAGAGGAGTGCATTTCAGCTTCTGCTCTGGTCTAGGTAAGAAGGTAGCTTGATCCTTATTACATGATTGGTATTCATTTAGACGTTGTGTAAATGTAGTGCTAAAAATTCAATGATCTAGAAATTTAAAAATCTGAAATTGTACATTTCCATTATACAAGAAGTTTAAAAATTTTAAATTTAGGGATTCTTTAATTTCAAGTAAAAATGAAAGAATGAAAAATTGAGGAATTTAAAATATTAGGGAATTAAAAAATCGAAAAATAAAAAAAATAGGACAATTAGATAATCAAGTCTCCATGAATGAACCTCATCAGCTGTTAGAAAAAGAAGTTCCAGAATTGCGCTCGCAGGAAATAACCATGCGAAGGCTAACAACTGATAATGACTAGTTTCACATCAAACATTGCACTATCATAAGCCGAATTTTAGATGCAGATGAAAAAACCCTGCAATAAGCAATAAGCAATCAGTTGAATAACTTGCAAAAAAAAAGATTATTTATACCTGAAATAGCATTATAATAAATTTGCAATTGTACGTTTCAGTTTGGTCGCACTGCTAATTCTTTCCCCGTTAAAGATTGTTTTGATTCCGGTAGTGTACATTATTTGTAGTGTAATGTTTAAAATATTAGTAGCCAAAAAACGAGATATGAGTCGGTAATTGTTCGCTTGTATTTGAGATTTGGCTAAGGCGCCCTTGCGTCCTGTTTCGGCTTGCTATGTGAGGTGCATTAGTGGATATTTCAAGAAGTTTATTTTATTTTTATCAAAATTTCGAAGTAGCCGACCGCTCTGAATAGATGTGTACAACTCGTACACGGTGTCTCTGGTAGAACAATATTTATACAAAAAAGTCAGTATCGCTGAAGTAGGGGAGCCCAGGGCTAGTTGGCGGTTGGGGCAAGTTGGCGGAATCCCCTTTTCTCCATTTCTATTAGACATATAGCGCTGCCTCTCGTTGTGTACCTCAAGTTATGTGAAACCCATCATTATACAATGTATTTTGGTTGCAAAATATTTTGTTTTGTGAAAGTTGTGGGCGATATTGTGTTTTTGAGCATACCAAGTAAATTTTCTAAATTTTAAACACTTTGTGTTATTAGGGGTGTTTTCCAATTTATTTCTCGAATGATTATGATTTTCGATATTGCGTGAAACGAGCTTTTAGTATCCGTATAAATATTACATCTATCCACGAACAAAAGTTATTTTTTAAATAGTGCCAAGTGTTCTATTTTGCAAGATGAAAACTGAAAACACCATCAACTAGCCCCGGTCTCCCCTACTCACTAATCGAAAGCTTAGATACTCCTCTTTCATCTGAGAAAAAATTTGAAGTGCTCTTTCAGGGGGCTAGAACAATTTTTTTTTAACATTTTGATGATTATTTTTGAAGACTGCTGAATATTTAGACATTCAGTATCAGAAAGATGGACTTGTTGTGTTAATAAATACTCCCGAAGACACCTTGGAGCAACCCTAGGCTTAAGCATCATGAAATCTTATTAATTAATTATCCTTCTCATTTTCACCTACACGAACGCTATCAGTAACTTACTTTCCTTACCACTAGCCTTCGGCTAGTGATCGAAGTACAGTTCGGATAGGCCTTTTGCTGATTCCCTTTGCTCTGAATTCACATATATAGCTATATGCAAACCAGTATACAGTTAGTTGAAATAAAAGATTAAAATGATCACATCTTATTATACCTACATCGCTGTAAGAAATAGAGTTGTCGTTACAATAAATCGTTCCCTTTAATTGCAAGTAAGAACCAGATTTATCAAATCACGTTCCCTCGGTTAGGAGTTAGAGTTCGCCGCGTTGACATTTTCTGGTCCTTCGAACCGGATCAGCCGCGTTTTGTGAACATTAACTGCTGATAAAAAGTGAACCAGTGTTTCGCGGGCAGACTCCATACGGGTGGAGAGTGAACAATCTCGTCTTGCCACGTGTCGTCGGTACCATACCGAGTGTGATAAGTATCGTTATTGATCGAGTAGCAGTTATTAAAAGTGCGCGAAAGACCGTTTGTATTAAATCTGGTCTCGTTGGTGTCGTAAAAGGAGGATTCGTCGTTTAGCGGGGAACGTGGTACCCGCGTGGTGATCGTCACATTATACAGACAGGCTTGGCGTGGCTTGAGTTTTCATTGTACCCCAGTGGACAATAGACATCGAACAAAGACATCGAGGTGACGCCATCATTGTCTCGAATTGCGAATTTGTAAGTACCACATGCGAGTGCTATCAATTGTATGAGGTGGCCCAATGGTTTAATTGGCTACAATATCGAATGATTTTATTTCATCGTTTTTGCTCCGTGTGCTTTCATCCCGAGCTGGTTGGTTGGTTATATGCATTGAGTGCTAGATCGATAGTCGTACTGTGAACGTAGATGAGAGCTAAATTAATAAAATGTCTGCTTTAAGAACCTTATCCCGCCAAGAGCGGTTTTACCTTGATACGATGAATAATTTGAAACAGTTTGTTGGAAACTACAATGCAGAACGCGACAAAGCGCAACTGGCGGGATGGAAGTAACGAGCAGAAAATTTGTATACAGAGTTCCAGAATAATCGTCTCCAAATAGAGGTGATGTGCGATACTACCACCAAACCCGCTGCTGGTGAGGAAGGACCACAGGTTAGTGAAGAAGCCAATCGTCTCGTACGTCAGGGATTTGAAAATGATTATATAAACGTCTACAGTTTTCTTACTAACGAACTTAGTATACCTGATGTGAGACCGCCATTTGCAATTCCTTCAACCTCATTTGATTCCCAAATGGGCACAATGGAAGGTTCATTTTCTCGTATTAAGCTCCCTGAAGTGAAACTTCCAACATTCGACGGTACAGTATCCGAATGGATAACCGTTCGAGATACTTTCAAATCTCTAATTGAATCTAATCCCCAGTTGTCGCAAATTGATAAATTTTCCTATCTGGTGGCATCGTTATCGAAAGATGCCAGAAAGGTGATCGAGTCAGTAGAGCTCTCTGCTGCCAATTATTCTGTTGCATGGAACCTGTTGGAAAAACGATTCGACAATAAGAAACTTGTAGTTAAAACTTTTATCGATGTATTGTTTGCCATCGATTCTATGAAACGAGAATGTTATGACTCACTTATGTCGTTGGTGGATGATTTTGAAAGGAACCTGTGTATGATCGATAAAATGGATATCCCAACGGACGGTTGGAGTGTGTTATTGGCACATATGATTTGCAGTCGCTTAGATTCATCCACGTTGAAGCAGTGGGAGACTCATCATAAATCTACCGAGGTTCCCAAATACAAGGACGTCGTCGCGGTCACCCAACGTTTTGATCAAGTTAAAAAGAAAAACCTCTGCATTAACTGTTTCTCTTCGTCCCACCTCCTGCGGCATTGCTCATCCAGTACATGCAGAGTATGCAACCAGAAACACCATACCATGCTCCACCAACCAACAAATGAGCGGTCAGTAGCTCAATCGAAGGCACCCTCATCGAGCGCACCTAGCTCGAACAGTCAACCCAACCAAGTCAATTTACCGAACCAATCTCCCTCGCACTCTCGGCCTACCTCGTCACCAGAATTCCAATCGCCACCAGCCACTGCTTCTAGCCTCGTCTCAACCACTCTAGTCGGTTGTTCTCTACAGACAGCCGTCATTAAAGTCGTCGATTCACATGGAAACCCTCAGTGGGCTAGAGCGCTATTAGATCCTGCATCCCAGTTGAGTCTTGTCACGGAAAACTTAGTCCAGAAACTTCAGCTTCGTCGCATTTCCGATCGTCAAGAAATAGGAGGTGTGAGTAACCCAATCGTCGTCTTCTATCACGCAGTAGTCATTCAGATAGGGTCTCGCTGCACCGATTTCACTGCTCAGGCACGGTGTCATATTTTGAAGAAAATTACTCGAGAATTACCAGTGAAATGCCTTGATTCGTCACAATGGACCATCCCCTCCAATGTCCTATTAGCTGATCCGCATTTCAACGAGGCTGGACCTATTGATATCCTAATTGGAATGGAGATGTATTATGATCTACTCTTGGAAGGCTTTACAAAGCTGGGACACGAAAAGCCAATCCTACAGAACACCGTTTTTGGCTGGGTTGCATCAGGGAAAATAGGATCCAACCCACAATCAACTCCAAAGCTCGTTCATGTATCAAGTACGCTATCCCTTGACGAGCAGCTTTCTCGTTTTTGGGAGATTGAATCATGCTGGACCAACAGCACTCATTCGTTGGAAGAAATGGGTTGTGAAGAACACTTTGCCAATACTGCCTTTCGGGATCAGTTAGGTCGGTTTGTAGTCACCCTTTCCAAAACGTCCGTCGGTTATAAGTAAACTGGGCAATTCAAAAGAGATTGCCTCTCGAAGATTCCTAGGGTTAGAGCGTCGTCTAATTTCGAATCCATAGCTAAGTGCAGCTTATGCTTCTTTCATAAATGAATACCATTAGTTGAATCATATGAGAGAAATCAACGACACTTCCACCATGGCGTCGAGAAGGTGGATAGCACCACAACAAAACTGCGGGTGGTATTCAACGCATCATGTCGATCTGACAGCGGCATATCTTTGAATCAGACATTGATGGTGGGTCCTGTAATCCAGGATGATTTGTTGGAAATTATTCTCCGTTTTCGAATGCATCGGTATGTGATTATCGCCGACATAGAGAAGATGTTTCGCCAAATTCGGATACACCCCACAGACTACCAACTGCAACGAATTCTATGGCACAGCACATCCTCTGAACCTCTCCGCACATTCTAATTAGTGACAGTGACTTAAGGCACGGCCTCTGCTCCATATCTAGCGACGAAGTGCCTACAGCAGCTGTCAAGAGATGGGTCGAAGGAATTTCCCCATGCATCACTAGTCCTGGAGAAGGATTTTTATATGGATGACATGCTGACCGATGTCGATGATGAGGAAGAAGGAGTGGAACTTTGTAGACAACATCTATGTTTGCTAAAATCTGCTGGTTTCAGCCTTCGCAAATGGACATCCAACTCATCTACCATTTTATCAACAATTCCCACGGACTTGCGAGATGAGCGTGTTGCCCTTACTCTCGATTCACCGTCAACGTCGATCAAGACCTTGGGCTTGCAGTGGCATCCATCCGATGACATGTTCCGTTATTCCGTTCCTGAATGGACCGAGGAGGGTCCAATAACTAAACGAATCATTCTATCGGACACCGCCCGGCTCTACGATCCACTCGGACTGATTGGTCCGGTCGTAGTCTTAGCCAAAATCTTCATCCAATCACTTTGGAAAACTTCGAAAAATTGGGACGAACCGTTAGATGACACCCAGCAGCAGCACTGGCGCAATTTTCGTAGCAGCTTAGAAGACTTTGATTCGCTAGTTATACCTCGATGGGCAGCCGTCGCCAGTGTTCCAGTACTCATCGAATTCTATGGATTGTGTGACGCATCCATATGGTGCCTGCCTTTATATACGAACAGTTTCCAGAAACGGGACTATCTCCGGGCGCCTAATGGCCGCCAAATCAAAGGTCGCGCCTCTGGGAGATTCGAAAAAGCAAAAGCGTGTCTGCATTCTGGTTGGAGCTTTCGGCTGCGCTTCTTTTGAGCCACCTCTATCACAAAGTCCAAACTAGCACTGCACAGCTGTTAACTTGCCAAAAGATATACTAGAAGAAAGACCAGTATCGCTCGCTGTTCAGGTGCCGCCACCAAATGAAATATTTTCACTGCGATCGTCGTTTTCTGCTCTTATTCGCCTCGTGGCGCTTGTTCGTCGTTTCCATCATAACGCCAAACCTAAAAATCGCAATAATCGAAAAAATGGGTTCCTACGTACAGTTGAACTAGACGTAGCCGTTAAAACATTGGTTCAATTAGCACAGTTTGAAGCCTTTTCTAAAGATATTATCGCAGTGAAAACCAACGGCCAGGTGGGACCAAACTCCGATTTAAAAACCCATGCCCCAATACTGGTTGCTGGAGTTCTGCGTGTTCGTGGTTGGCTAAGACATGCAGCTATTTCCGAGAATAGGAAACATCCAATGATCCTGCCAGCACGACATCCGTTAACTAAGGCTATCATGATACACTATCACCAAAGCCATCTCCACGCCGGACCTCAGCTTCTCGTAGCATGCGTCCGGGAAAAGTTTTGGCCACTTCGAATCCGCGATTTGGCTCGTCAGGTGGTGTATTCCTGCATAAACTGCTTTCGCTGCCGACCCCACAATCTTGAGCAACTTATGGGAGACTTGCCGCCAGAGAGAGTTACTCCAACACTCCCCTTTCTCAGCACTGGGGTAGATCTTTGTGGCCCGTTCCAATATCGTAAAATCAACAAGGGATCACTCATCAAGTCATTTGTGGCAATTTTCGTGTGCCTTGTCACTAAGGCAACCCATATAGAGCTCGTCTACGATCTCTCCACTGCAGCATTTATAGCGGCGCTGCATCGGTTTATTGCTCGTAGAGGGAAACCAAATCTCATAGAATGTAATAACGCCAAGAACTTCAAAGGAACGACAAGGGAGTTGGCTGACCTATCGGGACAATTTTACTCATAGCAACACCAGGGCGCAGTGATTAAGCACTGTGCAGAAGATTGCATCACCTTTAAGTTCATCCCAGATGGGAATCATGGGAAGCGGCGGTGAAATCGTTGAAACACCATCTCCGTCGAACGATGGGAAACTCCGTGCTATCTCAGTACGAATTCGTAACACTGCTTGCCCGCATAGCAGCCTGTCTGAATTCAAGACCCCTTACACCGCTGTCAGCCGATCCCAACGATTTGGAAGTCTTAACACCGGGCCACTTCCTTGTACATCGTTCCTTTACGTGCTTTCCCGAACCCGATCTCTCTGAAATCCCTCGAAATCGGCTGGATCGTTGACAAGAGAATCAAGAACTTCTACGGCGTGTCTGGAAATGGTGGACGATCGACTATTTGTCCGGACTACAGCCACGTACGAAATGGACGCGAATGCGAGACAATATCGTTGTTGGCACTATAGTGCTTTTGAAAGAGGAAAACCTCCCACCGCTTAAATGGCGATATGGTAGAGCTACCAACATCTTCCACGGCAAGGACAACAACATCCGGGTAGTAGATGTTCGAACGGCGGATGGAGAGTACCGGCGCGCTATTAATAAGATCTGTATTCTTCCTGTTCGCGAACCCACAACCGACACGATTGAGGCGGACAGCCGCATCCCAGATCTGCAGTAGGAGGTCTCATCGCAAAATTACGATTTGCGCAACGATCGGGGGCCTGAGGGCCTCCGATCCCTGTAAGTATTGTTGTATAATGTTCTCGCAAAAAACTCAAAGAATTTTCGTCCTCCGCCATGTGCTGTGCAATGTGATGGCTACTCCGACCCTCAACCACGAGTGAGCCCAACCCCGACGACTTCAAGATAACTCAAGGATGTTGCTCGTTTTGCGATGACATCGTTCCTGCTCACCAACCCATAACCGAAACGATTGAGACGGGCAGCCACTACCCAGATCTTCTGTTGGAGATCCCATCGCAGTACTACGATCTGCGCAACGATCGGGGGCCTGAGGCCCTCCGAACCCTGTAAGTATTGTTATGTAATGATCTCGCAAAAAATTCAAAGAATTTTCGTCCTCCGGCATGTGCTGTGCATTGCGATGGCTACTCCAACCCCCAACCACGAGTACGCCCTACCCGATGGCTTCAAGATGACCCACGAATGCTGTGGATGCGACGACCGAAGTCCTGAAGGATGACCCTACGACATATTCAACTATCCGAAAATAACGAACGTAGCTGCTGAAAAGTACCCTGCAGAATTCCGTTGACGTCACTGCAAGCAACGAGAACGACGACGACAACATTTGAACTATTGGCGATTCGTCTAACCGTCATATGCCAATCATCACAGGAGCATCATACTCGTCTGCATCATCGGTAGCATCAGATAGGTTGAAAGGTTCGACCTTTCAACAGGGGCCGGCATATGTTGGAGCAACCCTAGGCTTAAGCAACATGAAATCTTATTAATTAATTATCCTTCTCATTTTCACCTATACGAACGCTATCAGTAAGTTACTGTCCTTATCACTAGCCTTCGGCTAGTGATCGAAGTACAGTTCGGATAGGCCTTTTGCTGATTCCCTTTGCTCTGAATTCACATATATAACTATATGCAAACCAGTATACAGTTACTTGAAATAAAAGATCGAAATGATCACATCTTATTATACCTACATCGCTGTAAGAAATAGGGTGTCGTTACAATAAATCGTTCCCTTTAATTGCAAGTAAGAACCAGATTTATCAAATCACGTTCCCTCGGTTAGGAGTTAGAGTTCGCCGCGCTAACAACACCAATGACCGATATTTAGCCAATTCGCGTTAATTCACATTTTAAATTTGAATGATATTTTTGCTCGGTACATTTTGTGTCACTGGTAGAACAATATTACCACAAACAAATCAATATCATTGATGTACTCACTATCCAGAGACTTGCTTCTCTTTTAAACGAGACAAGTTTTGAATTGTTCTTTCTAAGGGTCCAGAACTTATCTTATTTTAGAAAAATAAATATCTATGACTATAAAAAAAAGTTGCAATTTTTCGCATTCATCGAGTTGTGAAAAGGTTTCAACGTATGAGTTTTTGGGCCAACATAGGGTTATAAACCTGTTATAATAACTATTTAGAAACAATACTTATTTGTATATATTTTATGTTATTGGAGTTTTTTGCTCGGGATTCTTTACCGACCCTTTTCTTATTCAATAGGATATTATATTTATTTCCTTTTCAGATTTTTCCGACCATTTTACCATTATTTGATGTATTTAGATCCTTCGTTGATTAATCAAATGTAAATATTTGATAAAGTACACTTTAAAATTTCAACTTCCCCATGTTTCCTATAATAGAGTTGCTACTTTGAACAAATTCGAAATCCCTAAAAAAAAGATAACACCCTACTACTTGCAAACATTTTTTCGCTGACTACAAAACCAAACATGAAATGATTTTGCGGAAAATATAATTCTAAAGGGAGAGTCTCTCGATCGTGTTTAAACTCATAATTTTCAACGAAAGTATCCATAGAAGTGATACAATTTTGAATGAATAATAAGTTACATAGGAACCCCGAGCAAAAATATATTTCGAAGAAAAATAAATTGAAGGTTTGTTTTGCGAATTTCAAGATACCTAATTACCAACGCGAAACTGACTAAATGGAGTCTTAGAAGGTTTTCATTTACGTTACAAGTACGTTCCACTGACGGTGTGTGTTCACCGATTAAACCTCCTAAAAGGGAAATATCTGTTTTGGGCTACAAATTGAAAAAATACCCAAAAAATTAAATAAATGTTCTAGCACCCCCGTCGGAGTAAGTCATCTTATTTTAGAAATATTATACAAGAATCCGAAAAATAACATCGATTTCAAAATAAAATGAATCCTAGCAATTACCTTGCCCCAGTAAAATCCAGTTCCGAAATATGTGTTGCAGCGATCGGCATCTTAGAAGGTGTAAACTCCTCAAAGCTGTGGACATAAAAAAATGAACAATTAATCCCACATACGCAATCACTCCATTGTCGGTTACCGTTTGCCACTCCCTATCGGATATACCTGAACCGGCTCCAACTGACTGAGCAACGGATTGCAGGTCACACCGGTTACCGTGTACCCGCCGCAGGTGTTACAATAACGGTCCCCTTCCGGATCCTTCGACGGTTCCTGCTGCTTTCCAGCGGGATACAACTTTGCCTCTCGTTCGATCTGTTCAATTTTGCGTTTTATCATTTCCAGATCAACATCACGTTTGGGTGTCTCGCAGTTAGCAAGAATCCCGTCTATCAGTTCGTATCGGCAGCTGATATCGCTTGGGCTTCTCAGGGCGTTGCATTTCATGCAGGTCAACATTTGTCGCATGGTTTCTTCCTGGTGTTCACTGCTTCTTCGCTTCGAGGAGTCGTTGACAATGAAAAGGACCGTGTCGTTCTCGATTTTGGACGAGTTCAGTTCCACGGATGATCGTTCCAGATCGGTTTTCAAGATTAGGTGAATTGTACCAACTTCGGATGTACCGTGTTGCAAAGTGAATATTTTAGAAACAACCGTAGGTTCAAACTCTGGTGGTTCAAATGCAGTCAGGTTGACTTCCGCCAGCTGGACAATGGTTCTTCCTAGCTCCATGCCCTCATGACTGATGACAACGTCCAGATTGTGCTGCGTTAGATACTGCTTAAGCTCTTCGGCGTTGGCACATGGAATTCTTCGGAAAGATACTTGTTCAAATAATTACAAATTATGCAAAGTCAATCAACAACACTCACCTCACTGCATTTCCACGACGTTGTTGGTTGATTTCATTCTCGGTTCCTTCGATATTGACCTCGGATTCTCCCAGCACCATGACGATACGGAGCATGCGCTGAACATCTTCGCGAAAATCGTTCAGACTGAGAGATTTGACTACAACGATCAAATTGTACCCTTCCGAAGAGACGGGGTTTGCAATCGGAGACTCAGCCCTTTCCGGATTGTGATGGCTGTCTGCACTTTCGCTGGAGATGGTTACGGAACTTTCGACCATGATGATTTCGTGCCTTCGAACTGCAGCAACAACTTGGAACGGTCACGCCAAAAATGATCGCAAAAATGTCGGGCTAAAATGCAATGGCTGCTACGATGTGAGATAGCGGGTATATAGTGGAAAGAGTGCAAACTACAAAGCCACATTTTTGCTGGTCGAAATTGTATAAACCTTATCTAGAAAAAATTTTACATCAGAAGAATAAATTTGTAATAATGCTTAGTCGATCTAGGAAAATAAAACACTTAGTCCTTCTTGTAAAAAAGAAATCATGACTAATTTACAGACTGTCGCCAGTCATACTAATAGACATACAAAACTGTAATTTTATTACAGAATGTGATTCTAAAGATCATTTTAAATCAAAATGCATTTAACAAAAATGATCCCAAATGCGTATTACTAGTATTTCAGCCAAAATCGAGGAAAAAAGGTTTTGTGATTCATAACTACGAATTTGAGTTAATATGTATCAAAATAAAAACAATTCATACGTCTTCCAACCTTTGAACAGAATGGATCGTTATATTTCACTAGGGTTCGTCGCGGTTGCGGTAATTACCGCAACCGCGCCGCAAAAGCTGCGGTGCGGTGAGACACTTTAGCTCGCGGATGCGGTGCGGGAAATAAGCTTTTACCGCGTGGTATTACCGCAACCGCACTTAAAAATAATTGATAAAGTCTGCAGTCTGCCTTAAAAAGTGAAATAAAACTTTGAATTTTACCATTGAAGAACGACGCAACTTATTACTTTACAATAGGGAAAAATAGAAACATTTAACTGCTAATTTCCATGGACATGATAATGATTTGAAAAGAAATCCGAATATAACCTGTATTCGACCTATCGCTACTTGATTTTTTAAATTTTTTATTCTAATATGATAAAACAATCGGTTACTAATAAATAAAATCTATAAGCTGTGTCCAGCATAATTTGGCATCATTATTTTTACGACATATTTTGAACACTTTGAAAAATTTATAAGCGAACCTTTTCAAATATATAAAATGCACAATCCAATCATTGAAAAACAATTGAATTGTACTATCAAATCCAATTTAAAAATGCGTCATTTCTCCCTCTTGGCAATCGTGGAATTATGAATCGTTTACGATGACATTTTCTCAACTGTGAATTTTGATTAATTTGGAGATTTCAAAGATGAACTTAATAAAGTCTTAAGACTTAAAAACAATCCAAAGAATGTAATTATCATCACCAAACCAAACGAATTTGGAGGAATCAGCAGTAAGGGAAACAAACGCTTGAAAAGCGTCCAAAATAAGGAGGGGTCCGAATTAGACTGATAACATTATCATTCGTTCTTCAACATCGTATTTCTATCTCTTTTGGTTTCTGTGTAAATTCGCAATGAATTTGTCTGCAGTCCGTTTTTAAGACTCCTTCTACATAACTTTTTTTTTTCGTTTGCGTCCATTGTTCGTCCAACTGGGAATATCTTCTACCAAATTAACAATTAATATTTTTCAGTTAGGAGTATTTTGTAACTTTTTGAAATTAAAGATTTCGAAGTTAGTGTAGGGTATTTCGATTTTTTTGTGCTTCTCAAAGCCTCCCTTCATATTGTGACAAGTGTCAAAGTTAGTTCAGATGCCAAGTTTTGCACAGTTTGGCCAATTTTTGACCCCTAAGAACTTGAATTGAAGTTTTTGTAATTGGAGTTATGGAAAAATATTAGAAAAATACATGAAAAGGTAGAACTTTCCAACTAGCTATTAGAAAATTACAACTCATGCAATTTTAAGGGAGCAATCTTAGTATTTGAATAAGAATACATCTTTTTCTTGAAAAATACGAAGTAAGTGTTCTGAGGTATTTCGTTCCTAAAATCCCCTATTTGTAGTAACATTTCTGTTGTATGCTGTAAATCATACATCTTTTGCAGTTTTTCGAATGTCCTTCAACAACTCTGTACCAGTTGAGATGGGATGCATTCCTGTTATGTTATGTGTAGAACGATTTCTGATAATTAGATTAAAAGTTTTCCTATTAATTGCTGCGGAAGAACGTTTTTGAATGTACAATGATGAAATACAGCTACATTTCATAGGACTTCAGTGCTATGCCAATATTTACCTTGTTTCGAAAGTATTTATCTTAAAATGTACGACATTTTATTAATAAAACTTGTAAAGTTGACATTTTGTTTAATAAATGTTACATTCTGAGGAATCCGTCAAAGTTAATGTTCGTGTAAATAAAAATAATATTTTATTATATATGGTTGTACAAAAAAATGAATAATTTTCAACACACTTTTCAAAAATACAGAATTTTACCGTATTTACCGCATTACCGCGCGGTGCGGTGCGGTAAATGCAGTGCGGTTGCGGTGCGGTTTTATTATTTTTCTGCGGTTGCTGTGCGGACTATCCATTTACCGCCCACATCCGCACCGCGACGAACTCTATATTTCACTGTGGTGTTCGGTGTGTAAATTTCAGTGAGTGAAGGTCATCCTTTGTTCGTTCGTTAGTTGCCGTTCTGCTGGTGCCGGCAGTAAATCCAGTACATTGTTTTCGCTGGTGCGGAACAATCGACGTTGTTTGCAGATAAGTTTTGCTTTATTTTTTTTCCTCGTTTGCTTTCTTTCCTTTTCCCTACTTTTACTCTACCTTGTAATCAAATAATAAGACACATTCCCGTTTATATAACGCTCTGCCCAAGGGGTTTCCAACGAGCCGAAAGAGTGACACTTAATCAAGAATTACTTCGATTTTTCAAAATAATTCGGTAATCCGTCGATTACTTTGGTAATCAATAATAAGCAGGGTAATTGTCTGTATTATTAAAATAATTCACGCAATCAACCGTAAATACAATGTAATCAGTTAATCATGAAGTAATCGCAAAGTAATTCATTACTACAAGACTCATTATATGTTGATTTTCACAGTTTTGCTCTCATTTTTTGTATACTCCAAATTGAATGTCTTAGGCCCCAAGAGATTGACTGAATTTAATTAAGAATTAAGGAGGCAATCAAAAACATTTGAATACATCTTAGCATTTTAACAAGGAAGATTCTTTGATTTAACAATTAAAACTAGGAGAAACACTTTTCGGCACTTGGTAGGTGCGCAAAATATTCTTTGGAAAACATTCACATGGGCGATCAATTCTTTGGAAATACACAAGAGCGACATTCGGGGGATTAAGTAGTAGAGAGCATATTAGGGACAGCAAAGAGATGGCGGAAAACGATGACAGAAACAAGACGAATACAAACTTGCACCATTTTGGCACGCGGCTGGTCTTTTTTAAAGACCCGATTTCCAGTCCGTTATTTGCATTCGGTTTTCAAGAGTGCAGCGATATTTTCTGCTAGTCTTGTAGTAGAGATCAGAGAATGATAGAGAAAAGTGAAGAAATAGCTTATGTTTGGATATTTATCGCCAGCACATCCAGAACCCAAAAGAAATAACTTATCTGAGATATGGCGCCACAGTACTCGTCTCATGACCAGACAACATGTTCGATGTCGTGATAATCCTTCGCCACAAGTTCAAAGATTATTCTCTACAAGCCCAATATGCTGGGAATGCGCATCCAACGTATGATTTGGCATGGGCATCACTCGAATTAAATTACAACCCATATCTACCCCCTTAAAACAGGCTTTCGTGGATACTTGTGGGATTATAGAATGTTGCCACCTTCTTAAGTCTCTACTGTTCCACGAGATTTGCTTTCTTTCGAGTGTCCCTTGACGAGAAAAACACATGTAAAATTCGTTGAAGTGAATTGATCTTTCATAAAAAATCACTTTCTAATGCACTCACCTTGGCTAGAGTTTGCGCTTTCTCATTACCCGGAATGCAGCAATTGGAAGGGACCCAAACTAAGGTATTAATCTGGTAGGGTTACTCAAAAAAAAAAAACACTCAAGAGTTTCCGTGCTTTCCCCAGAAAATTCTAGGAGTGCTTTCCACGCTTCATCGAACGGAGGGACTCCATACAACTTATACTATCCCTAACGAAGAAATAATGGTCTACAGGCAGGGTGTAAACGATCCCAAGGATATCCCAAATTACGGCTAATTTTGGGACATAAACTGGAGCAGTTTGTGGAAAGCGGTGAATTTTGATTGAATGTGCCGAAGCCAGGAGACTCGTCGAGTTTTCATGAGTCAGAGCAAACCACTATATTCTAGTTATTGAATTGAAAGAAATTGGAAAATTGATCCTATGTTACCACTTCTAATTCTGATTTCTAATGTGGTTTTCGAGTCGAACCAGATGACGAGATATTTTACTGCGGTGACTTGAGCGATAGTTTGACCTATTAAAAGAAGCTGTACTTGTGCTGTATCACGCTTCCTTGAAAATACGGCTAGTTTTGTTTTCTGCATAGAAACCTTAAACCCGGTTGAAAGTTGAAGCAGACAAACTATCCAAAGTACTTTGCAGATCGATGGCTTTGGATTCTATTACAGAGACCACTCCAACATCTGCAAGTTGCGTTAGCGTGTTAATATTTACAAGATATTCATAGATGTCGTTTACAAGCAAATTGTACAAAAGGAAGCTAAGAGATGAACCCTGAGGAAGAAGCATACCGCTTGCCTTTTATAATTTTATAAAAAAAATTAAGATTGTGTGGAATCATAAAAAACAAGCAAACGACATCATACTATTTATCCGAATAGTCGCACAGTGGCACGACGAGTGACAAAACCCATGTCTTGTAATTCTTTCGAAAATATTTATTTTATTTTTTTCTTGGTTCGAAAAAAAGAATCTCAAAATTTTGCGATAATCGGATGAAAAATGAATTTTTCACATATCGTTGAAGCAAGTGATGTCGATGATTTCTATTCAATTCGTTTCCATATAATTGTTCGCACCTTCGAACTTCAAATGGCTATATCTCAAGAGTTACACGGCCGATTGGAGCAGTTTAAAGTTTTTTGAAAAGAAGAATAAATATACTAAACTATAGATATGGGTTTTTTGTACAGAAATGAATAACCTTTGTTCTGTATTAAGAAAAATCAATAGAAAAATTCAATGTCGTTTCAGTAATTTATCTTTACACCTCTTCCAATTTTCGAGATGGTCTCCCATGTGTCACTTATCATGAATCTGACTCCAAATTTAGTGTAGTTTGAAGATATATAGGCCTCATCTTGCGCATTTTTGCGCCGAAGTTGTTATATCTATGTTTTTGAAGATACCCATATGGAGACGCCTTATAGCTCATGGATCTTCTTACAAATTGGTTGCCTACTCGACATCATATTACTGAAAAATTAGTAATTTTTACTAGTTTTGGCAACCATTTCTGCAATCTGATGTTATTGACTACTATTATTAACGTGTATATTAACCCTTAAACGACCAACGCCTTCAAATGGTTTTACATAAAAGGAGTCGAAAAAAAGAATTATGGGATTTCAAAACTGATAGAAATGGATTCAACGACCTAAAATTAGTTAAAAACTCAATTTTTAGCCAAATAAACCAATTTTTATAATTTTGTCACATCTTTGTATGGGGAGGTGCCACTGTGAGTCGTTTTCAATTTTTTGTCGGTTCACATGGTTAGGATTTTTGTAGTGAGAATAATCCAGCAGAGCTAGAAAGCATTAAAGTTGTTTATTTTTTATTATATTTATTATTTTGTTAGATAATAGCGATCAATTTGCTAAGTTTCCGCTTAAAATAATTGAATAATCTAAAGTAATTCCAACAAGAACTCGCTTTGTAATCCAGAGTAATCGAGAAATTTTACAGTAATCGAGTAATTAATTAGTAATCGGTTTTTCGAAGATGTAATCTTTATAACCATGAAGTAATCTAGGTAATTTTAATTTTTACCATCTGATGTAATCATGGAAATCCCTAATCCCCCTAACACTCGCATTGCTCCCCGTATAAAGCAGTACCCAGAAGGTTCCTTTTGGGCCATGGGTGGTATATTTTCGGACCGAAGAGAAACCGGTTAATATATTAAAACTTTCTCGAGATCTGACTGCTAATTACCCGGTCGTAACTCAGATAACACGTGTTCGGGCAAACAAGATACTTGTTCTAGTGAATGATCTCGGCCAGGCAAACGCGATTGCTTGCTGTGAGCGCTTTACGCGGGAATTTAAAGCGTGCGTGCCTTGTGCGGCCGTAGAAATCGATGGGGTAGTGTCCGAACCGGGCCTGAAATGCGAATAACTGTTGGAGCACGGGGTTGGCTGCTTTAAAGACCCCTCACTTGAACAGATTAAGATCTTGGAATGCAAACAATTGTATACCGCAAACACCGAGGGAGGTAAGACTACCTACTCTCTATCAGGCTCGCTTCGGGTGACATTCGCCGGGTCCTCTCTTCCCAACTACATCCTCCTTGACAAGGTTCGCCTACCAGTTCGCCTGTTTGTACCGCGGGTCATGAGCTGCAGCAATTGCAAGCAGTTGGGCCACACAGCCACATATTGTGGAAATAAGAAACGATGCGGCAAATGCGAAGGAGAGCATGAGGATGACTCTTGCGACAAAGAAACTGAAAAGTGTATTTGCTGCGGGGGCCCTTCACATGCTCATAAATCATGCCCTGCGTACAAGCAGCGGGGGATAAAATTAAGCGCTCCCTTGAGGAACGCTCGAGGCGTTCTTATGCAGAAATGCTAAAGAATGCTTCGCCATCTGTCCTGTCCGAAAATCCCTATGCTGGTTTGGCTAACGTTGAGCAAGAATCTGACGACCCACGAGAGGGAACATCTTTGGTTAACCCAAGGGAATCCAGGAAGAGGAGAAATCTAGCCTGCCCTAAATTGCCTCGTAAGGGTGCCAAGGTGTCGTCCCCTCAGAGTGCGCCAACTACAATCAATAAATCCAACGGAAGTGATGCACTAGTGCCGAAGCAATTTGCTCCAGGGCTTGGAAATATTAATTCTAATAAGGAGTATCCACCACTTCCAGGGACACCAAAAACCCCAAGTGTCCCCTTTTTTGCAACAGACACTCATTCCAGTAACGGACTAATGAAATTTTCTGACATAGTGGACTTAATTTTCACAGCTTTCAATGTTACTGATCCTCTTAAAAGCATTCTGATAAATTTTCTCCCTATGGTGCAACCATTTTTGAAACAGTTGACTGCTAAATGGCCCCTCCTGGCAGCGATCGTATCCTTCGATAGCTATGTCATCAAACGAGGTCACTGATTCGTTCACTGTCCTACAGTGAAATTTCAAAAGTATCCGAAAATCGATTCTTTCAAATTTTTACTAAACAGTTTAAATTGTGATGTTTTCGCATTACGTGAAACTTGGCTAACTTCCGATATAAATATCAACTTCCACGACTTTAACATGTAACCCGTCAGGGTAACAATTGAGCACTGGGTGGAAATATACCCTTTCGTGCGTACTCTCTCCGTAGAGTGTATTGTTTACGAAAATTTATGCTCACCGCTGTTTTGTACCGTTCACACTAAAGTTGTAAATTTTTGTTCATTTTCTCGTTTGTGGACGGTTTTGTTTGTGCAGATAGGTGTAGTAATTTTTGTTGAACATAGGAACATAGGTCTCCGCTCTCCTCTCGCTGTAAAAGTGATTGCTAACTATGCTGTACCATGGCAATGACAGCTATGCGGCGGTGTGTTTTTTGGTGGTTGTTTGGTGGAGTGAAAAAGGCGGCCATCGAGAGAAGGCAGTTAGTTTCGGACCACGTTGCAGTTCGGTTTGTTTTCGGTAGTGACCGATTTGTTGTTGGAAAGTCTAACCCGCCAAATAACGCATGTGTGCGGAAGTAAATTCCCGCAAAAGTACCGGCTCGTGGTTCGAGAACTCTGGTCTGGTGTCGGGTCGCCGATTAGGGAAGCTAAGCGTTAAGGAGCCACTCGCTTCCCCGGCTAACCATAAAGGACCCAGAAGACGCCTTTCCGCTCTCGCTGTGAAGGATCAGCCGAACGAGCCTAGCTCTCCTTCACAGCTAAACGTCAAGGAGAGCGAAGCAGGGTGGCCAAAGGTGCTCCCTGAGAAGTACACTGCGGTGACTTCTGGGATCTCTCGCGGGGAGCGAGTAGATCCGGCGATAATTCGCCATCGTCGCTAGGGAGGTTCCACCAAAGGAGTTAAGCTCACCTCCCTAGCTAATTGTCAAGGACCGCTGCCGGAGCAGTCAACTCAAATCGGGAGAACTCGGCCGTTGCTGTCCCGGCCGATCGGACGAGACCACCCGCCTTTCCGCCCAGCAGTAGCAGATTAGCAGCAGCAGCAGTGGAGAGAGTTGGAGGAAATAAACACGGTAAAATTAAATTTATTTGTTTTGTTTACCTTTTTTTTGTTGTGACGAAATCCGAAATTCTGTAGAGGCACCTAGGCCGCCCTGAAAGGAAGGGTTCGCCGGGCAAACAAGAACCCGAGTAGTGGGCAAACCCCTACTTACAAACATAATTCGTCTGGATCAAGAAAAGCCTTACGGAGGAGTACTTTTGGGGATTAAAAAGTGCTATTCTTTCAACCGAATTAACCTCTCTTAGCCACCAGGCATTGAAATTGTCGCTTGTCAAGTTCTAGTCAAAGGCAAAGACCTTTGCATTGCTTCCATCTACATTTCTCCTAGAGCGTCGATAGGGCACCGAACGATACTTTAACTCGGTACGGTATGGGGCTGTCTTCATGATGATAATAGATCAACATTGATCCAAGATCTTTGCGATAATTTCAACATGACCATCTTAAACACGAGAGAAATGACGCGGATTTCCACACCACCAGCACGCGCAAGCGCGTTGGATTTGTCGCTTTGCTCGACATCGCTACAGTTAGATTGCATGTGGAAGGTGATCCCTGATCCCCACGGTAGCGATCATTTGCCTATCGTGATTTCAATTGCTAACGGTTCAAGACCATCGGAAACAATCAATGTCTCGTATGACCTCACACGGAACATTGATTGGAAGAGTTACGCGACCGCGATATCCGTTAAAATCGAATCCACTCAAGAACTTCCTCCGGAGGAAGAGTACAGGTTTTTGATTGGCTTGATTCTCGACAGTGCGAATCGAGCTCAGACTAAACCAGTACCCAGCGCGAATACCCATGGACGGTCTCCCACCCTGTGGTGGGATAGAGAGTGCTTAGAGCTGGACGCGGAAAAGTCCACCGCGTATAAGGCCTTCCGGGAAGACGGGTTACCCGCTAGCTATCAACAGTACGCGTCGTTAGAAAGGCGAATGAAGAGTCTAATGAAAGTCAAAAAACGCAGTTATTGGCGCCGGTTCGTCGACGGGTTAACGAGAGAAACAACGATGAGCACTCTTTGAGGTACGGCTCGACGTATGCGTAACCGAAACAGTACCAACGAGAACGTGGAATTTTCAAACCGCTGGATATTCGCTTTCGCCAAGAAGATCTGTCCGGACTCTGTCCCGGTACAGAAAACGTGCCGTGCCGCGTCTCCTTACGATACCGCGAACGAAACACCTTTTTAGATAGTGGAGTTCTCACTTGCTCTCTTATCATGCAACAATAACGCCCCAGGGTTAGACAGAATCAAATTCAACTTGCTGAAGAATCTGCCTGACACTGCAAAAAGGCGCTTGTTGAATTTATTTAACAAGTTTCTTGAGGGTAACATTGTCCCTTATGAATGGAGGCAAGTGAAGGTCATCGCCATCCAAAAACCAGGAAAACCAGCCTCCGACCACAACTCGTATCGGCCGATTGCAATGCTGTCCTGTATTCGGAAGTTGTTCGAGAAAATGATCTTGTTTCGCCTCGACAATTGGATTGAAGCAAATGGCTTACTGTCAGATACACAATTTGGCTTCCGCAAAGGGATGAACGATTGCCTTGCGTTGCTTTCTACAGAAATCCAAATGGCCCATGCTAACAAAGAGCAGATGGCATCAGTCTTCTTGGATATTAAGGGGGCTTTTGACTCAGTTTCTATCAACATTCTGTCAGAGACAGTGGCGTAGCCAGAAATTTGGTTTGGGGGGGGTTTTGATGAAAATCGCAATTTTTTTGAAAAAATGCTAAAATTTAATATGAGATTGATAAATTATTGAAAACTCAAAAACATAAGTAGTCTAACAGATGTCATTCCAGTCTACAAACAAGAAGGATCAACATGGAACAGTTTTCAAACCTCTATAGATTATTTTCTTGTATAATATGTCAATGAAGTCAAAAATTGCGATCTTTTAAAGTGGGATAAATGATCTAAAAAATTTTCAACGTTCAAGATCACCTAATATAATAATCCTTGACTTTGAAGGTTTGACAACTTCGGGAAGTTATCAACATAAAACAGTGCCTGCTTTGATATAGGAATTTTAGTGATTAATTCTCATAGAGGTAGGGGAACATGGGAAGACTTGACCAGGTTTTCAGCTAAAATTGCATAAATCTCTAAAAAAGCCTTCAATCCCCCAAAAATCATCCAGATATAATGCGCAAAGTTATTGCGCGTCTTCATGATTTTTTGCAGAATTTTTAATTTAATTTTTGAAAAGTTACAAAAGTTTTTCTGTGATCGTTTTTTCTGGTCAAGTCTCCCCATTGCGGGGAGACTTGACCAAGGCGTGGGGAGACTTGACCAAGAGAATTTCGAAAAATCATAACAAAAATAATGACATAAAACATACTGTAATTATTTTTTTCTCTATTGTCGAGATCCTTAGGTAGCAGTAAAAAATATAAAAGAGTTGCATTTGATAAATTTTGATTTTTTTAAATGCATTTCTTTTTAAGGATTAACTGTACTGCTTGCATTGCATGTTCACACGTCACGAAATCAGTCCTACTATTGCTAACTTTGCTTACAAATTTTAAAATATAAAGACTTATGTTTGAGGTGGGATTTTTTTATGGCGTGATTAACATTAACAGTAGGTACCAAAGCATAATAAATATTAGGAATTTTGTATCTTTCTTCAGCTGATCGCCACTTGGTCAAGTCTCCCCAACTTTAGTTATTGCGTTCAATTTCATGCGAATTCTAGTAATAACTATTCCAATGTTCCAGTTTATGTAAAATCATTTCACTACTTCACAAGGATTAAGATGGTATATTAGTCCTTTAATAGTAATTAGTAGTCGAGTAGATATGTCCATACAAAGTTTGATAAAAAAATACATCATTTATTGCAAATTTATTAATCGCGTAATATTTTCTGCAAGGAAAGGATTTTTTACTCCAAACTTTCAAAATTACCTTAAGGGATCGAAACAAGTATAAAAATATTTTAAAAAAAAAATAAGAATCGAATAGAAGACGCCATAGCCGAAAATAGAATTTTGCGCTTGGTCAAGTCTCCCCATGTTCCCCTAATTATGGTGAATTAATTTTTCAAAAATATTAAGAGACATGGTGCCTTCAGTAAAGTTTTTGATAATGTCATTTCGAACAATTTTGTTGAAAATATAAAGGCTACATGAATTCCACATATAGGGATTTAAATGGACTGGGCCTGCTATATTTCTTCTTAGTGAAGAAAAATTTAGGTGAAAACTATTTTTTTCTGCGCTACGGATAAAATTGTTTGAAACAATCATTGCGAGTTGAGAACACAAAACCTATAACTAAATTATGGATGGATGGAACTGAAACTTGCGTTTCGACTTTATCTCATCAGAATCCGACACTAACTTGGTGGGCGGACTAAGCTAGCGCCGAATTGATGCTAGCTCCTGAAAATGGAATCACTCTTTGTGTTTTTGAGTCCTTTTAATATCTGGGAATTATTTGTTTTAAATCCAGTTCCCTTATTTTTTTGTAAGCTTCAAAGGCACCTTGAACGCAATGTGAATTTATTATTTAATTACCGCAGAAGAGATTTATCAAATACAGTAATTTCAGAATAGATTGTTGTAAAGGTTTTCTACTACTATATTTCGATACTCTGAATATGTAGGATATTTATGTCTTTGACAAAGTTTTTTGAAATAGCACTTTCGAAAACTTTGCTGGAGACATTAAGTTTCGACCCAAATTTGCTTGAAGAGTAATTCTTCTCTATAATTACTTCTAGGAGGATTAACCGTCAAAATTATTCTATCAGTAGATGAACAGTTTTCCGTTTTGAAATTCTTCAATGTTACTTAACATCGAAATTTGGCAGTTTCGAATGAATGTGATCGTAACCGTTAAAAATTTATCGAGCATTAATTTTACTTTTCTTCATTAGTCAACCTCACAACTTGCAGTACTAGTACGTAGCACACAAAATTTTAGTACGCCATTCATTGCATCCTGCTAAGAGGCTATTCATATAGTTGATAATACAACAAAAATCCCATGCTCATAAAACCGATCCTGACCCGCTAGAGACAAAATTACATCAGCTTTCAACTAGTTTCTGAAATGTTATTCTTGTTGTTAACCATATTGAATTGTTGTCCAAACTCTACAAATCTAAAAAAATACATTTTCAGCAAATGTTGAAATGTATGCAAGTTTGCGGTAAACAAGCTTATGTTTTATATGCAATCAACCTATTCAAATTTAGATTCCCATTCGAAAAATTGTCTCTAATCCATATTTTGAAGCATCTTTCCAAAAATGAGCTCATAATAATTCAGACAGTTATTTTATTTTACATTGAAGTAATTTGACAACAATAAGATTTTGGCTAAGAGATAAGTTACAAGATCCCCTTCCCACAATTTTCCAAAAGTTCTCATGACGCTTTAAACACAATTCTCAATGTAGTGATCAGAGAATATTTTTCCAAACATATTTTGTGGAATATTAAATTAAATTCGTCAGCATCAATTATTTTTTTTCAATCCAATTAATGTTGGTTTGGGGGGGGTTTTAACCCCCAAAACCCCCCCCCCCTGGCTACGCCACTGGTCAGAGAAGCTGCACCAGCATTGTCTTTCGCCGATTTTAAATAACTTTTTGCTAAACCTGTTGTCTGAAAAGCACATGCACTTTTCGCATGGCGATTTAACAACATCGCGATTTAGCTACATGGGTCTTCCCCAGGGCTCATGTCTAAGTCCCCTGCTCTACAATTTTTACGTGAATCACATTAACGATTGTCTTGCCAATTCATGCACGCTAAGGCAACTTGCAGACGACGGGGTGGTCTCTGTTACAGGGCCCAAAGCTGCCGACTTGCAAGGACCATTACAAAATATCTTGGACAATTTGTCTGCTTGGGCTCTTCAGCTGGGTATCGGGATCTCCACGGAGAAAACTGAATTGGTTGTCTTTTCGAGGAAGCGTGAGCCGGTGCCACTCCAGCTTCTACTAATGGGTGTAACGATCAATCAGGTCTTCACATTTAAATATCTCGGGGTCTGGTTCGACTCTAAATGTACCTAAGGATGTAACATTAGGTATCTGAAACAGAAATGCCAATAAAGAATCAATTCTCCAATACCTGGAACGTGGTCGGGGGCCCACCCAGGACACCTTGGGTGGCATTGCGTATCTCGAAACGAAAGGTTTATTGTATGCAAGCTTGTATGAAAAAGTCGATTCGAAATGATTCCATAATGTCGCCCCTGATCAGGTTGTACCAAACAACGATATTGTCCGTGATGAAGTACGGGTGTTTCTGTTTCCGCTTCGCTGCTAATATACACATCATCAAACTGAAAAGAATCCAGTATCGCATTACGCATTGCCTTGGGTTGATGGCGGGCGTTCTTCCGCTAAAAAATAGATTTTGGGAACTGTCATATCGATTGCTCATTAGATGCGACATTTTGAACCCATTGGTGATTGAAAATTTCAAAAGGCTTGTTGAGCTCAATTCTTAAACCCCTGTATCAAAGATAAACTGAAGATAGAGCGGTCAAAGGTTTCCCATGTACCATCTAAATGCGACCCCTCGATGAACTCGGTTCACCTTCAGAGTGACAGCTCAATTGAATACTTTACGGTGACGTCACAAATGAACTAAGTGTTCATTTTTGACGTTTCGCTTGTACTGTTTACATGGACTCAGGAAAAAATCTTTACGATTTGCTTCGAGCGAATCTAGGCGTCCACAAATTTTTCTAAGTCCATGTAAACAGTACAAGTGAACTGTCAAGAAAAGTGAGGTTAACTGTGTCTGTAAAGAATCTAATACTAAAGTGAAGCGAAGCTTTGCGAAAAAGGACACACGTCGTATCCATGACAATCAGTTATTACGAAAATAACAATACATCTTTTAGCAGAAAAATAAACAAACTGAGCTTTCCATAGATCGGTTATTAGTTGATGTGTTTAATAGCGTTTCCGTTTTTTCTTGGTGCTACAGCGGTGTAGTGCAAAGAAAGAGATAGACTGATTACACCCAAGTTTAAATGAGTGTAGCATCTACTACAACGGTGTAGTGCACTGTCAAAAACGAAAATGCCATAAGTTAAGTTTCTGCTAGTGATAATTAATTAATAAACTAGTCTACTGACTGATATATTTTACGTCAAATTCATTGTAAAAAAACAAAAACACTATTTGTGTTTCTGAGCAAATCCCTAGTCCTGCATGGCGTCCCGCAACAGAAGAAATTCTGATTAAGCTGATGAGAATTAATGAAGAAACTTGATGTGGCTTAGTAAGCCAATGCAATATGCACTATGCCATATTCCTTGTTCCTATCACTAAGTTAGTGCCGAATTCTGATGAGACGAAGTCGAAACGCAAATTCCATAGCTAATTTAGTTATAGGATTTGTGCACTTCACGCGCAAGGATGGTTTTAAACAATTTTCTGCTTCATGGACTAAAAATAGTTTTAACTTAAAATTTTCCCTACGAAGGAGAAATATAGCACAATGCTTATTCTTGATTTGTGAAGTTATTCAAAATTCGATCCTCGATTTTTTTTTGACCAATTGTGCAGAAGGTTCCTGAGTTTTCATATTCTTTCTAATAGATTCTTTCGTGATTCGTTTAACGGATGGAACATGCTTCCGGAAATAACCCGATTCATTTTTACCAAGTCGAAAATTGGATGAGTTCTCGAATTCAAAACACCAAAAAGAATCAAAATCGGTTGGAAATTATCTTAGTTATTGGTATTTCAGTTTTGTGGGTACCCGGGCACCCACGTCGGCCTGTTACGTAGTAAAAAAAATTCAGGAGCCCCTCCTCACTCCCCCTTACTATATTAACAATATTATTAACCCAAAAGCTTGACTTGGTGAAGTTCTAAGATGTCACAAAGTTTCAATTTCCATCTATGAATAAAACATGGGAACTTCATTAACCCTTGTGAAGGCAAGCTAAAATCCTAACATTAAAGGGCAAGTCGGGCCTCTCAGGCCCGTCTAAATACAAGCTCCTTTTTGCCGTTCTCATATAGACAGGTTATGCAATCGGTCGAAATTTCGAAAATTCGAAATTTTAACCGAGACCCGCAGGGTCAAATCTCTTATACCATTCGACTCAGTTCGTCGAGATCGTAAAATGTCTGTGTGTGTTTGTATGTATGGATGTATGTATGTGGCAAACAATCTCACCAATTTTTCTCAGACGTGGCTGGACCGATTTATACAAATTTAGTCTCAAATGAAAGGTACAGCCTTCCCATCGGTCGCTATTGATTTTTTTATTGATCGGACTTTCGGTTCTGGAGTTACGTGTTGAAGAGTACAATCACACACACGGTGTTCCTAAAACCGTTATTAACTAAATAAAATGACCATAAATTTTGCATACGGCATTCGAAAGATACAGTATCCAAGCATCTTCTCGGTGAATTTCAAAATGATCCATCGAGGGATTCGAGAGATATGGCGATTTGAAGTTTTATGATACGTTTCATAATGCTACCAGCAAACACCCACGGGTTTGGCCCAATCTCTACAAACAAAAAAATATTTGTCTACTTATTTAATACATGGCATTCGAAAGATATAGTAATCAAGTATATTCCTTGCAAGTTTGAAAATATTTCATTGACGGAATCGAAAGTTATAACGGTTTGGATGTGGGTTTTCTACCAAACTTCAAGCGTGAATCCATGTTTGTCCATTGACTATTTAGATCGTTTATACGTGTTGCGATTTTTAAAGGAAACCCTTGCGATTTAATTACATAAATATAATGTACAAATGGTGTTATTTATATGGTGCACTGAAAAAATATGAAAATAGGGTTGTCTACCAAACGTTAAATATAATGTGCAAATTAAAAAAAATAGATGAAAGTTGGAATGTTTACTTCAAAAGGCCATATATCAATGGTATGTTGACTGATTCTAATTATTTTTTCATTATTGAACAGGTAGACGTTTCATCGTTAATTTTCATCAAGAAGAATATAAAATAGAGTTGCCTACATAAATAAATACACAATATAATTGGTCTCAACTAAATGTATTATTATCATTTAGTGATTTTTTTTTGTATTAAAAATAGCGGCCTATCAATTTTTATATACTAGTTGATAGCAATTGCTGTTTACTACAAATTATGGATATATGAAATGTTAAAACTAACACAGTCGTGATTCGCTGGTCGCTCAATTTTTAACAGGAGCCGCTTTTTAGTTGGACCTCCGCTAGTTGGTCCATTGTCGACATCTGAATGTCAAATTCTCATGTTAAGTTCAATTCGACAAAAAAAACTGACAATAGTTAGAGATATGAGCTAATAATAACTAATACTAATAACTAATAACATCCCCCAGTTTTAACATCTGTCAACCCAACCAGCGAATCACGATTGTACAAAATTTCCAACAAAAACCGTACCATAACATAAATTGATCTGAACCAGCAAATACCTTCATATTTTTGAATATATGTATTGAATTTATGGTTTTATTTTTCCATGATTTGTAGTTTGCGTTCGTTGCATTCAACTAATGTATAGAAATTGATAAGTCGTCGTTTTGAATATAAAGATATTT
Source organism: Topomyia yanbarensis (assembly GCF_030247195.1). NCBI lineage: Eukaryota > Metazoa > Arthropoda > Insecta > Diptera > Culicidae > Topomyia > Topomyia yanbarensis. The sequence continues at coordinate 94,668,626 of NC_080671.1, forward strand.
ACTAAATAGTGATAATACATTTAGTTGAGAATAATTAAGTTGTCTATTGTTTGAAGTAGCCAACTCTATTTTATATTCTTCTTGATGAAAATTAACGATGAAACGTCTACCTGTTCAATAATGACAAAATAATTAGAATCAGTCAACATACCATTGAGATATGGCCTTTTAAAGTAAACATTCCAACTTTCATCTATTTTTTTTAAATTACGCATTATATTTAACGTTTGGTAGACAACCCTATTTTCATATTTTTTCAGTGCACCATATTAATAACACCATTTGTACATTATATTTATGCAATAAAATGGTAAGGGTTTCCTTTAAAAATCGCTACACGTATAAACGATCTAAATAGTCAATGGACACACATGGATTCACGCTTGAAGTCTGGTAGAAAACCCATCTATGACCGCATACCACATCCAAACCGTTATAACTTTCGATTCCGACAATGAAATATTTCCAAACTTGCAGAGGATATACTTGATTACTATATCTTTTGAATGCCATGTATAAAATAAGTAGACAAATATTTTTTGTTCATAGAGATTGGACCAAACTCGTGGGTGTTTGCTGGTAGCCTTATGAAACGTATCATAAAACTTCAAATCGCCATATCTCTCGAATCCCTCGATGGATCATTTTGAAATTCACTGAGAAGATGCTTGGATACTGTATCTGTCGAATGCCGTATGCCAAATTTATGGTCATTTTTTTTAGTTAATAACGGTTTTAGGAACACCGTGCACAGCAAATTTCCATAGAAACTGATCCCACCATGTTGTCCAAATGATGCAATATATATTAAAATATGTGCAATATTACTTGGTTTTGCATGTCTAGATCATTAATGATCCACCGAAGGCACTTCGACCACATTGGCCAGCTATGGCGGTTCTTGATGCCCGGCGGAACTTACCAAGTTCCTAAGATAATGTCATACCTATTTCTCAGCGAATTCTTTACCGATTTTTACAAACTTGATTTCAAATGAAAGGTACAGCATTCCCATTGGCTGTTGTTGAATTCCTAATTGATTAGACTTCCGGTTCCGGAATTACAGGATGATGAGTACGAATACGCAGCAAATCCCGATATCAGCATTTAAGGCGATGGATGTAAAAAGGTCAAAATTTTTTCCAAAAGGTGAGTACTCGGAAGATCACGTCGACTGTCGATTGGTTCAGAGCTCCATTTCGTTTGAACACGACCAATAAATGTTTCTGAGTTGCTATTAATTTCTTCTGATGCATAACTATTCAGATTTTTCTTCCGAGTCTACATCAGGTTCATCATCGGAAGCAATATCATTCACATCTTCTTCCTCGCTTTGCAAATCAGTTTTGAAATCGTCTGCTGTTGAATTTGCTCGAATTTCTTCCATTATTTCAGATGCTTTGAGACGATTGAAAACATGGGCATATCGTCTTAAAATTATTTAAATTTTTTGTTGCTTTTAGATCCTACAATTTGAATAACTACGACAACTATAATACAAATAATAGACAACAAAAATAGACAATAAGTACAGAGTTAGGTTATGTTGTATCCAAAAATTTATCAGATAGACCACAGTGGGTGAAATACAAGTATTTACCCAAAAAAAGACACACGTCATTATCGTATGCTATTTTTACATTTCTTATAAAAGAAATGTATAGGATTCGCTCAAACTTTCAAGATTTTTTCTTATAAGAAAAGATAAAAAGATAAAATCAATCAAAACATGAAAAAAATTCTTGTTAATATGAAGCTGAACTCTTCAAAATGTTTTTTTCAGATAAATATTAATGTATAAAACCCGTGGTATTCCTAGTAAATATTGCATGCACACCGGGCCTGCTAGGCCCGGCTTGCCTTTTTGTGCATGTAAAAAATTCAAACATAGCTGCGCATCACTCCATAGATGAAAATTTCACAATTCTTTACTTTTGTTATAGATTTCAAAGCTACTTATCAAAATTTCCATGCCCAAGCTTTTACTGCATACACATTTTTATGTAACTAAAAAATTTTAACGTACCGGGCCTCTGAGACCCGTTTGCCTTTTTGAGGGTTGAAACCTAAAAAGGTACCCGGGTACCGCGTCGGATACATAACGGTTAACCGTATAATTCAACAAAAAACCCAATTTTTGAAATCTACCTACAGATTGCAAAGTTTCGAAATATTCGTAAAATACGTCGAAATCAATTTTTTGAGAGCCCGGAACTCAAAAATACTTAGAATTTTTCAAATAGTCGGTCAAAATCCATGAGATAATTATACTAAAGTGTGCAAGAGAAAATAAATTTCAGCCTTTTAATATACGATTTACAAAAAATGATCTTAAATATTTTTGCCTATAGAACGTTAAAATCGTTTTTGAGTTTTCAATGTTTTCATTTGATTGGTCTTTCATGCAGTAAAAACTTTATAATACAATTTACGATGACTTTATGATAGAAATTGGATCATATTTGGTATCTTTGACGACAGTTCAGTTTGGTATTATCAGTTGCGTCCATAAAACCACTTACGATGTCGTCATAATTTCAAAAATCGAAATGCTTTTTAAGAAAAATATTTTTATCTCATTTAAAAAATTCTTACGAGATCAAAAAATCTCACAATATTTCACTAAATCACCAACATTGCTTATACCATGAAATGTGTGATCTTCTAATTGGGAATAGCATATATTTGCAACATGCTGCAATTTAGAATTTAGGCAAGCTATCCTAATTAAATCATACCAATATTTAAACTCTAATTCCATTTTCAACGAATTTGTTATTAAAATATTATTTGTCAGAATCGTTCTATCTGTCCAAAGTTCAGGCCCCTACCATAACTCCGGGCCTGGGGGGAAACACCCCGTTCCCCTCCCTCTCGGCGGCCCTGAATACATGCATTAGTGATGTGCAATCAATTGCTTATCGTGAGAGCGAGCGCCAATTTCATACTCTGGTTTCCATGACAGCCAACGTCTTCCAGCCATAGCTGCAGATTGCCTGCCAGATCAACAAGTTGCCGGTAAACTTATCCGCAAAAATAAATTTATACTGGCAACCAGTGGCGGCGCGAGGTGTTTTGTCGCTCGGGGCCAAACATTAAATTTGCCGCCCCTTTTACAACGAATTTTCAAAAAAGTTCAACTATGTCCCACCTTTTCACATGAAACGAATATGATAAAGGTATTAGAAAGTGTCTACACAAAAATTAACTTTTTCACATTTTATTGTCAATATTTTGTCCTGGCGGCAGTGTTGCGCATAAATTTCCTCGCGAAAGGTGTGGCTACGACTCCGTTCACATGTTCGCTCCGCGCTCATGTTCTTTAATTATGGCAATAATTGGTGCCTAAAATTTCCTTGTTTGAGCAAAGAGAGGGCATTCTTCATTTGGTTTATAACTACTGGTATACCTTCTATAAAATAATACATATTAAAAAAACTGATCAAGGAATTGGACAAATCATTTTAAAATATTATTTTTGTGAGATACTGGCGATCAACCTTTTTTTTAAAATTCTCTAGCTAAACGTTTAGAGAAACATAACTTTCTTTTAACCCCTATCGAACCCATTTTATTTATAAACAATAACGTTTATCAATTTTTGGCTAAGGAAAGACTAGCTTACAAAACTAATTATTGAGACTATTAAATTTCATTTGAGCACTAGCACATATAAGTAATATTCATAGAACTGATGTAATAGCAATTTGTCTGGATAGATCCCGGTGAAACAGTGCTGCCAAGGACAGTGGGCATAACATAAACTTTTGATATCTTTATGATGGCTCGAATTATTATTGAAAACTGATAGACTCAATTAAGACCGTCTTTGACTACCTTTTCCATACTATTTGAATATAGTAATCATTGTAAGGGAATTGTATTGAGCATCGGATGTTAAATTTTGAGCAGCTTTTAGCACGGCGAAAGAAGAACCTATCTTAATTAAAACAGGTTTTTATGCTCCTTGATCGCGACAGTTTTGATGAAAAATTGTTTTGGAGCCCTATATGCACCAGGGAAAAAGTAGAACATGAATGGGCTAATGTATGTTTTTTAAATATTAACTTTTCATATTAAAGTATCGCAATGTTCACTTTTTAATGCCTTTGGAGTACTACAAATAACACGGTGCCATAGTGATTCTGTACTTTTCAAGTGACCTGGGTTATAAATTTCATCAAATGCAACATAAAATAATGTATGAGAAATGCTGTATACCCTCAAAATTTTGATTTATAGCCAAAAGTTTTCATATTTTTCGGGACCTTCGCCGCTGAAAGATTTTCGAAGCGGTCATTTTTTAACTGATTTTCAATTTCTGTGTTCTGCAAAGAAGACGAAAAGACCTCTCCAACGGTATGCTATGTTATGTTCTTTTGTTTAAAATACTCTGGGGGTTTAGGACAGCAACTCGTAAACAACCAATATTTTGCGATTTTTTCATGAAAATAAGGAAAATTACTCAACAATTTTATTAAGAATTTAGAGATTTAATTCTGCATCTAACGACCTGTTTATCTCCAAATTCGGCTACAATCTTCAAACTTTCACTTTAAAGTTTATACACTTGCTTCCAAATGTATACGCAATCGAGCAAAAAAATCGAATTTTTTTATGGGGACGGCCCCTTGAAAGATCATGCGAGCAAGTTTCTAATTTGGAAACGCTGTCATTTTTCAACCAATTGTGATTGAAAATACCGCATAGCACTTTTAACAAAAGAATATAACATAGCATACCGTTGATAGGGCCATTTCTTCCTCGTTACAGAATTCTAAAAAAAAAATAAATCCGGCTGGAAAATGATTGCGAAACTAATATTTTAGACCCGAAAAATAGTTTTTTTTGCCATAAATAAAGATTTTGAGGGTATATTAATTTGATCAAATAACCTAACCTTTACTAAATCACTTGAAAAGTACATTCTTTTTTATTTTGTAACCCCCTTGTAATTATTCATTATGGTACAAGAGTCGACAATTTTTTTATAGTATTTGTAGTATTTGTATACTCATAACAAGGTCGTCGAATTATGTATACTTCCATGTGCTCGCCAGCTTCTACCTCGTGCCTCAGCTTTGTAAGTAATTGTTTGTCACAATTTGAGTCCTATATATATGCTCCCAAACGACTCCAGATGAAAGGGCGGCCAAGAAGCTTCTACCATAATTCCAAATTTGCGTAAACAAATTAATAATCGTCATCACCGAATCCTAATTGAATGTATTTTAGAGTTCCAGGTTACTTGATCTTGAATCGCCAGTTTTCAACCTCCATGGACGCCCACAGCACGCGCATCTTCCTCAATGAACCGCCAGCGATAGCGGGGTATACCGCGCAGTCTACGACCTCTTCCAGGTTCTCTGCTGATCATAACTTTAGCTGGTTCTCTCTTGTCATACAAGCTCAGCTCATTGTAGTGTGCCGTGTTTTATCAGCCTTCCAACCATGCTGGCCATGGTTATATACTTGGCACCGTTAGGGGTTCATGCGACTGTGCTATTCTTAGGCTGTGGGGCTTTAGCTGACTACGTAAACCACATTCGCAGAAGCAACATGCATTGTTCCTTCGCGGCTAACATCGTTATCATATGACACTAGTGTTCTAACATATATGAATTTGTTTGTACCGTACCGTACCCTATCGATTTCCACCTCGAACCCAACGTCGCACAGTGGCGGGTCTTCAGACAAAACCTCAAATGTAACCTAATTTGGCTGAAAATCACAATTAAAGCTAATTTTGAGGTGCTGAGCTCATTTTTGATGCCAAAAGTCGTAAAATATTAAATGCATTTTTCCATACAGTGTCATTGAACCTTTCTTATAACTATGATCCCGTTTTCATGATAGATTTTCCGTTTCTGTTCACCTATGTCAGCAATATCATAAAAAATGAAGAACACTACTTTAAATCCATTGTATAACGTGTTGGTTTACTGTAGATTGTCTAACTATTTTACACAAAACACCATGTGCCTCCATATCAGCAACAAATCTTCAAAATCTCCTTAAACCTTTTTGCGCACCTAGGCGCAGAACGAGACCATGATATTCGAAAAATAGAGGTTATTTGCTATAGAATGTATACTATGTGACCGTTCCGAAATGATTCCGAAATTTGTACGGAATACATTAGTGAAAAAAGTATTTTTGATCTGATCACCACAAACATATTTAAACGAAAGAGTCATAGTTCCAAGCAAATTTACTAAATGTATTTTATTCACTAACCAAGTTCTTTCGTTCTTCTAGACAATGAAACTAGTTGTGCTCAAATCGGACGAAAATCAGATGAGCAACATGCATTTGAAGTGAACAGAGCAATGGTGGTTTTGGAAATGAAAATCATTAAAAAGTCCGGACTTTGCTACGTTTAAACTCATGTTAAAAATCATGTTCTTATCCAATAATCATAAAATTTTGAATATACATCATTCAATACATGAGAAATTTAGGAAAAATATAAAATATCAATATTTCAAAAATAAATTTTTGAGGTTTTGGCCAGTCTCCAGCCACTGTGCGTCGTGCTCTCACGTTCTCTACCAGCTACCATGTACTTTGTCTTGTGAGAGTTTATAGTCAGTTCGATTCTTGCAGCTTTACTTATGAAAGGCAACAATGCCTCCTCCACTGCTCTGCGATCAACGCCAATGACGTCGATGTCATGTTCCTTCTGCACACCAGATCTTTGTATCGCTTGATTTTATCTTACCCAGCGTCATACGAATCAGCTTAATCAGTTTTGTCGGGAAACCATGCTCAATCAGATGGTGAGTCCGCAAGTTGTATTCCCGGAATATATTCAGAATTTGTCGCTGGGTAAACATATGGTCCGTCGTTGATCGTTGATCGACCGACAAAGCATTCAGCCAACAGGCGCAGGGTCCTCAATAAAACACGAGAGACTACCTTGTAGGCGGCATTGAGTTATGCCTAAGAAGATATTATGTTCGAGTTTGTAGCACTTCTTGAAGATAGGACATATGAGGCCATTCAACCAATCCAACGGCATTTTTTCTTCCACGCAGATCATCTCGATAACGGAGTGGATTGCTTCTCACAGGTCTCTTAGACTTTTAGAAATTCATCCGGAATTCCGCCCTTCCCAACGGCCTTATCGTTGTTAAGCTCTCGCACCTGACCAACGCACCTGATTTTTAACAGGAACGGAAACACCTTTCCAATGGAATTAAAAGATTGTAAATACAAAGTATACTTTTTGAGTTATAGACATTTAAAAACAAACAAGTTGTTTACAAAAAAAGTTCAATAGCTTTGTAGTTGAGTTTTGATAGTTTGTGTAGAACGATTTTTCCCCAAATACAACTCTCTATCACCGCTCGAAAGATTCTTAACCATGAACCAAACACTCTGTATATGTTCCGTGGTTTAATCCCAGCAAATTAGTCTGCATACTCCCACTACTTTAAGTACGTTCGTTCGGAAACTAATCTCAGTTGAATCTTTTGGGACTGAGCAATATGTATATAATTTTGTTCGATTGCATCCGTCGTCTTGATCCCCTACTTTTTAATAGTCAATCGCCTAAATAATATAAATTCAAGCGTTTCACCCACATTTGATTTTGATCGTGATTATTGAAACTTGATGAATTATTAAAAAAAAATGGAATAGAAATTTTTTTAGTAGGAAATGCCGCCCCCTGATTTTGCCGCTCGGGGCGGTTGCCCCCTGATTTTGCCGCTCGGGGCGGTTGCCCCCTTCGCCCCCCCCCCCTTAGCGCCGCCACTGCTGGCAACATAAAACTTTTGTCTCGGAGGTTTTTTGAAATCCAGTGTGGCAGTTCGAGAAAATAAACAACCTTGTGAAATATTTTTGCACATTTTTTGTCTCGAAAATTGAATCGCGCCAAATCCGTGCGATGCGTCAAATCGAGAACAGTAAACGCACCAAATCCGCGAAATTCGCAAAAACCGTGCAATCAGCTCCTACCGTAACAACCCTGCGTTTTGATGAATTTGGAATCGATACGTGGGAATAATCCTACCGTATAAAATCCAGCCAATATCTTGCTTGGCTGGTTTTCTGTCTTTGACATTGGGAACGCTGCCCTCGCAGAAAAAAAACTCCTGCAAAAAGCAACAACAAAAACTCGGGTATATCGTCCCGTTTCCTAAGCGATACTACATCCCATCTTCATGCGACAAAGTCACATTTTGTTTCTCACGGGGTTCGATGGAGTTGGCACACTCGAGAAAATCTTGAGTACCGGAACAAAGCACCATCATCCTCCAGTTGGCAATTAAGTGTAAAAACAAACGACGGAGGCGGATCACTACGTATTACGACGATGAGTACACTCTCAAGATATAGGCTGGTCGTCGTCGTCGTCCTCCTACGTCACACGGCGATAGAGGAGACACGACTTGTATATGTATATTGTATGTGAGCATATAAACACTTACCTTTGATGACGGGGGAAATGTATGTTTTTTTCGCGGTCGTAAGCGAAAGATGTAACCCAATGGGCACCCTTGACGGTGGAAAAAGGACTTTTCTCTGTTGCATTTGGGGAATTCAAAGAAGACGGTTTGTTTGTTCTTCTCTTGTTTTTTTTCTTTCAGCGGGCTATGATTTTATTTAGCCTCACATTTTTTTCCGTTTTTTCATACAGTGGTTCTCTTGTTTTACTTTCATTTGTTTTTGATGGCTTTCGAGTTGCAGTGATTCCATGTTTTTGTTGTTGTTGGCGTTCGAAAGTTCTTCTCTGTTTTGTGTAATAATCATAACGCACCTTCTTCTCTAGGACCAGTACATTGGGTGCATATGATTTGTTTTTTCAGTAAGTTTGCCGTTCTTGTTCTTGGTTTTTCTTTTGTTGCTTGTTTTTTTCTTTTTATTATGTTTTTGCCGTTGCAGTTAACTTGCTTGTGATCAGATTCTTTAATCCATTGATACAATCAAGTGGTTATCATATATGCTTATCTATATTATGCTGGATAATGTGTCGCATTGCATAATTAAGTCCTTAAAACTATTATTCATACAGATAGTATATAGTGAAATCATGCTGCTGCTTACTTTATTTAAAGCATATCAATAGTTTAACTTGGTTAGTTATATGTTGTTTAAATTTTCAATCAATAACATTTTTGTTACTTATATCAACAAGACATGTCTTGCAATATGCAATTGCATATTGTTCATATTTTTTCAGTATATGAACCGTATTCTCTTTAATATTCATGCTGCTGCTTACTTATGGTAACATCTTAGATCTACAGTTTCATTTAATGTTTTTGAAATATTTTTACAATAAGTCATTCTTCGATTGTAAAAGATACAGCTGCATGCTATAAATGTATCTTTTACAGTTTCTCTTTATTCTATTAATCATACCTCAAAACTAATAATATTTCTTCCAAGCAGAATCCCCGGATTCCAATTAATCCGGGTATTGCCAACGTCGATCAGTTTTGCATGAGGTTATTCTTAAAGCTATATTTGATGATCTTTTTTCTTCTCTATCCATAGGTATGAAAGTTTTGATGAGTATAGTTATATGCTTCGAATGAATGATCATTTTCAGTTTCAATGTATTTACGATGTTGTAAACACACTTGTTTCTGTAACAATGTTTATTTTCTTTTTTTCTTTCTTTCTTACTTAATTTTATATAAGTGACATTAGCTTTCTTCTGCATTTCCAGATGTTGCTACCATTGGTTGTCGTTATTCTCCGGTTTTAAATCGAATTAGATCCAAAAAAGTGTAGACGTTTCGCGCGCCCCTGGCAAGTGGATATCCGTTGCGGGGGGCGCGTGTCGAAACGGTGTATTGTATGTTTCACTAAACAAATAAACAATAATAAGTGATTAATTTCATGCATTTTTTTTGTTTATTTTGTGTGTTCATTGGCATTCCTGTTTTTTAAAGCGTGGCCCAACCGAGCTTCTAGAGAGCTGGCTGGTACCAAAACACTTTTTGTTCGCTATTAGTGTGTTTTTCTCAGCACAACCTTTTTTTGTTGGAATTTGGTACTGTTCAACAGCGAATGTAGAACATTTTAGTTGCCTCCGAACAAAGATTAAACATTTAAAACTGCTACTTATTTTTTAGTTTTTTGTTTCTTTTGGTAATCAGTGATGTAATTCGTAATTGTTTTTTTACCATGTCACAAATACATTATTGTTAAGAAACTTGAAACTTTTATTCCACTAACATACATGTATGATCATAAATTGCATATTAATATCGTGCACGTTCAATATATTGTTGTTTATAGTATGATTTTTCTTTAGGATTAGTAATCCAGCAAAGTTTTTTTCCAGCTGTTTTTAAATACAAACTGTAGAACATAAGCCATTTCCATGTAACTAATATTTGAAGCTAATTCCGGTTCTGCATTTTACCCTACTTTGCCAAACTACTGTGAACAGTTCATATCAATCTTTTAACCTTCCATTTACTCATTCCTATCCAATTTCCTTTTTTTTTAATTTCCTTTCGTAATGCTCGAAAATTGCAATTATAATAACGCATTAAGTATGGTAAATTTGTAGTGTTTATCTTCGATAACTGTAGTTTGAATAAACTAACACAAGCCAACAACTAATCTAAAGTGTAATATTTTGGTTCACGCAATAAGTGATAAATTTCTATTGAATGTTAAACGACCGGTCGTCGTCAACCATCGGCTTCCCACTTCTCTCCCCCTTTCGTTCCGGCCGGCCCGATCAATCCTCGCCTTGTGGGACCTGCGAGCTTAGGCTCGCTCTTAGCTGCTGATCGACCGGAAACGGTGCCCCGTGGCCGGGTATTATGACATCGGCCAGCATCGCTAGTTTCGCGCGATTGCGACGCTGTGCCGTGGGGTTCTCACTGCCGGCATCCAGCCACAGCCGTTCGTCGGCGATGTCCTGATGCCGCTCGAAGAGGTCCCCCACGATGACAACCAGTCCGGTTGGGGCTAGGTTGCTAGCCCGGACCAGCACCGAGACGCATGACAGCGTGTGACCGGGCGTTTCGATGATCTCGATGGTGTCCGTTAGGCGATAGGGAGCTGGAAAAGAGATGGGAAAGAACAGAACTATGTAGCGTTTGTGTTTTTGTCAAGATAAACTTTATATTTATATATGTATAACTTTTCCTTGTGATTTTTGAAATAAAATCAGAGCCGTAGCATGCGGTTGGCCAGGATGGTCCCCGCCAAGGGCGCTAACATTAGGGGGAAGGGCGGCAAAATCTTGATCTGCTTTTTAAAATAAGTGAGGTTAAGTCATGAAATTAGTCACGAAAATAGTATCATTCCCTGGTACACACAAAATTATTGTTTGAAAGTCGAACTGACAAAGAAAACCAAAACAGACAGAAAAAAGGGGCATAACTGAGACTCTACCAAAGGCGTCAAAAGACTACGCCACGGTCCTGTTAGTCCAGAATAAACAACAAACAAGACAAAGACTTCAAATTTCAACAAAAATTTTGCACACTATTTCCGGTCGTTTTCTCAGTTTAATAAGAACAAGAGGAACACAAAGGTGGTTATGGTCAGTAAAGCAAGTCGCCTTTTCTAAAGCTGTAGCAAAGATCGTAGAGTAAGCTAGATTAACCTAGATCTAACCAATCCCGCACTAAGTTGAATCTCTGGTTGAAATGTCACATGGTTTTTGGTGTTCCTGGAAGCGTTGGAAACTGTTTGTTTCTTCTTAATTGACCAGATGCTGTTTGCTTCGGATTTGTGGCGGAGCATTTTCTTGCTGGTGTATTTAGCGGCCTTTCAAAAGAGAAAAAAATATGGATACGAAGACTCATTTTCTTGTAATTAGTGCAATACTGCATGCATGACGCGCGGCACAAACAACCGATCATGCAGACGATCCTTGTCGAAGAAGACACAAAGCAATCTCGACAAAAGGTCACCCGACACTAGTTTGAAGGTCCGGTGCGATTGTCACTCAAAGTCTTCGCTTACTGGAGCAAGGGGTGTTGAAAACAGACAATCCCGTCCGTCAGTAGATCCACGCATGCCAAATTCGAATCGATAATTACACCATCGATCTCAACTTTGTAAGCAGGCATGTAAACGCGTTAGTTCTTCATGAAAGTTTTGTCGCCAGTAACGTCATTTGTTTGCTTTAGACAAAATATCACAATCCTGTACTTATCTAGGCGAACTTTCGAGATATCTGGCATAGCTGAATATATCTGCGTCTTGCGGAATATTAGACGAACTATCTTTGATCCGAAAAAAAGATCGCATACGGTCGAACCCAGTTCATTATGTTTGATTTTATATGGAAGCTCGGATCTTTGGCAATGAATCTTGTTCCACATCCAATTTAGGAGCATTTGGGTCAATTGAGGAGTACACTTAATATACGGTAGAGTCTAGAGTGCCACTATTTATGGTCTTCCTGAAATTTCAAATCGGACACACCTCAAAAGCATTGGTACCTCGAAAAAAGTCCCATTGCAAAATTTGAGCGCAATCAAAAAACAATGTCATGAAGCGTCGAGATCTGGTATAATGTTGAAAAAATGGTACAAGGAATCTTTTTGAATTGAGATGGGACTTAAGTTTGGAAATACAGTTTTTATTTTTTTTTTGCATGCCAAATGTTTTAGAAATAGTGAGTCGCATCAGTCGCATGTGTTATTTTGCTTAATTGAGCTTAGATTCCGCTACCTCTACCCTTTATTGGCCACTGATACTCCTGTATCGAGTGACATTGACAGGCCAGACCAACCGAAGTGACGGTTGCCTTAATACCTGACAGTTAGTCCGCTGTTGCAGTCGTCAGATTTTGCGTCGTCTGGTCTCGTTCTGCAAGTTTGCAACAAGTTTGCATACAATGTCTAACCTACATTTTTTCTTACTACTTTGAGGCTACTTTATGAAAATGTATTGTGAAAACCTTAAAGTTTTATTCTTTTTTTGAGAAAACACAGTTGATCTCATGTAACGTGAAAGATGTTTTCTGCTATGTTTCAATTACGTTTGATTCAATTACGTCAAAAATGGTGACCTTCTTCGTTTCTGATGGAACTTTTTACGTTTCATTTATATGGAAGATTAAGTATGTCACTGTTAAACAAACAATTTTTATTCAAGAGTAATATTTAAAAAGGGCGTATAAGATATTGAATATACTACTTTGGAATATATTGTTCGAAAATCACCATTTATGCAGCAAAACTATATGATAGAGAGTTCTAGGAAATTAATTCTTCTGTGCGAATATTTTTTGGCGAAATGTTTCAAAAAGAAAAGACAGAAAAGTTGCAAAATACAATTACAAAACACAATGAACGCAAACTTAACAATAGCAGAAACAGTGATTGCATTATTAAGAAGTTATTAGTAAGAAAGCATTTTTAACACTGACTTAAAGTATGCTTCTAAATTTCCTAATATTTTCCAGTCATAAATATAATTTTCTTATACACTATTAATACTAAATATCACTTCGAAGCAAAATTCTCTTTAGAAAAATTTTCCAATACATGTTTTTTTTTCAAAAACAATATATGGTAGTGAAAATACGCCCTTTTAATAAGTTACTGACAAATACCAAACGCTAAAAACCATAACGCGTTTAAAATTTAAATAAATGAAAAGGATATAAAATATTATTGCATTGTGGAGAAAATACCAATAAGCGATTTCATAACAAAAACTTAAAACATATTTCAAAAATCTTATAATTTTTAATTTTAATTATTTTTTTTCTGTAAATAGTTTAGTTGTAGGAATGTTCAAAATGTTTTGCAATTTAAAATGCTCATGGAAAACTGTTCTTCAAAATGCAGATGTTTTTAAGTTCTTTTGGATCTTCTTTCGACATAATGTGTAACTTCGTGAAATTATGACCTTAGAATAAGTTATTCACGTTTGCTCAACAAAACCAATATGGTTTTCAAAATAAACATGAAATTTCCCGATAGTACTCCGTTCCCAGATCAAGGATGATTTGTGTACGATTGTCTCGATATCCTTGCTTCAATACAAATATAGAACTGTAACGTGACAGATTCTGGCTGTAACGTGACAGATTATTGAGAATACTCCATAAAATCGAAAAAAAAGTTTTTCTTCAGGAAAACTATATTTCAAACTCTTCTGTAATTTCCAAGTTTCAACTTAAAACGGTGTTCTCGCAAATTTAGGGGCCAACGGAACAGGCTGTTTCAATTTAGTTAGGCAACCTCCAAACTCACTTCGAAAATTCATGATCATCCAACCCTCCCGCAACTTGACGTTTAGCCTAAGTTGCTTGAAACCACCGTATTTCGAATGATGTCACCACCATAGAACGCCGTCCACTAATTGCGATACTGTAAATTTCTTTGCGAGAAAATAATTTCGTGACGTCTTTTACGAACTTAATTATTTACATTCGGAAGAGATAATCAAGATGATCATTTCAAAACAGCGTAATAATTTAAGATAAATACAAACAAGTTAAGGACTACAAATTGTGCCGAATGTAAAATATAAAATGCATGACTTGATTTGAGTGCGCTTCTAGTGTGAACTTTTTCCTCTCCCATTGCCCTTGAAATATCTTTCGCATATGACAATTCTCGAAAGTTTGTCGTTAATCTTTAAATACATTTAGCTTTGTGATTATCATTTTTCACTTCGCATTTAACAAAGGCAGGATTGACTTCGACTGTTTATTTCTGACAGTATAGCATCTAACTGATAGGTGCTGCGACATTTACGGTGCAAAGGTTTCCACGAAATTCAGAAGTGATGACAGTTCGTTTTTTATCGGAAAGGGAGCAAAACAGCCAATACAAATATTACTACCTAATTTATTAAGACTAAATAAAGGTGCTCACTAACTAATATAAGCGCCGCTTGTTTGTATGCTGATGATTCCAAAAAATCATGAATCATTTAAAAATAATGCATCGGAATAAAGATGTATTTTTATAACAAAACAACACCAAACGCCCAAAAAGTCTTCAAAAATGAATTATCGAAAGTAAAAAAAAATTGAGCAAGAAAATTTTCACTGTGAACAAGTTTACGCTTTTTTTTAGAAATTGTTCTTGAATAAAAATGATCCGCCATTTTAGACCCACAGACCCAAATAAAGTGGTTTCAACGATTTGTATAGGAGCTGTCAAGTTGTTCCCCCTCTGTGATCATCAGTTGGTATTTGACAAGCGACTTGAACGGACGCTAGTTAGTTGCTCTACACATCTACCTAAACACACTCAAAACAAAGCAATCGTCGTCGGTTGAAAAATTTAACTCGGTCGTAACAGTAAACACGGTCGCAAATTCGTTTCGTTCCCGCGAGAGTGACAACCGGCATAGACCGGGAAAGCGTCGTCGGGAGTGAGTATAATCGTCGTCGTCGGTTTCTCTCGTTTTCTCACGCGCGCGTCTGCTAACGTCATCGATAGTCGTTCCACGCGTCGAAAGGCCGAATGGCCTCTACGTTAAGCTACGGGCTGCCTCGGCCGCCAGATGACTACGGGGCCGGCTGTCCGAAATCGATGGACCCCGAAGGAAAACACGGTAAAGTGATTGTGCTTTCACTGCAACCTGTCAATGAGGAGGTTCTGCCGATGAATCATCCTTTCACCATCGGAAAATCGATGCAATCACTGATTGGTGATGCATACACTGCAGTCACCGAATCGAAAGGCACGAAATATATCATCAAGGTACGAAGCCCAATACATGCTAACAAATTGCTGGACATGAAGCAGCTGATTGATAAAACACCCGTTGAAGTTACCATCCATCCTACACTCAACTACAGTAGATGCATTGTCAACTGCCCGGAAGTGATCCAAATGTCGCAAGAAGATCTACTGTCTGAGCTGGCACCCCAAGGCGTTACGCACGTGCAAAGATTCCCTAGTAACAATTGAGGTTTTATGGTAGTTTTATAGCCACTGATAAAACTTAGATTGCACTTGTAGCGTGCTATAAAACTTCTATTGTTACTTGGGATTCACACGGATGGTGGATAAAACTAGGGTTAATACCTCCACGATGGTGCTGACCGTTGCAGGAACTACCTGGCCCCAACACATCTACTTCGGAGCACTAAGAGTACCAACTCGTGCGTACTATCCCTCTCCAATGCTCTGTTTCGGCTGCCTTGAATATGGGCATACAAAAGCTCGTTGCAAAGGCGCTCCCCGCTGCCAAAAATGCTCCGATGAAGGACACAGTTCTGAGGACTGCACAAAAACCGAACACTGTTTCCACTGCAAGGAAGGACATAGGCCAACCGATCGAAACTACCCGCTCTACAGGAAGGAGAACGAAATTGTCAAAATCGAAGTCGAGCAAGGTTTGTCATATCCCGAAGCCAAGAAGTCAAAAACAGCCCGGTTGCCAATGTAAAAACACTGAAGAAGGAAACAAAGAAAAGAAAAAGAACAAACGAATAAAGGAAGTATCGCCCGAAATAACGACTGAATTTAGGCCTCCTGGAAGGTCATTGCCGGAAAATCGACGATCAACGAACCATTCGAGATGACGGATCTAGGGACCACCAACCAAGACCGCTACGTTACTGCAAACTCGGACACCAACACCGAAGCCATGAGTGTAACGGACAACGACTCGGAAACAGATACTCTTATTGTCACCCGGAAGTTGAAGAAGAAAAATTCTCGACCGCCCAATGGCCCCACACAACAATAACAGCCGAAGAAAAAATTCTAGCAATCCCACAACCCACAAACACCATCATGGAGCAGCTTTGGGGGTACGCCTTCCAATTCAAACCGAAATGCAGGCA